>NC_138772.1:67076094-67731719 GCF_965119305.1 Pelophylax lessonae | reverse complement strand
ATCCCCAAAGGTTTTTGATTAAATAGCGGAATAGAAAATATGATCCCAAAAAAGTGTATGTATATCACACGTACACAACCACACTAGGCCCCAATTACTATTGTTTGTACCCCTAAAAGGCTAGATGAGGAGTAGGGGGAGTATGGAACAGGCAGCACCCTCAAACCTTCAGAAGTATGAGATTGTGTTCACTGTACCCCACAAAGATTGAGTTCACTGCACCCCACAATGATTGTGTTCACTGCACCCCACAAAGATTGTGTTCACTGCACCTCACAAAGATTGTGTTCACTGTACCCCCCAAAGATTGTGTTCACTGCACCCCACAAAGATTCTGTTCACTGTACCCCACAAAGATTGTGTTCACTGCACCCCAAAAAGATTGTGTTCACTGCACCCCAAAAAGGATGTTGTTCACTGCACCCCAAAAAGGATGTTGTTCACTCCACCCCAAAAAGATTGTGTTCACTGCACCCCACAAAGATTGTGTTCACTGCACCCCAAAAAGATTGTGTTCACTGCACCCCAAAAATGATTTTGTTCACTGCACCCCAAAAAGGATTTTGTTCACTGCACCCCAAAAAGGATGTTGTTCACTCCACCCCAAAAAGATTGTGTTCACTGCACCCCAAAAAGATTGTGTTCACTGCACCCCACAAAGGATTTTGTTCACTGCACCCCAAAAAGATTGTGTTCACTGCACCCCAAAAAGGATGTTGTTCACTGCACCCCAAAAAGGATTTTGTTCACTGCACCCCAAAAAGATTGTGTTCACTGCACCCCACAAAGGATTTTGTTCACTGCACCCCACAAAGATTGTGTTCACTGCACACCAAAAAGGATTGTGTTCACTGCACCCCAAAAAGATTTTGTTCACTGCACCCCAAAAAGATTGTGTTCACTGCAGCCCAAAAAGATTGTGTTCACTGCAGCCCAAAAAGATTGTGTTCACTGCAGCCCAAAAAGATTGTGTTCACTGCAGCCCAAAAAGATTGTGTTCACTGCAGCTCACACACAGAAAAATGGATGTGGATCACTGACACCTGCCTATCTCCAATCCCACACCACACAGCAATATCGATTGTAGTTTGTAGAACACAGTTTCCCTAAAATTCAGCAGACTCTGTCCCTAACAGGATTGAGAAGAGATCGTAGATCAGGATTGAGTGCAGACCCCACCCCCCACACAGCAATATCGATTGTAGTTTGTAGAAGACACTGACCCTATAATTCAGCAGACTCTATCCCTAAAATGCCTACAACTCGCCCTGCCTAAACACTCCGACCTGTCCCTCAATTCTATCCGGACACAAATGGTTTTTTCCTGCCTATCTTTCCCTAATCAGCAGCCAGCACGTTGATGTGTGCTCTGTCCCTGAATCTAAGCAGCATAATGACGCCGCTGCGGCTGCCTCGAACTTATAAAGACTTGGTCACATGCTTCAGACGGCCAATCACAGCTACTGAGACATTTGCAGGCATGGCTGGGATGGCTTAAGGCACACCAGTTAAACGATTGTTGATTGGCTGTTGAAAGCCCGCCATGAAAAGAGCGCCAAAGCATGCAAAACCCGGAAATAAAACGACCGAACACGGATTTTTACCCGAACATACAGTAAAGTGTCCGTGTCCGTGTTCGGGTACAAAAAATCCAATTATTCGGTACGAACACGAATAATACAGTCCGTGTTCGCTCAACACTAATGCTGAATCATTGTCCAATGAAGAGATGACAGAAAGCTAAACTGTTGAACCAGGAAGACAAATTGCTTAATCAGGACTTCCAGGGAAGGGTCCACTGTGCCGTCATGCACTTTTTTGTCTCTGATTCACGTAACTGCTAGCTAGAGTCTCCCACCCTCAGCTTGGCCGCTCCCGCTCAGCCCTAGATCTTCCCGGCCGGCGCCGCCCACAAAGTGGAGTGGAAGTGGTGGTGGAGAGAGATGGCGTGCATGGTCGTGGAGTGATCAGACTGTCTGGGCCCTGGCTGGGGGAGAGTCTGTGTGCAGCAGCCGCCCAGCATGGGAGAAGAAGAGAACCGGCGGAGAAGAGCAGGAGAACAGTCGTGGTGCACTGACTGGACTAGAGGAAAATATATTATTTATAGTACTAAATAATATATTATTTGCAGGGGGACTGGGGAGAGAGGCTAGAGAGAGCCTGAGTGTGGTAAGAGAAATAAAGTAAGAAGTCACTAAGTAAGGGGGAATCTATAATGGGGCAGGGGGGGGACACCTGCCCTGGCCTGCTCTAAGGGGGATCTAAATGGGAGGGGGAATGACCCTGGCCTGCTCTAAAGTGGGTTCCATATGGAACTGGGAGGGGGACCCTGGTCTGGCCTGCTCTAAGGGGGATCTATATGGGACTGGGAGGAGGATCCTGGCCTGGCCTGCTCTAAGGGAGATCTATATGGGACTGGGAGGGGGACCCTGGCCTGGTCTGCTCTAAGGGGGATCTATATGGGGGAGGCCTGGCCTGCTCTAAAGGGGATCTATGGGGGGACCTGCCTGCCCCTGCTTGGGCTAAAGGGGATCTATGGGGGACCTGCCTGCTCTAAATGGGAATTTATATGGGGGACCCTCACCCTGGCATGGCCTGCTCTAAAGGGGGATCTATGGGGGACCTGCCGTGGCCTGCTCTAAAGTGGGATGTATATGGGGGACCCTGGCCTGGCCTGCTCTAAAGGGGGACTTGCTCTTGTCTCTGCTAAAGGGGGAACTATGGGGGACCTGCCCTCACCTGCTCTAAGGGGGATGTATATGGGGGACCGTCTTGGCCTGCTCTAAAGGGGGGCTCTATGGGGGACCTGCCCTGGCCTGCTCTAAAGGGGGATGTTACTGTATATAGGGGACCTCACCCTGGCCTGACCTGCTTTAAGGGGGATCTGTGGGGGACTTGCCCTTGCCTGCGCTAAAGGGGATCTATGGGGGACCTGCCCTGACCTGCTCTAAAGGGGATGTATATGGGGGACCTTACCCTGGCCTGCTCTAAAGGGGGATCTATGGAGGACCCTGGCCTGCTCTAAAGGGGGATCTAAGGGAACACTGGCCTGCTCTAAATGGGGCTCTATGGGGACCCTGGCCTGTTCTAAAGGGGGTCATGTTGGCTAAATATATATATATATTGTTTGCAGGGAGAGCCTGGAGTACCTTGTGGTGCAGGAAAACCTGGTAGCACAGGGAATATTGGTGAAAAGGTAAGACTAAAGGGGGATCTATGGGGACCCTGGGCTGCTCTTAAGGGGGGATCTATGGAGACCCTGGCCTGCTCTAAAGGGGGATGTATATGAGGGACACTGGCCTGGCTTGCTGTAAAGGGGGATCAGTTTATAACAGTATACCACAAGCAGTCTTTATATAAATGTAATTTTAACTTATTTTTACTTGTAGAACTAGGCCAGAGAGTAGACAGTGTTTTTTGATCATTTTAATGTACCTTGGTGTCCTTCACTAAAGTCTTTACTTTGGAAAATGTCCACCACAGCCTTGGTCTGTGCCTATCCCTGCTACCAGCCTACAGCATTACTTTCAATGTTTTGTAGGGAGTACAAATTCACTTATCCTATCTCAAATATGTTAAGAACTTGAAGAATACTCTTTGGGTAAACATTTATTCCTCTAATGCCACCATATTCAAGATTATCTTGCACTAACAGGCTACGACTTCCAAAGATTTAATGATCCATCTTGAGGTGCCTATATATATGTTGCTAATTTTAATTCCTGTTTTTTTTTTTTTTTTATCTCCTTGTGACTCTGTTGGTTAAATAGATATTATATTGTCAATAGTATTGGGATGCCTGTCTTTACACCCACATGAACTTTAATGGAATCCTAGTTTTAGTCCATTGGGTTTAATATTGGGTTGGCTCACTCTTTGAAGTTCATCCATAGTGGCAGGGTGAATCATAAGCCTGGCTGTATCGTAAGATAGGAGTCCTCAAGCATTGTCTATAGTTCAAATTGGAGTATCCCACTATTCCCTTCTCCTATCCCCATTTAAAATAAAACAAAAACAACAACCAAATACCCCATGGACTGATTATTGAAGCGAAGACGAAAGTAAGAACTAGAAACTGTCATTATTGTATGCTGGTAACTCAGGGGGACCCATAAAGTTAAATCTGGCAGTCCTTCCGGGGCAGTGCTATAAAACTTTATTACTGACCACTTCCGTTGGTGATTTTGCTACTGTTTATGCTGATCTGGACACGGCAAGTGTCATCTTATGCCTAGTCCTTATTACTGATCGTCCTGTATGCAAAGTTGTATTTTTACCATTCTTAATGAATTTCTATGCTTACTTTTTTACCAACCATATCATGTGTTAATAAAAAAGGGTGCCTTTACTAACTGGTTCAGTGCCTCTTTTCTTTGATGTAGTTTATACTACTGGTTACTAAGGGCTTGTTTACACTTGCTTCAAATGTGGCATTGGAAAAGTTTTTTTAATGGACCACTTGACCTCGAAGCCTTTTTTCTGTCACTTTTGTTTACATGTAAAAATCTGTATTTTTTGCTAGAAAATTAGTTAGAACCCCAAACATTATACTGTATGTATTTTTTTTAAAGGAGAGGCCCTAGAGAATAAATTGGTGGGTTTTGCAATTTTTTTTTTATGTCACAGGGTATTTGCGCAGCAGTTTTCAAACAAATTTTTTTGGTAAAAAAAATACACTTTTTGGAATTTTCATGCAAAAAACATAATACATAAAAAATTTTTTTGTAACATATTAACCAGTTCCGGACCGCCCTCCGCATATATACTACGGCAGGGCGGCCTGGCTGCGCAAAATCACGTACATGTATGTGATTTTGTGCAGGGAATGTTGGAGGGGTGCGCGCATGCTGTCCAATCACAGCGGGAGCCAGTCAGGGGGTCCGGCGGCCACGATGACTGCTGGGACCTGCGGATCATTTCATGAAATGACAGAACGGCGGTCTGCCTATGTAAACAAGGCAGAAGGCTGCTCTGTCACAGAAGAAGAGAGAGATCTTGTGTTTCAGCTAAGCTGAAACACAGATCTCTCTTTTCCTCTAGTGTATCCAGTCTCCCTACAGTTAGAAAGCACTCCCTCGGAGCACATTTAACCCCTTGATAGCCCCTGGTGTTAACCCGTTTCCTGCCAGTGTCATTTATACAGTAACAGTGCATTTTTTTTAATTACTGATTACTGTGTTGGTGTCACTGGTCCTCAAAAAGTGTCACGTTTGTCAAAATTGCTGATCACTGCTATTACTAGTAAAAACAATAAAAAAAAATATGAAGTCCATAAATGTATCCCATAGTTTGTAGACACTATAACTTTTGCGCAAACCAAGTTTTTATTCAAATATTTTTTATTTTTCAAATTTATGGGTTTTTTTTTTGTTTATAGCACAAAAAATAAAAACAACAGAGGTGATCAAATACCACCAAAAGAAAGCTCTATTTGTGGAAAAAAAAGGCATACATTTTATTTGGGTACAGCATCCCAAGACCTTGCAATTGTCAGTTAAACAATGCAGTGCCGTATCGCATAAAAATGGCCTGGTCATTAAGGGGGCGAAACCTTCCAGAGCTGAAGTGGTTAAAGATGATGTTACACTGAGTAAATACAACCCAATTCCAGAAAAGTTGGGACACTGTACAAATTGTGAGTAAAAAAGGAATGGACTAATTTACAAATCTCATAAACTTATATTTTATTCACAATATATTATAGATAACATATCAAATGTTGAAAGTGAGACATTTTGAAATGTCATGCCAAATATTGGCTCATTTTGGATTTCATGAGAGCTACACATTCCAAAAAAGTTGGGACAGGTAGCAATAAGAGGCCAGAAAAGTTAAATGTACATATAAGGAACAGCTGGAGGGTCAATTGGCAACATGATTGGGTATAAAAAGAGCCTCTCAGAGTAGAGTGGCAGTGTCTCTCAGAAGTCAGGTTGGGCAGAGGATCACCAATTCCCCCAATGCTGCGGTGAAAAATAGTGGAGCAATATCAGAAAGAAGTTTCTCAGAGAAAAATAGAGTTTAAAGTTATCATCATCTACAGTGCATAATATCATCCAAAGATTCAGAGAATCTGGAACAATATCTGTGCGTAAGGGTCAAGGCTGGAAAACCATACTGGATGCCCGTGATCTTCGGGCCCTTAGACGGCACTGCATCACATACAGGAATGCTACTGTAATGGAAATCACAACATGGGCTCAGGAATACTTCCAGAAAACATTGTCGGTGAACACAATCCACTGTACCATTCGCCGTTGCCGGCTAAAACTCTATAGGCCAAAAAAGAAGCCATATCTAAACATGATCCAGAAGCGCAGGGGTTTTATCTGGGCCAAGGCTCATTTAAAATGGACTGTGGTCAGACGAATCAAAATTTGAAGTTCTTTTTGGAAAAATGGGATACCATGTCATCCGGACTAAAGAGGACAAGGACAACCCAAGTTATCAGCGCTCAGTTCATAAGCCTGCATCTCTGATGGTATGGGGTTGCATGAGTGCGTGTGGCATGGGCAGCTTACACATCTGGAAAGGCACCATCAACGCTGAAAGGTATATCTAAGTTCTAGAACAACATATGCTCCCATCCAGGCATCTTTTTCAGGGAAGACCTTGCAATTTCCAACATGACAATGCCAGACCACAGAGTGCATCAATTACAACATCATGGCTGCGTAGAAGGATCCGGGTACTGAAATAGCCAGCCTGCAGTCCAGATCTTTCACCCATAGAAAACATTTGGCGCATCATAAAGAGGACGATGCGACAAAGAAGACCTAAGACAGTTGAGCAACTAGAAGCCTGTATTAGAAAAGAATGGGACAACATTCCTATTCCTAAACTTGGGCAACTTGTCGCCTCAGTCCCCAGACATTTGCAGACTGTTATAAAAAGAAGAGGGGATGCCACACAGTGGTAAACATGGCCTTGTCCCAACTTTTTTGTGATGTGTTGATGTCATGAAATTTAAAATCAACTTATTTTTCCCTTAAAATGATACATTTTCTCAGTTTAAACATTTGATATATCATCTACGTTGTATTCTGAATAAAATATTGAAATTTGAAACTTCCACATCATTGCATTCTGTTTTTATTCACAATTTGTACAGTGTCCCAACTTTTTTGGAATCGGGCTTGAAGATACCAAACATGTCATGCTTCAAAACTGCACATGCCAGTGCAAAAGTGACAAACAATGTACATTTTACCACCACTTTAGATTTACAGAGGAGGTCTAATGCTAGAATTACTGCCTATGATCTGACATTCACAGTGATACCTTACATATGTAGGACGATCGCTGTTTGCGTGCATGCAGGACTGACGCGCCAGTTATTAATTCATTAATACATTTTATTAATTTATTCTTTTTTTTTTTTTTTAACAATGTTGTGACAGCAATAGGCATGTGACAGGTATTCTATATGGAGAGATCTGGGGTCTAATAGGATCCCAAATCCCTCCTCTGCCCTTAAAAGCATTCAAAGCACCAAGATCTGTGTTTTTAAATACTTTCGATTTTTAACCACCTCCCACCCGGGCCATAGTACATATACGGCCGGGTGGGAGTCTCGTCCTTCTGAATGGACGTTCCGGAACGTCCTTCAGAAGGAGAGAGATCGCGCCGCCGCGGGCACGCGCAGCGGCGCGATCTCAATGTGCCTGTGTCCCTAGGACACAGAGCAACAAGACTCGGCAGGAGGGCCCTGTGATTGGCCCTCCTGATCACATGACGGCTGTGACCAATCACAGCCGTCATGTAATGTCAATACAGCCGTTGTAACGGCTTCAATCTCTTCTTCTCCTAACAGATCCTGTCAGTGTGAGGAGAAGGAGAGGATCGATTCTGCAGCCGGGGTGATCAGTGAGTATTTCTAATTACTCACTGATCACAGGGGGGGTCTGTGCTGGTAATCAGATGATTGATTACCAGTGCAGCCCTGGGGGGAGGGGATGCCACTAGAGCCACCAGGGATGCCCACCCATGACCACCAGGGATGTCCACCATGGCCACCAGGGATGGCAAACAGGGCTCAGAGAGCCTGCCAGTGGTGCCCCCCTATCAGTGCTGCCCACCAATGCCATCTATCAGTGCTGCCCACCAGTGCCCGTTATTGCCATCTATCAGTGCCGCCCACCAGTGCCCATTATTGCCCAGCAGTGCTGCCTATCAGTGCCCATCAGTGCCCCCCATCAGTGCCGATCAGTGCCGCCCATCAGTGCCACCCATCAGTGCCCATCAGTGCCACCTATCAGTGCCCATCAGTGCCCATCAGTGCCGCCGATCAGTGCCCATCAGTGCTGCCTATCAGTGCCCATCAGCGCTGCCTGTCAGTGCCCACCAATGCTGCATATCAGTGCTATCTATCAGTGCCACATATCAGTGCCCATCAGTGCTGCATATCAGTGCTACCTATCAGTGCCCACCAGTGCTGCATATCAGTGCCACCCCATCAGTGCCACCCCATCAGTGCCACCCCATCAGTGTCTTCTCATCAGTGCCTGTCAGTGCGGCATCATCAGTGCTCATCAGTGCAGGAAAAACTTATCTATTTACAAAATTTAATAACCTAAACAAAAAAACTTTTTTTTTTTTTCAAATTTTTCGGTCTTTTTTTATTTGTGCACCCAAAAAGAAAAAACCTGGCGGTGATCAAGTACCACCAAAAGAAAGCTCTATTTGTGGGGAAAAAATGACACAAATTTGGTTTAGGTACAGTGTTGCATGATCGCGCAATTGTCATTCAAAATGCAACAGCGCTAAAAGCTGAAAATTGGTCTGGGAAGGAAGGGGGTTTAAGTGCCCAGTATTGAGGTGGTTAAAAAAGGGTGCAGTTGACATCTGGGTAAATCAGAAGTGATGCTCCAGCTTTGTTCGGTTGTCCGGCCATCTGGCGGATGAACTGACTGGTCATTCTGGTCTCCTGGTGGGACTGGAGAGCCCAAGCAAGTTGTAGAAGGAGGCAGTTGAGGGGACGTCCCCTCTCATAGAATATGAACACACACAGGGCAATTGTCAATCTTTATTAAATCTTCAAAAAGGCATCAACGAATCCTCACAGAAGCATTAAAAAAAGCACGTTGAAGCGGTAGGCATTTTAATGTGTGTTAAATTTGATTTTGTGTGATATTGGGTGCTTTCTACACTCAACCTGGTGTGTCAGAGGAACTGAAGTTCTTAAACAGGTCAAGCCAAAGGACCGAAGACCCATCCTAACCAGCAGCTCCCAATGGCTACACACCCCATACTTTAAAGAGGAGCTCCAGGCTCCCCCCCCCCCCAAAATAAAACTCAGCAGCTACAAATACTGTAGCTGCTGACTTTTAGTATTAGGACACTTACCTGTCCAGGGATCCTGCAATGTCATCACCCAAGCCAATTCTTCAATCAGTCTCAGGTACAGGAGCAAAAATGTAAAGTAAGGGAAACAGGAAATGAAGTCTTGAGGCTTCACAGCTGGTTTCTTACTGCACATGCGCGAGTCACGCTATGCCTTGTAAATGGGCCTGTAGTCTTCTGGGACCTGTGATGTGTCCCAGAAGACCATGAGGGAAGGAGGGAGGGCGAACTGATCCGAAAGTTGGAGCGGGTACCTGGTAAAAGACCCCCAAAGTCCCCCCCCCCCCAATAAAGTGCCAAAAGTGGCAGTGGAGGGGGGGGGGGTTGGGGAGGTGCAAAAAAGTGGAACTTCCCCTTTTGGGTGGAGCTCTGCTTTCAGATCAATGTAGAAAAATTATTTGAAACCCTGTTGTTTTGAAAACATGTAGAGTGGATGAATTATGCACAAAACATATACTGTACCGTTTTCTCTATACAGCACCACACAATTCTCTTCATTGTTAGAGAAATTGGGTTCATTTACGTCCCATGCCACATAATCAATAGGAGAGCCATCCAACCATCTAAAAAAGACACAAAGGGTATGTTTCATAATTCTGACAAACTTTTCACCATCACATCATGCTAATGAGACTGTCTACTGTATATTTTTTATTATAAATGTAGATAACTGTCTTCAGTAAATAACATACTAATAATAAAATACATTCTAGGAGCTGTTCTTATTTAAAGCGGTAGTAAACCACTAGCTTTTTTTTTAAACCTGCAAGGCAATGTCATAATGTGCTAGTATGCATTGCATAACTTACCTTAGAATGAAGCCCTCCAGCGGCGCGTTGTCACTGCTAAAGGCGCTTCCATCTTCTCCCGGTCTCTCTTCCAGGTTCGCAGACTCCAGCTGTGTGAGTGGCCAAAGCCGTGATGACATCATTCCCGTGTGGAAGCCGGCGTTTATAGCACAGGACTTTGAAGGAAAGGCAGGGGTCTTCAGAGCGCATGCGCCGGTGACGCCACCAGCTGCATGTACAGTAAATATCTCCTCAATGGTGCATGTTTAGGAGCAGTGGCGGCCCATCCATTAGGGGCGTAAGGGGCGCCGCCCCCCATCCATGCATCCGGCCCCCTAATCTACATGCAGGGCACCGAAAGCATGGATTCCAATGGGGGATTTTTTTTTTTTGGAAGCATGTGATTAGAGCCAGAGGCTCTAATAGGCTTCAAAAAAGGGTGGGCTCAGGGCGCATAGCACTGCGCCCTGAGCCCACCCAGTTGTGTGACATTAGCAAATTAATATTTGTTATGAGACCCCTTCCCAATTGGCTAAAAGGAGAAGGGATTTTATTGGCCAAAGAGGAGTTGGAGGAAGGAAACGCAAAGCCAGGGGAGAAGCACTGAAGCACAGATCTATCCACCAGCCACCACTGTCTCCAGGGATGACTCACCCATAGCGGCTCAGCCATCTAGCACTCCCCGTCTCGGACAGGGGAGGATGGAGGAGGGGAAATTGGAGTAATCACAGGCAGGACATCTGGATCCTAAGGTAAGGAGCCTGTCTATCCCCTGGGGGGGGGGGGGTGTCGTTATTTTGCCACCCCCCCCCCCCCTCCCAAATTATCGAGCACCAGCTGCCACTGTTTAGGAGAGATTTACAATGCCATAGGTACAGATCATACATTGGAGCTTCAGATGAAGCGCTACACAACCAGTAATCAAAACATAGTACAGGTTTATTGAGTATATGCAGGCAATAGAACTGGGAAAAGGTGTCAAAGTGCCAAACAGTTGGCCCACATATACAAATCCATTACATGGTTACATACACTAATCAAATAGTACTTGATAAATGTGTCATAGCATCTATGGTGAACTGACGCATTTCGTGAGTTCAGTCTTGCTCTTCAGGGGTTGATGCATAGACATAATATATAAAGTAAAATTGTCAAAAAATATAACATAGTAATGAACATGGAAATATATCATGTAGATTGGAATGTGGGAAAGGGATCCATACTAACCACTGAACTCACAAAACACATCGGATCGTTTACCGGACTATTGCATTACTGTATGTAACCATGTAATTCGTGTATTTGAGCCAACTGGCATTATGACACCTTTTGCCAGTTTTATTGTTGGCATATACTCAATAAACCAGTACTATGTTTTTGTTACTGTTTGTGTGGCCCTTCATCTAAAGTTCCAATAGCCAAAACTCTGCATTTGTATGTACAATGGGGATGGAGGCGCCTCCCAGGGCACTACCCACCATATTTTGTTCCCCACTCCCACTTTAAAGCCCAACCCTGGCTTAAGTTATTATTTTAAATATATAGTTTTCGGCACTAGATAAAATACAAAAACATCTCACTCTCTCTCACTACAATTAAACCTAACATGAAATATGGAAAAAATAATCTTAATCATAAATACAACAAACTGTAAATCACCTCAATTTTAACACTAAAATATGGAAAACATAATCAATCAAGTGTCCAATATAAAATAAAAAGAAATAAAAATAAAGTTCATAAGTGAAAATAAACTTGTCTCCACCACTGTGTCCAATTGGAATTAAGGCTGGGTTCACACTGTGTGCGGAGCGACTCGCAGCAGGGGGTCCGGTACGTTCCTGTTCACTGTTTCAGGTCCGAAATTTTGGCTGAATTCAAACCTGAAAGTAACCAGAAGATGCACAGGACTCTTCTGCAAACCTCTCCGCAGCCGTCCCAGAGCTGTGTGAACCAGGTCCATTGAGACCCGGTCACAATCTTTTGACATGCGAATTGGATGCGGTGAAACCCGCATCCAATTTGCGCCAGTGTGAACCCAGCATTAGTCTTCTTGTGTATGTCCACATCACACCCTTTGAGTTAATTGCTAACTGAGCAGAAGATTTTACTGCGAGCAATACAGCACAGCTAGCTCAGATAATAACATCCAGGTCCATCCACTGTCATCATCGGTTTCAAGCATGGATATTGCCCTTCTAAAACTTCAGCTCGTAAACAGGAACACCTGCATAGCACTATGTCAGGAAGAAAGTTTATAAAAGTAGCCGTGACACCATCACTGGTCTGTAATTTAGTTTTTGATTTCATCCTGACTGGACACGGTCATGGAGACATGTCTATTTCCACTATATTTTTATTTTATTTTATATTGGACACTTGATTGATTAGGTTCCATATATTTTAGTGTTGATATTGTGGTGATTTACAGTTTATTGTATTTATGTTAGAGTTTGATGCTGCACATTTTTTCCAACTCTGACTACAATACCTACTTCCCCAGTCTTCTCCACAGTTAGATGCCACTACTCTGCTGGACCAAATGACACCTAGCATCAAGCAACTCACTTCCTGTAAGCCCAGAGCATCAATGATGTGCCGCTTGGGGGGTGTTCTGCTTAAAACTCCAATTTGCCGAGATCTCCAATGACGTTATTTCTGGTGAGTGTACACCAGGAATAATTGGAGATTTTGACCACTTGGTGTTTTCATACAACACCGGCAGCCTATACACTCCGGTAGATGCTATAAATTAGAGCAGATTGTTAGTACACCCGCTAGTTGTTACCATCTTGGAGGCGGCCATATTTCTGGTTACTGGTTACTAACAATCTGCACTAATTATAGCATCTGCCAGAGTGTAAAGGCTGCCGGTGTTGTTCTAAAACACTAAGTGGTCAAAATCTCCAATTATTCCTGGTGTACGCCCATTGGAAATAACTTAGTTGGCGATCTCGGCAAGTTGGAGTTTTCGGCAGAACAGGGGCACCATCAGGTTGCCGTGGACTCACAAGAGAATCAGGAGGGATGTAGTATTTTCCAAATTGTTATTGTTTAAGCATTTTATTTGCTCCAGCAAGACGTGCTTAAAATAAAATTCTGTGTTAAAGTAGAATTCCAACTCAAAACTTGACTACTCTTAAAAATGCCCCCCTTCATCCTAACACCTATTCTGACAGACCTGTGTAAGAAAGATCTGTATTTATTTATATTAAACTATTTTCAGGATGCTCAGGTCTGGTCACATGATCACCTCTCTGTCAGCTAGCGCTGGCTGCAGGGGAGAGGAGGAAGTGCTTTGACAAGAGCTGGTAAAGCCTGAGAGCATGACACTACCCATAGGCTTCAATAGCCCATTGGTTGTTCATACTCCTTCCTCTCTCCTGCAGCCAGTGGATTGAACAAAAAAAAAAAAAACTGTCAGATCCGCTGTACTTACTATGCAAAGTTAGTACAGAGATCTCCCCCGCTGAGCTGTTGTGTTCTGACGAGGGGGCACTCCCACCAGAACACTCCAATCGGCGCTGATCAGGAGTTGGTCAGCTGCTCATTTTCCAGCATGCTCATCCAACAGAAGCCAGCCTTGGTGCCATACACACAAGCTGAACATGGAACATATTTTTTTTTAACTGGCCGATGTCTCCGTCATTCGCCCCGTGTGTGCTTTAGAGCCGACGGGGGACACATGCAGCATCAGAACGATGATGCATCCACCTAGGTAAATTTGATTCTTAAAAAAATGTTTTCCCAAACTTCTCTTTTAACTTATCCCCAACACTAAGCAGGATTCAAGACTGGCAACTACACAGGACCCTATGACCAGCACAGGGGAATCCATGTGAATACAGATGAAAACCGTCAATGGTTGCAGCTAGATCCACCACCTAGGAACCTCATGACTAGGGATGGGCTCCAATATGTTTGGATCATAGTCCCTACCCACCTGAGCAATCCCACTAGGAAGCCCTCACTGCACGCAGCCAATCATAGGCAGTGAGGCATGTCCCAGGCCCGCAGCTGCACAGACACACGCTGCCTATGATTGGCGGTGTGCAGTGAGGCCTTCCTGGGGGTATTTCTCAGGTGGGCTGGGTCCAAACACGCCTGAGCGCATCCCTACTCATAACACTAACAGCAAGAGACACCTTGAATCCTAATTATCCCTGGAAGCCTCTGTAAGTGTGCTCTGTTATTCATTTTAATTACCTACTCTGTATATTTCATTGGTTTTGCGCTTTCTGTTTCCTTGCACTGACCTATCTTCTAACACTAACCTGACCACCAACTTATCCCCTAATGCTAGCCTAACCCCTAAAAATAACCTAATTCCTAACATATCCCTGAACATTTAAGGCTAGTACACACTGCTAGTTTTTCTTTCATTCAACCCAGCGGGCTGAACAAAAAAAAACGATAGCTCTGGTTCAAGCCGATTTACTAATAATCCAAACATAGTAATGATCACAATTTCCCCTGCTGTTCTATTGTGTTCTGAAAGAGGATTGCTACCGCTCCGTGAGGACGTCGTGTGACGAAACTAGTAGGGCGGGGCCAGGACGCCGACCTACACCGCAATTCACCACTGCCTTGCACATGTGGCTTGGAGACACAGCCGGAGTGAAAGAGACCGACGCAAATTAATCCTGTGTCAGGTTGGCACATAGAAATGTGAGTGCATTATATTTTTTAATAAACGTTTGAAATTCCTTTACGGTATCACACAATTGGGATTTTTTTCCTCTCCCATCCTCATCCTCATCTCTCATTACCTTGGGAATCATAAACCTATGGAGACCCACTTTTGAAATCTAGACTGACCTGCTGGAAATTTTATCCAATATCTTAGCGCAATGGCTGGTTTATAATTTTACCAGCTTCTTATCTGGTGAGTTACTTTAGAGAGATACGGTGGAAGCCATGCATTGGGTGTTCTTGCCCGAGTGATCACGGAAGAGATTGCATTTATTGAATTCAACAGCTTATATCTTGACACTCTTTTTCTGTTGGGACTTTATGCACAGACTTTTTATTTTTAATATCACTATATGAATTCATGCAATATTGTGGTTTACATTTAAGTTATGATTAGTATATATTTATTGGTTTATATTTATTGTGATATTTTATGATTTGATGATTAGAATCTAATCATTAGATAATTAGCTGCTTTGGCATTAGCACTTTTTGCACTTAGCACTTTTTGAGCAGAAGCTTCCAATTTCCAAATTCCACTCTGTTTGGAGATTGGGTTTATGTGTATACAGACATATTTATTGCACAGCACTTGTTACAGCAGCACTTTTTTTGCACAGCGCTTTTTTGGCACTTAGAACTTTTGGGTGCAAGATTTTTTTATTTATATGTTTAAGGGAGTATAAAATATAGAGTTTACTTTTAGAACAATAGCTGATTGGAGGTGGATACAAACGTGCACTGATCATTTATTTTTCTAAAAATAGAGTACAACAACCCTATAAAAAGTTACAAAGAAATTACTTTTATGTAAATGTTACAATACCTAATTATCCTGGTTTGCAGCTCCCCTGCTGTCCTCTCAATGGCAAAAGAGATTAGCACGTTTGAGTTAGAAGGTCTCTGAATACAAATAAGGAGCTCCTCCAAATATGGAAAGAACTCATTATCTTCCACTGGGAAGCTCCTACATTTCTTAATTCTCTCATGACTCATAAAGCCATGCAAACATCACAGAGTCAGTATGGCTACACCAATATATTCACAAAACAAAAGTTGGTTTAGGTGGCAGGCACCTACCTAAATTCTTTATCCACAGATAAATACAAGCCAATGTAATATGAGGTACTCGTCCTGTTTTTTAAAATCTAAAGAGAAAAGAGAACAATGTATATAAGTATACAGGTAATACAAAAATCTCAACTGATAATATGCCAAAATTACACACTAAAGCGATACTAGCGGCAGTGCCATCCTAAGAGCATTAAAGGGCCCCGGGCAATCCAGTGCACTGGGGCCCCGCCTACACAATCACCTACGAGAATAAAAATGCAAATAATTGATAAGGCAATTTTTATTGGTACAGCAGTGCCAGGCTAATGACAGCTTCCAAGTTTGGCGGTTGAGTCTGGTGAACACACACATGGACGGGAGTTAGACTCAACTGTCCTGTGTGTGCCTGTTCCCGTGGAGGCGGACAGGCATTCCTGCAGTTGTGGTCTCCCCCTCCATGGCCCAAGTGGCCTGACACCAGCGCAGGGCCGACAGGCGCTTGCTACCTGCTAAGTTCAGCGGTGGAATGCACACGGGAATCAGGACTAATGCTGGGCTGGGTTACTGGGCAGGTGGGGCCCCCCGGGCAAGTGGCCAATTGCCCAGTGTGCCCATTCGGTAAGATGGCCCTGACTAGCGGATAGGAGTTCCAAACACATGGAAATACTTTATTTCATTCTCTAGTACGGAATTTCCTGTTTGCTCTGATGAAGTGACTAGCTGGCTCATGAAATACACTGCTTGATTACGATGAGCAAATGATAGAAAATCAAATTAAATGGCTAAATAAGACTGCCATCAGAGACTAAGGCCTTGAAGGAGCTCTCTAGGGGAAAAAGTGAGAACTGATGATGGTTGGATGACTGGTCAGATGACTGGGTGATCCATATTGAACCAATTAATATTCACTTCACCGCGAGATCCCCCTACCCAGTGCTCATTGGTTGGCTTCAGCTGATCACGAAGAGCGGGGTCCACGGGCCTTTTGGTTAGATGGACCTGAGTATGCCCTACCTCTGGAGTCTTGCATTCCATGAGGCCAAGGAGGGGTTCTTTCTCCTTGGGAGGGGAGGGGCCCACCCTAGTTTTTCTGGTTTATTCTGGTGTTTTATTTTTGCACAGCACACTGCAAAAAAAAAAAAAAGGAGCAATCTAGCCAGCAAGCCTTCCAACTACTTAACCAGTTCACTATGTAGAGAGGTCCAAGTAAAGTGAAGATTAACCATTTGGTTAAAAGTTAGGTTCAGAGCAAACCAAAGTGAAGTATGCTCTGTCCCAAGCTAACTGGTTTGATCATCCCTACTGTGTAACAGTTTTAAATAAAGTTTTTAATTGTTATAGAAGCTGCGCTTACCCTTTCTACTGTTCCGTTACATACACTCACCGGCCACATTATTAGGTACACCTGTTCAATTGCTTGGTAACACAAATTGCTAATCAGCGAATCACATGACAGCAACTCAATATATTTTGGCATCTAGATGTGGTAAAGACGACTTGCTGAAGTTCAAACCGAGCATCAGAATGGGGAAAAAAGGGGATTTGAGTGACTTTGAACGTGGCATGGTTGTTGGTGCCAGACGGGCTCGTCTGAGTATTTCAAAAACTGCTGATCTACTAGAATTTTCACACACAACCATCTCTAGTGTTTTCAGAGAATGGTCCAAAAAAGAGAAAATATCCAGTGAGCGGCAGTTGTGTGGATGAAAATGCTTTGTTGATACTAGAGGAGAATGGGCAGACTGGTTTGAGTTGATAGAAAGGTAACATTAACTCAAAAAACCATTCATTACAACCAAGGTATGCAGAATACTATCTCTAAACACACAACACATCGAACCTTGAAGCACAAGTTTCGATGTGTTGTGCCTTGGGCTACAGCAGCAGAAGACCACACTGCGTGCCACTCCTGGTAGCCAAGAACAGTAAACTGAGGCTACAATTCGCACAGGTTTACCAAATTAAGACAATAGAAGATTGGACAAACTTTGCCTGGTCTGATGAGTCTCGATTTCAGCTGCAACATTCAGATGGTAGGGTCAGAATTTGGCATAAACAACATGAAAGCATGGATCTATCCAGTTCAGGCTGGTGGTGTAATTGTGTGGGGGATATTTTCTTGCCACACTTTGGGCCCCTTAGTACCAACTGAGCATTGTTTGATTGTCATGACCTACCTGAGTATTGTTGCTAACCATGTTCATCCCTTTATGACTACAGTGTACTCATCTTCTGATGACTCCTTCCAGCAGGATAATGTCACAAAGCTCAAATCATCTCACCACTGGTTTCTTGAACATAACAATGAGGTCACTGTACTCCAATGGCCTCCACAGTGACGTGAATTAGAGATGGGCGAACGGTTCGGCCCGAGCACGAGTTTGGGCAGAACATTTGTATGTTTGGCTACTCGCCGAACATCCACATTTTCAAGGTGAACACCCTGCAGGGCACTGATCGCTGCACTGTGCATTCTGTGCCCTGATTGGGCAAATCTTCAAAACCCGGAAAGCCAGCCACCATGTCCTTAACAACCAATGAGTCATCATCTGTCAATGGGTTTCCCACTGACAGCTGAATTAAAAAAAAAAAAAGTGCCGGTAAAAAAAAATAAAGAAAAAACCGGCATGGGGTCCCCCCCACAATCCATACCAGACCCTTATCTCAGCATGCAGCCCAGCAGGTCAGGAAAAGGGGGGAATGAGCAAGCGCCCCTCTCCCGAAACATATCAAGGCCACATGCTCTCAACATGGGAGGGTCGGTGCTTTAGGGCAGGGGGGCTCTGTGCCCCCCACCCCAAAGCACCTTGTCCCCATGTCCCCAAAGGGGGTCTTGCCGACAACCCTGGGCTGTGTTTGTGGTTGTTGGGGTCTGCGGGTGTAGGGCTTATCGGAATCTGGAAGGCCCCTTTAACAAGGGAGCCCCCACATTCTGGCCCCTCCCTATGTGAATGGGTATCGGGCATATCGTACCCGTACCCATTCACCAAAAAAGTGTCAAAAAATAAGAAACACAGGAAACAGTTTTTGACAAGTCCTTTATTAAAAAGAAACAAAAGTGTCACTCAATGTAAATACATTGTCAATCACAACGTCCACCAGACCTCAAAAAAAGACACTGACTGCTCTGTCTTCGCTTTGACAGTTCTTATATAGGAAAGGGGCAGGGCCACCCGGTTACATCACCCAATGCAAATATGTATTCATTTTATTTTGTACACATTGTTGCACTTTTCGATAGAAAGGGTAAGTGCAGCTTCTATAACAATTAAATTCTTATACAGTATGGTACATGAGTTCATATACCATTTAAAGCAGCAGCAACCCAGTTTTCCTTTTCCTTCCCTTTTTTGTTTTTGAAACCTTTGTGCCAGTTATTTATTATATTTTTTCACTTTGAACACACTTTACATAAAGTGTTGCCTTTGGATTCCTTTGTAGAACTCATACCTTATCAGTATATGTGACATGACTCAGGACTGTCAGTGGACAGAAGATGTACTCCAAATATAGAAAGGACTGTCAATTGTCAATATGATGACAGCTGTTAGAGTGGACATTTGTCCCATCTAAATTTTACAGCATTTGGCTATCATTTTTCATTTCCCCATCATTTTCAGAGAATTAATCAAGCATTAACAGGCTATGATATAGTGGATAATGGTGCAGCTCCATCCCCAAAGAATGAAAAATCTCATATATTAAGGTTGCCTATGGGACTTTGACAGGAGTTGCACCAAACAAAAATAAGTAAACTAATTCTAAAAAAATAAAAACTTTTATTAAAATACATAATAAAAAATCTTATCCAAATTGCATAAAATACATGCAGAGAAAACCAATATGCTCACTTTAATTTTCGACCTTCTTCCTACATATACTTACCTTCACTCTCTATCACTCTGCCTGCTGCTAGGAGTTAAGGGAAATGCCCAGTCCATAGAGGTATAGGGCTTATTAGACTTACTGCCCTACCTTACATGTCAACTGGCCACTGGTCCACCTGCACAGTCACGCAGGAGCATGAAGAGAATCCTCAGACTTGAGTAGGCTCCAAAGGGGATTATTGTAGAGTTTACAGAGGGTTTCATCTCTTCATGCCCAACAGCCAACAGAATGGTGGGGCTGAGGGGAAGGTAGGTAAGGGGATGCTGCCAGGGTCTAGGATTTTGAAACCATCTTAGCAGTGGTACTACTAGGCAGGGTTTTTTTTTTTTGCTTGAACTTGGTGGAACTCAGTTCCACCACCTCTGGCTCAGACCTTCTGCTCCCGGCTCACCGCTATTGTTTGTAAACAGAGAAATCCAGCTTTCTGTTTACAAGTGACAACTTGTCTCCCAACCCCTCCCAAAGATCTAATCTCCTTAGTGGCTCCCACTAAGGCCCCTTTCACACTTATGCGACACAATTTTGCTGCGATTTTACGATGTGATTTTGACGCAACTTTGGCGCGATTTTGAGCAATAGCTCAGGGCTGTATACCTCAAAACGCATTAAAATCGTGCCAAAGTAGTGCAGGAACTACTTTGAAGTCGGTGCGACTTCAAAACGCACTGATATGAATGGGGCTCATTGAAAATAATGGAAAACGACTTGTCATGCGATTTTGCAGTCCAAAATCGCGGGACAAGTCGCACTAGTGTGAAAGGGGCCTTAAGGCAGGATGGAGACAAGGGAGGTGCAGGTGCCTGTGGTGCAGTGCGAATTCCGACACCCCCACTGGATGCTCTCCCTGCAAGTGAGAGAGGTAGAGCCACCTACAGTGCGTGGGGAGGTACAAGAGTCAGTTGGGTGCTTCAGGTTAATGCAACAACAAAAGTAAGGTGGAAGATGGAGAAGCTTTTTAAGGGGGGGGGGGGCAGTAAAGGGGGGTTGCATGTAGAGGTCAGAGCTGAAGTGGGGTGAAAGTGAAATGTGGTTAGGGAATGCAGAGGGAAGCAGCTGTGGAAGAAGGTTGAACTATGCTCTCTGTGTGTAGAGCACCCCTGACCTCTGCATTCTGTATGCAACGAACCCCTGAACTCTGCACATCCCTGACCTCTGCATGTAGCACACTCCTGAACTCTGCACTCGGTGTGTAATGCACTCCTGGTATTAAATGTCCCTTTGAGACCCTTCCACTGTTATTATAATTTTACCACAGCCACTATTTAATGCAGCTTAGGGGGTGTGTGTGGGGTGGGGGGGGGGTTGGGGGGTTGTGTTTGAGTTCCTGCACCTATTTTCTGAGAAAAAAAGCCCTGCTACTAGGACAATTCAAGTGTTCAAATATTTCATACAGAAGAGTACTTACATATCGCCACAGAAAGTTTCTTTCTTCTTTATCATGAATTGTGGCTAAGTCACCAAAATTACGCTTGCAAAAATCTCGTGCCTTATCCATGGGCACCTCATCCTTGCCAATATAATACTGCTTGTCCTCTTTGACCAGCCAACCATCAGTGGTCACGTTATACTCTGTCAGACAACGAGGAACACAAGTCAAAAAAGGATTCAAAGCAATAAAAGTAATAACACACCTAAAAATTCTGTGCTGCTTGAAAACTAAAAGGCGCCGCTGCAAATTATGGAGGTAAAATAGTGAAAGTAAAAGGGGAAAAAAATGAATAGTCCATTCATGGATTAAATAAAAAACATTTGCTGCAATATGCAGGTTAAACTCAGAGATTTCCCCAACCGTACTTTTTTCTGCATTTGCAGGATGTCCTCGGTGTGATGGCCAGCTTCATTCAACCCACTTCCTCTGAGCCCAAGTCATCCTGGACCCACCCAGGCCTGTAACTGGACAGTGAAAGGAGAAGCACTGCAGTGATGAGCTCATCTCTCTGTCACTCTGCTCTTCTCCGATGAACATGGTTCTATTTGCGTTTAATAAATCTACCCCTCCGGCTTACACAGGGGAGCTTTCACAGGCCAAATTTTGTAAATTTTGTAATTTTTAAAGGTACACTATGTAACCAAAAGTATTGGGACCCCTGCCTTTACACGCACATGAATTTTAATAGCATCCCAGTCTTAGCCTTAGGGTTCAATATTGAGTTGGCCCACCCTTTGCAGCTATAACAGCTTCAAATCTTCTGGGAAAGCTGTTCACAAGGTTTAGGAGTGTGTCTATAGTAATCTTTGACCATTCTTCAAGAAGCACTTTTGTGAGGTCAGGCACTGATGTTGGAGGAGAAGGCCTGGCTCGCAGTCTCAGCTCCAATTCTTCCCAAAGGTGTTCTATCGGGTTGAGGTCAGGACTCTGTGCAGGCCAGTCAAGTTCCTTCACCCCAAACCCGCTCATCCATGCCTGAGGAGAGCAGCACGCCAGTCTTTCCCTTCAGAGTGAGCGCTTGGCTGAATTGTTTGTTATGTCTTTATGGACCTTGTTTGTGCACAGGTGAGCAGTCATGTTGGAACAGGAAGGGGCCATCCCCAAACTGTTCCCACAAAGTTGTGAGTATGAAATTGTCCAAAATGTCTTGGTATGCTGATGCCTTAAGAGTTCGCTTCACTGGAACTAAGGGACGAAGCCCTACCCCTGAAAAACGACCCCACACCATAATCCCCCCTCCACCAAATGATTTGGGCCATGGCACTAAGCAAGATCCATAAAAACATGGATGGACTAGTTTGGGGTGGAGGAACTTGACTGGCCTGCACAGAGTTCAGACCTAAACCCCATAGAACACATTTGGGATGAATTAGAGCGGAGACTCAGGCCCTCTCGTCCACATCAGTGCCTAACCTCATAAATGCGCTTTTGGAAGAATGGTCAAACATTCCCATAAACACACTCCTAAACCTTGTGGACAGCCTTCCCAGAAGAGTTAAAGCTGTTATAGCTGCAAAGGGTGGGCCAACTCCATATTGAACCCTACGGACTAAGACTGGGATGCAATTAAAGTTATGTGCGAGTAAAGGCAGGCGTCCCAATACTTTTGGTAATATAGTGTATGTTCAATGCGTCAGCTGATGGGCAAACCTTTTGGATTTTAGATGTGATGTAATTGGAATCCCTCAGCTGTGTAGTTCGTTGATGCAGGAACCCTCTTAAAAATGATAGGTGGATAGGGTAAATCCAATCTCAAGTCCACCTTTTTACAAAAAAATAATACATGCACACGTTTTATGCAACATGGTGAAAAAGGTAGAGTTAGCCTTTTAAAGCAGGGGTGGGGAACCTCCGGCCTGCGCGCATGCGGCCCGCACGACCCTTCTGGCCGGCCCGCACAATCGTTGCGATCCCCCCCCCCCCCCCCCCCCGTGACGCTGTGTCAGAAGGAGCCGATGGCTCCGTTCTGACACTGTGAGTCTCCGAAAAGGGTGGACCCGAGGTGCAGAGCAGTGCGCCTCGAGCCCGCCCATTTGTGTGACAATAGCGAATGAAAATTTGCTACTGTCTCACGGATCCGCCTCCTCCTCGGCCAATGTCATTGGCCAAGGAGGAGGCGGGAGGCGGAACGCGGGAGGACTCGAAGAGACGAAGAGAGGAAGCCGCCCGCCGCTACAACAGGTAAGTCAAGTGCACTGGGGCTTGGCACGCTGTTCACTCTGCATTGTGGTCAATCCCTCCGCATTGAAAGGGGGCACACTGTGGGCACTCCGCATTGAAAGGGGGCACGCTCTGGGCACTCCGCATTGAAAGGGGGCACTCCGCATTGAAAGGGGGCACTCCGCATTGAAAGGGGGCACGCTCTGGGCACTCCGCATTGAAAGGGGGCACGCTCTGGGCACTCCGCATTGAAAGGGGGCACGCTCTGGGCACTCCGCATTGAAATGGGGCACGCTGTGGTCACTCCACATTGAAAGGGGGCATGCTGTGGTCAGTCCGCATTGAAAGGGGGTCACGCTGTGGTCAGTCTGCATTGAAAGGGGGGCACGCTGTGGTCAGTCTGCATTGAAAGGAGGCATGCTGTGGTCACTCTGCATTGAAAGGGGGGCACGCTGTGGTCAGTCTGCATTGAAAGGGGGCACACTATACCTTGATTACTGAAGGCCCCTTTCACACTTTTGTGACCTCAAAGTCACGCAATTTTTTACAGCGTTTTTTGCCGCAAAGCAATGCCTATTACATTTATGCATACATTTTGTACGGCCCCCGAATGATGTTACAAAAATCCAAATGGCCCTTGGCAGAAAAAAGGTTCCCCACCCCTGTTTTAAAGGATGAAGTGCATAGGCCAAATTCCTTTTAAAATGGTAGTTGCATATGGCGAATCCTCCTGAAAAAATGGTAGGTACTAGAGTGAATACTCTTTTAAAATGATCGACAAAAGGGGTAAATCGTCTATGAAAAGAATGAAAATATGGGAATTCATCTTTAAAGAAATAGGGCAAATAGAGGGAATCCTCTTTTAAATGACAAACAAATGCTGTAAAATACATGAGAACAAATGTCCAGAAAACAATTGCTGTGCACATAACATATATAGGAGGAAATCTCTACAAAGTCGGGGGAATTCCCCTCTTACACGGAGGTCCCTGTTGGAAGATTTTTCCATTACCTCACGCTTGTAGGCAGGTGCAGTCTACTTTCTCCACTGCAGGTGATGCTCAACCGCAGCAGCATTGCAAGGGCAGAGGTTCTTCTATAGTTTCCTGGGTCTCTGGGGAAGCTATCCGCTTGGTTGCTGCTGCCCCATGTGACTCTAGCAGCCATCTTGTGTCAGGCAGAGCCTACTTAAAGAGGAGTTCCAGCCATTTACTCACCTGTCCAACGGTCCAGCGATGCGGCCGCCGGAAGCCTCGATCCTCTCCCTCGGCGCCGGCATCACTGCTGTGGGCACCCGGCTGTTACAGTTTGCGGCTTCACAGCCGGGTACCCACTGCGCATGCGCGAGTCGCGCTGCGTGCCGTGATTGGCCGGCAATCTTCTGGGACCTCTGACGTGTCCCAGAAGATTGCAGGGAGGGAGGGGGAGAGGAGAACTTCCGCTCAGGGCGCCGCGGCGCTCCGAGCGGAAGTGGGAGCGGGTACCTGTCAAAACTAGGTACCCGCTCCCCCCCCCAAAAAATGACATGCCAAATGTGGCATGTCGGGGGGTCAGGACTCCCTAAAGCGGAAGTTCCACTTTTGGGTGGAACTCCGCTTTAAGGCATCGGCTCCTAGGCTTGGCACCCATTTGTGCGTGGGTAGTGTAGAGACGGGTCACCCGTCTGACAGGGACAGTCATTAGCAGCAGGGAGAGGTACCTGACGAGTAGGGAAAACATAGGGACAAGTCATCCCATCTGGAGACCTCCCCATTTAGGTCTGGACCGGCCGCGCCGTATTCTGCCCAAGACAGAAGCTGTTGGCACACCTGAGACCTGCTCTGCGACACACTGCTGTTACTTGCTATGAGTGTTCCCAGTTGGGTGCCTTCCCGTGAGGTTTGTTGTAAATTACTGGAGTCTGCATAATACAAATTCTGTTCTTTATAACTGGAGTCTGCACCATTCTGCACCTCCCCACACATTAGTGACCGCAGTAACATTTTGAATTTTCCATCAATTTTTGTCTTGGGGATGATGGTCACCAGGACAGAAAGAGCGGTCCTATCTACCTAGCTGGGACTAAAGCCTCGTACACACGCACCGATTGTTGACCGTGAATTTTCGGCCAACGTCCGATCGGCCGATTATCGGCTTGTTAGTATGATGATTCCGACAACCACCTGCGACTTTTCAGCCAAACAAAATCTGGATGCTATAAAATTTTTGTTGGCCGTCAACAGAACGGCCGATTGTTCATCAGTCAGTACAGATTTCGGCAGACAAAAATCAGACGAGCAAGACTGGGCATGCTCAGAGAAGAAAAAACACACGGAAAGTAAACCAGCACATGATATCACTTCTGAAGTTGGCCGATCGGTCGGCCAACAATCGTTGCGTGTGTACGAGGCTTAAAGCTGGATACACACTATCCAACTTTTGTGGTTAGATTTCCTTCAGATTTACCTTTTCTATGTAGTGCAAGGGCCTGCCAGATTGCATACAAATTGAAAGTGTTTAGGTTTGACCTCATATTATATGGTTTTGGTAAGTCTAAAGGAAAAAGTCTTCAGAAAATCTTATAGTGTGTATGGCCCATAAGACAACAATAAAAAGAGAGAGGACATCGAATTTATTCCTACACTGTCCAAGAACTATAAGCTATTCTATATCCTCTGCCCTTCTGAACATAACCCTAGAGGCAAATGGACATTATAAAAGAAAGTTCTCTCTTCAGCTCTCTTACAACAAAGTTTTGCTTTGTGCACCTTTAGATAAAAAAAAGTTCTTACCAGAATATGGTGAACTTGTGGGTTCTGGAATCAATGGTGCACCTGAGGATGATAATGATAAGAGAAAGCAAGCATGTTAAAATCAGCTTATTCAGGAAAAGAACATATTTTTTCCCCTCTATTTCAAAATAAATTGAAGCATATTAATGAGAAACTGACACTTTCCATATTCAAGGAAAAAGTAAATGGTTCTTTTGAAAGCCCACCTGGCCGCATGTTGACACGATCTTCCATTGCGATCCCTGGACACTGCATGCCTATGTACCAACCCTGAGTCTAAATCCTATGTTAGCTCTGTCTCAGATAGTGCTGGATATTATACCAGGGTAATGGTATGCTTCCCCCCATGTTTACAACCTGCTGCTGAGACCTAAAACTTACGAACCCGTTTGAGTCTGCCATTTTTCCCCAAACAGCTACTAGTTTTGGACTGTAAACCCATTGAAGGGGGTTAAGAAAGTGGATGAGGAAAGCAATAGCTTTATAGACACTACTAAGGAAAAAAAATACAAGCTTCCAATATTAGCAGTGTGATAACATCACTTGACTAGGATAGTTCAGATCCCACCTGTTTAACCATATTACCTGGCTCAGTACCCAACACCACCCCCCTTTACCTTTTAAATGACAACACTAACTCAGCATTGGGATTAAATGGCCGGTTTGGCCTTTTATTAACCACTTCCCGCCCACCCTATAACAGATTGATGGCGGGAATGTGGTTGTATTATCCTGACCGGACGTCATATGGCGGCGGCAGGATAATACAGCTCTGCGCGCCCCCCGGTGTCAGCCTGACACCCTGCATCTCCGATCTCGGTAAAGAGCCTCTGACGTAGGCTCTTTACCATGTGATCAGCTGTGTCCAATCACGGCTGGTCACATAGTAAACAGGAACAGCCGTTGATCGACTTTCCTTAGTTCGTGCCTGACAGGCACAAGTAAAGGAGCGCCGATCGGCGGCTCCCCTGACAGGGGGGGGGGGGGGGGTCGGCACTGGTAATCAGATCATTGATTACCAGTGCAGACCCTCGGGGGGGGGGGGATGCCACTAGAACCACCAGGGATGCCCACCCATGACCCCAGGAATGCCCACCTATGACCCCAGGGATGCCCACTATGGCCACCAGGGATGGCAATCAGGGCTCAGGGAGCCCCCCATTGCCCTCCCCATCAGTGCTGCCCGCCAGTGCCCTCCCTATCAGTGCTGCCCACAAGTGCCCATCATTGCCAGATTTCAGTGTCGCCCACCAGTGCTCATTATTGCAAACCAGTGCCGCCTATCAGTGCCCATTAGTGCCCATCAGTGCCGCCTGTCAGTGCCAATCAGTGCTGCCCATCAGTGCCCACCAGTGCCGCATATCAGTGCCCATTAGTACCCATCAGTGCCACCTATAAGTGCCCGTCAGTGCCACCTATCAGTGCCCATCAATGCCGCCTATAAGTGCCTAGCAGTGCCGCCTATCAGTGCCCACCAATGCTGCATATCTGTGCTACCTATCAGTGCCACATATCAGTGCCTATCAATGCCGCCTATCAGTGCCGCCTATCAGTGCCACCCCATCAGTGCCACCCCATCAGTGCCTGTCAGTGCAGTCTCATCAGTGCAGGAAAAAAACTTATTTACTTACAAAATTGTATAACGTAAACAAAAAAACTTTTTTTTTTTTTTCAAAATTTTCGGTCTTTTTTTTATTTGTTTAGCAAAAAGGAAAAAACCCACAGGTGATCATCAAATACCACCAAAATAAAGCTCTATTTGTGGGGGGAAAATGACATAAATTTGGTGTAGGTACAGTGTTGCATGACCGCACAATTGTCATTCAAAATGCAACAGCGCTAAAAGGGGAAAATTGGCCTGGGCAGGAAGGGAGGAAAGTGCCCTGTATTGAAGTGGTTAAACAAAACCATAAATAACAGAAAAACATAAAACAGTCAAATCAATCCAGGTCAAATAATGGTTGCAAATCCTTGATGATACCATCTCCCACAAATTTGGAGTCTGTGATACCATTAAGTTAAGTTCTGTCCCCAAAACACCGCCTCGAGGACTATCCTAACTGACCACAGACCCCTACCACCTTACACTACCCGGTCAGTCTAGACTGAACCAGACCAACAATAAGACTCCATTCCTGAGATGGGTCCCACCATTTTATCATTTGACACCATGTTTTGGACCCTCGTCAAGGAGCCCAACCGCCAACGTTCATCCTCCTTAGCAGAACAACAGAAAACAGCATCACCAGGGTGGGCATGAGGGTCATTTCTCCTATGATCTCCAGTCTGCAAATGAAGCCCCTTCACTCCTCCCCTTCAACCAGGGCAGGACTGGGAATAAAGTGGTTAAAAATGGTGCTACCCGGCGCCAACACGTCACCGCGCATGCGCTGTCTGCCCAGGAATAGCCAACGTGTACGGGCTTTCCCAAGCGGCGGCGGCGCATGCGGAGTGCCATTTTTTTTTACATGTATTAGCAGCCCCAGGGCAGGGGGACCTGTTGGCCTACCGGGAAATTTCCTGATAGGCCAGTCAGGCCCTGCCTTCAATTACTCTCTCTCCTGCTCCTCCGCATTAACTCATCTGCTCTGCCAATAAGGTAAGAGTCCTGACTAGGGTTGAGCGGACACCTAGATGTCCGTGTTCGACGGGTTCGGCCGAACTTTAAAAAAAAGTCCGGGTCCGTGTCCCGGACTTTTACCGAACTTTTCCCGGACACCGAACCCCATTGAAGTCAATGGGGACCCGAACTTTAAGGCACTAAAATGGCTCTAAAACACCAAAGGAAAGGGCTAGAGTGCTGCAAATGGCAGCAAAACGTAATTAAGAGCATGGCAAGTGCTCTGCAAACAAATGTGGATAGGGAAATAACTTAAAACAACAAAAAAAAACAGAAAAATAAAACAATGTTCTTCTTCATCTCTGAAGGACGAGGCCCATATGGAGTAGGAGGGAGGTTGAGGTGGTGGTGGATGTGGCGGTGACATAGGCGTGCGCACAGGGTGTGCTGGGTGTGCCTGGGCACACCCTAATCACCTAGGGCACATAGCATTGCCAGTGAGGAGATGGGAAAGATCTCCCTGGGACCTGCTCTGCTCTATTTCTCCTTGCCTACAGGTACATGGCCCCGATACATTACTCTCCCTGCTGGCAAACACATGCATGTGTATTTCAACTTTGGGGTGCACACCTTAATGCAATAGGCTGCGCACACCTATGGGCGGTGTAGGTGGAAGCGGCGGTGGAGGAGGACCAGGGCCGGATTAACAGCATCATGGGCTTGGTGCTGAGGATTTTGAAGGGCCTTAAGGGCCGTGCCTTGCCATGCACCCAGAGGAGGAAGGGTGCAGCCATGCATGCCTAATTCAACATGGGATGCTGTCTCTGAAGCCCATAAACACATCCATGCATCGCCAACTGTCCCTCCTTGTCCGGCCTTCACGCTGTGTGGGGAGGTTCTGAGGGTGCTGCCTGGGGAAGCGAGCATAGAAGCCAGACTTCTGTGTTTACAAGTGACAGAAGAGCGGTAACAGTGAATATGGCCAACCCGGGGCCTATATAAAAGGTAGGGGCCTGGAGCTGCAGCTCCAATAGCCCCTACATTAATCTGGCCCTGAGGAGGAGGACGAGGTAGCCAACACTGCTTCTTTTCAAAAATTTTAAATGAGGGTACACCCCAAAAGAGTGAGAAAGAGCAAAAATGGAACAATGGGTGGGTAAGGTCGGTATCCATTGCTATTCTGCATAAGGTACGGAAAAGTCCCGTGGGATCCATGCCTGGTTCATTTTAATGAACGTGAGCTTGTCCACATTGTCTCTGGACAGGCGGCTGCGCTTGTCTGTTATAACGCCCCCAGCCGTGCTAAATACCCGTTCAGATAATACACTGGCTGCAGGGCACGCCAGCACCTCCAAGGCGTAAAGGGCAAGCTCAGGCCATGTGCCCAATTTGGAGACCCAGAAGTTGAAGGGGGCAGACCCGTCATTCACTACATGTAGGCGTGTGCACACATACTGCTCCACCATGTTGGTAAAATGCTGCCTCCTGCTAAGACGTTCCATCTGAGCTGCTGGTGCTGCTGTTTGTTGTGGCGTGCTGACAAAGCTTTTCCACATTTCGGCCATGCTAACCCTGCCTTCTGAGGTGCTGGCGGTGCCCTGGTTGCGTTGGCGACCTCCTCCTCCTCCTCCTCTGCCTTGTGCTTCCACTGTGGCCCCGCTGTCAGATGGGAATGCCAGCAGCATGGCGTCTACCAGCGTGCGCTTGTACTCGCGCATCTTGCGATCGCGCTCCAGTGAGTGAATTAAGGACGGTACGTTGTCCTTGTAACGGGGATCCAGCAGCGTGGCCACCCAGTAATCAGCACAAGTTAGAATGTGGGCAACTCGGCGGTCGTTGTGGAGACACTGCAGCATGTAATCGCTCATGTGTGCCAGGCTGCCCAGAGGCGACGAAAGGCTGTCCTCTGTGGGAGGTGTATCGTCCGTGTCCTCTGTATCCCCCCAGCCACGCACCAGTGATGGCCATGAGCTGGCCTGGGTGCCACCCTGCTGTGAACATGGTTCCATCTCCTCCTCCAGCTCCTCCTCCTCCTCATCCTCCTCATCCTCCAGAACTGTGCCCCTGCTGGACAATTGTGTCCCTGGCGTTTGTGTGTGCAGGAACCCACCCTCGGAGCCCCTTGCGAATGACTGCCCTGAAAGCCTTTGAAATGTTACCTCTTCATCCTCCTCCTCCTCCTCCTCATCCTGTGCCACATCCTCTTCCATCATCGCCCAAATTGTTTTTTCAAGGAGGCATAGAAGTGGGATAGTTAAGCTGAGAATGGCGTCATTGCCACTGGCCATGTTGGTGGAGTACCCAAAACAGCGCAACAAGGCACAATATATGCAAATGTCAAATATGCAAACTATGCCGCAATTTAATGTTTTTTACACCAAAAGGGTGTGTATTGAATAGCGGAATAGGATAAAAAACTGTGTATCTCACACGTACAAACACAGACTAGGCCCGATTAAATTTTTTCCTACCCTAAAGGGAGGATGAGGAAGAGGAGTATGGAACATGCAGCACCCTCAAATCTTCAGAAGTATGAGATGAACCCCAAAAACTTGGAAAGGTGGATCTCTCTCACACGTACCAACACAGACTATCCCCCAATTTAACTGATCCCCAAAGGTTTTTGATTAAATAGCGGAATAGAAAATATGATCCAAAAAAAGTGTATGTATATCACACGTACACAACCACACTAGGCCCCAATTACTATTGTTTGTACCCCTAAAAGGCTAGATGAGGAGTAGGGGGGGTATGGAACAGGCAGCACCCTCAAACCTTCAGAAGTATGAGATGAACCCCAACAACTTGGAAAGGTGGATCTCTCTCACACGTACCAACACAGACTATCCCCCAATTTAACTGATCCCCAAAGGTTTTTGATTAAATAGCGGAATAGAAAATATGATCCAAAAAAAGTGTATGTATATCACACGTACACAACCACACTAGGCCCCAATTACTATTGTTTGTACCCCTAAAAGGCTAGGAGTAGGGGGAGTATGGAACAGGCAGCACCCTCAAACCTTCAGAAGTATGAGATGAACCCCAACAACTTGGAAAGGTGGATCTCTCTCACACGTACCAACACAGACTATCCCCCAATTTAACTGATCCCCAAAGGTTTTTGATTAAATAGCGGAATAGAAAATATGATCCAAAAAAAGTGTATGTATATCACACGTACACAACCACACTAGGCCCCAATTACTATTGTTTGTACCCCTAAAAGGCTAGATGAGGAGTAGGGGGGGTATGGAACAGGCAGCACCCTCAAACCTTCAGAAGTATGAGATGAACCCCAACAACTTGGAAAGGTGGATCTCTCTCACACGTACCAACACAGACTATCCCCCAATTTAACTGATCCCCAAAGGTTTTTGATTAAATAGCGGAATAGAAAATATGATCCAAAAAAAGTGTATGTATATCACACGTACACAACCACACTAGGCCCCAATTACTATTGTTTGTACCCCTAAAAGGCTAGATGAGGAGTAGGGGGAGTATGGAACAGGCAGCACCCTCAAACCTTCAGAAGTATGAGATGAACCCCAACAACTTGGAAAGGTGGATCTCTCTCACACGTACCAACACAGACTATCCCCCAATTTAACTGATCCCCAAAGGTTTTTGATTAAATAGCGGAATAGAAAATATGATCCAAAAAAAGTGTATGTATATCACACGTACACAACCACACTAGGCCCCAATTACTATTGTTTGTACCCCTAAAAGGCTAGATGAGGAGTAGGGGGGGTATGGAACAGGCAGCACCCTCAAACCTTCAGAAGTATGAGATGAACCCCAACAACTTGGAAAGGTGGATCTCTCTCACACGTACCAACACAGACTATCCCCCAATTTAACTGATCCCCAAAGGTTTTTGATTAAATAGCGGAATAGAAAATATGATCCAAAAAAAGTGTATGTATATCACACGTACACAACCACACTAGCCCCCAATTACTATTGTTTGTACCCCTAAAAGGCTAGATGAGGAGTAGGGGGGGTATGGAACAGGCAGCACCCTCAAACCTTCAGAAGTATGAGATGAACCCCAACAACTTGGAAAGGTGGATCTCTCTCACACGTACCAACACAGACTATCCCCCAATTTAACTGATCCCCAAAGGTTTTTGATTAAATAGCGGAATAGAAAATATGATCCAAAAAAAGTGTATGTATATCACACGTACACAACCACACTGGGCCCCAATTACTATTGTTTGTACCCCTAAAAGGCTAGATGAGGAGTAGGGGGAGTATGGAACAGGCAGCACCCTCAAACCTTCAGAAGTATGAGATGAACCCCAACAACTTGGAAAGGTGGATCTCTCTCACACGTACCAACACAGACTATCCCCCAATTTAACTGATCCCCAAAGGTTTTTGATTAAATAGCGGAATAGAAAATATGATCCAAAAAAAGTGTATGTATATCACACGTACACAACCACACTAGGCCCCAATTACTATTGTTTGTACCCCTAAAAGGCTAGATGAGGAGTAGGGGGGGTATGGAACAGGCAGCACCCTCAAACCTTCAGAAGTATGAGATGAACCCCAACAACTTGGAAAGGTGGATCTCTCTCACACGTACCAACACAGACTATCCCCCAATTTAACTGATCCCCAAAGGTTTTTGATTAAATAGCGGAATAGAAAATATGATCCAAAAAAAGTGTATGTATATCACACGTACACAACCACACTAGCCCCCAATTACTATTGTTTGTACCCCTAAAAGGCTAGATGAGGAGTAGGGGGGGTATGGAACAGGCAGCACCCTCAAACCTTCAGAAGTATGAGATGAACCCCAACAACTTGGAAAGGTGGATCTCTCTCACACGTACCAACACAGACTATCCCCCAATTTAACTGATCCCCAAAGGTTTTTGATTAAATAGCGGAATAGAAAATATGATCCAAAAAAAGTGTATGTATATCACACGTACACAACCACACTGGGCCCCAATTACTATTGTTTGTACCCCTAAAAGGCTAGATGAGGAGTAGGGGGAGTATGGAACAGGCAGCACCCTCAAACCTTCAGAAGTATGAGATGAACCCCAACAACTTGGAAAGGTGGATCTCTCTCACACGTACCAACACAGACTATCCCCCAATTTAACTGATCCCCAAAGGTTTTTGATTAAATAGCGGAATAGAAAATATGATCCAAAAAAAGTGTATGTATATCACACGTACACAACCACACTAGGCCCCAATTACTATTGTTTGTACCCCTAAAAGGCTAGATGAGGAGTAGGGGGGGTATGGAACAGGCAGCACCCTCAAACCTTCAGAAGTATGAGATGAACCCCAACAACTTGGAAAGGTGGATCTCTCTCACACGTACCAACACAGACTATCCCCCAATTTAACTGATCCCCAAAGGTTTTTGATTAAATAGCGGAATAGAAAATATGATCCAAAAAAAGTGTATGTATATCACACGTACACAACCACACTAGGCCCCAATTACTATTGTTTGTACCCCTAAAAGGCTAGGAGTAGGGGGAGTATGGAACAGGCAGCACCCTCAAACCTTCAGAAGTATGAGATGAACCCCAACAACTTGGAAAGGTGGATCTCTCTCACACGTACCAACACAGACTATCCCCCAATTTAACTGATCCCCAAAGGTTTTTGATTAAATAGCGGAATAGAAAATATGATCCAAAAAAAGTGTATGTATATCACACGTACACAACCACACTAGGCCCCAATTACTATTGTTTGTACCCCTAAAAGGCTAGATGAGGAGTAGGGGGAGTATGGAACAGGCAGCACCCTCAAATCTTCAGAAGTATGAGATTGTGTTCACTGTACCCCACAAAGATTGAGTTCACTGCACCCCACAATGATTGTGTTCACTGCACCCCACAAAGATTGTGTTCACTGCACCTCACAAAGATTGTGTTCACTGTACCCCCCAAAGATTGTGTTCACTGCACCCCACAAAGATTCTGTTCACTGTACCCCACAAAGATTGTGTTCACTGCACCCTAAAAGGATGTTGTTCACTGCACCCCACAAAGATTGTGTTCACTGCACCCTAAAAGGATGTTGTTCACTGCACCCCAAAAAGATTGTGTTCACTGTACCCCCCCAAAGATTGTGTTCACTGCACCCCCCAAAGATTGTGTTCACTGCACCCCAAAAAGATTGTGTTCACTGTACCCCCCAAAGATTGTGTTCACTGCACCCCAAAAAGATTGTGTTCACTGTACCCCCCAAAGATTGTGTTCACTGCACCCCACAAAGATTCTGTTCACTGTACCCCACAAAGATTGTGTTCACTGCACCCCAAAAAGATTGTGTTCACTGTACCCCCCCAAAGATTGTGTTCACTGCACCCCACAAAGATTCTGTTCACTGCACCCCACAAAGGATTTTGTTCACTGCACCCCAAAAAGATTGTGTTCACTGCACCCCAAAAAGGATTTTGATCACTGCACCCCAAAAAGGATGTTGTTCACTGCACCCCAAAAATGATTTTGTTCACTCCACCCCAAAAAGATTGTGTTCACTGCACCCCACAAAGATTGTGTTCACTGTACCCCCCAAAGATTGTGTTCACTGCACCCCACAAAGATTCTGTTCACTGTACCCCACAAAGATTGTGTTCACTGCACCCCAAAAAGATTGTGTTCACTGCACCCCAAAAAGGATGTTGTTCACTGCACCCCAAAAAGGATGTTGTTCACTCCACCCCAAAAAGATTGTGTTCACTGCACCCCACAAAGATTGTGTTCACTGCACCCCAAAAAGATTGTGTTCACTGCACCCCAAAAATGATTTTGTTCACTGCACCCCAAAAAGGATTTTGTTCACTGCACCCCAAAAAGGATGTTGTTCACTCCACCCCAAAAAGATTGTGTTCACTGCACCCCAAAAAGATTGTGTTCACTGCACCCCACAAAGGATTTTGTTCACTGCACCCCAAAAAGATTGTGTTCACTGCACCCCAAAAAGGATGTTGTTCACTGCACCCCAAAAAGGATTTTGTTCACTGCACCCCAAAAAGATTGTGTTCACTGCACCCCACAAAGGATTTTGTTCACTGCACCCCACAAAGATTGTGTTCACTGCACACCAAAAAGGATTGTGTTCACTGCACCCCAAAAAGATTTTGTTCACTGCACCCCAAAAAGATTGTGTTCACTGCACCCCAAAAAGATTGTGTTCACTGCAGCCCAAAAAGATTGTGTTCACTGCAGCCCAAAAAGATTGTGTTCACTGCAGCCCAAAAAGATTGTGTTCACTGCAGCTCACACACAGAAAAATGGATGTGGATCACTGACACCTGCCTATCTCCAATCCCACACCACACAGCAATATCGATTGTAGTTTGTAGAACACAGTTTCCCTAAAATTCAGCAGACTCTGTCCCTAACAGGATTGAGAAGAGATCGTAGATCAGGATTGAGTGCAGATTCACCCCACCCCCCACACAGCAATATCGATTGTAGTTTGTAGAAGACACTGACCCTATAATTCAGCAGACTCTATCCCTAAAATGCCTACAACTCGCCCTGCCTAAACACTCCGACCTGTCCCTCAATTCTATCCGGACACAAATGGTTTTTTCCTGCCTATCTTTCCCTAATCAGCAGCCAGCACATTGATGTGTGCTCTGTCCCTTAGCTAAGCAGCAGAATGACGCTGCTGCGGCGGCTGCCTCGAACTTATAAAGACTTGGTCACATGCTTCAGACGGCCAATCACAGCTACTAAGACATTTGCAGGCATGGCTGGGATGGCTTAAGGCACACCAGTTAAACGATTGTTGATTGGCTGTTGAAAGCCCGCCATGAAAAGAGCGCCAAAGCATGCAAAACCCGGAAATAAAACGACCGAACACGGATTTTTACCCGAACATACAGTAAAGTGTCCGTGTCCGTGTTCGGGTAAAAAAAATCCAATTATTCGGTACGAACACGAATAATACAGTCCGTGTTCGCTCAACACTAGTCCTGACCTCTCATATCCTAACAACTAATTTAATCCCCTACTGCCTGGTTTTCCTTTTACCCTGTCATGTATGCCCTATGCTTATCATTTCCTTCAAGCTCCAGGCATGTCTTTTTTTATTTATTTATTTATTTATTTATTTTTTCCAGGCATGTCTTAATCACCTACACTGTAGACAGTATAAAACTGGTTCCACATATGCTCAGGTTTTTACCTTTTTTAAGCTCACAGATCCAATCTCTTAGTCTTTCGCAGTTCTGGTCATTCCACCGCAGTCCATACGAAAAACGCAGCTCTCCACACAGTTCCACACCTCCATAGTTGTTGGGTTCTCCAAAAGCCCAATTTTCATAAGTTAGCTAAAGGAAACATAGAAAGAGATCAACAACCATAAGCAGCACAACCTGTTTTTTAGGTACCCAAACTGGAATTAATTCTTATGTCCTTCAACATGGCCCATTTACATTCACTGAGCAATTTATTAAAGCGGAGTTCCGGGCAGAGAAACGTTTTTTTGTTGAACATACCCCCGGGACAGTCAGGGCTAGCACATTCCACAATGGCTAGCCTCTGATCTGTCCCGGTTCGCACTTACCTTTTAGAAGAAATACTTACTTAGAAATTTTCTTCCACAGCGTTTCCATCTCGGTTGTGGGCAGCTGAACCCGGCGCGGTCCTCTTCTCTGTCTTCTTCTGCGTCTTCGTGTCCCAGAATGCACTGCACCGGCCCCTCTCGTCACTTCCGGCGCGGCGCCGCATTCCTAAACAGCTTCTGGGCATGCCCAGAAGCTGTTTAGCAGGGGAATGCGGCGTCGCCCGGAAATGACGAGTGGGGCCGGTGCGGCGCATTGATTCCTGGGAGCTATGACGTTTAGCTCCCAGGAATCATCGCGAGGCAGGAAGTGACGGGGTGAGCCTCGGCGCTGGAGGAGGAAGCTGTCATAGGTGAGTATTTACGATCGTCAATAAAAAGGTGAGTAAACAAAAAAAAAAAAAAATAACTATCCAATTCCTTTTCAGGTGCGGCATACCTAGCGGAGGGGCACAAAAAAAAAAAATCTTTTTTGTGCCCGGAACTCCGCTTTAAGAACACTATAACAATAATGTGTAAATCCTCGGTTTGCCCTCATTACTGCATTAAAATGATATTAAACCCTCAGTTTCTGATTTTTTTAATGGAACATACACCTTCTTTATGTTTTAATCCTTGCTTATGTTACAAGTTTAAGTTGGTGCCATGATCACTGCCCCAGGTTTACAGTTTTAGGGTGGCTCCTTTCTTTTGCAACATAATATGGAGTCACCCTTGCATGAAGAGACTGGCGTTGTGTGCATCAATAGAAACACACAACCCGCATCCTCCTCCCTATCTTTTTTAAAATAAAAAAACTAAACTGGCTGGAGACCGCACTGTTTACTGTGAAGACTGAAAGTTCAGAGAAGCAGCACTGAGAGACTAGGAAGAGACAGCAGCATTGAAAGCTGCAAACTACAAGTCCTGCAGAGTATGTTTATTTTATTTTGCTTAATGCTGAGGGTTTAACACTACTGTATTTATTTGTGCCATGGATTCCACATCATACCAACATTTATTTGAGATTTTGTATGGGATAGTAGACAGGATTTCTTAACTACTAAACTTATACTAAAAAGATGACACTGCACACTTAAAATGGAGTTCCACCCTAAAATGATACTTACCTCCATCTTCTCGCTCCGGGTCACCTGAAAAACAAATGGATAATCGCATTTTTTTTTTTTACTTACCTCGTAGAGAAGAAAATATACTTACCTTACTTCCTTCTTCCTCCCCTCGGCGGCCACGGCCCGTCGTCACTTCCTGGCTTTGCAATGATTCCTGGGAGCTGAACGTCATCGCTCCCAGGAATCAATGCGCCTGCACCGGCCCCGACGTCAGTTCCGGGGCGCACGCGTCATTCCCTTCTAAACAGCTTCTGGGCATGCCCAGAAGCTGTGGAGGGATGATGCGCGCGCACCGGAAGTGACGGCGGGGCCGGTGCAGTGCATTGTGGGACCAAAGAAGACGGAAGAGGACGCCGAAGAGGATCGTGCTGGCTTCAAGCTGCCCACACCTGAGATGGCAGCGCTGGACAATACTTTTTCAAGGTAAGTATTTGTCCTAAAAGGTAAGTGCAACCCGGGACAGATCAGAGGCTAGCCATTGTGGAATGTGCTAGCCCTGACTGTCCCGGGGGTATTTTTATTTAAAAAAAAGTATTCCAGGGTGGAACTCCGCTTTAAATTGTTGGATTTTAAAAAGGCCGCGGCCGTTTATTATTTGTATCAACAAAACACTTTAAACTTGTAAGCGTTTTATAAAAAACAGTCAAATAAACCCGGCCACTACGGCCCAGGTTTAAAACAAATGAATAAATAAATTAATACATCAATTATCCACTCGCAAATAATATCATAAATTGAAACACAACAGGTATCGTCCCCCTAAGCTTTATAAGCGAAGGTGACCCAACAAATAATATACTGGCCGCGACAAACAAAGGGGAGGGAGGGAGGGGAACAGCACGACTTGAGGTGATGAGGTGGTCTGAGGGATCCGTCCCTTGGGAGCCCCCTTAACCACTTGCCGACTGCCGCAAGTACATATACTGCGGCAGTCAGCCCCTCACAGGCAAAGTGACGTATGGGTACGTCACTAGCCTTTGAGGCTCTGGGGAGCGAGCACGTGCCGCCGGAGGCGCGCTCCCGCTTCCGCTCGGTCACGGACCCCCCCCGCGCGTGTGCCCGACGGACCCGATGTCCGCCGGGCACTCGCAATCGTCCGTTAGAGCGAGAGAAAGGCAGGCGGCTGATGTAAACAAGCTGCCTGTCATTCTCCCCTGTGTAGAAACACTGATCATACGGTTCTACTATGTAGGACCGTTTATCACTGTTCCTACACCTCAAGCCACAGCCAATCACAGTTAGAATTACGCCCCTAGGGACCACCCCTCCCTCTCAAAAAAAGTTAACCCCCTTCCCTGCCAGTGTCATTTTGCAGTAACAGTGCATATGTATAGCACTGATTACTGTAGTAATGTCACTGGTAACCCCAAAAGTGTCAAAAATATCAGTCAAGGGTCCGATCCGTCCGCCGCAATGTCGCAGTCCCGCAAAAAAAAATCGCAGATTGCCGCCATTACGCGTTAAAAAAAAAAACACCAAAAATGACAGAAATCTTTCCTTTAGTTAGTAAACGCAATAACTTTTGCGCAAACCAATCAAAATAGGCTTTTTGCGATTTTTTTTACCAAAAATATGTAGCATAAAACAAATTGGCCTAAAATGTTAAAAAATTTTGATTTTTACATTTTTTTGGGGGGAATTTCATATAAAAAATGTGAAAATATTGTTATTTTTGCAAAATTTACGCTATTTTTTTGTTTATAGCGCATGATTAAAAAATCGCACAGGTGATCAAATACCACCAAAAGAAAGCTCTGTTTGTGGGAAAAAAAAGGACTTCAATTTCGTTTAGGTACAGCGTCGCATGACCGCGCAATTGTCCGTTAAAGTCACGCAGTGCCGAATCGCAAAATAGGCCCTGGTCAGGAAGGGGGTAAAATCTTCCGGGGCTTAAGTGGTTAGGCCGCGGCCGTTTGTTATTTGTATCAACAAAACACTTTAAACTTGTAAACGTTTTATAAAAACCAGTCAAATAAACCCGGCCACTACGGCCCAGGTTTAAAACAAATGAATAAATGAATTAATACATCAATTATCCACTCGTAAATAATATCATAAATTGAAACACAACAGGTAAATATCGTCCCCCTAAGCTTTATAAGCGAAGGTGACCCAAGAAAATAATATACTGGCCGCGACAAACAAAGGGGAGGGAGGGAGGGGAACAGCACGACTTGAGGTGATGAGGTGGTCTGAGGAATCCGTCCCTTGGGAGCCCCCTTAAATAGGGCTGAGGCGAGCTCAGAAGGTGGGAAGATTTCAGGAAAGAACCAGATACCTCACCTAATCTTCCTAGCTACAGGGCAGGCCTAACTGGATAGGGGCTTATTCTAACCAACCGCAGGTTAAGGACACTATCTCCCCCTAGCAACAGGTTTTCTCCTCAAACTAAGCCCTCCAAATCTGCCCTTGTTACTAAGCCTGTTACCTGTCACTCTCCCATAGATAAAAGGGGGGTCATTGAACCCCCTTTTCTTTCCATTCTCTACCTGCTGCATTCATGCTGCGAACCTCACGTTCTACCACATCCTCATCCACATACCACATCCCAAAGTTCTTCTAATGGTTTCAGATCCAGGTGGCCGGCCTACCATCTGTATGTCTCAGCAGAAAATGAGATCCATCAGAACAGGCAACATTTTCAAGTCTTTATCTGCCCAGGCTTGGTGAACCTATGACCACTACCATCTCAGTTTTCTGTTCTTAGTTAGCAGGAGTGGAACCTGATTTGGTCTTCTGCGGTTGTAGCCAATCCACCTCAAGGTTCAATACGTTGTACATTTCAAGGTGCTTTTCTGCTCACCACAGTTGTGAAGAGTGGTTATCTGAGTTACCAGAGCTAGCACTTCTGTCAGCTGATACAAGTGTAGCGGGGTTAAACATGCCTAAAGACACTGTTTGATATGTGGGAAGGAACTAGGCTCCCTCTAGTGGTAGCTGCATGGAATTTCCTGGGCTGTGACTTCCTTTTCACAAGATGAAGAAACTACATCTCCCAGGCTGCTTTGCAAGATCCAGGGTGCACGGCTGCACCGCACGGCACTATGGGGGAGGTTATTTAAAGGAGAGAGAAGCGCGCGAAGGGGGGCCTTTCTGCGCTGGACTCTGAGGAACCAGCGAGCGAGAGTGAAGGACTGACACTGGATATTGGGCCAGAGCCTTTTAGCCTGGAGGGACGACGTGGAACCGTCCCATCTCAAGCACGAGGCACATTCCTGGAGGTCATACTGCTGTTTGCCGAGACCGGAAGTCATCCGCCAGAAGGACCCCGCGCGGCTGGCATATAGCCAAAGGACTGAGACCGCAGTGGAAGCGCGCGAAGGAGAAACTTCTGTTGGTGAGAGGGCACATGCCCAATAACTGACTTTATCTGCTGAAGAGACAGTTTTATCTACAGATAGCGGTAGCGCAGCAGGAGGTGATAAAACCCCGGGGTTTATCACCATACTCTCTCAGGAGACTCATAGACAAACAATAAGGTCTGTAAAGGAGTCGCCAGAGGCTTATCTCTCTCGCAGAAGTTATTGCTCAGTTACGCAGACACCCTGCGGTGACAACTAACAGCTCGTTGTTTTCTCTCTCTTGATCTTTATTCCTAATCTGGATTACAAATGAGCTCTATTCAATAACCTTGCTAGCGAAGATCAACAAGAAAGAAGAGAACTCTGGGGGAGGGACTCAGATAGGCCCACCTACCTGGTACTGTGTCTAGCCTTAATGCAGGAGGAGTGTGGGGGTATTCTTTTACCTTTTTAAAGCTGTTTTAAATAACCTTTTATGGACTTGTATTGTATTGTATTGTATCTCCCCTATTCAATTTGATATATAGTAAACTAAGTTTGGTTAATTACAATCTTGTGCGTTGTTCCATTGTGTCACCCAGAAGGACTACTATTCAAGAAGGTAACAAGGTATTGTTGCATAGTGAAGTATTGTATTCCAACCTGTGTATCTATTTGATAGTCCAGTCCTATTCTGGGTCAGTTGTGCCTGAGGAGGGATCGAGCCAATTTGATTGGGTTGTTAGGCAGGGTGTAGACCCAATAATATAATCAGCAGCTCCTGCGGGGGTGGTGCTACACGTGGGGGCTCGTCCGGGATTTCTACAGTCCTGCAACACAACCCTCTCAGCCCCAGAATCCCCTCCCACGCAGAAATGGATCCTGTCGCTGCTGCTGAGTGGTGCAAGGAAGAGAATGTCATAGTGGAAAATGGCCTGGTGGTTGAAATCAAGGGAGAAGCCTGGACTGAAGAAAAGCTCCTCCCTGTTTTAAGGGCACTATCCACAGACAGGAAATTCTGGGTGATTGACATAAAAACTGACACCACTGCCCCACACACGTATGCACTGTGTGAGTCGAGGAAAGGGGTCCCTGATTATTTCAATGGAAACAGTGTAAAAACTATTGACCAAACAGAACTTTTCCTGATACATCCAGGAGTTCCTACTGCGGGTCCCTCATCCACCACCCCTGGGGTATCCAGCCAAGAAAAAGGTGTCCAAGAAGGGCATCCTGAGTCATCACCTTTGTCGACTTTTAGCTCAGAACTGTGTGCTGTTCTTGGGGAGATTGTGGCAAAATGTAGCAGGGACTCCTCGAGCTATCTGATGACTGGATATAGGAAGCTCCGGACATTCTCTGGGAAACAGCCTGTGCCTTCAGCAGAAGATGGGTTCGAAGAGTGGCTAGATACCGCCACTCAGGCTTTGGAGGAATGGGAGGTACCAGAACAGCACAAGAAGCAGAGGATCACAGAGAGTTTAAGGGGACCTGCATTAGAGGCTGTACGTAATCTAAAGCTTAGCAAGAAGAACTGCACTGCACAGGATTATTTGGACATTCTGCAAGATGTGTTTGGTCGGACGGAGAACGCGGCTGAACTTCTCTACCAGTTGGACCACTGTTATCAAGAAGAGGGGGAGAAGTTGTCCGAATTCATTAAACGTCTGGATAGGATTATCCACCAGATTCTGTTAAAGAAAGGAATAGACCCCCGGAAAATAGATGAGACTCGTGCACGACAGGTTCTGAAAGGGGCTCAACCTTTAGATCCCATTGCCATACTGTTACGAACTCGTCGAGATGGCGGCATTCTAGAATACCCCGATCTGATTCGAATGGTCAGAGAGGAAGAGGTCATGTTGGACAACAAGAAGAAAAGTCGGCAGTTTGACTCAACTGCCCGGGTTGGAGTGATAAGTGTGGAAGAGGGTGACTCTCAAGTTGAACTCCTAAAGACCCAAGTGTCTCAGTTGATAGAAATGGTGTCCATCCTGACTGGTCAGGTATCCACTCTACCCAAGGGGAGTATATCGGAGAGGCCAGATGAACCTGTTAGTCTCAGCACAGATCCAGAGCCACGGCCTGCAAGATTGTTAACTTGTTTCAACTGCGGGGGAGTTGGGCATGTTAGAAGGGTATGTCCCAGCTCAGGAAATGCTGCCGCGAAACCTCGCGAGCCAGCGGGAAACTTCAGAGGACACCGGTGAAGGAGTCAACCGGGTGTCCGCCAGTCTTAAGGGACTCCAGAAGTGGTGCAGGATCAGGGAAACTGAGTCAGGGGGTCAGACCCAAATATAACACCCCCAGTTCTAGACTCCGGGTTACTGAGGGAAGGAAAGTCAATGCACACCGGATTCGGCGGGGGCCTAGATCAAGGAAGAAAAAGGAGAAGAGGGCCAGGGTACAGAGAACTGAATCAGATAACAAGGCTACATCAAGAGAATTCCCAACTAACTTGGTCGGGCCCTCCCCAGTGGTCTCGGTTCAGGTGGAAGGAATTTACACAAGAGCCCTCCTTGACACAGGGGCCCAGGTGACTCTTTTGTATAGAGACTTCTATGATAAATATCTTACCCATCTACCTTTGCAGAAGTTGGAAGATCTGGAGATATGGGGTATTGGGACCCAAAGTTTTCCCTATGACGGGTATCTGCCAATCAAGTTGACCTTTGATCCATCAGTGGCTGGTGAAGCGGAAACCTTCGACACCTTAGCGGTGGTCTGTCCTCGTCCACCAGGGGCCAACAAAAGCTCTCTCATCGTAGGAACAAACACTGACCTGGTAAGGCGCCTTCTGATACAACTGGTCCAGGGACAAGATGCTCAGGCGCCAAGGATCCATCCCATGCTACGGCAGGCCTACCAACGATTAGTGTTGGAGCAAGAGACCCCCGCAGAAGGAGTTGGACGACTCTGGAAGCTGGATAGAGCAGAAAAGGTCTTACAGCCAGGAGAGGTGGCCTGTTTTAAGGCTTCTGTTAAACTCACATGGCAACAGCCGGGTCCCTTCATTATCTTTGAATCAGGTCAAAAGGAGAGACAGAGAGGGATAGAAGTGATCCCTGAGGTGATCCCTTTGAAGGTGTTACAGGAAAACCGTGGAAGGGTTTTAGTGAGTGTCAGAAACACCTCTATTACACCAGTGAAGGTACCGGCCAGAGTCCTCCTGGGCCAAGTCAACCCGGCTACCCCAGTTGCCCCCATTGATTTCAAAGAAAAGGAACAGGGTGAAGCGGTTATAGAGGAGCTTTGCTCTGGAAACGCTGCCCTCCCGCCGGAATGGGTGAAGAGGGCCAAGGCACAACTTGCTCGATGGAGGGAAATATTCTCTAAGGACGAGTTTGACGTGGGATGTGCCAGGAGCGCCACTCATAAGATCCGCCTGAGTGAGGACAAGCCTTTCAGGGAGAGAGTCCGGCGAGTCCCCTTAGGTGACTTAGAAGATCTACGTCAACAGCTGGCAGAGCTCAAAAAGATCGGGATTATCCGAGAATCCAGGAGCCCGTATGCTTCCCCGATAGTGGTAGTCCGGAAGAAAAATGGATCTTTGAGGCTTTGTATCGACTACCGAACGCTGAACAGAAGAACCATCCCAGACCAGTATACCACTCCTCGAATCGAAGATGCCCTACAGAGTCTGTCAGGGGCGAAGTGGTTCAGTGTGATGGACTTAAAGAGTGGGTATTATCAGATCCCCATGCACCCCGAAGATCGGGAGAAAACAGCCTTCATCACCCCTGTGGGGTTCTTTGAGTTCAATCGCATGCCTCAGGGGTTGTCCGGGGCCCCTGCTACCTTCCAAAGGCTGATGGAGAGGACCGTTGGAGATATGAATTTGATAGAGGTACTGGTATACTTGGATGATGTTATCGTGTTTGGCAGAACTTTAGAAGAACATGAGGAGAGGTTGGAAAAGGTCTTGAAGAGGCTACATGAAGAAGGTCTGAAACTTTCTCCTGAGAAGTGCCAATTCTATCAGTCCTCGGTCCATTACCTGGGCCATATCGTGTCTGAAGAAGGGGTGGCCACTGACCCGGACAAGCTGGATGCTGTTGCTTCCTGGCCGAGACCCACAAATGTGACCGAACTCCGGTCATTCTTGGGCTTTTGCTCCTATTACAGGAGGTTTGTGGAGGGGTTCGCCCAGATTGCCCGACCCCTAAATGAGCTCCTGAAGAATGAAGAAGATGATGTCCCTGAGTTGGTAAAGCCGGCGAAGTCCACCATAGGCCCCCGGAAGGCTAAGGAATCCATCCAGGATCAGTGGACCCCGGAATGCGAAGGGGCCTTTGTCCAGCTGAAGGAAACCCTAACCACTGCCCCTGTGTTGGCCTATGGGACCCCACAAAACCATATGAACTGCATGTTGATGCCAGCCGAGATGGGCTGGGGGGGGTACTTTATCAGGAGCATGAGGGTCATCTGCGACCTGTTGCCTATGTGAGCAGAAGCCTACTGCCTGCTGAAAGGAATTATCCTACTCACAAACTTGAATTCTTGGCCTTGAAGTGGGCAGTGGTTGACAAATTGAAAGACTACCTGTACGGAGCTGAATTCATTGTCAAGACAGATAATAATCCCCTCACCTATCTGTTGACTACGGCCAAGCTGGATGCAACAGGACATCGATGGTTGGCTGCCCTCTCTAGCTTCAATTTTAGCCTGAAGTATCGGCCAGGAATCGGAAATAGGGATGCAGATGCCCTATCCAGAAGGTTGCATGTTCCACAGGAACCTGCGGAAGAATGGACTCATTTGGCTCCAGAAGGGGTGCGTGCCCTATATCAGGGAACTGAATTTCGATCCCGAGGAGGGTCAAGAGCAGAAGAGATTGGGGTTTCGGCTATCGGAGTACCCAAATGCTACTGCCAGGTGACCCAAGTTGAAGGGGAGGGTTTGCCCCGGCTGTCCAAAAGGGACTTGCGGAAGGAGCAGTTGGAAGACCCTTTGGGAAAACTTCTCTTGGAAGCCCTGGAGATCCAGAGCCCTGAGTTGCTTCTAACTGACTCCCCTCAGGGGGCCCGTCTGTTGCATAGAGAGTGGACCCGGTTACAGATCAGAGAAGGAGTGGCCTACCGGAGAGGTCCATCTGAAGATCTGGAGGAGAAGTGGCAACTGTTCTTACCAGCTAAATACAGAGAGGGAGTTCTGGCCGCTCTTCATGATAATCATGGCCATCTGGGGCCCGAAAGAACCTTTCAGCTTGTCAGGGACAGGTTCTACTGGCCTTGTATGAGGGCCGAAGTTGAAGGATACTGTCATTCTTGTGTCCGGTGTATACAGAGGAAGACTCTGCCACGTCAAGCAGCCCCAATGGGCCATCTACAAAGTCAGGGACCCATGGAGCTGGTGTGCATTGATTTCCTTTGCTTAGAGCCTGATCTGAGTGGCCAGGGGAATGTCCTTGTGGTAACAGACCATTTTACCAGATATGCTCAAGCATTCCCAACAAGGGATCAGAAGGCCTCAACGGTAGCCAAAGTTCTTGTAGAGAAGTTCTTTGTACATTATGGGTTACCACAGCGCCTCCATTCTGATCAGGGAAGGGACTTTGAAAGCAGACTGATCAAGAGACTGTTAGATATGTTAGGCATTCAAAAGACTAGAACCACTCCCTACCATCCACAAGGGGATGCCCAGCCTGAACGATTTAACAGGACTCTTTTGGATATGTTGGGGACTTTGAGCTCAGAGAAGAAACAGCATTGGGGCAGGCACGTAGCTGCCATTGTGCATGCCTACAACAGCACTGTCAGTGATGCTACTGGATATTCCCCTTCTGGGCTGATGTTTGGAAGGGAGGCTCGGTTGCCAGTGGATTTGGCCTTTGGCATTTCGCCTGATCATACCTTTTCAGCATCGCATAGAGGATATGTGGACCGACTGCGGAAGAGTCTGAAAGCGGCCTATGACAAGGCTCAGGCCACATCTGATCAACGTGGACTGCGGAATAAAAAAAATTTCGACCTAAAAGTTCGGATCCATGACCTGCAACCAGGGGACAGGGTTTTGTTGAGAAACTTGGGTGTCCCGGGAAAACACAAGTTGGCAGACCGCTGGAAGTCCCAACCTTATGTTATCTGTAAGCAACTGCCAAACCTTCCTGTGTACCAAATTCGGCCTGAGGGAAGTGTGGGTCCATTGAAGGCTTGGCATCGGAACCATTTGCTGCCTCTCTCTGAAGCGGTTCGTATGCCCCCTGTGGAAGACTTGTCAGCGGCCCCTTCGACTTCTCGCCGGTCCAGACCAGTTACCAGATCTCAGACGATGCTCCCAGATGAGGGAGAGGGAAGTTCTCCATCTGAAGATTTGGAAGATGAAGAGGAGGTACCCGACTGGTTGTGGTCATCTCAGTTGCCAGAACCCACACCTGCCTCCCTGTCTTCGTCTGACTTGGCTGATAGAGGAGCCCTTCGGGCAGAAGCCCCTGAATTCATACCCTTTCATATGCTTCCAGAAGAAGCAGCTGAGGATGAAGATCCTGAGGAGGAGGTTGCACCCTTCTCTGAAGAAGAACTGACCTCTCTTGAGCCATCAGGTGCCTCTGTGTTGGAACATGAGGAGGGGGACATGGAAGAATCCTCAGAAGTGCCTGATCCTAGTACCTCTGAGAGCATGCCTCCACGGGAACAGAGGGAAAGGAGAGTCATTCACCAACCTAAGAGACTGACCTATGATCAATTGGGTGAATGTTCGGAAGAAGCTGTTTTTATCTCCAAAAGGTCTCCTGACCAGCCTAGTTCCTCCACTGTAGATTTGGTGGGGGACAACCCTAGCTCACCCCCAGGCACAACTGTACAAGCCACCCAAGTTTTGGGGGGTCTGTGAGAGATCATGAGAACAAAGTATTGAAGTAGAAAACGTTTGCATTTAAGTTTGTACATAAGGATATTGGGTTTGGTTATTATAATAAGCACAGTTTTTGATGTTCACAATTTGGTTTACTTTGTGAGTTAATGTTTGCGCACATTTTGTTGCTCTGACCTCACTATATGTTTTTTTCTCTTTCTCACCTTTTGATGTTTTTTTTTTTCAACACAAACTTTAAGATGTAAGTGTTTAAGAAATTGCAAAGGCACATGTGCTTTTTAAAGGAGCACTATATAAAAGCACTAGAAATCAGCACTATATTAACACTGTAGAAATCACTTATTTGCTTATTAATTGCACTTTATCGTTTTACTGTTGCACTGCTATTAGAATACAAAATTGGATATATTCAGATTGACTTATTTCAGCAAAATGTTAATGTTTTTGTTGTATAATGCCAACCTATGCACTAGGGTACATACTGTTGACCTCTTTGGGGACCAAAGTTTCTCAAGTGGGGGGAGTGTGTAGCGGGGTTAAACATGCCTAAAGACACTGTTTGATATGTGGGAAGGAACTAGGCTCCCTCTAGTGGTAGCTGCATGGAATTTCCTGGGCTGTGACTTCCTTTTCACAAGATGAAGAAACTACATCTCCCAGGCTGCTTTGCAAGATCCAGGGTGCATGGCTGCACCGCACGGCACTATGGGGGAGGTTATTTAAAGGAGAGAGAAGCGCGCGAAGGGGGGCCTTTCTGCGCTGGACTCTGAGGAACCAGCGAGCGAGAGTGAAGGACTGACACTGGATATTGGGCCAGAGCCTTTTAGCCTGGAGGGACGACGTGGAACCGTCCCATCTCAAGCACGAGGCACATTCCTGGAGGTCATACTGCTGTTTGCCGAGACCGGAAGTCATCCGCCAGAAGGACCCCGCGCGGCTGGCATATAGCCAAAGGACTGAGACCGCAGTGGAAGCGCGCGAAGGAGAAACTTCTGTTGGTGAGAGGGCACATGCCCAATAACTGACTTTATCTGCTGAAGAGACAGTTTTATCTACAGATAGCGGTAGCGCAGCAGGAGGTGATAAAACCCCGGGGTTTATCACCATACTCTCTCAGGAGACTCATAGACAAACAATAAGGTCTGTAAAGGAGTCGCCAGAGGCTTATCTCTCTCGCAGAAGTTATTGCTCAGTTACGCAGACACCCTGCGGTGACAACTAACAGCTCGTTGTTTTCTCTCTCTTGATCTTTATTCCTAATCTGGATTACAAATGAGCTCTATTCAATAACCTTGCTAGCGAAGATCAACAAGAAAGAAGAGAACTCTGGGGGAGGGACTCAGATAGGCCCACCTACCTGGTACTGTGTCTAGCCTTAATGCAGGAGGAGTGTGGGGGTATTCTTTTACCTTTTTAAAGCTGTTTTAAATAACCTTTTATGGACTTGTATTGTATTGTATTGTATCTCCCCTATTCAATTTGATATATAGTAAACTAAGTTTGGTTAATTACAATCTTGTGCGTTGTTCCATTGTGTCACCCAGAAGGACTACTATTCAAGAAGGTAACAAGGTATTGTTGCATAGTGAAGTATTGTATTCCAACCTGTGTATCTATTTGATAGTCCAGTCCTATTCTGGGTCAGTTGTGCCTGAGGAGGGATCGAGCCAATTTGATTGGGTTGTTAGGCAGGGTGTAGACCCAATAATATAATCAGCAGCTCCTGCGGGGGTGGTGCTACACAAGCTTGACCATTAACCTGTGACTTCTTATATCAACAAGTCAGTTCTGTCTGTAGAACTACTGCTAGCTGGATGAGTTTTGTTTTCTGAGTGTGTAACTCCTGATCATCTACTCTGCCTTATTTTGCCTAAAGCCTCGTACACACGCAACGATTATCGGCCAACCGATCGTCCGTCTTTTGTCCAGAGTGGTGTTTTGTTGGTTGGAATGTGCCTAGACTGCACACGAATTTTCTCGCCCGACAAAATTCTACTTCAGAAGTGATGTCATGTGTTGGTTTGATTTCTTTGTGTTCTTTCTTCACTGAGCATGCCCAGTCTTGCTCATTAGATTTTTCCCTGTCGAAATCTGTACTGACTGCACGAAAATCGGCCGTGTTTTGACGGCAGACAAAAATTTTATAGCCTGCACACCAGATTTTTTTTTCGGCCGAAAAGTCGGAGTTGGTTGTCGGAAGCATCATACTAACAAGCCGAAAATCGGCAGAACGGTCGTCGGACGAAAATTCCCTGCCGATTTTCGACGAGTGTGTACGAGACTTTAGGCTATGTTTAAACATGTGGCTGGAGGCAGTAAAAATCAATTTGAACCCCCCACATTTCTAGCCATTGCTGGTGTCCTGTCAGAATACTGCCACCCATCAGAAAATGTAACAGAAGTGACGTTCTGAGCAAAAAATGCTTACTGCGCATGCGCCATACGTGTGTTCCAATAGTTTTCCTAATCTGACAGAACACGAAGGCAGCAGCGGACATCTTCTTACACCCAGACAAGTCTTCAATTTCACACTTATTTTAGCAGTAAACCTTATATCATGAAATACAGTATTACATTTTTATTATTATAGTACTATTAGTATTATAGTAAACGCATGACAAGCCTGCAGGCAGAAGGTGGCCTTATTGGTGCACCCCGCACTGATTATATAGTGAAATAGACTATTTCACTCGGTCTCGGTGAAATAGTCTATTTCAGTATATAAGGTGAGTTAACGGCTAAAATAAGTGTAAAATTGAGGACTTGCTTGGGTGTAAGAAGATGTCCACTGCCTCCTTCATGTTCTGTCAGATTGAGAAACCTATTGAAACGCATAGTGGCCATGTTGGAATGCATAGCGCATGCACAATAAGCAATTTTGTTCACAACGTCACTTCCGTTGCATTTTCTGATGGGTAGCGGTATTCTGATAGAACCCCATCTTGAGAAGGGGAAAAGGTTCTTGGTATCCATTTGTCCTTAGCTCAGACATGCAGGAAGGAGGGTGTGCTTAGCTGAGAAAGCCCATAATGTAGGGTGACCAGACGTCCCCGGTTTCCAGGGACAGTCCCCGGATTGAGGACACTGTCCCCGGTCCAAGTCAGTCCCAGGTTTTGTCATTGGATTCAGGCCAGGTTAATGTAGACAGGGCATCCCATGCTGGCTGAAAAACAGCCTGGTGGATCAGATGCAGACTCCCCTGCTGGACAATCTCACTGCTGCTGTTCAGTGGAGGAGAGGCAGAGCCAAAAATTGACTGTGTGGAGGGCTGAAAACGGGAGATGAGTAGATTGGGGGGGGGGGTCTGTTTGTACACAGGTGAGGGCAGTGGGGTAGCAGGGGTCAGAGCTGATGCAGCTAAATGGAGAGATGGAGAGTTTAGCTGTTGTGGGGAAAGGGCTAAGGGATGGTTGCAGAGATAATCTGTGAGAGAAGGGTGCAGAGGTGAGCTATGGATGTGGGGGTAGAAGAGTCCTCTGTGCATAGCAAACCTCTGAACCCTGCACTCTATGCCTAACACCCTCCTGTATATTATGTAGTCCTGTGCCCAGCACTCTGTGTATTATGTAGCCCTGTGCTCAGCGCTATGTGTATTATGTAGTCCTGTGCCCAGCGCTCTATGTATTATGTAGTCCTGTGCCCAGTGCTCTGTGTATTACGCAGTCATGGGCCCAGCCCTCTATGTATTATGTAGTCCTGTTCACAGCGCTCTGTGTATTACGCAGTCGTTGGCCCAGCGCTCTGTGTATTATGCAGTCCTGTGCAATTTAAAAAAAAAATAAAAAATAAAAATATGTCCCACAATTTAATTTTAAAAATCTGGTCACCTTACCATAATGGCTCCTGTATAGTATGACATAATTTTGGCTTAGGCCAGAAACCAGGAAGCAATTGTAGAAATGTTAAAAAAAAAAAGAATTTGGACACTGGCAAACAAAATAAACAGTGACCAATGTGGTATAACGGCTCCCAATCCCAGAATGCCTCAGTTTTCTTCTAGCACCAAAGGAGCATGAATGTCTTTTCACTAATGAGAAATGTTTAACTGTTTTTACTCGACATTTTTTTATTTTTTTTTTCTTCTAACAAGACTTCATTTACACTCTGGTTGAGCTAGTCTCCATGTGCAGCTATCCAGATTGGTGCATCCTCCGCAATAGCTTTGGAGGTACACAGACTCTGGCCAGGAGGATTCTAGGGGCTGCCTGGAATGTTTCCTTTGGCATTAAGTCCTTGTGGCGCTTTCCAGACTTCTGTGTACTTTGTTAGTTTGCTACAGAGTGCTTTCCAGGTCCAGAGTAGCGGCACAGTCTCTGGTGTGACTCATTCTCAAAGTAGGCTGTGTGGGCTGAACGCCAGGAGCTACTACTATTATAACAACCTTTAGGCATTAATAGTACTTAAACTATGGAGTTCACACCTTTGCAGTTTGCTTTTGGTAATTTCTGTAGTGCTTTTTGATGTACATTTTGCATTTTTGCACAAATGCAATCAGTAAAAACAACAAGCAAATGCAATCAGTAAAAACAATGTACTGTACATACACTCACATTTAAAAGTGCGTAACCTTGCACCAGGAAGTACACATGTAACTTATGAAAGGCATCGGCTCCACCATCTGCAGTGTGAGCCTTGCTTCTTCTCCCAGGGCTTCTGGGTGTACCTTGTTACTTCTAGGTGTATGTAGCCGGGCTACAGAAAGTGACGTCATCCCGCTGTTGTTCTCAGAGTTGAGATAGAAGAACAGAGGACACCAATTTACCAAGCAGCTCCTGCGAGGATAGCACAACAAAATCTTTCCTGTCAAGGCACACAGAGTTCAGTGAGTGCCTCTTAGGCTTTTCAGTATCAAGCAACTGTTTCCCAGATTTACAAGTCTACCACTTAGTCCTCTGTTCACACATTTTATAAGTTCCACCAGGTGGATGTTCAGGCCTCATGTGATGCCAGCTGTGGGTGTAATGTCCTTCAGCCCCTAGTTCTGTTGTTTTGTTGTGTGAGCCTGTTAATATTTTTTTTATACTGTTGCCCACCCCTCAGTTGGATTGCTTTATTGCTTTTGGATGTCCCAGTTGTCTCTTAATACTATGTCCCTCGGTGAAGGATAAAGAAAATAGGATCTTACCATAAACCTGCAGGTCCCACCCCTCTGTATTTATGATCTTACTCCTAGTACTGCTTTTATACTAGTGTAGAACCCTCCTAGGTAGATGCTAGTTAGGGAGCGTAGTTTGTTCTGCCTGCTGATCAGGGGAGAAGCAGGTAAACTATAGTTGGCTCCATCTGCTTATCAGGGGAGCCTGATCAGTAGTTAGGCCTGTTGCATGTGTCCATATGTGATTCATCTGGTCTGAGGGAGTGTCCCCACTGTATCCAATAGGGGAGCCTGTTGGACAGTGGGGGAAACTCAGACAGTGACACACCGGCTTTTATGACTATTCCAGTGGGTTGGCACAACAGTGGTGCATCCTGGCATATGTTATAAAAGCCACGGGCACCGGTGACAGGGGTCTTTGGGCGGGAAGCCAGGTCCCAGGAGGAGGGTGACAGCTGTATCTCCTCCTGTCTGTATGAAAGGTGGTCACAGGCGGTCGGCCTAGTGACCCAGAAGTGTGGTGTTGAGCCAGGAAGTCCAGGATACTGACAAGTGGAGCTAAAGGCAGAGCAACCTTGGGAAAAACAGTGTCCTTGAGTACCGGGAAGCTTGGCAGGGGTCTTCCCAGGAAGGGACCACCCCAGTGGAGAGTCAGTGGACAGGGGCTAGCACGCACAGAAAGTGAGAAAGGGGGTGCCAAGTTAGGACCCTGAAAAGGAACTATTTCAGGATTATATTCATTATCTTCACTTCAGTGGCAAGGTGAAGCAGCGGCCTTGCCGCACACACTACAGTCAGTTGTCCTCAAGCTTTGTGCATAGTTCATAGTTGGAGTATCCCACTCATCCCTTCTACCATCCCAGTTCTAAAATAAAACACAAAAAAAACAAATCCCCTGGACTGTTCATTGTCTGAGCCAAGTGTCTAAAGTGATAAGTGTAGCACCCTCCTAAGTAGGTGCTAGGCAAATTATAGTGCGGCCCTGATCTGTTAGTTAGCCTGTCACATGCTTCCAGGTGTTACCTGTTGAGTCTGGGGAGTCTCTCCACTCTATCCAATGAGGGACCATGTTGGACATTGGAGGAAACCTAGCCAATAGCACACCAGGGTTTATGACTGTCCCAGTGGGTGGGCATTGCTCCAATGCATCCTGGGATTGGAAATAAATCCTGAGGGGGCATGTGAGGGTCTTTTGGCGGGGAGCAAAGTCCCAGGAGGAGGTGACATCTGTCTCTCCTCCTGCTGAAGTGAAGAAGGTGGTCCAGGCAGTCGGCCTAGGGACCAGGGGTTGAGCTGTGCTGAGAGGATCCAGTGTGTGCTGACCGAGTGAAGCTGCTGGGCAGTGTTCTTCTGGAAAAACAGTATCGTGAGTACTCAAGATCTGCCCCGGGGTCTGCCTAAGAGGGGGGACCACTCCAGAGAGGTCAAGGGTATCAAGGAGCCAGCTAACCCAGAGTGTTACAGTAAAGGGAGTGCCAAGTTGTAAAGCCCTGAAGATTTGGGGGTAAAGGGGGTGCCAGGAAGGGCCCCGAAGTTTCTCAGCAGTAAAGTCAGCATTACAAGTCAGCTACCTCAGGAAGGAGTACCTTAGGGAGCTTAAAGGACTTCTCACAGTCAAAGGTGAAATTTAGTAAGTGGCCTAGCCGTGACCAGCATCAGTCAGCGTTAATCAGCGTCAATCAGCAGTTCTATACAGTCCCTGCCTGTTTTATGCATAGTTCAGTTGTTGGAGTATCCCTCTCATCCCTTCTCCTATCCAAGTTCTCAATAAATCCTAAAAACCAAAGAAACTGGACTGGTTCTTGTCTGAGGTAAAAACACTTGGAAAAATGTCTGAATGCTCTAATGTTGCTTATGGTAACCCAGGGGAACCCACACACAGCAGCTCCCTTGGGAGTAGTGCTACATAAGTTTCTACAGACTGTTGCTACGGGTAACCCAGGGGAATCCAGAAGGTGGAATTCTCAGCAGCTCTCTAGGGGGCAGTGCTACACTAGGTTGGCAAATGTTTTTATTTGTTGTTTGCCAGTGTCTATATCCTCATGTAGACAGCAGTATAACCCAATTTTCTCTGAATCGTGTCCTTTAACAAACTCCGGGAACTTAATTTACAATAAGTAAAAAAACATTTTTTTTTTTTTACATATTTTTTGTTACACTCTGGCAGCTGCAGCTTGCTTGGTTCACACCATGCATGTAACAAGGAAAGCTGAAAGCAGAAGGTGTGCTTGCAAACAAACTCACAGGATCCACATGCAAATATGCAGAGAAATGAGAGTACATGGACAACAGTCAGTAATCAATTTGATGTGAAAAAAATATAGGGTATTATCCCTCACCCTGCGCACTCTGGACTAGATCGAACCTACAAAAAATATATTTTTCTATATATATATATATATATATATATATATATACTGTGTGTGTGTATATATATATATATATATATATATATATATATATATATATATATATATATATATATATATATATATATATATCTATATATATATATATATACAGTCAGGTCCATAAATATTGGGACAACAACATAATCTTTTTGGCTCTTTACACCCCCACAATGGATTTGAAATGAAACAAACATGCTTTAACTGCAGACTTTCAGCTTTAATTTGAGGGTATTTACATCCAAATCAGGTGAACGGTGTAGGAATTACAGCAGTTTGTATATGTGCCTCCCACTTTTTAAGGGACCAAAAGTAATGGGACAGATTAACAATCATAAATCAAACTTTCACTTTTTAATACTTGGTTGCAAATCCTTTGCAGTCAATTACAGCCTGAAGTCTGGAATGCATAGACATCACCAGACGCTGGGTTTCATCCCTGGTGATGCTCTGCCAGGCCTCTACTGTAACGGTCTTCAGTTCCTGCTTGTTCTTGAGGCATTTTCCCTTCAGTTTTGTCTTCAGCAAGTGAAATGCATGCTCAATCGGATTCAGGTCAGGTGATTGACTTGGCCATTGCATAATATTCCACTTCTTTCCTTTAAAAAACTCTTTGGTTGCCTTCGCAGTATGCTTCGGGTCATTGTCCATCTGCACTGTGATCGCCGTCCAATGAGTTCTGAAGCATTTGGTTGAATTTAGTCAGCAGTCACATCATCAATAAATACAAGAGAACCAGTTCCATTGGCAGCCATACATGCCGACACCATGACACTACCACCACCATGCTTCACTGATAAGGTGGTATGCTTTGGATCATGAGCAGTTCCTTTCCTTGTCCATACTCTTCTCTTCCCATCACTCTGGTACAAGTTGATCTTGGTCTCATCTGTCCATAAGATGTTGTTCCAGAACTGTGAAGGCTTTTTTAGATGTTGTTTGGCAAACTGGCCTTCCTGTTTTTGAGGCTCACCAATGGTTTACATCTTGTGGTGAACCCTCTGTATTCACTCTGGTGAAGTCTTCTCTTGATTGTTGACTTTGACACACATACACCTACCTCCTGGAGAGTGTACTTGATCTGGCCAACTGTTGTGAAGGGTGTTTTCTTCACCAGGGAAAGAATTATTCGGTCATCCACCACAGTTGTTTTCCGTGGTCTTCTGGGTCTTTTGGTGTTGTTGAGCTCACCGTTGCGTTCTTTCTTTTTAAGGATGTTTCAAACCGTTGATTTGGCCACACCTAATGTTTTTGCTATCTCTCTGATGGGTTTGATTTGTTTTTTCAGCCTAATGATGGCTTGCTTCACTGATAGTGACAGCTCTTTGGATCTCATATTGAGAGTTGACAGCAACAGATTCCAAATGCAAATAGCACACTTGAAATGAACTCTGGACCTTTTATCTGCTCCTTGTAAATGGGATGATGAGGGAATAACACACACCTAGCCATGGAACAGCTGAGCAGCCAATTGTCCCATTACTTTTGGTCCCTTAAAAAGTGGGAGGCACATATACAAACTGTTGTAATTCCTACACCGTTCACCTGATTTGGATGTAAATACCCTCAAATTAAAGCTGAACGTCTGCAGTTAAAGCACATCTTGTTTTTTTTCATTTCAAATCCGTTGTGGTGGTGTATAGAGCCAAAAAGATTAGAATTGTGTCAATGTCCCAATATTTATGGACCTGACTGTATATGTATACATATATATATATATATATATATATATAAAAACCACAAATATATATGGACATATAAACATAGATAATGGAGCATTTCATTGTATGGCTAAGCATAAATGAGAAAAGCAAATATTTAATAACCGTGCTCCCTAGTGCATAAATAAAAATAACTAAACAAGCCAGTGTCCATCAAAAGGAATCAAGGAACCATGAAAAAACTTATAGGAACATATAAGATAGTGCCTATGGAGGTCATAATATCCATAAACAACCACCAGGTGCTTCCATCCAAAGTGATTAAGTGGTACTATATGGTAATCTTCTTAAGGCCCCTTTCACACAGGCGGACCGTTCAGATCCGCCTGTCAGTTATTTTGGCAGATCTGAATGGTCACCCCATGCATCTCAATGGGGCATCGGATGTCAACGGAGACATGTCCGCTGACATCCGATCCGATCTGTCAAATCTGGACGGATGGAAACCCTATTTTCCATCCGTCCAGCGGATCGGATGGGATCGGATGAGAACGGACCGACGGTCCGTTCCCATCCGATTCCCCAATAGAGATGCATGGGGACCTGACAGCCTTGTCTCCGCACACAGCGCGGAGAACAGCTGTCATCCTCCTGCTCGGAGTCCGCCGACGGAGCGGACTGTGGGAAAGGGGGCCTAAGTTGTTCCACACAAAAGAGTGAACTGGGCTTTCTTCCACCAAATTCAGTTGCACACCCTACTCACCAGATACAAATATTCAGAATGCATATTAAATGGGAATAGATTCTCTCACGAAGGAAGCTGTCCCACAATTACACACCAATCCAGCCAGAAAATAACTCTGGGTATATGAGGTATGTGGAATCAGGAAGGAAACAGAATGTTTCTCATAGTGCACTATAAACAGTTTATTAGTCACATGCTAAATTTGTTATTTTAAACTTGCTATTTAAACATACACAGAAAAATATATGGGCAGGAAATTACTGTTAAAAGGTATAGCATAAAATTGGTATATCCAACAGATTGCTTTTATTGAGATTAATAAAGGATTGAAGTGGACTGGATATCCTAGTATGGCGGTGTTATATTAAGGAGGAAGGGACGTGTCCGGTCATGTGACCCCTGATGATGTCAGACATTGTTTTCATGGTTCCTTGATTCCTTTTGATCGACACTGGTTTGTTTAGTTATTTTTAGTAATCAATTTGACTTTTTCCAAGTCTATGATGTTCTGAGAGGCTAAATTGTTAAGTGGCTATAGTAGATTCCTTTTTTTTTGTGTCGGGGGGGGGGGCTGTTTTTTTTTTTATTCACAAGCTACATTTCTGCACATGTGGGAATTTTAAATATCAAAAATGATGTACAACAATAACACACACAAAAAAAACTTACAGGCGAACCGTCTGACCACTGAAAGCCTTCTTCGGGATCGCTGCTTATTAGACCAATCCAGGTGTTTTTGAATGCAGCAACTTTTCTGGAAGAACCAATAAAACATGTTACTAAATTTTATCTTCCTTTACTGTACTTCCAGAGTAATGTGAAACGAAATAGTATAAATAGGCATCCCATTCTTAGTTCGTAGGGTTCAATATTGAGTTGGCCCACCCTTTGCAGCTATAACATCATCTCTTCTGGGAAGGCTGTCCACAAGGTTTAGGAGTGTGTCTATAGGAATGTTTAACCATTCTTCCAGAAGTGCATTTGGAGGTCAGGCACTGATGTAGACAAAAAAGCCTGGCTTGCAGTCTCTGCTCTCATTCATCTCAAAGGTGTTCTATTGGGTTGAGGTGCAAGCCAGTCAAGTTTCTCCGCCCCAAACTTGCTCATCCATGTCTTTATGGACCTTGCTTTGTGAACTGTGGAGCAGTCATGTTGAAACAGGAAGGGGCCATCCCCAAACTGTTCCCACAAAGTTAGGAGCATAAAATTGTCCAAAATGTCTTGGTATGCTGATGCCGTAAAAGTTCCTTTTACTGAAACTAAGGGGGCCAAGCCCAACCCCTGAAAAACAACCCCACACCATAATCTCCCCTCCACCAAATAATTTGGACCTGTGCACAAAGAAAGGTCCATAAAGATATGGATGAGTGAGTTTGGGGTGAAGGAACTTGACTGACCTGCACAGAGTCCGGACCTCAACCCCACAGAACACCTCTGGGATGAATTAGAGCGAAGACTGTGAGCCAGGCCTTCTAGTCCAACACAAACGCGCTTCTGGAAGCATGGTCAAACATTCCCAAAGACACACTCCTAAACCTTGTGGACAGCCTTCCCAGAAGAGTTGAAGCTGTTATAGCTGCAAAGGATGGGCCAACTCAATACTGAACCCTACGGACTAAGACTGGGATGCCTCTAAACTAAGGCATCATGTGCGTGTAAAGGCAGACGTCCCTAAACTTTTGGTAGTATATGCTTTACCCTTTTTAAAGAACAACTTTTTTGTTTTGACCAGAGTGGGACAAATATCTGATAAGTTGCACTTTAACCACTTCCAGCAAACCGACGTACCTAAAAAAGTGGTGGCCCTGGGGTGACGCCTGCAGCTATCACTCACTACATGGCTCAATACCAGCCTTTCAAGCCAAGTGGGATATTTGGGATTCTCGCTAATAGTTATTATTGTACTCGGAGAAGTCTGTATTATGTCCATCATGATGCTTAAAGCGGAGTTCCGGCCACAAAAAAAAAAATTTCAATGAACATACCCCCGGGACAGTCAGGGCTAGTACATTCCACAATGGATAGCCTCTGTACTGTCCCAGTTCGCACTTACCTGCAAGAAGAAATACTTACCTTTAAAATTTCTTCTCCAGCGTTGCCATCTCTGTTGTGGGCAGCTGAAGCCAGCGCGTCCTCTTCCATGTCTTCTTCTCCCAGAATGCGCCTGCACCGGCCCCTCTCGTCACTTCTGGTGCAGCGCCGCATTCCTCCACAGCTTCTGGGCATGCCCAGAAGCTGTTTAGCAGGGAATGCGGCTTCGCACCGAAAGTGACAAGCGGGGCCGGTGCCGTCGCATTGATTCCTGGGAGCGATGACGTTCAGCTCCCAGGAATCATTGCAAACCGGAAGTGACGGCGCGGGCCGCGGCCGCCGAGGGAGGAAGTGGAAGAAAGGTGAGTATTTCTTTTTACAATGACAAGGTAAGTAAAAAAAAATAAAAAATCCTAACTATCCATTTCCTTTTCAGGTGAATAAAAGCAAGCGGATGGCCACAAAATCGATTATGTCAATTTTGTGTCTGGAACTCCGCTTTAAGTGTACTCTCATGTCATCTCCTGTTCGATTTGCATGTATATCATGACCAAAGTTCTTTTGCTATTTGCACGTTTTTTTACCCACTTTATACTTCTGTTTTTTTTTTGTATACTGTGATTAAGGCTCGGTTCACACTGATGCGATGCGGGAAGGCTGCGAACTCGCAGCCTGTTCCCGCATCGCACACGCACCTCCGGCAGTTCACACTGCCATATGCGATCCGCTGGGGGTGTCAATGTAATCTTAACGACACCCCCAGTTTGATCGCATATCGCAGTGCGATCGTGCAGTTCGCACAGGATCGGATCGCACAAGTGTGAACCGCTGTGCGATCCGATCCTGATGCGGCAGCAAAAATGCCTCCTGTGCGTGTTTGCTGCGGGTGCGATGCAAATTTAGCCATACAAACTGTATGGCTAAACTCGCACCGCACAGCTGATCGCATGTAATGTCGGAGCAGTGCGCTCCGACATTAAATGCGAACCCCGCACACGCAGAAGTGTGAACCGGGGCTTAAGTTGTTTGTAATGACTTTCTAATAAAAATCTTTTGTAAACAAGATTACCATAACTAGATAGATCCACAGGCTCTTTGTTTTTATAAGGACCAGGTGCAGGAATGACATTTTATTTTTACAGGTAGTGGATATGATGAGTAGGGTTGAGCGAACACCTAGATGTCCGTGTTCGACGGGTTCGGCCGAACTTTAAAAAAAAGTCCGGGTCCGTGTCCCGGACTTTTACCGAACTTTTCCCGGACACCGAACCCCATTGAAGTCAATGGGGACCCGAACTTTAAGGCACTAAAATGGCTCTAAAACACCAAAGGAAAGGGCTAGAGTGCTGCAAATGGCAGCAAAACGTAATTAAGAGCATGGCAAGTGCTCTGCAAACAAATGTGGATAGGGAAATAACTTAAAACAACAAAAAAAAACAGAAAAATAAAACAATGTTCTTCTTCATCTCTGAAGGACGAGGCCCATATGGAGTAGGAGGGAGGTTGAGGTGGTGGTGGATGTGGCGGTGACTAGACATATGCCGGTTTTCGGTAATTCGATATATCGCGGTATTGCATAGCCACGGTATTGTTATTGTGGCATTTTTAAAATACCGAGTTTCTCTGTCAAGTCTGCCTGACTTGTGAATTGATACATTTCAGTGAGCTGGATGACTCATTCACTCACTCAGCTAACACCTTTCAGCATTAAGTCTCCTAACTATAAACAAAAATGATTACATTTGTATCTTTTCCTTCCCTCTGCCAGGGAGAAAGGAAGTTTAACCTCTTAAAGACTGGATCTTTTTCTGACACTTGCTGTTTGCAAGTTAAAATCAGTTTTTTTTTTGCTAGAAAAGTACTTAGAACCCCCAAACATTTTATATATTTTTTTAGCAGAGACCCTACAGAATAAAATGGCGATTGTTGTAATATTTTATGTCACACTGTATTTGCGCAGCAGTCTTTCAAACGCAATGATTAGACTTTAATGAATAAAAAAAAAAAAAAAAACGTAACAGTAAAGTTATCCCAATTTTTTTTTTTTTTGTTACACAGAGAATCGTGAGAGAATCGTGATCTTTATTCCAAGCTAAAAAATCGTGATTCTCATTTTGGCCAGAATCGTGCAGCTCTAATAAATATATATATACACACACACACGCCTAGCAGCCCACATTACATTATTATATAGCCATCAAGCAGTGTCTGGCCTACCTGGTGATGACTGGTCCTGGCGCTCTGATCCGATGGCCTGGTCTTTAAAGGGGCAAATCCTTGCGATCCAGAAGTGGTTAAACCTGCAGGAGGACCGGTGTTTTTATCTATTAATGACTTTACTATTGCTGTAGGCCTGGTTCACATGTATGCGGGTTGGTGGTTCACATGTATGCGGGTTGGCGGTTCACATGTATGCGGGTTGGCGGCCCACATTTGCACAGGCATAGCAGCCCATTGATTTGAACGGGCTGCTATGCCCTCATTTTCCGCAGAAAAAAGGTGCATGCAGCATTTTTTTTAAATTCAGTGGCCTTGAAATCCATCCTGCTTTTGCACCATGCGACTAACCTGCAGTTCCTGCTCTGGCAAGCTTTCTGCATTTTTTGTATACGTGGGCACGGCATTTAAAAATAAACAGTTTGCGTGTGCAGCAACGGCAGGTAAGTCGCATGGTGCAAAAGAAGGATGGATTTCATGGCCACTGCATTTTTTTAAATTCTGCATGCACCTTTTTTCAGCTGAAAACACAGGCATAGCAGCTCAAGCCCATTCACATCAATGGGCTGCTATGCCTGTGCAAATGTGGGCCCCCAACCCGCATACATGTGAACCAGGCCTAAAGCAATAGTAAAGTCATTAATAGATAAAAACACCGGTCCTCCTGCAGGTTTAACCAATTAATGACTTTACTATTGCTTTAGGCCTGGTTCACATGTATGCGGGTTGGGGGCCCACATTTGCACAGGCATAGCAGCCCATTGATGTGAATGGGCTTGAGCTGCTATGCCTGCGTTTTCAGCTGAAAAAAGGTGCATGCAGAATTTAAAAAAATGCAGTGGCCATGAAATCCATCCTTCTTTTGCACCATGCGACTTACCTGCCGTTGCTGCACACGCAAACTGTTTATTTTTAAATGCCGTGCCCACGTATACAAAAAATGCAGAAAGCTTGCCAGAGCAGGAACTGCAGGTTAGTCGCATGGTGCAAAAGCAGGATGGATTTCAAGGCCACTGAATTTTAAAAAAATGCTGCATGCACCTTTTTTCTGCGGAAAATGAGGGCATAGCAGCCCATTCAAATCAATGGGCTGCTATGCCTGTGCAAATGTGAACCACCAACCCGCATACATGTGAACCAGGCCTAAAGCAATAGTAAAGTAATTTATAAACAACACCTCCTTCAGGTTTAACCACTTCTTGACCACAAGGATTTGCCCTCTTAATGACCAGGCCATCGGATCGGAGCCGAGCGCCAGAACCAGTTATCACCAGTTAGGCCAGACACTGCTTGATGACCTATTTTAGGCCTGGTTCACAGAGTCTGTACTGACTGACTATATAATAATGTGCATAAGTGAACCAAAGCCCCTAAATTCAGCAATGAAATTGAAGTGAGGTGGAAATTTAATAATTTAAATTTAATAATAGAATACCGTGATAATACCGTATACCGTGGCAAAACCTTAATCAATTAATCGCAGCATGAAAATCTGATACCGTCACAAGCCTAGCGGTGACATAGGCGTGCGCACAGGGTGTGCTGGGTGTGCCTGGGCACACCCTAATCACCTAGGGCACATAGCATTGCCAGTGAGGAGATGGGAAAGATCTCCCTGGGACCTGCTCTGCTCTATTTCTCCTTGCCTACAGGTACATGGCCCCGATACATTACTCTCCCTGCTGGCAAACACATGCATGTGTATTTCAACTTTGGGGTGCACACCTTAATGCAATAGGCTGCGCACACCTATGGGCGGTGTAGGTGGAAGCGGCGGTGGAGGAGGACCAGGGCCGGATTAACAGCATCATGGGCTTGGTGCTGAGGATTTTGAAGGGCCTTAAGGGCCGTGCCTTGCCATGCACCCAGAGGAGGAAGGGTGCAGCCATGCATGCCTAATTCAACATGGGATGCTGTCTCTGAAGCCCATAAACACATCCATGCATCGCCAACTGTCCCTCCTTGTCCGGCCTTCACGCTGTGTGGGGAGGTTCTGAGGGTGCTGCCTGGGGAAGCGAGCATAGAAGCCAGACTTCTGTGTTTACAAGTGACAGAAGAGCGGTAACAGTGAATATGGCCAACCCGGGGCCTATATAAAAGGTAGGGGCCTGGAGCTGCAGCTCCAATAGCCCCTACATTAATCTGGCTCTGAGGAGGAGGACGAGGTAGCCAACACTGCTTCTTTTCAAAAATTTTAAATGAGGGTACACCCCAAAAGAGTGAGAAAGAGCAAAAATGGAACAATGGGTGGGTAAGGTCGGTATCCATTGCTATTCTGCATAAGGTACGGAAAAGTCCCGTGGGATCCATGCCTGGTTCATTTTAATGAACGTGAGCTTGTCCACATTGTCTCTGGACAGGCGGCTGCGCTTGTCTGTTATAACGCCCCCAGCCGTGCTAAATACCCGTTCAGATAATACACTGGCTGCAGGGCACGCCAGCACCTCCAAGGCGTAAAGGGCAAGCTCAAGCCATGTGCCCAATTTGGAGACCCAGAAGTTGAAGGGGGCAGACCCGTCATTCACTACATGTAGGCGTGTGCACACATACTGCTCCACCATGTTGGTAAAATGCTGCCTCCTGCTAAGACGTTCCATCTGAGCTGCTGGTGCTGCTGTTTGTTGTGGCGTGCTGACAAAGCTTTTCCACATTTCGGCCATGCTAACCCTGCCTTCTGAGGTGCTGGCGGTGCCCTGGTTGCGTTGGCGACCTCCTCCTCCTCCTCCTCTGCCTTGTGCTTCCACTGTGGCCCCGCTGTCAGATGGGAATGCCAGCAGCATGGCGTCTACCAGCGTGCGCTTGTACTCGCGCATCTTGCGATCGCGCTCCAGTGAGTGAATTAAGGACGGTACGTTGTCCTTGTAACGGGGATCCAGCAGCGTGGCCACCCAGTAATCAGCACAAGTTAGAATGTGGGCAACTCGGCGGTCGTTGTGGAGACACTGCAGCATGTAATCGCTCATGTGTGCCAGGCTGCCCAGAGGCAACGAAAGGCTGTCCTCTGTGGGAGGTGTATCGTCCGTGTCCTCTGTATCCCCCCAGCCACGCACCAGTGATGGCCATGAGCTGGCCTGGGTGCCACCCTGCTGTGAACATGGTTCCATCTCCTCCTCCAGCTCCTCCTCCTCCTCATCCTCCTCATCCTCCAGAACTGTGCCCCTGCTGGACAATTGCGTCCCTGGCGTTTGCGTGTGCAGGAACCCACCCTCGGAGCCCCTTGCGAATGACTGCCCTGAAAGCCTTGGAAATGTTACCTCTTCATCCTCCTCCTCCTCCTCATCCTGTGCCACATCCTCTTCCATCATCGCCCGAATTGTTTTTTCAAGGAGGCATGGAAGTGGGATAGTTAAGCTGAGAACGGCGTCATTGCCACTGGCCATGTTGGTGGAGTACTCAAAACAGCGCAACAAGGCACACAGGTCTCGCATGGAGGCCCAGTTAAATTAAATAGCGGAATAGAAAATATGATCCAAAAAAAGTGTATGTATATCACACGTACACAACCACACTGGGCCCCAATTACTATTGTTTGTACCCCTAAAAGGCTAGATGAGGAGTAGGGGGAGTATGGAACAGGCAGCACCCTCAAACCTTCAGAAGTATGAGATGAACCCCAACAACTTGGAAAGGTGGATCTCTCTCACACGTACCGACACAGACTATCCCGCAATTCAATTGATCCTCAAAGGTTTTTATTGAATAGCGGAATAGGAAATATGATCAAAAAAAGTGTATGTATCTCGCACGTACACAACCACACTAGGCCCCAATTACTATTGTTTGTACCCCTAAAAGGCTAGATGAGGAGTAGGGGGGGTATGGAACAGGCAGCACCCTCAAACCTTCAGAAGTATGAGATGAACCCCAACAACTTGGAAAGGTGGATCTCTCTCACACGTACCGACACAGACTATCCCGCAATTCAATTGATCCTCAAAGGTTTTTATTGAATAGCGGAATAGGAAATATGATCAAAAAAAGTGTATGTATCTCGCACGTACACAACCACACTAGGCCCCAATTACTATTGTTTGTACCCCTAAAAGGCTAGATGAGGAGTAGGGGGGGTATGGAACAGGCAGCACCCTCAAACCTTCAGAAGTATGAGATGAACCCCAACAACTTGGAAAGGTGGATCTCTCTCACACGTACCGACACAGACTATCCCCCAATTTAACTGATCCCCAAAGGTTTTTGATTAAATAGCGGAATAGAAAATATGATCCCAAAAAAGTGTATGTATATCACACGTACACAACCACACTGGGCCCCAATTACTATTGTTTGTACCCCTAAAAGGCTAGATGAGGAGTAGGGGGAGTATGGAACAGGCAGCACCCTCAAACCTTCAGAAGTATGAGATGAACCCCAACAACTTGGAAAGGTGGATCTCTCTCACACGTACCAACACAGACTATCCCCCAATTTAACTGATCCCCAAAGGTTTTTGATTAAATAGCGGAATAGAAAATATGATCCAAAAAAAGTGTATGTATATCACACGTACACAACCACACTAGGCCCCAATTACTATTGTTTGTACCCCTAAAAGGCTAGATGAGGAGTAGGGGGAGTATGGAACAGGCAGCACCCTCAAACCTTCAGAAGTATGAGATGAACCCCAACAACTTGGAAAGGTGGATCTCTCTCACACGTACCGACACAGACTATCCCCCAATTTAACTGATCCCCAAAGGTTTTTGATTAAATAGCGGAATAGAAAATATGATCCAAAAAAAGTGTATGTATATCACACGTACACAACCACACTAGGCCCCAATTACTATTGTTTGTACCCCTAAAAGGCTAGATGAGGAGTAGGGGGGGTATGGAACAGGCAGCACCCTCAAACCTTCAGAAGTATGAGATGAACCCCAACAACTTGGAAAGGTGGATCTCTCTCACACGTACCAACACAGACTATCCCCCAATTTAACTGATCCCCAAAGGTTTTTGATTAAATAGCGGAATAGAAAATATGATCCCAAAAAAGTGTATGTATATCACACGTACACAACCACACTAGGCCCCAATTACTATTGTTTGTACCCCTAAAAGGCTAGGAGTAGGGGGAGTATGGAACAGGCAGCACCCTCAAACCTTCAGAAGTATGAGATGAACCCCAACAACTTGGAAAGGTGGATCTCTCTCACACGTACCAACACAGACTATCCCCCAATTTAACTGATCCCCAAAGGTTTTTGATTAAATAGCGGAATAGAAAATATGATCCAAAAAAAGTGTATGTATATCACACGTACACAACCACACTAGGCCCCAATTACTATTGTTTGTACCCCTAAAAGGCTAGGAGTAGGGGGAGTATGGAACAGGCAGCACCCTCAAACCTTCAGAAGTATGAGATGAACCCCAACAACTTGGAAAGGTGGATCTCTCTCACACGTACCAACACAGACTATCCCCCAATTTAACTGATCCCCAAAGGTTTTTGATTAAATAGCGGAATAGAAAATATGATCCCAAAAAAGTGTATGTATATCACACGTACACAACCACACTAGGCCCCAATTACTATTGTTTGTACCCCTAAAAGGCTAGGAGTAGGGGGAGTATGGAACAGGCAGCACCCTCAAACCTTCAGAAGTATGAGATGAACCCCAACAACTTGGAAAGGTGGATCTCTCTCACACGTACCAACACAGACTATCCCCCAATTTAACTGATCCCCAGAGGTTTTTGATTAAATAGCGGAATAGAAAATATGATCCCAAAAAAGTGTATGTATATCACACGTACACAACCACACTAGGCCCCAATTACTATTGTTTGTACCCCTAAAAGGCTAGGAGTAGGGGGAGTATGGAACAGGCAGCACCCTCAAACCTTCAGAAGTATGAGATGAACCTCAACAACTTGGAAAGGTGGATCTCTCTCACACGTACCAACACAGACTATCCCCCAATTTAACTGATCCCCAAAGGTTTTTGATTAAATAGCGGAATAGAAAATATGATCCCAAAAAAGTGTATGTATATCACACGTACACAACCACACTAGGCCCCAATTACTATTGTTTGTACCCCTAAAAGGCTAGGAGTAGGGGGAGTATGGAACAGGCAGCACCCTCAAACCTTCAGAAGTATGAGATGAACCCCAACAACTTGGAAAGGTGGATCTCTCTCACACGTACCAACACAGACTATCCCCCAATTTAACTGATCCCCAAAGGTTTTTGATTAAATAGCGGAATAGAAAATATGATCCCAAAAAAGTGTATGTATATCACACGTACACAACCACACTAGGCCCCAATTACTATTGTTTGTACCCCTAAAAGGCTAGATGAGGAGTAGGGGGAGTATGGAACAGGCAGCACCCTCAAACCTTCAGTATGAGATTGTGTTCACTGTACCCCACAAAGATTGAGTTCACTGCACCCCACAATGATTGTGTTCACTGCACCCCACAAAGATTGTGTTCACTGCACCTCACAAAGATTGTGTTCACTGTACCCCCCAAAGATTGTGTTCACTGCACCCCACAAAGATTCTGTTCACTGTACCCCACAAAGATTGTGTTCACTGCACCCCAAAAAGATTGTGTTCACTGCACCCCAAAAAGGATGTTGTTCACTGCACCCCAAAAAGGATGTTGTTCACTCCACCCCAAAAAGATTGTGTTCACTGCACCCCACAAAGATTGTGTTCACTGCACCCCAAAAATGATTTTGTTCACTGCACCCCAAAAAGGATTTTGTTCACTGCACCCCAAAAAGGATGTTGTTCACTGCACCCCAAAAAGGATGTTGTTCACTCCACCCCAAAAAGATTGTGTTCACTGCACCCCAAAAAGATTGTGTTCACTGCACCCCACAAAGGATTTTGTTCACTGCACCCCAAAAAGATTGTGTTCACTGCACCCCAAAAAGGATGTTGTTCACTGCACCCCAAAAAGGATTTTGTTCACTGCACCCCAAAAAGATTGTGTTCACTGCACCCCACAAAGGATTTTGTTCACTGCACCCCACAAAGATTGTGTTCACTGCACCCCACAAAGGATTGTGTTCACTGCACACCAAAAAGGATTGTGTTCACTGCACCCCAAAAAGATTTTGTTCACTGCACCCCAAAAAGATTTTGTTCACTGCACCCCAAAAAGATTGTGTTCACTGCAGCCCAAAAAGATTGTGTTCACTGCAGCCCAAAAAGATTGTGTTCACTGCAGCCCAAAAAGATTGTGTTCACTGCAGCTCACACACAGAAAAATGGATGTGGATCACTGACACCTGCCTATCTCCAATCCCACACCACACAGCAATATCGATTGTAGTTTGTAGAACACAGTTTCCCTAAAATTCAGCAGACTCTGTCCCTAACAGGATTGAGAAGAGATCGTAGATCAGGATTGAGTGCAGACCCCACCCCCCACACAGCAATATCGATTGTAGTTTGTAGAAGACACTGACCCTATATAATTCAGCAGACTCTATCCCTAAAATGCCTACAACTCGCCCTGCCTAAACACTCCGACCTGTCCCTCAATTCTATCCGGACACAAATGGTTTTTTCCTGCCTATCTTTCCCTAATCAGCAGCCAGCACGTTGATGTGTGCTCTGTCCCTGAATCTAAGCAGCATAATGACGCCGCTGCGGCTGCCTCGAACTTATAAAGACTTGGTCACATGCTTCAGACGGCCAATCACAGCTACTGAGACATTTGCAGGCATGGCTGGGATGGCTTAAGGCACACCAGTTAAACGATTGTTGATTGGCTGTTGAAAGCCCGCCATGAAAAGAGCGCCAAAGCATGCAAAACCCGGAAATAAAACGACCGAACACGGATTTTTACCCGAACATACAGTAAAGTGTCCGTGTCCGTGTTCGGGTACAAAAAATCCAATTATTCGGTACGAACACGAATAATACAGTCCGTGTTCGCTCAACACTAATGATGAGCGCTATAGAAGGTAAATAGCAAGTGGGTGACACAAGGCTATAAAAAAACGAAATATTTAGATGTGTATATGCAAGGTAATCAGTCCACAATGAAGTCCATCTAATAGGAATAATCCCAAGATGGGGCACTTTGACAGATAAGCAACCAGTTGTCAGAATTAGAAGTCGCTCTGTAGGTACAGAAAAAGAAAGCAGCGCCAATCCAAGTGCAGTAGGAGATAAACAAAGTAATGCACTCACAAGGTATAAGCGGTAAACAGGCATGTAATGATCCACCTCATTGTTCTGGATCCATCCAGGTGGAGAGCTGTAGTAAGAGGCATCCCACGTTGCCGGCCACGCCGGTAGTGCCCAGAGCTCTGGGGCAGTGAGCTTCTAGAGCAGGGGTGTCAAACTCCATTTCATGGCGGGCCGCAACAGCATTATGGTTGTCCTCAAAGGGCCGAATATATCAGTAAGAATATATGTCCAGAGCACCCCACACCCCCTTACACCCTTATATGAGATGTCAAGAGCCCCCCACCATCATAAGTCAAGAGTCGCTCACCCTTCCTTACATCACAATGCACCCCCTTACCTTGTGCTACTGCCAGGAAGAAGATGCGGGTGGACCTGGGAAGAAGAAAGTGCAGGGTCTGGAGGAGGACCAGAGGAGGGCTGGAGTCAGCTTACAGAGTCTGCTGAACGCTGAGACCAGGGGAGGCAGAGACAAGGTGGTGGTGTGGCACAGAGCGGTGCAGGATCTGTAGGAGGAGTTCTGCCCTCCTCTCTGCTGCAGAGTGCCGAGAAGGGGGGTGGGCAAAGACAAGCCTTTCTGCTGCACAGGATCTGGCAAAGGAGTTCTGCCCTCTCTGCTGCCAACTACTAAGACAAGGTGGGGGCAGAGACAAGGGGGGTGCCGCAGCTGCAGGAGAGGTGCGAGGGCCACATGAATTGGCCTGGGGGGCCGCATTCGGCCCGCGGGCCTTGTGTTTGACACTGGTGTTCTAGAGAAACCAGACATCACCAGGACGAAAGGGAGACAGCGGTGGACGTAGTCGTAGCAACGTGGTGCACCTTGTGAGTGCATTACTTTAATAAACCTGACTTTTATTATCTCATACTGCAACTTAGATTTCCACTGCTTTCTTTGCCTTTGCTATTTTATTTTTACAGCATCAGAAAATGTACTTTATAGATCAGGCGATGATTCATCAGTGAATGCTTGACCAATGTAGGGTGAACCTGACACGTGAAGAATTATAATTATATTCTTGCCCTGGTTAGAGTCATAGAAGGCTTGTTTCCAGAAAGTTATCACATGATTCCCAGCATGTCGGAAAATACATTTCACCACTACTCACCGGACTGTTGAAAACATTATATCTTGTTCCTCTTTGCTGTTTATACTGAGCAAATCTCCACCTATTGCTTGGCAAAAGTCCCGGGCTTCAAACCATGTCTTCTTGTCTCCCTCTGGTCTTGTGTACAACTGGTGATGACAAGTACAGGAAACATATTTAATGTATTAATAGCGGTGTCACGGTTACAATACAGAACACTCCCCCCCCCCCAAGATATATGATAATAAAGATGGAGAGGAGTTCTATGGTCCTAACATACTTCTTTTCCTAGAGAGGCAACACTGATCCTCCATGGATAGAGTGCTTTGAGTCAGCGTTGTCACTCTAAGACAAAGGTGTGTTACTGGCAGGATCAACGGGTTAAAAAAAAAAAAGAAAATACGGACTGAAAAGGTAAAACGAATGCAGCTGTTCTATTTCAAATACCAATTTATGCATTAGCAAACCTTTCTTAGGGCTCTTTCACACGGTCCGCATTCTTTTGCGGACCGCTCTCTGCTCAGCGGGGATCGATCTGCCTATCCCCACTAAGCAGGCGGATGACAGCTCCGTGTGTGCGGAGAGGGAGGTGTCAGAGCCCCGCTGCTCTCTATGGGGAATCGGATGAGAACGGACCCCCTGTCCGCTCTCATCCGATCCCATCTGATCCGATCCACTGGATGGATGGAAAATAGGGTTCCCATCGTCCAGATTTCATGGACAGGATCGGATGCGGATGGCAGCGGGTGTCAGCGGACATGTCTCCGCTGACATCTGCTGCCCCATAAGGATGCATGGAGGATCCGATCAGATCCGCCTAAAAAACTGACAGGCGGATTTGATCGGATTGTTCGTGTGAAAGAGGCCTTAGGCCCAGTCTATCTGGACAGTATAGTCATCTGCTGACTCTGCACCCTCCACAGGCAGCTTCATTCTCTAAGGCTCTATGTACACGGGACGTTGTTAAAAGTCCCTTGAATGCTGGAACTTTTTTTTTTGTGTCTTAGGACGTTTAAAACGTCCGTTGTGTCGCGTTTGCACCCGCGTTTAGCGGGCGTTTGCGTTTAAAACCGTTCCTAGAGGTCAAAAAAATCATTCCCCTTTAAAATGGGAAAACGCGAGCGCCAAACGCGGGTCATCGCGTTCGGTCACGTTCGGCCGCGTTTTTACGTTTGAAACGCCGGGAAACACAAGTTCGAACGCAAATAATTGCGTTCCAAAAAATGTCCCTGAACTCAACTGCCTGCAAATGACTGTAAACGACCCTGTGTACATGGACAGATAAGATAACATGTAGGTGGGTTAAGGGGCTTCTGAAAAAAACGCCCAACTGCTCCTAAACGGCCATTTACAACGTCCCGTCAGGGCCAGATTAACGTAGGGGCTATTGGAGCTGCAGCTCCAGGCCCCTACCTTTATATAGGCCCTGGGTTGGCCATATTCACTGTTACCGCTCTTCTGTCACTTGTAAACACAGAAGTCTGGCTTCTATGCTCGCTTCCCCAGGCAGCTCCCTCAGAACCTCCCCACACAGCACGAAGGCCGGACAAGGAGGGACAGTTGCTGATGCATGGATGTGTTTATGGGCTTCAGAGACAGCATCCCATGTTGAATTAGGCATGCATGGCTGCACCCTTCCTCCTCTGGGTGCATGCCAAGGCACGGCCCTTAAGGCCCTTCTAAATCCTCAGCACCAAGCCCATGATGCTCTTAATCCGGCCCTGCGTCCCGTGTACATGGAGCCTAATAAGACACAGAAGTTGAATCCAATGCAATTTTACTTCAGCTAATTGCAGTATAGCGGATGCTTTTCCAGTCCTTTTAGGTTTAAGACAATAACTTTCCTAAATCCGGTCTCTGCCAATATCTAAGAGCCCTTTCACACTGAGGGGCTTTTCAAGCGCTTTGGCCCTACAAAAAATGCCTGAAAAGCTCACAAAAACCTAAACCCATTAAATCAATGAATGCTTTCACACTGGGGCGGTGCAAAAAAATCCTGCAAGCAGCATCTTTGGAGCGCTAAGGCTGCTTTCATACTGAGGCGCTTGAAAACTGCCCATAAAAGGACACTTTCAAACACTTTTGGGGCATTGGCGGTGCACTTTTTTGAAGGCCACTTGACTCAAAAAACGATTTTGAATCGCTTTTCGTGCACTTTTTAGGCGCTTTTGAGGTGCTTATTCCTTTCAATAGAGAGGGGCACTTCTGAGGTGCTTTTTTTAGCGCTTCACACATGCTGCTTACAGGAATTTTTCACCGCCCTGCCAGCATTTGCCCCAGTGTGAAAGCATTCATTGATTTGAATGGAAATTGGTTTTCGTGAGCTTTTTTAGGCACTTTTTTTTAGCGCAAAAATGCCTGAATAGCGCCTCAGTGTGAAAGGGGTCTAAAAAAGCACCTAAAAACTCCCCTCTCCATTAAAATGAATAGAAAGGACCTCAAAAGCACCTGAAAAGCTCTCCAAAAGCACTTCAAACTGGTTCTTGAAGCAGTTTTTGAGTCACATTTCCTTAAAAAAAGCACATCGCAAAAGCATTCAGCGTTTTATGGGCAGTTTTCCAGCACGTCAGTGTGAAAGGGCTCTAAGGCTGCTTTCACACTGAGGCGGTTGAAAACTGCCCATAAAATGCCGGGAGCTTTTGCAGCGCTTTTTAAGCGCTTTTGAGATGTTAGTGGTGTGCTTTTTTTTTTTTTCAATGAGATTTTTATTAAGTGGTGTGCTTTTCTGAAGGTCACATGACTCAAAAGAACAATTTTGAGGTGCTTTTTGAAGCGATTTTCTAGCGCTTTTGAGGTGCTTCCCATTCATTTCAATTTCATTTTCCATTCATTTCAATTTGAGGTGCTTTTTTTTTAGCGCTCCAAACATACTCCAAAAATGCTGCTTGCAGGAGTTTTTTCACCGCCCCTCCAGCACACCGCCCCAGTGTGAAAGCATTCATTGATTTGAATGGAAATTAGTTTTCGTGAGCTTTTCAGGTGCTTTTTTTAATGCCAAAACTCCTGAAAAGCGTCTCAGTGTGAAAGGGGTCTAACACTGTCTGAAGGAACTTGGAAGATTCAGGCTGAAATGTTGGTATGACACAGCACAAATGTAACCTAATGCAATTCAATACAACACATAAAAATACATAGTGTATCTCACAAAAGTGAGTACACCCCTCACATTTTTGTAAATATGTTATTATACCTTTTCATGTGACAACACTGAAGAAATGACACTTTGCTACAATGTAAAGTAGTGAGTGTACAGCTTGTATAAGGCCCCGTTCACACTGGGGCGATCCGACTTGGGGGGGCGACCTCCAAAGTCGCGGTGCGACCAGCGCGCCGCGACCTCGGAGCGGCCGCCACGGACTTCATAACATTGAAGTCTATGGCAGTTGCCTCCGGGTCGCCCCAAAGAAGCTCCGAACCCTTTTTCTAAGTCGCAGCGACTTGTGTCGCTCCTATTAGAACGGGTCCGCAGCTTCCCTATGGAAGGCGACCTACGGCGACCTGTGAGGCGACCAGGTCTCCTCACAGGTCGCCTTATTGTGAACGGGGACTTACAGTGTAAATTTGTTGTCCCCTCAAAATACCTCAACACACAGCCATTAATGTCTAAACCGCTGGCAACAAAAGTGAGTACACCTATAAGTGACCAATGTCCAAATTGTGCCCAAAGTGTCAATATTTTATGTGGCCACCATTTTTTCCAGCACTGCCTTAACCCTTTTGGGCATGGAGTTCACCAGAGCTTCACAGGTTGCCATTGGAGTCCTCTTCCACTCCTCCATGACGACATCACGGAGCTGGTGGATGTTAGAGACCTTGCGCTCCTCCATCTTCCATTTGAGGATGCCCCACAGATGCTCAATAGGGTTTAGGTCTGGAGACATGCTTGGCCAGTCCATCACCTTTACCCTCAGCTTCTTTAGCAAGGCAGTGGTCGTCTAGGAGGTGTGTTCGGGGTCCTTATCAGGTTGGAATACTGCCCTGCGGCCCAGTCTCCGAAGGGAGGGGATCATACTCTGCTTCAGTATGTCACAGTAAATGTTGGCATTCATGGTTCCCTCAATGAACTGTAGCTCTCCAGTGCCGGCAGCACTCTTGCAGCCCCAGACCATGACACTCCCACCACCATGCTTGACTGTAGGCAAGACACACTTGTCTTTGTACTCCTCACCTGGTTGCCGCCACACACGCTTGACACCATCTGAACCAAATATGTTTATGTTGGTCTCATCAGACCACAGGACATGGTTCCAGTAATCCATGTCCTTAGTCTAATTTTCTTCAGCAAACTGTTTGCGGGCTTTCTTGTGCATCATCTTTAGAAGACGCTTCCTTCTGGGATGACAGCCATGCAGACCACTTTGATGCAGTGTGTGGTGTATGGTCTGAGCACTGATAGGCTGATCTCCCACTCCTTCAACCTCTGCAGCAATGCTAGCAGCACTCATACGTCTATTTCCCAAAGACAACCTCTGGATATGATGCTAAGCCCGTGCACCCATTTCCTTTGGTGGACCATGGCGAGGCCTATTCTGAGTGGAACCTGTCCTGTTAAACTGCTGTATGGTCTTGGCCACCGTGCTGCAGCTCAGTTTCAGGGTGTTGGCAATCTTCATATAGCCTAGGTCATCTTTATGTAGAGCAACAGTTCTTTTTTTTTTAGATCTTTAGAGAGTTCTTTGCCATGAGGTGCCATGTTGAACTTCCAATGACCAGTATGAGAGAGTGAGAACGATAACACAAAATTTAACACTCCTGCTCCCCATTCACACCTGAGACCTTGTAACACTAACGTTTTACATGACACCAGGGAGGGAAAATGGCTAATTGGGCCCAATTTGGACATTTTCACATAGGGGTGTATTCACTTTTGTTGCCAGTGATTTAGACATTAATGGCAGTGTGTTGAGTGTCATTTCTTCAGAGTCACATGACGTCGAGGGAGGAAAATGGCTAATTGGGCCCAATTTGGACATTTTCACTTAGTACTACACTTAGTAAATACAGGGTGTACCGGTGTCATAGAGCATTGTGGGGTTTTCAAACAGAGAGCACAGAGGAGCTGCTTGCTTTTAGACTGTCTTTCTCAAACTTACAACATATGGCCCTGCAGGTGGAGATGGGGGGTCTGTGAAGAGCTCTCTTGGAAATGTACCGTCATAGAAATCCCCCTACTTACCTTGAAACAAGAGCTTATGTGGCTGTTTGTCCCCCACCCCTCTGGGCACTTTGGCTCTGGCGTTGTTTTCGGGATTGGTGGCGGTGTCACTCCTTGCGCATATTTCTTGCAGACAAACTTAGCTTTCTCATCACAGTTGATGACATCCCACAATCCACCTTTGTTTCCGGTTCTCATCACAACACAACCCTGTTTTCTCCCTTTAAAATGAAAAATTTACATCAATACAGACACATGCAGGAAAATATTACCTATGCAGTTCACACAGACATGAATATGGGTCATATGAGAAAGGCACAGGCTGCCTGAAAATGCCAGTGATGTGTATAGTAGAGGCACTGTACCCAATGGAGGCACTCAAAAAAAAATAAAAAATACGCTATATTATCAAAAGTATTGGGACGCCTGCCTTTACACGCACATGAACTTCAACCACTTCCCGACCACCCGCCGCAGATTTACTGCAGCAGGGTGGCTCTCCTGTGCAAACCGACATAGAGCTACGCCGGTCACGTGCGGAAAGCTAGGCGTGCCGCCTACGTGCTCCTGCCCCCACTCGGCAACGGGGAAGCCGCTGCGGGTGTCAGGCGCCTCCGATTGCCACCTGACACCCGCGATCTCTCCCTGCTGAGAGAGAAGGACGGTCGGATGTTGTAAACACAGCCAACCGTCCTTCTCCCTGGGATGATCATAGAGATCCTTCTATATAGGATCACATGTCTCTATGGTCATTTCACAAGCCACGCCCCCCCACAGTTAGAATCACTCCCCTAGGCTCGCATTTAACCCATTGATCACCCATAGGGTTAACCCCCTTCCCTACCAGTGTCATTATTACAGTAACAGTGCATATTTTTAGCTCTGATTACTGTAGTAATGTCACTGCTACCCACAAAAGTGTCAATGTCAGTTAGGGGTCCGATCTGTCCACCGCAATGTCGCAGTCCCGCAAAAAACCACAGATTGCCGCCGTTACTAGTAAAAAAATAAAATAATAAAAATTACATAAATTGTAGTTAGTAGATGCGATAACTTTTGCACAAACCAATCAAAATACGCTTATTGCGATTTTTTTTTTTACCAAGAAAACAAATTGGCCTAAAATGTTAAAAAAATTTTGATTTTTACATATTTTTTTGAGAATGTTATATAGCAGAATGTGAAAAATATTGTTTTTTTTTTTCAAAATTGTCTAGTTTTTTTGTATATAGCGCAAAAAATAAAAATCACACAGGTGATCAGATACCACCAAAAGAAAACTCTATTTGTGTGAAAAAAAGGACATCAATTTTATTTAGGTACAGTGTCGCACGACTGCGCAATTGTCCGTTAAAGTAATGCAATGCCGAATCGCAAAATAGGGCCTGGTCATTAAGGGGGAAAATCTTCCGGTCTTAAAGTGCTTAACCACTTTACCTCCGCTCACATGGAGGCTACTGCGGCAAAGTGCCGCGATCCGTCCAGCGACGTAGACCTACGTCGCTGGACTCCGCCCCTTGTGGGCGGCGCTCGCGCGCCGCCGGAGGCTCGCTCCCGCTGTGTTTCAGTCTGGAGATCCACACAGCGGGCGGATCTCCATAGTGACAGGGAGTGACAGATCGGAGTGTTCAGCATAGCTGGACATCCGATCTGTCCTTCTGTCACACAGTCACCCCCCCCCCCCCACACGTCAGTAAGCACCAGGCATACATTAACCCCTCCCTCTCCAATAAAATTAACCCCTTCCCTGCCAATGTCATTTTTACAGTAACAGTGCATATATATAGCACTGATTACTGTAGAAATGTCACTGGTACCCCCAAAAGTGTCAAAAATGTCAGTCAAGGGTCCGATCTGTCTGCCGCAATGTCGCAGTCCTGCAAAAAAAACGCAGATCACCGCCATTACGCGTTAAAAAAACCCACCAAAAATGACAGAAATCTTTCCCTTAGTTAGTAAACGCGATAACTTTTGCGCAAACCAATCAAAATACGCTTATTGCAATTTTTTTTACTAAACATAGGTAGCAGAAAACAAATTGGCCAACAATTTAAAAAAAATTTGATTTTTACATTTTTTTTGGGGGGAATTTCATATAAAAAAATGTGAAAAATATTGTTATTTTTTCAAAATAAACGCTCTTTTTTTGTTTATAGCGCAAAAAGTAAAAATCGCACAGGTGATCAAATACCACCAAAAGAAAGCTCTGTTTGTGGGAAAAAAAGGACGTAAATTTTGTTTGGGTACGGCGTCGCACGACCGCGCAATTGTCAGTTAAAGTCGCACAGCGCCGAATCGCAAAAAGTGGCCTGGACGGAAGACAGCAAAATCCTCCGGTGGTAAAGTGGTTAATGGTATCCTCCCAGTCTTTGTCCGTGGGGTTAGGCTCGGTTCACACTATTGCGATGCGGGAAGGCTGCGAATTCGCAGCCTGTTCCCGCATCGCACACGCACCCCCGGCAGTTCACACTGCCATATGCGATCCGCTGGGGGTGTCAATGTAATCTTAACGACACCCCCAGTTTGATCGCATATCGCAGTGCGATCGTGCAGTTCGCACAGGATCGGATCGCACAAGTGTGAACCGCTGTGCGATCCGATCCTGATGCGGCAGCAAAAATGCCTCCTGTGCGTCTTTGCTGCGGGTGCGGTGCGAATTTAGCCATACAAACTGTATGGCTAAACTCGCACCGCACAGCTGATCGCATGTCATGTCGGAGCAGTGCGCTCCGACATGACATGCGAACCCGGCACACGCAGAAGTGTGAACCGGGTCTAAAATATTGAGTTGACCCACCCTTTGCAGCTATAACAGCTTCAACTCCTCTGGGAAGGCTGTCCACAAGGTTTAGAAGTGTGCCTATGGGAGTGTTTGACCATTATTCCAGAATAGCTTTTGTGAGGTCAGGCACTGATGTTGGAGGAAAGGCCTGGCTCGCAGTCTCCGCTCAAATTCATCCAAAAGATGTTCTATCAGGTTGAGGTCAGGACTCTGTGCAGGCCAGTCAAGTTCCTTCACCCCAAACTTGCTCATCCAAGTCTTTATGGACCTTGCCTTGTGCAATGGTGCGCAGTCCTATTGGAACAGAAAGGGGCCATCCCCAAACTATTCCTACAAAGTTACGAGCATAAAATTGTCCAAAATGTCTTGGTATGCTGATGCCTTAAGAGTTCCCTTCACTGGAACTAAGGGGCCAAGCCCAACCCCTGAAAAACAACCCCACACCATAATCCCCTCTCCACCAAATGATTTTGACCAGTGCACAAAGCAAGGTCCACAAAGACATGGATGAGCTAGTTTGGGGTTGAGGAACGTGACTGGCCTCAATCCCATAGAACACAAGAGCAGAGACTGTGAGCCAGGCCTTCTTGTCCAACATTAGTGCCTGACCTTACAAATACGCTTCTGGAAGAACAGTCAAACATTCCCATAGACACTCCTAAACCTTGTGCTCAGCCTTCCCAGGAGAGTTGAAGCTGTCATAGCTGCAAAGAGTGGACCAACGTAATATTAAACCCTACGGACTAAGACTGGGATGCCATTAAAGTTCATGTGTGTGTGTAAAGATAGGCGTCCCAATACTTTTGGTAATATAGTGTTTGCATGGAAGGAGCTCCAGAATAAAATAGTGCAAATTAATTTATTAGTTTTATACTAAAAAAACAGCCAATGCATTTCAGGGGTCAGACTGCCACCCCCCCCCCCCCCCCCCCCCCATTCATCAGAGCTTCAGTTGAAATAAAAACCTTGAATGAATTCAAAATAGAGGCTTCCTGTGTGGATCTGTGTAGGAAAGCTAATAGCTGGATCATGAAAGTTTCTTCTCCAGCCATTAAGCCAAATGCCAATGGAGGCACTGGACAGGCAGTACCGCTGCCAAATGTAACCCATTTAAAGCATAAATAAACATAACTAGTAGCTATCTGTTAAAAAAAACATAATAGAAAAATGTGAGTAGGTGGCTCTTTATTGTAGAAGAGACATGCAATGGCAAACATCTACCTGCCTGCTCGCAGTCTTTTAATGAATGCACACTGAGCTGTGCATGCGCAGCTCAGCATACATTCCCGGCATGTTCCAGCCGTGCCCAAATGAGACACTCCTGTGCGCATGTGCAGGATGTCATTTACCAACCAGCCAAACAAGAGGCCAAAAACTCCATCACCCAGAAGTAGCCGAGAAGAAGATGACAGCGGCTGGTGAGAGATTTAAACTGCATCACTAGAAGGAGAAGGTATTTCTTTGAGTTTAGTTCTGCTTTACATGAATAAGTCCACATCATAATCGCAAGCTAAATGCTTGGTTTGAGGTTGTGGTGAGATATTTCAATAGAAAATCACTCTTTGGCCACAATAAAAGCAGGAATTCAGGAGGGAGAAGCATCTCCCCCTGGCAGGCCTGGCAGCTGCTGCTTTACCATGGAAGGTAGAGAGTGTCACTAATGTGGACAAACCCTTACACTGTTCTTAAAGTGGTTGTAAACCCTTACATAAACCAAGTAAAGTGACTGGCCTCAGGTGATGCACAGAGATTAAACAAATCTTCCTACATAAGTTGTACCTGTTTATCTGCAGTCCTATCTTCTCTACAGCCTTCTAGATCTGGTTTTTCTCAGCTACAGAAAGCAGGGGGTGGGGATCTGATGTCACATACTTGCACAGCATAGAGCAGGCTGTGTAAGGCTGCATTCACACTTGAGCGTAGCGTTTTTGCTTTTTACAGCGATTTTTACCGCGATTTTCAGGCGTTTTTTTCAGGCGTTTTTGGAGGCAGGCATTGAAGAAGCTCAAAAAGAAGCTCATGTACTTTTTTTTAAGCTACAGGCGTTTTGCTTCAGGCGTTAAAACGCTCAGATGTGAACAGGGGCCATTTAAATGAATGGGGTTTTACTTGTTGGGCGTTTCGGAACGTTTTTTTTTTTAGCGTTTTTAGAGCTGGAAAACGCTCAAAAACGCCCAGGTGTGAATGGAGCCTAATTGAAAATAAGGGTTAACAGGCGCATGGGCTGCAGGCCCCAAATAAGTCCATATGAAAGTTCATTTAAAAAGTCCATATGAAGTGGAAATGTAATATGGTGATATAGCAAGGATAAAAAGTCCAACGACTTAGGGCTGCCATCAATGGGAACAAACCAAGGTTCCAGTAGGCTGTGAAAGACAAACAAAGGAAGAGGCGCCTCTGAATGTAGACTGTAGACATTTTTTTAATGTAGACATAAAATGTCTACAGGTCTACACTTAGAGGCGCCTCTCCCTTTGTTTGCTGAGTGTAATCTAAGACCAGAGTGGAGGGACAGGACACACCCCCTCTACACGGTCTCATAGGGAAGCATGCACAGCTGGGGCTGTCAATCACCTTCTGTGTGCTGGAGAGGGGGTGGGGCCAGATAGATCAGACCACACTACGATTGAGGCAAGTACACACTATAGAGGGATATGCTTTGTTCATTTTTCCCTTTAGAGGTTTACAACCATTGTAACCTGCATCCAGGGCTGTCATAGTCATTAGCCCTCAGGATTTCTCTAATGTTATCCATCCAGTAGACACTTTGTTTTACAGTGCCAAGACCTGATGAAGAGGGACCTTTTGAAACCCCAAAACACATTGACTTTTTATGACAATAGATTCTAAATAACGTTAAAACTGGACTTGGCACTTTCCTTGTTGCTTACTCAGTTCCCAATCAAACAAGGAGCAATGAAATTGGGTGACTTACCAGGGCTTTCAGCATCCCAGTGAGTGTACAAAACCCCGTTGTTGGTGGTCCATTTGAAAGTCTGCTTTTCCTCCATGTTTGAGAGTCCTGTCCAGAAATATTTCTCTGGTCTAAGCCCAATCAGACTTGTTAGATAGGCCTGTTCAAATCTGCAAATGCCAAAAAGTCAACATCCTGTCATAATATTATCAACATTCTTTCTAATACCAATGATTGGGGAAATTGAATGGAGGGTTTCTGGTGTGAGGTAGACCCCTTTCACACAGGTTTTCTGATCAGGTCTGCCTGTCAGTTTTTCAGGTGGACCTGATCGGATGCTCCCAGCACCTCTATGGAGCAGCGGATGCCAGTGGTGGCATGTCCGCTGACACCCACTGCTCTCCGATCCGATCCAATGTGGTCCGATTAATCCAGACGGATAGAAACCCTATTTTCCATCCGTCTGGAGGATTTGGATTGGATGCAAACAGACAGGCAGTCCCTTCTGATCCGATCTCCCATAGAGGGGAGCAGGGATCTGACAGGTCTGTCTCTGCAAAATACCTGCTTAGCGGGGATCGGCAGATCGATTCCCCGCTGAGCAAAATGTAGTCCGCTGGGTGGAAAGCCCGTGTGAAAGGACCCATATTAGTAAAACAAATTGTTGTATTGTAGTATAAAATAAACATAGGATAAGTCTTGGTTCACACTGGGGCAACTTGTCAGGCGACTTAGCCGCCTGACAAGTCGCGCTCCATTCAGTGCAATGAAGTCGCTCCGACTTAGAAAAAGGTTCCTGCACTACTTTGGGGGCGACTTGCATTGACTTCTATTAGAGAAGTCGTATTCAAGCCCCACTGAAGTCGCGCTGCACGGGGCAGCTTCAGAGTCGGGTGACTTTGCAGCCGCCCCAGTGTGAACCCAGGCTAAGAGTAGGATTTTAAAGGTGCTACATTAGTTAACTAAACAAAACAGTTAAACTCCAGTAGTATTTATTACAAATCCACTTTAAACTAACTGATATTTTGCTAACTGTAAGAATAATATTATTTACTTGTAAAAGCAAAAGATTAATTTTGGCACATTATATATGTAACATCCTCCTAGTTAGCTGCTAGTAGGTTTAGGCAAATTTATTTTTGGCTCCTCTGTAGCCAGAGGAGCCGGTTGATTGCTTTTGGCTGTTCTGTGTTTCACAGGCTGCAAATTTGATTGCTCCTCCCTGCATTTTAGAGCTCTCTGGGTTGTTATGGAACATAGGTGTGGAGCCATCAAATGGGTAGCAAGACTATTTATGCTGCCTCAGCCAATCCCTGGTCGGGGGGGGGGTGACCAGCAGGGGGCTGATGTGCGCATAAATAGCCTGGGACCTAGAATAGCAGGGTCCTTTACTTAGTGGAGATGGACTCAGCCTGGAGGGGCTATCTGCCCTCCTGGGCTATCCAGTTGGAGTTTACAAGTGGTTCAACAGGGTCCCAGGTCAAGGAGAGTTGGGGAGCTGATTGCTGGAGTTACAGGAACAGTTTGGAGTAAAGTCTGCTGAGGATCTGGCTGGGAGGCTCATGGTACAAGGTCTGATAATGGAAGGAGGCATCCATGTATACAGGGACACAGTGAGTAAAGGCCTGAGAGAGATCTGTTCCAGAGTTTGCTGACTCGGCTGTTTTCGGTGTGGGATTCCCCTGAAGCTTTACGTCCACTTCCCCTTATACTAGAAGTCTACTTTTAACCACTTCCATACCACTGGCCGTCATATGACGTCCTTAGCTTTGAGTGGAGATATTTGAATGATGCTTGCAGCTACAGGTATCATACAGATACTTTTTTTTTCTGCCGGCGATTCCCTGCACAGTAAATGTTATGACGTCATGTCCCGCCTTGACAAATGAAAAAAACTACACGTGTGTGCAATTTTAAAGCATGATATGTTGGGTATCTATTTACTCCAAGTATTTTTTCAAAAAAAAGTCTGCCATTTTATTCCCTAGGGTCTCTGCTAAGTTCTAATTAATTTTCTAGCAAGAAAACTATGATTTTTACACGTAGGAGAGGAATGTCAGAATTGGGCCGGTATGGAAATGGTTAAGAAGTTAGTTCCACTAGAGAGTGTCCTCATTTCAAATTGCACTGGATTATTCCAAGGCTCCCCCTATCCCAGTTCTTCAACCAATAACCCCCCCCCCCCACCAAAAAAAAAAAGAAACTTCTGCCTGGTTGTTGAGTGGAGAGACTGATAGGCTGCTGCAGTATCTTGGCCTAGGCCAACAAGGCCCAGGCCTAGGGTGGCACTTTGCAGGGGGGCAGCAAAAAAAGTGGGCACCGATAAGCTTCACTGATGGGGCTGCATTGACTGCACTAATGGGCTGCACTGATGGCCACTGATGAGGCTGCAATGACTGCCACTGATAAGGGTGCGCTGATGGCCACTGATGAGGCTGCACTGATAAGGTGCACTGATGGGGCTGCACTGATAAGGCAGCACTGATGGGCACTGATATGATGCTCTGATAGGCTGCACTAATAGGCACTGATAGGCTGCACTGATGGGCACTGATAAACTGGATGTAGTCTGTGGTTTACTGATAACAGGACGGGACATAAACATGAATCGGTGTGGCCTTTACAGGAAGGGGTGGGTCATATTTAAATTATGGGGTGCACAAGTTTAGTCAGGCCTAGGGCAGCACAAAACCTAAATACATCACTGGGCTGCTGTGCACCCAGTGGGTAATGGACCTGGGGACAGGCAACGGGATCAGGCGGGGGTCTGCAATGCATATACGGTACCTGTCTTCCACCGTCATCAAAAAAGCGGCATGTGTATTGCAAGTGGAGTTGGCTTCTGAAAATGTGGATTTTTCTTCAGCTATGATGTAGCAATAGAATCCGTGTCTTTTCCATCCCTGCAAACATGAGAGTACAATCACCAAACTGAATGATCAAATTCCTTATTTGTGTGCCTATGCAATTGTGAAGAGGTGATTAAAGCACATCAGCAAATGATGGAGATGTATCTGTTTCACTGTTGAACCGCTTTATAATTAGTGTTGGTCATACAGAATATAATTTATCTATCAGTGGGTAATAGCATGAAAACCTGTATTCTGGCATCTTTTCTGTTAATCATAATAAAATGTAAAGTTAAACTCCAGCAACAACTTTGTTTTATTATGGTTAGAATTTTCAAGGGTTAATACATCTTATTCATTTTTATTGATGTGCCTGACGGAGGGATTTTCGAAATTTCCTGTATAGTTACTGGGGCAGAGAATGGACATGAACTTATGAGAATGAACTAAAAGTGCTGCCTGTATAATTGTTTTAAAGCCCAACTTAACTTTAAATTAATGGTCCTTGAAGGCCTTTTCACATTAATCAGTTTTTGATGCGATTTTGGGGTTTTAAAAGAAGATGAAAAATGCATAAAAATTCTATCCCTTTAAATCCTATGGAAACCTTCACACTGCAGGTGTGTTGCAAAAGTTCTGCATGCTGCATCCATTGCAAGTTGATGAGAAGGCATTAACCACTTGCCGACCATATAACTTGCATATACTGTATGGTGGCAAAGTGGCACTGCTGCATCAGATCACATACCTAGTACATAATCCTGCACTTTTAGGTCTGGGGCGCGCATGTATGCCACCGGCGGCTCACTCCCGCTGTGATTTTACACACTGGGAGCTGATTTGCGGGTACTGCGGACACGATGTGCGCCGGCACCCGCCAATCCTTTGGCACTGAGGGAGAACAAGGATCTGCCTATGTAAACAAAGCATATTGTTCTGTCAGTACAGAAGGCATGGATCCTGTGTTCCTGTAAAGCAGTGACAAGGATCAATGTCTCCACCTAGTGAAAGCACCTCCCATAGTACACAGAAACAGTGGCTAGGCACACATTTAACACTTTGACAGTCCCTGATGCTAACCGCTTTTCAGCCAGCGTCATCTGTACAGAGACAGTGCATATTTTTTTTTAACACTGATCAATGTATTAGTGTCACTGGTTCCCAAAAAGTGTCAGTTAGCTGTCCGACTGTCCGCAGCAATATTGCAGTGCGGCTCTAAGTCGCTGATCGCCGCCATTACTAGTAAAAAAAAAAAAAGTTTTTGAAAATAAATAAAAATATCCCATACTTTGGAGACGCCATAACTTTTGCACAAACCAATCAAAATATGCTTATTGGGATATCTTTTTTTTACCAAAAATATGTAGCAGAATACATATTGGCCTAAATTAATGAAGAAGTTTAATTTTTTCCATTTTTTTTATTGGATATGTTTAATAGCAGAAAGTAAAAAATATTGTTTTGTTTTTTTTTTTCAAAATTTACAATATTCTTTTGTTTATAGTACAAAAAGTAAAAACCGCAGAGGTGATCAAATACCATAAAAAGAAAGCTAATTTGTAGAAAAAAAGGACATAAATGTTATTTGGGTACAGATTCAATTATCAGTTAAAGTAACGCAGTGCGGTATCTCAAAATTTGGCCTGGTCAAGAAGGGGGGTAAATGTTCAGTGGAGGTCAAGTGGTTAAAAGGCTATCAGCGTGAAAGGGCCCTGAAGTTGACCAAAAGGGCATCAAAAATGAATCAGTGTGAAAGGGCCCTAACAGTTCATTTTCTTTAGAAAGCAGCCACAGCATGAGTTGAAAAGCCTGCTCCTCTGCCAACATGCTTTAGAAAAGGACACTTGCTTTTTGCGCGGAAGCAGTGGTTTCCCTGCAGAGGTTCAACATGACCCCTGCTGAGTCAGATTTATAGTTCTGCATTGAGCAAAGCCCACTATCATTGTCTCAGCAGCGGGTCTGTAGGACATCTGCAGGGAGACCACAGCTTCCACGCAGAGAACAATGGTCCATCTCTGCAGCCTGCTGGCAGGGGACAGACATTTATATTTAGAATGTGGCTGCTTTCCAAAATTTTTTTTTTTTTACCTACCTGAAATCTAATAAGCTTTTTTAAACTGAAGGCTCAATTGGATTTTAAAAAGAGGCAATGGCTAGGGAGACATGTTCCTGTTCTGATTTGAAGACAGGACCCACCAGAACATTTTTACTGGCTTGGCCATTGGCTGAGCTTGGCACACATGTGACCAGATGAGTGTTTCTTTTCTCCAACACATCAGAAAATCTCTGTATACATTAAATCTAAACTGCAGACAGTTGAATACACAGATGAAATACATACATGAGAGCTGTTTTCTTGCAAAAGGAGTTGTATTTCTGTCCATACATTCCCTGGATTTACAAAGCTCTACCACCCGGGACAGCCAGACAGATGACATCAATTAGTTTGACTACAAAAGGGATATAGTGTTGGGCTGATAACCAGAGCCACCCCAGACATATCCAGAAGATGTCCGTACAGCAGGACCATTAGACTGTATTTCTGGGACTGGTGAGAGGGCATTGCTGCCATCGACTTATTGCTGCTAGTAGAGACTGAGCACATAGAAAAGTCCAAGTTTCTGTTGCTTGCAGAGTTTACCAAGACTGTATTTATATGCACCACCATAATAACAGGGGCCCAACGCTAGCTGGCTGAAGAACTGTAATGTTCCGGTACCTTTGGTACCCTAAATTACACTTTCCACAAGTGTATGCGCCCTACCATTTACTTTTGGATAGGTGCGCATACACCTTTAAGACTGGAGCTGTCATCACTCAGCGCCAGACTAGATGGCTATTTAAGGCGTCGGTTCTCACTCACATGTGTTCTGGATGCTAACCTTGCTTGAAGCTTCCATGCTTGCAAGCTTACTTCGCTGACGGAACCTCGCTGCGCTGATCCCTGTATACCGCTACTGGATCATCCGCCTCTCCTGAACCACCCTTCGGCTGTATCGCTAATAGTGCTAAGTACCCCGCAGGGGAATTCTCTATAAACTTATACTAAGCTTACACTATCTAGCTCTGCATAGTAAAGACTGTTTATTACATCTGCATAAACTAGATTGCTAGCTCTTGTGACTACTGCTACTTTTCTGCACTGGGTTGATCTCTTTTGTATGTCCACCTGCTATTCTATCATCTGCTATCATACAACATTGCTAAACCTTCCTGCATCCATCTGCTACTGTCTCACCTTCAAGTGTCTATCACCTATCACCTCCACTCAACCTATCCCTCAACCTTCATCATTGTGTTACCACATACATAAAGTCATTCTAGGAACCAGCTTGCTAATTGTGTGTATTTACTGGCTGAAATAAGACCTTCCACACATGATGAGTCATTGAGGTTGGGAATGGTATCTCAGCATATCTCTTACATGGCTACTGACGTGGAACTATTTCTGCAGCTGAAAATCCACACCATATAAGAAACGCAGGAGCGTTACAGATTGAACGAACCAAAAAAATGGATTCAGCAGAAATAACCACTCAGGTGACACAATTAAAACAGCAAGTATCTGCGTTAATACACGCACTTGCTGAATTAAAAGAAGACAATCAGGCTCTGTCGCAGCAGGTAATTAGACTGACACAACTTACCTCTGCTCAGTCCCCTGAACCCAAGATAAATCCCCCTTTGGTATTTACAGGCGATCGCAAAAAATTTTGCAAATTTAAAAACGCATGTGAGTTACTTTTTTTGCTAAAACCTCGTACCTACCTTACTGATCACATTAAGGTTTGTACTATTATTTCTTACCTATCAAACGATCCTCGAGCCTGGGCAGACTCTCTTTTTGAGAAAAACGACCAGCTTCTCAACTCCTATGCCTTGTTCCTGGCAGAGCTCACTAGCCTATATGATGACCCTAATAGGCAGAGTACTGCTGATCTTCAGTTAAGATCCTTGTAACAAGGAAGGAGGCCTGTAGAAGACTTTGTCGCAGAGTTCAAGAGATGGACCCTTGATTCAGAATGGAATGATGCATCTCTGAAAACCCAATTTAGGCTTGGCCTATCAGAAGCCGTTAAGGACGAGCTCGCCCGAGCGGATCTGCCAAAAACCCTGGATGCACTAATACAACTCTGTATTACCATAGATAGAAGACTACGAGAAAGAAAGGCTGAAAAGATGGGAATGCCATTATCCGTTTCCTCTCGGAGTCTGGCCGTTGACCCCGTTCCTATGGAGATAGGAACCATACGCCCACCGCTATCAACTATGGAAAAAGCCAAAAGACGAAATGAAAATCTCTGCTTGTACTGTGCATCCCCGGATCACAAGATAAACGTCTGTCCCCTAGTCAACAAAAAGAAGGGCGAGTGTTCACATGTCTCCCTAGGAGGATTGACAACTTCATTCACTAACCCCTACATTTCTATTTTTTTGACATTACAGTGGGACCAGAACAGGATTACTACTAAGGCCATGATTGACACAGGATCTTGTGGAAATTATATGGATATATGTTTTGCTGCTTTAAATAAAATTCCTATTATTTCTAAACTCAAACCTGTCTCAGTAAGTCTTATTACCGGTGTTCCGTTATCCTCTGGTCCGATCACCGATCAGACACAAGCACTTCTAGTCACTATTAACGAGTCTCATAGGGAGACTTCTACCTTTGATTTAATACCATCACCCCACTTTCCCATTGTGTTGGGACTTCCTTGGTTGCACACACACCAACCAACCATAGATTGGAAGAAACGGTCCTTGACCTTCCCTTCTTGTTATTGCGAGGAAACGTGTAACCTCCCGTTTTCCGGGAAGATTCTGTCTGTGGTGACAGATGAGATTGCACCACTATGTTATCAGGATCTTTCTGAGGTTTTTCTTGAGAAAAATGCTCAAGCATTACCTCCTCATCGAGACTATGATTGTAGCATTGATCTACTCCCAAATAGCAAATTGCCGTTCGGTCATGTTTATCCTCTTTCACAGGATGAACTTGCCCATCTCAAAACCTATTTGGATGAGAACTTGGAAAAAGGTTTTATTAGACCTTCCACTTCTTCCACAGCAGCAGGACTCTTTTTTGTTCGCAATAAAGATTCAAGTCTCAGACCTATCATCGACTACAGGAAATTGAATGCTATCACAATAAAAGATCGCTATCCTCTACCGCTTATCCCTGAGCTCATTGAACAGGTGCGTGGAGCTACCTATTTTTCAAAATTAGACCTGAAAGGAGCATACAATCTCATTCGAATCCGTGATGGACACGAGTGGAAGACTGCATTCAGAACTAGATACGGATTGTTCGAATATCTTGTGATGCCATTCGGCCTATGCAATGCCCCTGCAGTTTTCCAACGATTTATAAACGATATTTTTAAAGACTTACTAGATGTCTGTGTTGTGGTATATCTGGACGATATACTTATATATTCACGGACCCTGTCTGAACACATAAGACATGTAAGACTTGTATTATCGAGATTGCTTGCACATAATCTTTATGTGAAGCTGAAGAAATGCTTGTTCCATAAAGATGAGGTACTCTTTCTAGGCTACATCATATCCAAAACAGGAATCGAGATGGACATGAGTAAAATATCCTGCATTCAGGATTGGCCTACACCAACTACACGCAAGGCGCTACAGCGATTCCTGGGATTTGCAAATTTCTACAGGAAGTTCATAAAAAACTTTTCTGCAATTGTGAGACCCCTCACACAGCTCACTAGCATAAAAATACCATTTAAATGGTCAGAAGAAGCAAATAAGGCTTTCCACTTGTTAAAGACAAGGTTTACTTCCGCTCCCATATTACGCCATCCAGACCCATCCCTCCAATACATTCTGGAGGTAGATGCGTCAAACATGGCAGTAGGAGCAATACTCTCCCAACGACCTACCCACACTTCACCACTTCATCCAGTCGCTTTTTTTTCTAAATCCCTGAGCAGTCCCGAGATAAATTACCCCGTGGGTGAAAAGGAACTGCTTGCTATAAAATTGGCTCTGGAGAATTGGCGACATTTACTCGAAGGCACCCAACTACCAATAATTATATACACGGACCATAAAAACCTCCAATATCTTCAGACTAGCAAAACTCTCTCGCATCGACAGGTACGATGGTCACTATTCTTTCTAAGGTTTAACTTCCTAGTGACCTACACACCTGCAGATAAGAACAAAAAGGCGGATGCACTATCACGACTAACTGAAGAAAACTACTTTGAAATCCCTTCCGTTCCTATAATACCTCACAAACGCATTATTGGAGTTGTCCGTTCCTTAAAGGAAGAGGTTCTGCATGGTATAAGTTTGGATTCACCCCCACCACAACTAAATACTGATGCAGAAGGCTTCCTCTACTACAACGACAAACTTTACATACCACCTACCCTACGCACCAAGATCTTGGAATTATCGCATGATGTGCCTATGGCAGGATATATGGGTATGACAAAGACTTTCAATTTGATTTCTCGGCAATTCTGGTGGCCTGACATGAAAACATCTATACAAAAATTCGTCTCTTCATGCAATGTCTGTGCCAGGTCCAAAATTGACACTACGAGACCATCCGGTCTACTATGCAGTCTACCAATACCCCAAACTCCATGGGAGGTTCTGTCATTGGACTTCATCGTAGAATTGCCTCCTTCTAAAGGATTTAATACCATCTTGGTGTCAGTGGACCATCTGACAAAGATGGCACATTTCATTGCTATTCGCAGACTACCTTCGTCCAAACAAACGGCAGAACTCCTGATGAAACATGTCTTCAGATTACATGGTATCCCAAAAACTCTTTCGTCTGACCGTGGATCCCAATTTATTTCTAAATTCTGGCAAGAACTATGTCACATACTACGGATTGAGCGGAAGCTCACTTCTCCTTACCATCCGCAGACCAACGGACAGACTGAAAGAGTCAACCAATGCATCGAGCAGTATTTACGTTGTTACACTTCTTACCAACAGGATGATTGGTTGGATCTTCTCCCCCTGGCAGAATTTGCCTACAACAACGCAACTCACAGTACAACCAAGCAGAGTCCGTTCTACTTGAACTATGGGTTCCATCCCTCTATTCTCCCTCCACGCATCCTTCCTTCAAATAACCCAGTAGCCTCAGATTATCTTTCCCAAATAAAGGATTCTCTGGGTTTACTAAATACTACCATTGCACACGCTCACAGTCAACAAAAGAAGTACTATGATCTTCGTAGAAGACCTTCTCCACAGTATACTATCGGGGACCTCGTTTGGCTCTAAACAAAAAACTTGAGACAGAAGATCCCAAGCAAAAAGCTTGGACCTCTGTTCTTGGGACCTTTCCCAATCAAGAAACTTATTGGAAAAGCTGCAGTGCAGCTTACATTGCCAATGGACCTAAAAATCCATCCCATTTTCCATGTGTCGCTACTAAAACCCCATGTTCCGGACCAAGGAATAAGGCCTAATATTCCACCTCCCCCTCCTGTACAAGTTGAAGGTGGAGAAGAATACGAGATAAAAGAGATTCTGGATTCTCGTATCTACAGAAGAAGACTTCAGTACTTGGTTAGATGGAAGAACTATGGGCCCCAAGACGACACCTGGCTAAACACCTCTGACATACATGCCCCTAGATTAATCCGCAATTTTCATGCGAGATACCCAGACAAACCAGCTCCAGAGGCCTTCAGGAGCAGGCCTTAAGGGGGGGGTATTGTAATGTTCCGGTACCTTTGGTACCCTAAATTACACTTTCCACAAGTGTATGCGCCCTACCATTTACTTTTGGAAAGGTGCGCATACACCTTTAAGACTGGAGCTGTCATCACTCAGCGCCGGACTAGATGGCTATTTAAGGCGTCGGTTCTCACTCACATGTGCTCGTTCAAACACCCTTATCTGGATGCTAACCTTGCTTGAAGCTTCCATGCTTGCAAGCTTACTTCGCTGACGGAACCTCGCTGCGCTGATCCCTGTATCCCGCTACTGGATCATCCGCCTCTCCTGAACCACCCTTCGGCTGTATCGCTAATAGTGCTAAGTACCCCGCAGGGGAATTCTCTATAAACTTATACTAAGCTTACACTATCTAGCTCTGCATAGTAAAGACTGTTTATTACATCTGCATAAACTAGATTGCTAGCTCTTGTGACTACTGCTACTTTTCTGCACTGGGTTGATCTCTTTTGTATGTCCACCTGCTATTCTATCATCTGCTATCATACAACATTGCTAAACCTTCCTGCATCCATCTGCTACTGTCTCACCTTCAAGTGTCTATCACCTATCACCTCCACTCAACCTATCCCTCAACCTTCATCATTGTGTTACCACATACATAAAGTCATTCTAGGAACCAGCTTGCTAATTGTGTGTATTTACTGGCTGAAATAAGACCTTCCACACATGATGAGCCATTGAGGTTGGGAATGGTATCTCAGCATATCTCTTACATGGCTACTGACGTGGAACTATTTCTGCAGCTGAAAATCCACACCATATAAGAAACGCAGGAGCGTTACAAGAACTAGGACAAATAACTGTCTCCTCAGATAGCTGTTCTGCAAGGATTTCACTTGCTGCCTATAGACAGGGGTACCTCTGCAGCAAGGTCTGCATCTTAGCATACAGTAATTGTTACTACAGAGTGAATTCTAGCAGTACATTATACTGGGAGCAGGAACGTTATAACAGCACTGACCTCTATTGCCATTATTGTTATCTGTGTCACTGATTAATGCTAGTTTGCAGATTACCATTTATATACATAGACCTATTCTAGATTGCAAAATTATATTACCTCCTTTGTCTAGAACTAGTGATTTACATTCTAATTGTTTTTACATCCACTTACTGCCATCTATTTTAATACATTAAAATATAACAATATATATATATATATATATATATATATATATATATATATATATATATATATATATATATATATATATATATATTCCTTTATTCTTAACCAGTCTGGATTTTGCTTTCTTGTACAGAATATTTGTATTTATACAAGCCCAATTCCAAAAAAAGTTGGGAGAAAAAAGAAATAGACTAATTTACAAATCTCATAAACTTATATTTTATTCACAATATAACATATCAAATGTTGAAAGTGAGACATTTTGAAATGTCATGCCAAATATTGGCTCATTTTGGATTTCATGAGAGCTACACATTCCAAAAAAGTTGGTGCAGGTACCAATAAGAGGCCGGAAAAGTTAAATGTACATATAAGGAACAGCTGGAGGACAAATTTGCAACTTATTAGGTCAATTGGCAACATGATTGGGTATAAAAAGAGCCTCTCAGAGTGGCAGTGTCTCTCCGAAGTCAAGATGGACTGGGGATCACCAATTCCCCCAATGCTGCGGCGAAAAATAGTGGAACAATATCAGAAAGGAGTTTCTCAGAGAAAAATTGCAAAGAGTTTGAATTTATCATCATCTACAGTGCATAATATCATCCAAAGATTCAGAGAATCTGGAACAATCTTTGTGCGTAAGGGTCAAGGCCGGAAAACCATACTGGATGCCGTGATCTTCCGGCCCTTAGACGGCACTGCATCACATACAGGAATGCTACTGTAATGGAAATCACAAGATGGGCTCAGGAATACTTCCAGAAAACATTGTCGGTGAATACAATCCACTGTGCTATTCGCCGTTGCAGGCCAAAACTCTATAGGCCAAAAAAGAAGCCATATCTAAACATGATCCAGAAGCGCAGGGGTTTTCTCTGGGCCAAGGCTCATTTAAAATGGACTGTGGCAAAGTGGAAAACTGTTCTGTGGTCAAACGAATCAGAATTTGGAGTTCTTTTTGTAAAACTGGGACGCCATGTCATCCGGACTAAAGAGGACAAGGACAACCCAAGTTGTTATCAGTGCTCAGTTCAAAAGCCTGCATCTCTGATGGTATGGGGTTGCATGAGTGCGTGTGGCAAGGGTAGCTTACACATCTGGAAAGGCACCATCAATGCTGAAAGGTATATCCAAGTTCTAGAACAACATATGCTTCCATCCAGTTGTCTCTTTCAGGGAAGACCTTGCATTTTCCAACATGACAATGCCAGACCACATACTGCATCAATTACAACATCATGGCTACGTAGAAGAAGGATCCAGGTACTGAAATGGCCAACCTGCAGCCCAGAGCTTTAACCCATAGTAAATATTTGGCGCATCATAAAGAGGAAGATGTGACAAAGAAGACCTAAGACAGTTGAGCAACTAGAAGCCTGTATTAGAAAAGAATGGGACAACATTCCTATTCCTAAACTTGAGCAACTTGTCTCCTCAGTCCCCAGACATTTGCAGACTGTTATAAAAAGAAGAGGGGATGCCACACAGTGGTAAACATGGCCTTGTCCCAACTTTTTTGAGATGTGTTGATGCCATGAAATTTAAAATCAATTTATTTTTCCCTTAAAATGATACATTTTCTCAGTTTAAACATTTGATATGCCATCTATGTTGTATTCTGAATAAAATATTGAAATTTGAAACTTCCACATCATTGCATTCTGTTTTTATTCACAATTTGTACAGTGTCCCAACTTTTTTGGAATCGGGTTTGTACTAGTCATAGTAGTGCAGTATCTTCATTACTCGTTCACCAAGTCGAGGCAAAAGAACAGATAACCCAAATATCAAGTGGCTCCTCTGAGGGAAGCGCTACAAATAAAATCTATTCATGTATGTATTCTTAACTCAAAAAAAGTCCAATTTTTTGCGTTCAGCTTTCTCTGAAACTCCAAATTCTTTGTTATTTTTCAGGCAAACAGAAACCTCAAAATCATTTCATTTTTTGGAACAAACAATCCAAAAAAAAAAAAAAAAGGAATGTACCCACCGAACCACAAAAAGAGAAATGGACAAGATGTGGGTGAGCATATTGTGCAACCTTGGACCACATTACCAGAACACAGAAGTGAGTCACATTTACTCAGAGGATTGATCTCCAAATTCAAACTGTCAAATTTGTTCAATTCATTAAATTTTTTTTTTCTCTTTTACTTTGTATTCACCCAAAACACTGCTCAGTTTTCCAGTGTCCACTCACACAGCCCCATACAGAGGATAGGTACGGGTCTAGCTGAACAATAATCCATCCCACACTTTCACCATCAATGCTCTGTTAAGAGTGCATGGTCAACAGAAATACAGGGAAAACTCAATATAGCAAAAATGGCCAGCACACCAAAAAGTGCAAATCTAGAGCTGCCATCCTTAACTTGATTTCAGTACCTAGTGAGTCACTTACCAGGACAAGCATGCAATCAGTGAAGTCGAAAAATCTGGAATATTATCTTGCTTGTATCCAATATCCACCACTTGCCAACCGCCTAACATACTGTACATGTACTGCGGCAGCTCAGGTCTATTGCGCAAAATCAAGTACCTGTACGTCATTTTGTGCAATACCCACTAGGGGGCGCACATGCGCTGCCGAAGGCGCGTCTGCGCACTAATTGGACAGAGCGGGAGCCAATCAGTGGGTCCAGTGGACATCGGGTCCGTTGTTCCTGAGACTGGTAGAATGCCGGTATGCCTATGCAAACAAGTCAGATCACCGTTCGGACAGGGGAGAAGATAGAGATCTTGTGTTCCTTCTAAACAGGATCTCTGTCTTCCCCCAGTCAGAGCAACACCCACACAGTTAGCAAGCATCCCCTAGGGAAACATTTAACCCTTTGATCGCCCCTGATGTTAACCCCTTCCCTGCCAGTGTCATTAGTACAGTGACAATGCATATTTTTAGCACTGATCACTGTATTATGGCACTTTTCCACTGCAAGTACCGGCTCGTACCAGGTCGGCTCTACTCGGCCCTGCTTGGCCTGGTTTGCTTTTCCACTGCTGGTACTGCATGGTATAGTGTCGGAACGGTTCGGTACGGTATGGTATAGGTTTGCTTTTCCACTAAAGTAGTACTAAAGTTAAGTGGGTGGGATAACAACCGGGTGGGTGGGATTCTTTGACCAATCAGTGGCTAGTAGTGACTGCATGCAAAGGATTGTGGGATATGGTACCAGTTTGGTACCTGTTGGAACCACAATCGAGTAGGTACTGTTTTTCAGGGCCGTACCGTACCGTACCGTTCGGTTCCATGCAGTGGAAAAGCAAACCTATACCGTACCGTACCGAACCGTTCCGACCCTATACCATGCAGTACCAGCAGTGGAAAAGCACAAAAGCAGGCCGAACCGGTACGGTTCCATGCAGTGGAAAAGCGCCATTAGTGTCACTGGTCCCCAAAAAAGTATCAAAAGTGTCAAATAGGTGTCCGATTTGCCAGCGGCAAAATTGCTGATTGTTGCCACTACTAGTAAAATAAATTAAAAAATAATGCCACAAAAATATCCCATAGATTGTAGACTCAATAACTTTTGTGCAAACCAATCAATATACGCTTATTGGGATTTTTTTTAACAAAAATATGTAGCAGAATACATATTGGCCTAAATTGATAAAGAAATTCGATTTTTTTTATTGGATTTGTTTTAAAGGCAGAAAGTAAAAAAAAATATATATTTTTTTTTCAAAATTTCTGCTCTTTTTTTTGTTTATGGCGCAAAAAAAAAAAAAAAAAACGCAAAAGTATTCAAATACCACCAAAAGAAAGTTCTATTTGTGGAAAACAAAAGGACATCAATTGTATTTGGGTACAGTGTCGCACGATTGTACCCCTACTCATTCACCAAAAAGTCAAAAGTAAATAAAAACGCAAACATACAGTAGTTTAGAAAAAAAAAAAACATGTCCCCAGATGTAAATCCAGCATCAATCACAATAAACGCCGACCCACACAAAAAAAATCTTGCTGCCCGGCCAACGCGACATGTTCCGTTGAGAGACACTCGCCAAATGACAAGTAAACATGGCGGAAGTGTCACCCAGTGGGAGGTATGAATTTTGGGGGGGACCCCAAGCCATTTTTATTTTTAACCGCTTGCCGACTGCCCCATGCAGATTTACCGTGGCAGGACGGCTCAGCTGAGCAGAATCATGTAGATTTATGTAATTATGTGCACGCAGTTGGACACAGCGGGAGCTAGACCGTGGGAGGAGCGGGCGTAATCGCCGCCGGCCTCCCGCGATCTTCTGGGAAACTGACAGGAGAGCTACCTGCCTATGTAAACAAGGCAGGCGGCTCTCCTGTCAGACTGGCACAATGAGATTGTGTGTCTCAGCTAAGCTGCAACACCGACCTCTCTTTGTCTGTCACAGAGCCCCCCCACAGTTAGTAAGCACAATTGAGGCTCACACTTGATCACCCCCAGTATTAATCCCCTCCCTGCCAGTGTCATTTAAACAGTAACTGCATATTATTTAGCACTGATCACTGAATTGGTGTCACTGGTCCCCAAAAAGTGTCACGGGTAGTGTCAGATTTGTCCGCCGCAATGTTGTAGTCCCGCTAAAAATTGCTGATCGCCGCTATTACTAATAAAAACAATAAAAAGTCCAAAAATCTATCCCATAGTTTGTAAATGCTATAACTTTTGCGCAAACCAATTAATATATGCTTTTTGGGATTTTTGTTTTACCAAAAATATGTAGCAGAATACAAATTGGCCTAAACTGAAAAATATTAGATTTTTTTTAAATTTCTTTATTGGGAATGTTTTACAGCAAAAAGTTAAAAATATTGTGTTTTTTTTTTTTTTTTTTTTTTTTTTTAATTGTTGCTGTTTTTTTGTTTATAGCGCAAGATCCTAAAACGGCAGAGATGATCAAATACCACCAAAAGAAAGCTCTATTTGTGGGGAAAAAAAGGACATCAGTTGTATTTGGGTACAGCGTTGCATCTCTGGGCAATTGTTAGTTAAAGTAACGTAATGCCGAATTGCAAAAAATGGCCTGATCATTAAGGGGGTAAAACCTTCCGGAGCCTGAAGTGGTTAATATTGGTGTGGGGTTCCACTCAAATCCCATAGCACACCCGGGCCATCCACAGAGTTGCGATATTATGCCAACATGTTGCATAATATTGCACAGCTTTAGAACACGGAAAAACACCAGCCTTTGGTGTAAACATGACACAAAAAAAAAACGATCCTTCTATGTGTCATTGCAGTTACCTGCATTTATTAACCACTTCCCGACCTCCCGCCGCCTTTTTACTGCGGCAGGGTGGCTCCCCTCTGCAAACCGGCGTAGGTCTATGTCAGACGCGTAGGAAGCTAGGAGAGAAGAGAGAAGGATGGGCAGCTGTTGTAAACACAGCCGACCGTTCTTCTCCCTGCAATGACCATAGAGCCCCTGTGATATTTCTATATAGGATCACATGTCTCTAAGTTCATTTCAGAAGCCATGCCCTCCCACAGTTAGAATCACTCCCCTAGGCTCACATTTAACTCCTTGATCACCTATACTGTTAACCCCTTCCATACCAGTGTCATTATTACAGTAACAGTGCATATTTTTAGCACTGATTACTGTAGAAATGTCACTGGTACCCCCAAAAGTGTAAAAAAAAATGTCAGTTAGGGGCCCGATCTATCCGCCACAATGTCACAATGTAAAAATGGCATAAATCTTTCCTGTAGTTAGTAGACGCGATAACTTTTGCGCAAACCAATCAAAATACGCTTATTGCGATTTTTTTTACCAAAAATATGTAGCAGAAAACAAATTCGCCTAAAATGTTAAAATATTTTGATTTTTAAATTTTTTTTTGAGAGAATGTCATATAGCAGAATGTGAAAAATATAGTTTTTTTTTTTTCTAAATTGTCGCTCTTTTTTTGTTTATAGCGCAAAAAATAAAAATCGCACAGGTGATCAAATACCACCAAAAGAAAGCTCTATTTGTGGGAAAAAAAGGACGTCAATTTTTTTTAGGTATAGTGTCACACGACCGCACAATTGTCAGTTAAAGTAACACAGTGCTGAATCGCAAAATAGGGCCTGGTCATTAAGGGGGCAAATCCTTCTGGTCTTAAAGTGGTTAAAGCAGAGTTCCACCCTATTTTTTCACTTTGCACCTTCTGTTAGATTAAACGATCCTGAAAAAGAATTGGATAGTTATAATTTTTTTTTTAACTTGCCTGATTTTTTCTGAAAATTAACTTACCTTCCTTCCACTTCCTCCCTCTGCGGACACGGCCCACGACATCACTTCTCCCTTTGCATTGACTCCTGGGAGATGATCGTCATCAATCCCAGGAGTCAATGCGCCTGCACCGGTGTTCCTCGTCACTTCCGGTGCAGGCGCGTCATTCGTGGCTGATGGATTAGAACAGCTTCTGGGCTTTCGCAGAACTGGGAGATTGAAAAGCAGCACAAGGAGCCAATCGGCTGTGCTGCTGTGCTGATATGCCAAAAAGAAACGTGTTGATAGGCAGGGCCATCTTACCGAATGGGCATGATGGGAAGTTGCCCAGGGGCCCCACTTGCCTGTCTGCCCTGTGCTGCTGTCAGACCACTTGGGCTGTAGAGAGGGAGCCCACAACTGCAGGAATGCCTGTCCGCCTCCACGGGAACAGGCACACACAGGACAGTCGAGTCGGACTCTCGTCTGTGTGTGTGTTCACCGGAATCAGCCACCGAACTTGTAAGCTGTCATTAGCCTTGCACTGCTGTACCAATAAATATAGCCTTTGTCGATAATTTGCATTTTTATTCTCGTGGGTGATTGTGTAGGCGGGGCCCCAGTGCACTATATTGCCTGGGGCCCCTTAATGCTCTTAAGAAGGCACTGTTGATAGCATACTTGCCAACTGTCCCATTTTTGCCGGGACAGTCCTGGCAAATAGGAGCCTGTCCTGGGTAATTTACATTGTCCCGGCAAGCGCCCGTTAATCGGGCAGACCATAAATGCCCGTTACGGGCAGCCGTTGCCCGTAAAAAAAATGGTTGCAGGCCGACATCGTAACTACGCATGCGCAATTACGTAATGGCGCCTGGCGCCATTTTTAAATCAAAGGCACTCGTTCTCGTCTGCGCCTTGCAAAAATATCTGGTAACATGACATGTGAATAAATTGTCAAAGGTGCTCAGGTGTGACCATAAAAAAATGGAATATGTAAATATAACTAAAGTGCAAGGTGTAAATTAGGAAGATAAAAACCTAATTTTACCAGATAGTATAATTAGGTTTTATTGTACTTATTACACCTTGCACTTTATTTATATTTACATATTACATTTTTTATATGGTCACATCTGAGCACATGTCACACTTTAGAATTGCAGGGAATTGTGATGAGAATTTTAAACTTTAGGCAGAAGTAGTGCAGCTGAATGGGAGAATTATTCCAACTTTGCTACTTTGGCCTTAAGTTTGAAATTCCCTTTTCAATTTCCTGTAATTCTCTCTATATTGATTAGACCCTATAATCTGATGATATGTAGGCAGAGATTAAATATATGGAGTGGGTGGAGCTTCAGGGAAGTGGGTGTGGTAATTGATAGCTGTGCAGCAAAGTGTCCCTGGAAATTATTTTGAAATGTTGGCAACTATGTGATAGGAAGAGAGCACAGAGTGACAAGGAGATCGGTTTGCTGCTTTACTTTTCTTACTTACTAGCTGGGGGAGAAACAAGACCTGTAACTTTTATTTTAACCCATTTAGTTTCACTTTAACTGCAGCAGAGATAAATCAGGTCTCCTGACCTATCAGACAGGGTCTGGTTGTGTGCCCGAGATGTGTAGATCCCAGAATTGGATTGACAGAAATGCAATTGCTTTGGCAGGTAAAAAAAAGAAAAACACATGCTTGTATTTCGTCTATGTATTTATCTGTTTGTGTAGAGTTTGAAAAAAAAGAATAAGTATTCAATACTCTGGTATAGATTATAGGTTCCCTTAATGCTATGCTAGGAATAGGCATAGATTATAGAGGTGAAAACCGCGCTGTTGTAAATGTGCAAAAAGAAGCAGCTAGCACTACAGATGACAGCCCGTAAGCATATTTAAAATATATAAAGTGCAGCACTGTGAGGTAAATTAAAGTGCATGTAAATGCAAATATATATATATATATATATCGAAGTAAAAAAATATTACAAAATACACATGTAATAAAACTAAAATGTAACAATAATAATAGTGACTGGTTGTATAACCACAAAACCAAGAAAATCAAAAGTGAGTCCAAAATTGTGAAATTAGAGGCATAAATCTTCAAACGGAATAGGCATGATCCTTCTGTCATGGGAATTGGCTTGAACAAATATACCATGACACCTTTCTGCAGTGCCAGGACAAGGTCATCCAGCACCCAGGGCAAGGATGCCAAACTGCGCCCCCCCCCTTTCCCTTAGGGTTAGGGTCAAGGTGCCCCCCCATCCCTGCAATAAACCATTGCGCCCAGGGCAACTGTCCCTCCAGCCCACCCCTTGTCCCGGCCCTGTCTTTCTGTCTTCAAGAGACTCTTGGGACGTTCAAGCTGACCATATAAAACAGCTGGAGAGAAATTTACAAAGAAGTCATGAAATGAAATTCAATGAATTACCGTACTACAGCCGGGCTCATCAATGGGTTTTCGCTCATGGTCGATCGGCAAGGGTTTTCTCTTGCAGATATAAGGAAGCTTCTTCTCACATGCCAGATCTGACCATTGACCAAGCTGAACAGAAAAGGGAAGAAAATGCTCATTAAATTCTGAGCTATATGGTCAGGTTTATTTACTAATAAAATAAAGACTCTTCAATCAGTAAAGTGACTGTAATTAAATAAGGTGAGGCTGTGTTAACTTTGCATACCCAATAATGTGCCCGAAAAAATATCCTGTTTTTTTTTTTTGTTTTGTTTTTTTTTATTCCCCTTGCATATGATTGAATATTTAAAGTGAACTCCGGTTTACCTCATTCACTAAAAGGGATAAGTTGGGGTTTGTTTCAAATCCATGTTCGGATGAACCCCAGAAAGAAGCTATCATTGCCAATGTCAGTGAATTAAAGTAATTGTAAAGTCTCTTTTTTTTTTTTTAAATACCAAACATGTTATACTTCCCTCCTCTGTGCAGTTGGTTTTGAACAGGGCAGCCCGGATCCTCCTCTTCTCAGGTACCTCTTTGCTGCTCCTAGCCCCTCCCACTTGTCGAGTGCCCCACAGAAAGCAGCTTACAATGGGGGCACCTGAGCCAAACTGCTGCTCTGTGTGTCCATTCACACATGGAGCTGTAATTTGGACCCGCCCCCTCTCTCTCCTGATTGGCTAACTGACTTTAATTGACAGTCCTTGGAGCCAATGGCGCCGCTGCTGTGTCTCAGCCAATCAGGAGTGAGCGTTCCGGACGGCCGAGGGACTCGTGGACATCGCTGGACAGAGATGAGGCTCAGGTAAGTATTAGGGGGCACTGGGGAGGCTGCTGCACACAGAAGGCTTTTTATCTTTATGCATAAAATGCATTAAGATAAAAAAAAACTTCTGCCCTTACAACTCCTTTAATTTGGACTTGTGGCCATATTAGGTCAATGATGTCACAAGCTTCCCTGTTCCTTTCTGTATGTACAACTGTGGGGTGGGGAATGCCCTGGCCTTAGCTGATTGGGCTGGCACTGACATTTTCCTTCTGGGTTCAGACCAAACCCAAGCTCATCCTTATTCACTAACATTCACTTTGTTAGGTGAACAGCTTGTGGTCCTTAGTTCTATCAATTAAAAAATAGTTTTAACTGGCTGATTATATTGTTTAAAAAAAGAGTGGAATGCATTCCTAAATGCACAAAATATAACTTGATTTTAACTTTTGTAGGTAATAACACCAGAGAGTGTTGATCTAGGGAATATCTCCTTTGGGAGATCAGGAATGAAAAAGGTTGTAAAGGCCCAAGGTTTATTCTATGCATAAAGGTAAAAAACCTTCTGTGTGCAGCAGCCCTTGAACACTTACCTGTGCCTCATCTCAATCCAGCGATGTGCACAAGAGCTTTGGCTCTCCGGGGACTCTCCCTTCTCATTGGCTGAGTCAGAAGCAGGAGCCATTGGCAAGTGAGCCAATAAGAAAAGAGAGAGGTGCAGGGCCAAGCCATGGCTCTGTGTGTGAATGGACATGCAGAGCAGAGGCTCCAGAGCAAGCTTGCTTGGGAGCCCTCATAGCAAGCTGTTGGCTCTGGGGGGCACTTGGCAGGAGGGAGGGGCCAGAAGCGTGAGCAGGGGACTCAAGAAGAAGAGGATTGGGGCTGCTCTGTGCAAAACCAACTGCACACAGCAGGTAAGTATAACATCTTTGTTTTTTTAAATTTGCCTTTAACCTCCCTGGCGGTATTCCCAAGTGTGGCTCGGGGTGGAATTTTAGTGCCATTAGTGGTAACCCCGAGCCACACTCAGGGTACCGCCAGGGAGCATCGCTGAATCCTGGTAGAGGTTACTTACCTTGTCCCCAGGATCCCGCGATGTGTCCCTGCAGCATACGGCGGCCAGATCTTCCGCCCGATGCTGTGAGCCCCGGCTTCCGTCTCCTGCGAGCGTCACGTCGCAGGGGGGTGGAACCAGCAGCAAATTTGAAAAATAAAACACACCAAACACACTGATATATTGTAATCCTATTGGATTACATTACAAAATAAAATAAATTGACATTAGTTTGCCCCCCAGTGCCCTTTCCTGCAGTTTTACTGTACTTTATATATATATATATATATATATATATATATATATATATATATATACTTCAACTTATTTATAGTTAATTATTATATTATAATTTATGATTTTGTGTTTCAAACTTTATCATACCCGAGATGTTATAAAGAAGAATGCACAGTAAAACAAAATCATATGTAAATAGTTGGTTTGGGCTGCTCGTCCTTAAGAATTACATGCAAAATAATTGTACCGCTTTCAGCACCTAAAATCGGAAACAATCATACCGCCAGGGAGGTTAAAGAGAAAGTAAACTTCAAGCTATAATTTGTACCTATAGGTTAGCCTATAATAGGGCTTACCTATACATTGCATACAGCCGATGACGTCATCAGTGCATGCGCTCTGAAGGAACGGGCACCCGTGCCATTCCTTCAGATACCTGTGCTGTGAATGAGGGGTCCCCTGCGCTTGCCCAGGAGTGATGTCATCACGGCTCCTGCCTGTCACACAGCCAGAGTCCGCGAACCCGGAAGGAAGCCCGGGAGAAAATGGGCGCTGCCCCAAGCGATTACATCACATAATTGGAGGGCTTCGTTTTCAGGTAAGTGTCACATAATGTGCTAGTAGGTGAGGTATAACAGCACATTATGCCTTTACCTTGCAGGTATAAAAGAAAAAGCTACCAACGGTTTACAGCTGCTTTAATATCTCTTGATTTTTTTTTTTTTTTTTACCCCCGCTGGATCATAGTAGACCATGCATTATAGGTTTTTTTTGCTTTCCTCTGGATTAACTGTGGGTATAGGGCTCTGTATATGGAGGTTTCCTTTTTTCTATTTATTTATTTTTCTATTGGTTGAACTGGGTGGAGTTGTGTCTTTTTTCAGTGTAACTGTATCTACGTAAAACCCCCTGTTGTAATTCTCTAATGATGTCCACAAGACTGCCATCCTGTGTTCTTGAGTAGGGTAGGTTGTGATGACAGGGTTTCAATAATTCTGCCCAGCCGGAACGCACCGTAGTGTTTAAAGCCACACAGTCCTCTTTTCTGTTTTCGATGTGTGAAGGTTCTCCTCTCTGCCACACTGTATAGGTCACAGGAGTGCCATCGCTCCACTCAAAAAGCATTTCCATCTTTAAATCATTCAGTCCGAGCCAAACATCCTTTCCATCTTCTATAAGACAGTGTTCAAACAGTTTTGTTATTTTTATAAATGGCAGTGGCATAGGAGTTTTTATTATTAATAATACTCATTTTTACCAAAAAACACTTGGAGGACTTTCTATTATGTCTGTTCTCCTCACGGAGGCACCCCCCCTTTCACCTCTTTGCAAAGACTAGAGCCACAAGCACTTCCAACAGGACAAATCCCACTTTAACAGCATTGACCCAGTCACATAAGGGGTTAAACAGGAGGCATTCACTAGTGTAGCACTGCCCCCATAAGGACTGCTGGGTATTCACTACATGGGTCCCCCTGCTTACCAACACACTGCCACAAACAAGTGCAATTTTCACATTCCTCTTGGCTCTCACTTCAATACAGTCCAGGGGTATTTGGTTGTTTTGTTGTTTATTTTGTAATGGGGATAGGAGAAGGAAAAGTTGGATACTCCAATTTAATTATTCACAATATCTGATGACTTCTATCTTCTCTACTTCGCTTGTAGGCATGGAACAGCCAGGCTGTTAATTCATCCTGACACTTTAGATGAATAGGGATTAAGTCTCTTGCTTTTCTTCAAGATGACTTGGTGGACAATCTCTTATTTTATCTTCAGGACACTCTCCCTAGAAATCCTCTTTCTGCTGAAACCTGTCCACTGACTATCCTATGATCAGGGGTGGCCCCCCTCATTTCAGGCCCCTTCCACGAGTCCTTGTACTCAGGATCCTGCAGCCACAGGGTCTCCAGTGTCTCCCCTCTCAGTCAGCTTCCCTAGACCTCTGGGTTCAGCTCATCTCAACCGCCTCTGGCCCTCAGGATGTCCTCATGCGACCGCATGGTGCCTCTACAGAGGAGGAGGCAGCTGCCCCTCCCTCTGGGACTCCGCTCTCCAACGAAAGACCCTGAGCACATCTGCTCTTGGCTTTTATACAGGATCCCAGCATGCACCCAGGCAACCTGCCCTCTGCCAAGCATCAGGACTGTATCAAAATCCTATGCACCCATTTGTCAGGTTTCCTCCCACTGTCTAACATGCCTCCCTATTGGACCAGCGTGAAACACTCTCCAGACTGGATGAATTGCATACTGACCACACTGAGCAGACCTCACTAACAGATCCTGCTCTCTGGTAGGCAGAGAACAATAAAGATTTACCTTCAGCCCCTCTGGTAAGCAGGCAGAGCTCAAAACTATACACTCTCACTAGCACCTACCTAGGAGGGTGCTACACTAGGATCCCACTTCCAAGTCTCTACTCACTGAGGTTAATTTACTTAAGGAAAAAACTGTGCACTTTGCAAAGTTGCTCCAGAGCTTAGTAAATGAGCAGAAACTCTGCTGATTTCCATCATTCAATCATGTGCAAGCAAAAATGCTGTTTTTTTTTTTTTTTTGTATTCCTTGCATGTGATTGGGTATTGTTTGCAAAGCGAACCTTTACCTCATTTACTAAGCTCTGGAGCAACTGCCCTTTGCAAAGTGCACAGTCTTTTTGCCTTTAGTAAACCAACCCCACTGTGTCACCAGATAATTGTATACCTCCTGTCCAATAGTGGCTAGACACTATACCATGAATTTTGCAGGCTGGATTCTCAGTGCACACCCTCTTCTAAATTAAAACTTCCAGGAAAAATATAGGCTGCCCCAGCTCCTCCTGAATTAGGACCTTGATAAACTCTCTGTAATAGGCCGTCAGCTCTCCTTCAGCTGGCACCTTGATGAGCTTTCTGCAGGCTTCAGCCAGCTCCAAGCCTCCGGCTATTAATGGGCTCTCTCCCCACCTTCTGGGCACAACTACCAAGGGATTGGCTAGAGTTCCACAAATATTCAAGCTGAGGGTCTGCCTCTTCCAACCCACTACATTATAGAGTCTACTAGAAAGCAGGGAGTATTAGTTGTGGCTGCAGCCTGTGAGACCCAGAACAGCCAAAAAAAACCACACTCTGCTCCACTGGATACAGAGAAGCCAAAAATACTAAATTTACCTTAACCTTACTAGCAACCTAGGGGAACGCTACAAAAAGAAAACTGATGCAACCACCACATCTCATGATTGGTAAGCTGCTATATATTCCATTTTTTACTCTTTACTCTTACTTACCAAACTCAAAGATTGAATTAGCAAAGCTGGATTCCTCAACATTGTGCAAGCTCGCAAGGTCCCCTTCTTCCTTCCTACAAGACACCTTTGCATCCTGCCAAGCCTTCTCTTCTTTATACAGATGATAACAATAGCCAGCATAGGGGATCCAGATTGGTGGACAATTGATGGGCTCAGCGTCTGTACCAAAATATAAAAAACATTTTAGGTATACACCATATTTGTAAACCAGTGGATTAAACAACTACTTCGCACTCATTTGCTATACCCTAGTTATAAATCATGTTTGCCACCCGGATCTTATTCAGCATACATCTGGATTTCCTATTCCTCAGTGGTAAATGTAGCTCTACATTTTACCAGTAGTAGGTCACAAATCATAGTTGTACCTGTTAATATTAAATATGTCTCTAAATATTATGTTGATATATCTAATTATAGGACTGATTTACAAAAGCTGACAAAATAATAACTTGTTTTAGATGGTATTGCTCTTTATGATCCCTATTGAGGAAATGTCCCCATATTTACTGTACCCATGACTCCAGGATAAGGAATAAATGGAACAGAGGTCACTGGGACAGGAAGATACAGACAATAGTAGCCTTACAAAAGGTTGTACCTTTCTGATGCCTAATTTATGGCCCTTTTCAGTCATCATATGACCCATGTACTGCAGCAACCAATAGTCATTGTTCTCTTTACATACAGTATCTCACAAAAATGAGTACATCCGTCACATTTTTGTAAATATTTTATTATATCTTTTCATGTGACAACACTGAAGAAATTACACTTTGCTACAATGTAAAGTAGTGAGTGTACATCTTGTATAATAGTGTAAATTTGCTGGCCCCTTAAAAAAAACTCAACACAGCCAATAATTTCTAACCTTCTGGCAACAAAAGTGAGTACACCCATAAGTGAAAATGTCCAAATTGGGCCCAAAGTGTAAATATTTTGTGTGGCCACCATTATTTTCCAGTGCTGTCCTAACCCTCTTGGGCATGGAGTTCACCAGAACGTCACAGGTTGCCACTGGAGTCCTCTTCCATTCCTCCATGATCACATCACAGAGCTGGTGGATGTTAGAGACCTTGCGCTCCTCCACCTTCCATTTGAGGATGCCCCACAGATGCTCAATAGGATTTAGGCCTGAAGACATGCTTGGCCAGTCCATCACCTTTACCCTCAGCTTCTTTAGCAAGGCAGTGGTCGTCTTGGAGGTGTGTTTGGGGTCATTATCATGTTGGAATACTGCCCTGTGGCCCGGTCCCTGAAGGGAGGGGATCATGCTGTACACTCACTACTTTACATTGTAGCAAAGTGTAATTCAGTGTTGTCACATGAAAAGATATAATAAAATATTTACAAAAATGTGAGGGGTGTACTCACTTTTGTGAGATAATGTAGGTGCTCACTTAGAGCCAGTGAATGAAAAAAAAAAAAAACATTCTGCATTGGTTTCTGAAAATTAATCAGTTTGGTTTATTTCTTTAATGTTTTTACTTTGTTTTCGGTGCTTTCTGTCCTCTTTCCTATGAATATTTTTTTCTGATACAAGTAAAAAAACTCACCATGCCTCTTACTAATTACCTTGGACTGTCTACTTTCCAAAAAAAGGTCATTTGGGGGGTATTTGTACTGTCCTGACATTTTAGGGCCTCAAGGAATGACATACGTACAGTAGGCAGTCAGTATATCAGGTGTGATCAGATGTGATCCATTTTCAATGATTGGCATGAAGACGCTATAACTTTCAAACAGACCAAATAATATACACTGACTTGGGTTATGTTTATCAAAGAAATGTAGCAGTATACATTTTGGTCAAAATGTATGAAAAAAAAATGACTTATTAGAAATTATTAGAAACTAAGAAAAACTTTTTTTTTTTTCTATTTTTTGTTCACTTATAGCGAAAAAAATAAAAAGCCCAGCAGTGATTAAATACCACCAAAAGAAAGCTCGATTTACTGTATATGAAAATAGTACTCTCTGCATGCACAGAACACTGTGTGTGCTGTGGATGCATAGAGCAGTGATTTCCCACGGTTTGGCACATATGGGGTAACGGGGTTGTTTTTCCCACTTCCTTAACGTTTCTCTTTCTTTTTTTTTTTCACAAGGCACGAGCGAGTTGTGGATTAAACAAGTAGTGATTTTTGGTGGAACATGTGTTGGTGCATATGGGGTAAGGGGGTTGTTTTCCCCACGCCCTTAGGGTTTCGCTTTTCTGTTTTTTTTCTTTTGTGTTCCCTATCCCACTTGAATGGAGCGGAGAGAGACTCAGAGGAATGGTTTTGAACAAAAGTGGGGATTTCGGGAGGAGGGGGAGGGGGAGAGAGGGGGGGAGGGAAGGAGAGGAAAAGGGTTAAAAAAAGAGAAAGAGGACATCAAGGAATGTGATATTGGTGTATGGATATATACATGAAATAGTTTATTTTTGGTGTCTGTGGTGTCTGTGACCTCCGCTAAATATGAACCTAGGTTCTTGTGGATAATAACCTATCTAGATCCAAATAGTTAAAGAGGGTAAGATCTAGAGATGTGGTGGAATTTAGAGATGGGAAGCTCCACCCCCTTTTTTGTTTTTTTCTGTTGTGTTTTTTTTCCTTTTTTTGTGTTTCTCCCCCTCTGGGGATGTAGATATCCCTTACCATCTCAGGCCCAGAGAGGAAAGGGACTTAGAAGGTGGGTTTGAATAAATTGGGAGAAAAGTAAGGAGGTGACAGGGATATAGACTTATAAATATGCAATGGTATCATTTTGTATAAACTCCTCTAAAGTTGAAATTTAGACGTATACCAGCGGTACCACACTTTAATGCGTCCCCTTTTTTCTTTTTTTCTCTGTCATTATATGGAGTTATACAAGCTCCGCAGGTGACCTGAGAGGGCTACAGAGATGACAAATAAAAAGTCCATTATTTGTCATCTCTCGAATGCAGCTAGATCATTCATGCATCCCTCTCAGTTGGAAGAAACAATCCTCTCTAACTATTGTGGAATGGATAAGGAAGGTAGAAGAAATATAGAATAGAAGATCTTATTATGTCAACTCAACATAAAAAAGAGAGCTATAATAAGACATGAGGGTCTGGACCTACTCGGCTAGGAAGAAGAATGGTGGCCTGTCGGGCCAATTTTTCCAATTCCTGGGTGTTTTCGCCTATGGTCATTGGGAGGGAGAGGTTGGTGAAATTACTATACCACCCCTTTACTCTCGTCCCCCCTTTTTTTTTCTTCTTCTCTATCTTCTTTTTTGTTTTCTCTTTTCCTTCCTCTCGCTCTATAGGGATGGGATTATTAGGAGAGTTGATAACTCCGGAAATGTGCGATAGCGGGTTGCAAGGGGTAAGAGGTATATTGACATTTTCAGTATTGCTTACATGAGATCAGTTTAATAATGATATATGAACTTACTGTGATATACTGTATGCAGGTTTTTTTTTTTTTTTTTTTTATTATTCTCTTGCACTTCCGCTCCTGTTTATGCTGTGTCCTGGTGTATTTCATGTTTGACTATGCTGTATAATCCCTTTTTAAAAAATCTTAATAAAAAGTATATTTGAAAAAAAAAAATTATATGTTCTATTAAAAATGATGTCATTGTCTACCATTTAAAGCAAAATAGTACAGAGGACTTAATGTTAATAATTTATTTCCTACCAGACGGAGGGCTGTAGGAGGTGATGTTTCCCTTTTTACAGATGTATCCCAGCCTTTGAGAGCATACTTTGTTTTCCCACTTCGCATTTTTATCCGGCTCCAGTGACCCACAGTTCTTCCCATCTTCTGCTGATGGGTTTCCTAAAGGAAGAGGCAAACATGTTCTATATACAAACACTTTAAGAAAATCATTTGCAATGATTGCATAATATATATAGTAAGCTCAAATAAATGAAATAAGTGTGCCTTTGTGATAAAGTACAAAATAAATGCTATGTTTTGCCTTTAACTGAATGATTCAAGCCAATAAACCATAAAAGTGAATATGGTGGGTAGGAAAGTGAGCTGATTCAATATAGGGTGTGCTGCTACCTTAGAGTGTATGTTGTAGAATATGTAAAGAAATCAGGTGCGCTGCCCTAGTGCATATGTGCAACATACAAAATGATGCAAACAAATAAACCAAAAATGCAATAATAATGCAAAAAAATGAAAACGTATGCAATTCGTGTAAAACAAAAAATATCCAGAAGGTGACTAGTGATACACCAATGTGCAATAAACGTCCATGTTATAAGTCCATAAATAAAGTGCAAAAAATGGTGACATAAACTTCCAGCTTGGGGAAAGGTGAACTGTGATTGGAAGGTGCAAAGTCCCACCACCAGCTTGGCCTCTTACCAGAAGTTAAACGTTAAGGGCATATATGAATATGACCGCTCCAAAGGTCATGCAGCCAGGTAGAAAAGTTCCCAGAAATACAGAAGGCACTCTGACACACTCGTGCTCCCTAGACTCTTACCGGACAAAAGCCAAACAAGAAGCCTGGTTCTATGGTGATGAGTGGTCCTGCCGGGGGTTACTGGACTCTAGGATGGCTGATGTAGTTGCTTGTGTCCAAGAGGAACAGACCCAGTCAGAAAGCCTGACGAAAGAAGATCCTGCCAAAGGTGACTAGACTCTGATTGGCTGCAGTAACTCCTTAGTCTGGTTGACCTCAATAATAGGGGACACAACAGAGGGGACCGCAATAGTGCATTACCAACAGTAGATATTTATTAAAAACAAATGGTTGCACTTACAGTTGTGAAGACAATAATAGCGAGTTCCCTCACGGAGGAGCTGTATGGCGGGGTCCGCCTGCAGTGCGGACCGCTGCCTGGTCTAGATGTGATGACGTGGCGCCTCCTCTCTGATGCGTTTCTCCCGATAGGGCATCCACTTAGATAGGAGCTACCCGTTCAGGCTGATTGCCCGGGTCTCCCAGTTGGACGGGAGACCCAGACGAGCAGCGGGAGGCGGCGGGAGGGGGCGTCCCTTCCCGCTCCTTGTAATGACAGCCTAATGACATCGGTTGTCATTACAAGACAGCCGACCGTCGGCTATGGACGCCGGTACCGGGGTGATGCCTCTAGCTGCAGGCATCACTCTGGTACAAGCACTTTCCGAAATATATCGGGGAAAGTGCATATCGGCCCTTGATATATGGGCTTTGCCGATAATCGGTCGATCACTAACACAAACACAAAAAAGAAGCGACACAGAAAGCAGGCAGCCACCAACTGTAAAAAAAGCTTGCAGAATCCCAAAGGTTGCTGATATGCCTTTTTTGCTTTGCTTGGAGTTGAGATGCAGAACAGAGAAACAAAATTAGTAAGCGGCTCCTGGGGGTGGGGGGGGTATTGCTACATTGGGAAAGTACTGTGTCGATCCTTGGAAACCTTTCTGAATCTGGAATGTATACATATATTTACACAACTGAAGAACAGGGTGGGACTGAGCATGAAGTTGAAGAGTTCAGTTATTAATAAGCCCTGACATTCCGGGTTCAGGCGACTGGCCCCCCGATGACAATCACCAGCTCTGCCCACCAATCACTGTGAGTCTCTACTTCTGAAGCCTACTGAGATATGTGATGTGGATATTACAGAAGGCTGTGGGAGCATTGACGTGCTATTCTTGCCTAGGCAGATATGGCAGTTGGGGAAAGGGATGGAAAAAAATAAAAAAAGGAGTAAATAATAGAAAGAAAAAAAAAAAAGCTGTGCTTTGCATTGCGAAGGAGGGAGGAAGTGCAGTGGCAAAAGTGGATTTGCACAGTGAAGGTCTGCTTTAAAGCCTCATTCATATGGGTGCTAAAACCCGTAGACTGTGAACGGGCCAGTTATTTATGCGGGTTGAGCCACCACCATATGCTGCGTGCAGGCAGTCCATGTAAGGGTACAGAGACACAGCAGCTGCAAGGGCACAGCTGCTCCCCTAATTTGACAGGAGTGTGGGTAAATGACCCTGAACGCACACTGTTTCCATAAAACATCATTCATCACACAGATGGAAGCTCTTTTTATGTGTCTGTTTTTTGCTTTTGGGTGTACCATTTGGAAAAATAACCAGTGTTGATCATATGGATGGAAATAAAGCCTGCCCCAAATCAACATTCTGCTCCGGCAGATTCCAAACAACATGCTAGCCACTACACACAATGCAACAAAATACTCCCATATCCTTTAGACTTTACTGGAGTAAGAGACTACTAACTGAAGAGAGAATTTAGCATCAATAGGTGGTTTGATATTTGGAAAAAGAAATGGCAAGAACCTATAACCTGATGTTATGTAAGTCTATTGGTAGCCTTTATCGTGACTGGAGTTCTCTCTTAGATTGTGCATACAGTAAAATCTTGGATTGAGAGCATAATTTGTTCCGGAAACATGCCTATACTCCAAAGCACTCTTATATCAAAGCAAATTTCCCCATAAGAAATAATGGAAACTCAGATGATTTGTTCCACTACCATTTATTCATAAGTCCTTCAGTTTATAGTCCATATAAAAAGATTATAGCAATGTAATAGGTTGTGTAACCATAAAATGTCCATCCACAAATGGCGCCTCCACAAGGTATTAGAAGCAAAATCCAGCAGGAGCTATGGAGTATAAAAGAGAAGAGAGGTGCCTCTAAATGTAGCAATATGTTACATTTAATGAAGGTTCAACATTTACTGTAGCAACTCACATGGTTGATGATTAAAATAGGCACATCTAAGAATGCAGGCATCCGGGGTAAAGCTGTCCACATAGACCATCCCCTGCACTGCCGGCTCTCACCGCTGTCAGTCTGCAGTCATGACCGGGAAGACCACCCTGCAGTAGAGCGATCTGAAAGCGAGGCTTGAAGCGCAGTGTGGAAGGGATGACGTAGATGGCTGTGCGGAGGATGCTCCATGTGGACAGCTTTACCCTTGATGTCTGCATACTTAGATGTGCCTGTTTTAATCATCAACCATGTGATTTGCTAAATGTACCTTTATTAAATGTAACCATATTGCTACGCTTAGAGGCACCTCTCTTCTCTTCTATACTCAGTTGTGACATGACACTACTTGTATAAGACCGCTTGTTTTTTAAAAAAAAATTTGCTTGTCTTGCAAAACGCTCTGAAACTAAGTTACTCTCAATCCAAGGTTTTACTGTATAGCCCTAGTGAAAATGCTTATTTATTAAATATAAATAGACAGAGAAGTGACTTAAAATGTGCAGAAGCTAACAATTTACCTGGAAGCCAGTTGAGGTATCGGAATGGACTTCCATCGTTCCATTTCCAGCCTGCGTTTAGGTCCAAACTATTAAGCCCCACCCATAAGGGTGTTTTTGTATCACTGACTAATCCTACAAATAAAAACCACACAACAGATTGTGAAAATATATTAGCAAGAACCTTTTTAGAATTCTTTTGTCTAGAGCAATCAAGAGCTAAAATAAATTAGGAACCCTAGGACACCTATAGTATAGCTTACCATACATGTCAAACGTATTAATAAACTAAATATGAAATAATAATAATGTACATATTACCATATATACAGTTAGACAATAGAAAAACATACATTAAAAATGTATACATTTAAAAAAATGTTATTCAAAAATTACAAAGACCTATTTTCCCTTTAAGGTTGCCATGAGATGATAAACTTGGGTAGGTCAACTTAAAGTCTTTGTCTTTGAATGCCACCAGATGCTATTGGCTAACCGATCTCAGGGTAACTATTTGAATGAGGTGCTCGTTTAGTTTTACATAATTTTGGCATAGCTGACCAATGATCAGGTCCCAGGACAGTTACATTGTGCCTGCAAGTTCCTCATAGGTCTATGGCCAAAATAAAATTAATCTGTGTTTACTTTAAAGCTAATCAGCCTTAGAAAGTCAATCAAGGTGAACACCTAAAGATGTCTTTATAAATGGCCACTAAACCCTCATACACATGGTAAGAATATCGGACTAATGATCGTCCGTTTATTTTTTGCATTCTAGTCTCATATCGAAACCTAACTAAAGGTTACTAAAGTCACGAAAATTATCGTACGACAGAATACAACTTCGGAAGTGATGTAATGCATCTTTTAATTTCCGATCATGCGTCGTCTTGGTCATGCAATTTTTTTCATACAAATAGCATACTAATTACATGAAAATCGCTTGTTCTGTTATCATACAAGGACATTTTTGTGCTAGTCCCTTTGGATATTTTTGCAGGAAGTGTTGTGATCAGCTCTCCAAAGCTGTGTACTAACGATCAGATTAATAGACGATTGCTCCAAAAGTCGTATTTTCCATCCAATTTCCCCATTGTGTATACTAGGCTTTACCTTGTGTGCCCTATCGGGAGTCCTGAGGTAGACGAAAAAAATATCAACTTTCTAAAGCCATTCTTGACTCTATCCCTTACTATTTTCCATTTCTTATTTCATTGTTTAGTTAAGAGCCTCAATGATCATTAATATGGTTTGCAAGCTTGGAGGTGGTTAGGACAAACTCAATTTAAGGGACCAATGTCTATGTTTTTTATAGTAGAGCTACCCATTTCAGAGCTCCCAGGGTCATTTAAAGTATGATAGAAATAGAGAGAGACTACCAAAAGTCTATCAGAGAACACAAAAAAATACTTATTTGATGAAAATAGTAACATAGAAAACTATGAGTTATATTTTTATACTGCATTTTTAAAGATCATGTTTTTAAATGTGGGCTTACATCCACAAAAATTAATTTTCAAAGTTCCACAGTGAAGAAAAAATATTCCTTTCCTGCCATCACAAGTTATTACTAGTGTTGAGCGAACACGGACTGTATTATTCGTGTTCGTACCGAATAATTGGATTTTTTTTACCCGAACACGGACACGGACACTTTACTGTATGTTCGGGTAAAAATCCGTGTTCGGTCGTTTTATTTCCGGGTTTTGCATGCTTTGGCGCTCTTTTCATGGCGGGCTTTCAACAGCCAATCAACAATCGTTTAACTGGTGTGCCTTAAGCCATCCCAGCCATGCCTGCAAATGTCTTAGTAGCTGTGATTGGCCGTCTGAAGCATGTGACCAAGTCTTTATAAGTTCGAGGCAGCCGCCGCAGCAGCGTCATTCTGCTGCTTAGCTAAGGGACAGAGCACACATCAATGTGCTGGCTGCTGATTAGGGAAAGATAGGCAGGAAAAAACCATTTGTGTCCGGATAGAATTGAGGGACAGGTCGGAGTGTTTAGGCAGGGCGAGTTGTAGGCATTTTAGGGATAGAGTCTGCTGAATTATAGGGTCAGTGTCTTCTACAAACTACAATCGATATTGCTGTGTGGGGGGTGGGGTGAATCTGCACTCAATCCTGATCTACGATCTCTTCTCAATCCTGTTAGGGACAGAGTCTGCTGAATTTTAGGGAAACTGTGTTCTACAAACTACAATCGATATTGCTGTGTGGTGTGGGATTGGAGATAGGCAGGTGTCAGTGATCCACATCCATTTTTCTGTGTGTGAGCTGCAGTGAACACAATCTTTTTGGGCTGCAGTGAACACAATCTTTTTGGGCTGCAGTGAACACAATCTTTTTGGGCTGCAGTGAACACAATCTTTTTGGGCTGCAGTGAACACAATCTTTTTGGGGTGCAGTGAACAAAATCTTTTTGGGGTGCAGTGAACACAATCCTTTTTGGTGTGCAGTGAACACAATCTTTGTGGGGTGCAGTGAACAAAATCCTTTGTGGGGTGCAGTGAACACAATCTTTTTGGGGTGCAGTGAACAAAATCCTTTTTGGGGTGCAGTGAACAACATCCTTTTTGGGGTGCAGTGAACACAATCTTTTTGGGGTGCAGTGAACAAAATCCTTTGTGGGGTGCAGTGAACACAATCTTTTTGGGGTGCAGTGAACACAATCTTTTTGGGGTGGAGTGAACAACATCCTTTTTGGGGTGCAGTGAACAAAATCCTTTTTGGGGTGCAGTGAACAAAATCATTTTTGGGGTGCAGTGAACACAATCTTTTTGGGGTGCAGTGAACACAATCTTTGTGGGGTGCAGTGAACACAATCTTTTTGGGGTGGAGTGAACAACATCCTTTTTGGGGTGCAGTGAACAACATCCTTTTTGGGGTGCAGTGAACACAATCTTTTTGGGGTGCAGTGAACACAATCTTTGTGGGGTACAGTGAACAGAATCTTTGTGGGGTGCAGTGAACACAATCTTTGGGGGGTACAGTGAACACAATCTTTTTGGGGTGCAGTGAACACAATCTTTGTGGGGTGCAGTGAACACAATCTTTTTGGGGTGGAGTGAACAAAATCATTTTTGGGGTGCAGTGAACAACATCCTTTTTGGGGTGCAGTGATCAAAATCCTTTTTGGGGTGCAGTGAACACAATCTTTTTGGGGTGCAGTGAACAAAATCCTTTGTGGGGTGCAGTGAACAGAATCTTTGTGGGGTGCAGTGAACACAATCTTTGGGGGGGTACAGTGAACACAATCTTTTTGGGGTGCAGTGAACACAATCTTTGTGGGGTACAGTGAACAGAATCTTTGTGGGGTGCAGTGAACACAATCTTTGGGGGGTACAGTGAACACAATCTTTTTGGGGTGCAGTGAACACAATCTTTGGGGGGTACAGTGAACACAATCTTTGTGAGGTGCAGTGAACACAATCTTTGTGGGGTGCAGTGAACACAATCATTGTGGGGTGCAGTGAACTCAATCTTTGTGGGGTACAGTGAACACAATCTCATACTTCTGAAGATTTGAGGGTGCTGCCTGTTCCATACTCCCCCTACTCCTCATCTAGCCTTTTAGGGGTACAAACAATAGTAATTGGGGCCTAGTGTGGTTGTGTACGTGTGATATACATACACTTTTTTTGGATCATATTTTCTATTCCGCTATTTAATCAAAAACCTTTGGGGATCAGTTAAATTGGGGGATAGTCTGTGTTGGTACGTGTGAGAGAGATCCACCTTTCCAAGTTGTTGGGGTTCATCTCATACTTCTGAAGGTTTGAGGGTGCTGCCTGTTCCATACTCCCCCTACTCCTAGCCTTTTAGGGGTACAAACAATAGTAATTGGGGCCTAGTGTGGTTGTGTACGTGTGATATACATACACTTTTTTTGGATCATATTTTCTATTCCGCTATTTAATCAAAAACCTTTGGGGATCAGTTAAATTGGGGGATAGTCTGTGTTGGTACGTGTGAGAGAGATCCACCTTTCCAAGTTGTTGGGGTTCATCTCATACTTCTGAAGGTTTGAGGGTGCTGCCTGTTCCATACCCCCCCTACTCCTCATCTAGCCTTTTAGGGGTACAAACAATAGTAATTGGGGCCTAGTGTGGTTGTGTACGTGTGATATACATACACTTTTTTTGGATCATATTTTCTATTCCGCTATTTAATCAAAAACCTTTGGGGATCAGTTAAATTGGGGGATAGTCTGTGTTGGTACGTGTGAGAGAGATCCACCTTTCCAAGTTGTTGGGGTTCATCTCATACTTCTGAAGGTTTGAGGGTGCTGCCTGTTCCATACTCCCCCTACTCCTCATCTAGCCTTTTAGGGGTACAAACAATAGTAATTGGGGCCCAGTGTGGTTGTGTACGTGTGATATACATACACTTTTTTTGGATCATATTTTCTATTCCGCTATTTAATCAAAAACCTTTGGGGATCAGTTAAATTGGGGGATAGTCTGTGTTGGTACGTGTGAGAGAGATCCACCTTTCCAAGTTGTTGGGGTTCATCTCATACTTCTGAAGGTTTGAGGGTGCTGCCTGTTCCATACTCCCCCTACTCCTCATCTAGCCTTTTAGGGGTACAAACAATAGTAATTGGGGCCTAGTGTGGTTGTGTACGTGTGATATACATACACTTTTTTTGGATCATATTTTCTATTCCGCTATTTAATCAAAAACCTTTGGGGATCAGTTAAATTGGGGGATAGTCTGTGTTGGTACGTGTGAGAGAGATCCACCTTTCCAAGTTGTTGGGGTTCATCTCATACTTCTGAAGGTTTGAGGGTGCTGCCTGTTCCATACCCCACCTACTCCTCATCTAGCCTTTTAGGGGTACAAACAATAGTAATTGGGGCCTAGTGTGGTTGTGTACGTGTGATATACATACACTTTTTTTGGATCATATTTTCTATTCCGCTATTTAATCAAAAACCTTTGGGGATCAGTTAAATTGGGGGATAGTCTGTGTTGGTACGTGTGAGAGAGATCCACCTTTCCAAGTTGTTGGGGTTCATCTCATACTTCTGAAGGTTTGAGGGTGCTGCCTGTTCCATACTCCCCCTACTCCTCATCTAGCCTTTTAGGGGTACAAACAATAGTAATTGGGGCCTAGTGTGGTTGTGTACGTGTGATATACATACACTTTTTTTGGATCATATTTTCTATTCCGCTATTTAATCAAAAACCTTTGGGGATCAGTTAAATTGGGGGATAGTCTGTGTTGGTACGTGTGAGAGAGATCCACCTTTCCAAGTTGTTGGGGTTCATCTCATACTTCTGAAGGTTTGAGGGTGCTGCCTGTTCCATACTCCCCCTACTCCTAGCCTTTTAGGGGTACAAACAATAGTAATTGGGGCCTAGTGTGGTTGTGTACGTGTGATATACATACACTTTTTTTGGATCATATTTTCTATTCCGCTATTTAATCAAAAACCTTTGGGGATCAGTTAAATTGGGGGATAGTCTGTGTTGGTACGTGTGAGAGAGATCCACCTTTCCAAGTTGTTGGGGTTCATCTCATACTTCTGAAGGTTTGAGGGTGCTTCCTGTTCCATACTCCCCCTACTCCTCATCTAGCCTTTTAGGGGTACAAACAATAGTAATTTGGGCCCAGTGTGGTTGTGTACGTGTGATATACATACACTTTTTTTGGATCATATTTTCTATTCCGCTATTTAATCAAAAACCTTTGGGGATCAGTTAAATTGGGGGATAGTCTGTGTTGGTACGTGTGAGAGAGATCCACCTTTCCAAGTTGTTGGGGTTCATCTCATACTTCTGAAGGTTTGAGGGTGCTGCCTGTTCCATACTCCCCCTACTCCTCATCTAGCCTTTTAGGGGTACAAACAATAGTAATTGGGGCCCAGTGTGGTTGTGTACGTGTGATATACATACACTTTTTTTGGATCATATTTTCTATTCCGCTATTTAATCAAAAACCTTTGGGGATCAGTTAAATTGGGGGATAGTCTGTGTTGGTACGTGTGAGAGAGATCCACCTTTCCAAGTTGTTGGGGTTCATCTCATACTTCTGAAGGTTTGAGGGTGCTGCCTGTTCCATACTCCCCCTACTCCTCATCTAGCCTTTTAGGGGTACAAACAATAGTAATTGGGGCCTAGTGTGGTTGTGTACGTGTGATATACATACACTTTTTTTGGATCATATTTTCTATTCCGCTATTTAATCAAAAACCTTTGGGGATCAGTTAAATTGGGGGATAGTCTGTGTTGGTACGTGTGAGAGAGATCCACCTTTCCAAGTTGTTGGGGTTCATCTCATACTTCTGAAGGTTTGAGGGTGCTGCCTGTTCCATACTCCCCCTACTCCTAGCCTTTTAGGGGTACAAACAATAGTAATTGGGGCCTAGTGTGGTTGTGTACGTGTGATATACATACACTTTTTTTGGATCATATTTTCTATTCCGCTATTTAATCAAAAACCTTTGGGGATCAGTTAAATTGGGGGATAGTCTGTGTTGGTACGTGTGAGAGAGATCCACCTTTCCAAGTTGTTGGGGTTCATCTCATACTTCTGAAGGTTTGAGGGTGCTGCCTGTTCCATACCCCCCCTACTCCTCATCTAGCCTTTTAGGGGTACAAACAATAGTAATTGGGGCCTAGTGTGGTTGTGTACGTGTGATATACATACACTTTTTTTGGATCATATTTTCTATTCCGCTATTTAATCAAAAACCTTTGGGGATCAGTTAAATTGGGGGATAGTCTGTGTTGGTACGTGTGAGAGAGATCCACCTTTCCAAGTTGTTGGGGTTCATCTCATACTTCTGAAGGTTTGAGGGTGCTGCCTGTTCCATACTCCCCCTACTCCTCATCTAGCCTTTTAGGGGTACAAACAATAGTAATTGGGGCCCAGTGTGGTTGTGTACGTGTGATATACATACACTTTTTTTGGATCATATTTTCTATTCCGCTATTTAATCAAAAACCTTTGGGGATCAGTTAAATTGGGGGATAGTCTGTGTTGGTACGTGTGAGAGAGATCCACCTTTCCAAGTTGTTGGGGTTCATCTCATACTTCTGAAGGTTTGAGGGTGCTGCCTGTTCCATACTCCCCCTACTCCTCATCTAGCCTTTTAGGGGTACAAACAATAGTAATTGGGGCCTAGTGTGGTTGTGTACGTGTGATATACATACACTTTTTTTGGATCATATTTTCTATTCCGCTATTTAATCAAAAACCTTTGGGGATCAGTTAAATTGGGGGATAGTCTGTGTTGGTACGTGTGAGAGAGATCCACCTTTCCAAGTTGTTGGGGTTCATCTCATACTTCTGAAGGTTTGAGGGTGCTGCCTGTTCCATACTCCCCCTACTCCTAGCCTTTTAGGGGTACAAACAATAGTAATTGGGGCCTAGTGTGGTTGTGTACGTGTGATATACATACACTTTTTTTGGATCATATTTTCTATTCCGCTATTTAATCAAAAACCTTTGGGGATCAGTTAAATTGGGGGATAGTCTGTGTTGGTACGTGTGAGAGAGATCCACCTTTCCAAGTTGTTGGGGTTCATCTCATACTTCTGAAGGTTTGAGGGTGCTGCCTGTTCCATACCCCCCCTACTCCTCATCTAGGCTTTTAGGGGTACAAACAATAGTAATTGGGGCCTAGTGTGGTTGTGTACGTGTGATATACATACACTTTTTTTGGATCATATTTTCTATTCCGCTATTTAATTAAAAACCTTTGGGGATCAGTTAAATTGGGGGATAGTCTGTGTTGGTACGTGTGAGAGAGATCCACCTTTCCAAGTTGTTGGGGTTCATCTCATACTTCTGAAGGTTTGAGGGTGCTGCCTGTTCCATACTCCCCCTACTCCTCATCTAGCCTTTTAGGGGTACAAACAATAGTAATTGGGGCCCAGTGTGGTTGTGTACGTGTGATATACATACACTTTTTTTGGATCATATTTTCTATTCCGCTATTTAATCAAAAACCTTTGGGGATCAGTTAAATTGGGGGATAGTCTGTGTTGGTACGTGTGAGAGAGATCCACCTTTCCAAGTTTTTGGGGTTCATCTCATACTTCTGAAGATTTGAGGGTGCTGCCTGTTCCATACTCCTCCTCCTACTGCTCAACCATCCTTTTAGGGGTACAAACAATAGTAGTTGGGGCCTAGTGTGGTGGTGTACGTGCGAGATACATACACTTTCTTTTTGATCATATTTTCTATTCCGCTATTCAATTAAAACCTTTGGGGATCAATTCAATTGCGAGATAGTCTGTGTCGGTACGTGTGAGATCCACCTTTCCAAGTTGTTGGGGTTCATCTCATACTTCTGAAGATTTGAGGGTGCTGCCTGTTCCATACTCCTGCTCCTACTGCTCAACCATCCTTTTAGGGGTACAAACAATAGTAATTGGGGCCTAGTGTGGTTGTGTACGTGCGAGATACATACACTTTTTTTGATCATATTTCCTATTCCGCTATTCAATAAAAACCTTTGAGGATCAATTGAATTGCGGGATAGTCTGTGTCGGTACGTGTGAGATCCACCTTTCCAAGTTTTTGGGGTTCATCTCATACTTCTGAAGATTTGAGGGTGCTGCCTGTTCCATACTCCTCCTCCTACTCCTCATCCATCCTTTTAGGGGTACAAACAATAGTAATTGGGGCCTAGTGTGGTTGTGTACGTGCGAGATACATACACTTTTTTTGATCATATTTCCTATTCCGCTATTCAATAAAAACCTTTGAGGATCAATTGAATTGCGGGATAGTCTGTGTCGGTACGTGTGAGATCCACCTTTCCAAGTTTTTGGGGTTCATCTCATACTTCTGAAGATTTGAGGGTGCTGTCTGTTCCATACTCCTCCTACTCCTCATCCATCCTTTTAGGGGTAGAAACAATAGTAATTGGGGCCTAGTGTGGTTTTGTACGTGCGAGATACATACACTTTTTTGGATCATATTTCCTATTCCGCTATTCAATAAAAACCTTTCTAGGGCAAGATCTTAAATTACAGAAATATGAGGAGACCGTCAAATAAGGGCCGTGGCCTGGGTCGTGGTGCTGCTGGTAGAGCTCCTGTTGCAAGGAGAGGACGTGGTCGATCTGTGCCAGCTACACGCACAAGTGAAACACCTTCCTCAAGTGTGAGTAGGCGACAGAACCTGCATCAGTATTTGGTAGGGCATCAAACGCCCCTAGAAGTGATGAGGCCAGAACAAGTTGAGGCGATAGTAGATTGGTTTGCTGCTGACAGTGCCTCCAGTTCCTTCACATTGTCTCCCACCCAGTCTACTGCAGAAAGGTCAGAGTTGGCACCTGCAGCCAATGTCCAACCGTCTTTCACCTCACCCCCTTGCAAATCAGGCCAGCAGTCTGAGCCCCAAGCCATACAGCAGTCTCTTATTCTTTTTGAGGACTCTGTCAGCAGGGTTTCCCAGGGCCATCCACCTAGCCCTGCCCCAGAAGTGGAAGAGATTGAGTGCAGCGATGCCCAACCACTTATTTCTCAAGATGAGTACATGCAAGGATCATCGCAGCACGTCTCCGATGATGACGAAACGCAGGTGCCAACTGCTGCGGCGTTCAGCATTGTGGAGACCGACAAGGAGGGCAGGGGTGAAGACTGGGTGGAAGATGATGTGGAGGACGATGAGGTCCTCGACCCCACATGGAATGAACGTCATGCAGGTGACCTGAGTAGTTTGGAGGAAGAGGCGGTGGTCGCACAGAGCCACCAGCACAGCAGAAGAGGGAGCAGGGTGCAGAAGCGGAGCGGCCGTGCCCTAGACACTACGCCCGCTACTGCCCAACGCAGCAAGGGAACGAGCGCACCAAAGTCAGCTCAAAGGAGTTCTCTAGCGTGGAAGTTCTTTAGAAAATGTGCTGATGACAGGACACGAGTGGTTTGCACCCTGTGCAATCAGAGCTTGAAGCGAGGCATAAACCTTCTCAACCTGAGCACAACCTGCATGATCAGGCATCTAAGTGCAAAGCACGAGCTGCAGTGGAGTACACACCTTCAAAACCAAGAAACGTCTCTGGCTCATCCTGCTTCCTCTTCTGCTGCAGTCTCGGCCGCTCCAGCCACATCTGTAGTGATACCGGCACCTGCCACCCCGCAAACAGACGATCTGTCAGCAACACCACCACCTGGGTCACCAACAACCATCTCCACAATGTCCCGTGGAAGCGTTCAGCTTTCCATCTCCCAAACACTTGAGAGGAAGAGGAAGTACCCCCCTACCCACCCGCGATCCCTGGCCCTGAATGCCAGCATTTCAAAATTATTGGCCTTTGAAATGCTGTCATTCCGTCTGGTGGAGACGCACAGTTTTAAAAACCTTATGTCGGTGGCTGTCCCACAGTACGTCGTGCCCAGCCGCCACTACTTTTCCAGGCAAGCCATCCCTTCCCTGCACAACCAAGTGGGGGAAAATATCAGGTGTGCACTGCGCAACGCCATCTGTGCCAAGGTCCACCTAACTACGGATACGTGGACCAGTAAGCACGGTCAGGGGCGTTATATCTCCCTAACGGCACACTGGGTAAATGCAGTGGCGGATGGGCCTGAGGCGGATAGCAATTTGGCGCATGTCCTTCCACCACCGAGGATTGCAGGGCGCTTCAGTTTGCCTCCTGTTCCTAACTCCTCCTACTCCGCTTCCTCATCCTCTACCGCCTCCTCATCCGGACAGCGTAACACCTTCACCACCAACTTCAGCACGGCCAGGGGTAAACGACAGCAGGCAGTTTTACAACTTGCCTGTTTGGGGGACAAACCACACACCGCGCAGGAGTTGTGGAGGAGCATGGAACAGCAGACAAATGAGTGGTTGCTGCCAGCGAGCCTCAAGCCCGGCCTGGTGGTGTGCGATAACGGGCGAAATCTCATAGCAGCTCTGGGCCTAGCCGGTTTGACGCACATCCCTTGCCTGGCGCATGTGCTGAATTTGGTGGTGCAGAGGTTCCTTAAAAACTACCCCGATATGTCAGAGCTGCTGCAGAAAGTGCGGGCCGTTTGTGCGCACTTTCGGCGTTCTCACCCTGCTGCTGCTCGCCTGGCAGCGCTGCAGCGTAACTTCGGCCTTCCCGCTCACCGCCTCATATGTGACGTGCCCACAAGGTGGAACTCCACCTTGCACATGCTGGAAAGACTGTGCGAGCAGCAGCAGGCCATAGTGGAGTTTCAGCTGCAGCACGCACGCGTGAGTCGCTCTGCGGAACAGCACCACTTCACCACCAATAACTGGGCCTCCATGCGAGACCTGTGTGCCTTGTTGCGCTGTTTTGAGTACTCCACCAACATGGCCAGTGGCAATGACGCCGTTCTCAGCTTAACTATCCCACTTCTATGCCTCCTTGAAAAAACAATTCGGGCGATGATGGAAGAGGATGTGGCACAGGATGAGGAGGAGGAGGAGGATGAAGAGGTAACATTTCCAAGGCTTTCAGGGCAGTCATTCGCAAGGGGCTCCGAGGGTGGGTTCCTGCACACGCAAACGCCAGGGACGCAATTGTCCAGCAGGGGCACAGTTCTGGAGGATGAGGAGGATGAGGAGGAGGAGGAGCTGGAGGAGGAGATGGAACCATGTTCACAGCAGGGTGGCACCCAGGCCAGCTCATGGCCATCACTGGTGCGTGGCTGGGGGGATACAGAGGACACGGACGATACACCTCCCACAGAGGACAGCCTTTCGTCGCCTCTGGGCAGCCTGGCACACATGAGCGATTACATGCTGCAGTGTCTCCACAACGACCGCCGAGTTGCCCACATTCTAACTTGTGCTGATTACTGGGTGGCCACGCTGCTGGATCCCCGTTACAAGGACAACGTACCGTCCTTAATTCACTCACTGGAGCGCGATCGCAAGATGCGCGAGTACAAGCGCACGCTGGTAGACGCCATGCTGCTGGCATTCCCATCTGACAGCGGGGCCACAGTGGAAGCACAAGGCAGAGGAGGAGGAGGAGGAGGTCGCCAACGCAACCAGGGCACCGCCAGCACCTCAGAAGGCAGGGTTAGCATGGCCGAAATGTGGAAAAGCTTTGTCAGCACGCCACAACAAACAGCAGCACCAGCAGCTCAGATGGAACGTCTTAGCAGGAGGCAGCATTTTACCAACATGGTGGAGCAGTATGTGTGCACACGCCTACATGTAGTGAATGACGGGTCTGCCCCCTTCAACTTCTGGGTCTCCAAATTGGGCACATGGCCTGAGCTTGCCCTTTACGCCTTGGAGGTGCTGGCGTGCCCTGCAGCCAGTGTATTATCTGAACGGGTATTTAGCACGGCTGGGGGCGTTATAACAGACAAGCGCAGCCGCCTGTCCAGAGACAATGTGGACAAGCTCACGTTCATTAAAATGAACCAGGCATGGATCCCACGGGACTTTTCCGTACCTTATGCAGAATAGCAATGGATACCGACCTTACCCACCCATTGTTCCATTTTTGCTCTTTCTCACTCTTTTGGGGTGTACCCTCATTTAAAATTTTTGAAAAGAAGCAGTGTTGGCTACCTCGTCCTCCTCCTCAGGGCCAGATTAATGTAGGGGCTATTGGAGCTGCAGCTCCAGGCCCCTACCTTTTATATAGGCCCCGGGTTGGCCATATTCACTGTTACCGCTCTTCTGTCACTTGTAAACACAGAAGTCTGGCTTCTATGCTCGCTTCCCCAGGCAGCACCCTCAGAACCTCCCCACACAGCGTGAAGGCCGGACAAGGAGGGACAGTTGGCGATGCATGGATGTGTTTATGGGCTTCAGAGACAGCATCCCATGTTGAATTAGGCATGCATGGCTGCACCCTTCCTCCTCTGGGTGCATGGCAAGGCACGGCCCTTAAGGCCCTTCAAAATCCTCAGCACCAAGCCCATGATGCTGTTAATCCGGCCCTGGTCCTCCTCCACCGCTGCTTCCACCTACACCGCCCATAGGTGTGCGCAGCCTATTGCATTAAGGTGTGCACCCCAAAGTTGAAATACACATGCATGTGTTTGCCAGCAGGGAGAGTAATGTATCGGGGCCATGTACCTGTAGGCAAGGAGAAATAGAGCAGAGCAGGTCCCAGGGAGATCTTTCCCATCTCCTCACTGGCAATGCTATGTGCCCTAGGTGATTAGGGTGTGCCCAGGCACACCCAGCACACCCTGTGCGCACGCCTATGTCACCGCCACATCCACCACCACCTCAACCTCCCTCCTACTCCATATGGGCCTCGTCCTTCAGAGATGAAGAAGAACATTGTTTTATTTTTCTGTTTTTTTTTGTTGTTTTAAGTTATTTCCCTATCCACATTTGTTTGCAGAGCACTTGCCATGCTCTTAATTACGTTTTGCTGCCATTTGCAGCACTCTAGCCCTTTCCTTTGGTGTTTTAGAGCCATTTTAGTGCCTTAAAGTTCGGGTCCCCATTGACTTCAATGGGGTTCGGTGTCCGGGAAAAGTTCGGTAAAAGTCCGGGACACGGACCCGGACTTTTTTTTAAAGTTCGGCCGAACCCGTCGAACACGGACATCTAGGTGTCCGCTCAACCCTAGTTATTACTTGTGATGGCACCCAAATGTTTTTCACTTCTACACCAAGACGACATTGAAAAACCAACTCCATCTCAAATTTATTGGGTTCATAGACTGAACATTATTAAGCCACCCATGATTTATCCCATATGAATGATCTTGAGAAACTAGAACAGATTTATTATTAATATTGTTTTTTTGATTATAGTTTTTAAACTGATAGAGACTATTGTCTCTGTAATTTTACTGTTTGTATACATTTCTTTTTTTTTTTTAACAAATAAGCCTTAAAGAATGCACTCATTACAAAGGATTGTGGGCCTTCAAAAGAAATAGTTTAACAGAAGATGTTTGCTTTCATACTGTCTCTTTCCAACTGAAACATACATCCTGCCTGAAAGAGCTGGCAAGAATGGGGAGCATGAGGGGAGGTTTCAGTGTTCTAACATATTCAATTCTGTGTGTAAATAAGGTCATTAATCAAGGTTTTTTTTTTCTTTAACAAAGCAGATTTGGATAGGCAGGTAAATGTGGGAAAGGACCCTAAAAGGTTAACCAGCTGGCTTGTAATAAAAAACAGAAAATATTAAAATGCAATGAGGGGAGGAGAGGAGTTTCTGTGACTGGTGGCCTTTGCTTGGTTGCCCTACAAAACTTACCTGAAATGTAGGTTTGCTCGTGTAGCTCAGTTATACTTAATAACTCAGCATCCTGTTGATGACAGCTTCTCCGTGCTTGGTACCAAGTCAGAGCTGATTTCTCATTGACCTGATATTCAGAGCCAGAGATGGAATCTGTTGTCCACCAACCCTCTCTTGTAGCTGAAAAAAGAAAACATTTCATGGAATGCCATCAACTAGTAGAAAAATGGATGGATTGCTCAAACTATTCACAGGTTGACCACTAGAACAAAATTTGACTCTCCATTATGATCATATAATCTACTCTGCAACAATGATTCTGTATAAGTGCCAATAATCGTATTATGTATAATACCTGAATAGTAAATTTTAATTCATTTCAGCTAATTTAATGGTTTAAACCGGGGCAGCCAAAAATGTAAATAGCATTTACATTGTGTTTAAATCCATTTTGCTTGTTCAGGATCCTGAAGTTTTCACTCTACCATATTTAAAATGATATGAAGTGCTTACTTTTTTATGGGCTCACCTTAAGCTACGTGTTTTAACAATGTTAATGCATGTACACAGACTACCTATTTAAATGGTGCTAGTTTACATCTGCGTGATGTACTTTGTACGTTGGCTGCATAATTCCATGTCTGTTTTTTTGATTTGCATTTGTTGCACATAAGTGTTGTCACTATATATATTTAAGGTTTATGCATTGTCACTTTATTGCGATACTTGCACTGTGCACTGTCACTTTTTGATTTGATTATTTAATCATCAATTTGTAAATATTAGAAGTTATTTATTTGTGAGCGCTGTTCTCCCCCTTGTTTTCTCTGTTTTTTTGATGCTTTGACATGCATTAAAGGGGCCATTATTGACCATGGCAGTGCATGAAAATGCATTGAAAATGTTTATAAAAAGGTATAAATCCAACCTATAGCTTGAACCCATGTATGCTAAAAAAAAAAAACAAAAAAAAAAAAACAACACCATTTAATGCATTTGTGTAATGCTTTAATTGCATAATTAAAGGGGAATAGAAATCTCTCTCTCTAAATAGTAGGGTATATTATATTAACTTGTTTTAAACTTTTTTTTTACATTTCTTAACCTCCCTGGCGGTATGATTCTGTCAGGAATTACATACCAAAAGCGGTACAATTCTTTTCATGGAAATTTGGCGTTATGTATTATAGGCCTACAATTCTTAGTAATTACTGACTTAAACCTGACCAAAACAAGAGTCTAGTAGACATCCCAGGTGTGATAAATTTGAAACACAAACGCATGAATTATAATCAAATCAATAATATTATTTTATTATTTAATATATAATATATATAATAAAATTATATTATTGATTAGATTATAATTCATGCATTATATATTTTATATATATATATATATATATATATATATATATATATATATATATATATATATATATATATGTGTGTGTGTGTGTATGTATATATATATGTAATATATAACGCATGAATTATAATTGAATCAATAATATAATTTTATATATATATATACCGGTATGTATATATATATATATATATATATATATATATATATACCGGTGTATATATATATATATATATATATATATATATATATATATATATATGCATATATATATGTATATATATATATATATATATATATATATATATATATAATATAAAATGTGTTATGTGTTTGTGTTTTGTGCAACGTTTTTTGTTTTTTTTTTAATTTCCCTCCCTAGTTCCGCTCCCATGCAGCATTGCTGCTGCAGGGAACTGAACTAGGAAGTCATCACACCAACGGAGGACGGAGGAGCGGCGGAACTCTCGGCTGGCGGTCACAGCAATGAGAGATCATCGCTGGATCGCCAGGAGAAGGTAAGAGACACCGCTTCGCTCTCTGCACATCTACCCTGAGCGTGACTCGGGGCTACCGCTCCTGATAGAAAAAATCAACCCCGAGTCACGCTCGGGATCAGCGTCAGGGAGGTTAAAGTGAAGTTTAACTAGTTTTTGTGTTTATTAAAAACTACACACTCACCTGTCCCACGATCCAGCGATGCGGCCGACCGAAGCCTCGCCCTCTACTCTCGGCAGCGCTGGCATCTCTAGTGTGGGCACCCAGGTGTGACAGCTTGTGGCTGCACAAACAGGTGCGCACTGAGCATGCACGAGTCATGCTGCGCGTCATGAATGGCCAGGCAATCTTCTGGGACCTGTGATGTGTCCCAAAAGATTACAGGGAGGGAGGGGGAGAGGAGGACTTCCATTCAAGCTGCCTAGGTGGGCCGATCGGAAGTGGGAGTGGGTACTGCATGGCATTTTTTTTTCTTTCATCTGGAGGAGAGGAGGAGGGACTTTCTCAGCTAAGCGCACCCCCCTGCCTGCATACCTGAGCTAAGGAAAGATGAATTTAATCATGTAGAAAGTAAATATTACATGAATCACGATGGCTGCAGCTAGAAATGCCTAGGGGGTGTTGTTCAAAGGGGTTTCTCGGCACAATAAAGCATGGAGACATGGATAGATGGGGGAGTTTGCTCTGAATATTAAAAATGAATTAAATAGCATTTTCAGTTTGTGGTGCTCAAATGCAGTTTTGTTTCACGTTAAATGTATTTTATTGTGAGATTTATTCCGTTTCAATCTTTGGACACAGTAGTTGTCCACTTAGTTGTTCCCTATAGCATTGTTTGTAACTTGCTGGTATTGTTTCGATGATATTTTGTAACATTGCTGGATTGAATGTTTACTTTGCTTTGTTTCCTGTATAAAACTCAATAAAAATATTTTCTAAATGTATTTTATTTACAACAAGCATAAGTACCCAAATCTGTCCTGATTTTAGCCTCTGTCATAGGGCTGGGCGATATGGCTAAAAACTGTATCACGATATCAGTGTTTCATATCGGTCGATATCAATAATTATTGATATTTTTTATTACCCATTTAAAATAAGGACCAGGAGAAAAATGTTACATTTAAACATTTTTATTTTAAACTTAACCTTCCTCTGATCATAATCCCCTCAGTTCTTAAGACAATAAAATGTCAACACAACCATGTAAAACTCAAATAATTAAAATGTAAACATAAGTCACAATGAACACTTAACAATTATCTTACATTTAAGGTGCAAAATGTAAGAAATGCTTAATAAAGTGTAATAAAATAGTGCAACTGCAAACTGTTAGGGCTCTTTCACACGGGCGTTCCGTATGTCCGTTTTTCATCCCATCCGTTTGCGGATGAAAAACGGACATAATGTATCTCTATGTAAATACGGATGTCATCGGATGATCATCCTCTGACATCCGTTTTTTGTCAGTTCAGTTCAGTTCAGTTTTTTTTTTTTTTTAACAGGGCCGCGGCAGCCACATCTAGCCGCTCACAGCTGTGTCAGGAATCAGAAGATTGCCAGTGTGAATGTGGCTGCTGGCCTATGCTGCTGTAATGCACTGTAGTAGTAGTAGCAGCTGCTATGTATGTACTGTATGTGCAGTGTTTTGTAAACAAATAAAACTGAGGTAGACTGTCTGAGGTACATCTAACATAAAAAACAAACCTACAGTACAGTAACATTGTTTGAAATATAAAACCTGCAGAAATATTAAAAAATGCTATTCTTACTCTAATCATCATACTTAGTTGAACTATTCAAGTATATTTTAGTCCAGGTTTTGTGCTAGGAACACCAGCTGGTTGACCTTCTCTGGGTCTAAAGCTGCCCTGGTGCATGTAACAATATTACCCCCAGTACTAAAAATTCACAAGTACTTTTTCGCCAGCTGAGACAATCTGGGGAAGTTGTGTTCATGTAGCCTCCACCAGTCCAGAGAGTTAGACTCACTGTCTGCATCAGGGCACCTCAGGTAATTTTCCAGCTCGCTCTCCACTTTTTGTTTTTCAGTGAGAGGCAAAGCATCATCATCTTGGCACCGTTTTTTGAAAAAGCTCCCCAATGACTTGCGTTGCTTCTTCACGCCCAGTGGCAGAGTTGGTCCACTTGCAGCTCCTCCTTTTGCACCTTGGTCTGCTGCTCCTTCAGAAGGCCCTGCCTGTGATTGTTGGCCCTGGTCTTCATCCATGATCTCAGACACAGCTCTCATTTGAATGGCCCCTACCTTCTCTGGTCTGATGTAGTGGCCTTTAAATCTAGGGTCGACGAAGGTAGCCATGTCAAGAAGATCATCTGTGTCAGGGTCAGCATATTTCTCGTCGAGATAAGTCATTATCTTTGTCTTTAGCTCTTTTGTGAGCTCAGTGTCCCCCTCATTAACTTTCAGAAAACTGGAGCGGAAAAGGTGGAGCACAGGCTTCACGTACGAGACCGTCACATATGACTCCCCAGAAAGGGAGTCTGTGAACTCCAGGAGAGGAGTTAAGGCCGCATGCATTGACTCAAGGACGTCAATATCCTGCCACGTTGGGATCAGGTGCCTGTTGTTTTTGTCAGAAGACAGAACTTCAATGATGGCCTTTTGTTGCTCTAGGACCCTTGCCACCATCTTTTGTCTTGAGCCCCACCTGGTTAGTGACTCTGTGACCAGCTGGTGTGTGGGAAGATGAAGACGTTCCTGTGCTTTAGAGAGCGCACTCTTTTTCTTCCACGAGTAAGAAAAGGCAGATACCACTTTCTTGCACACACCTACAGCCCTCTCCACTCTTTTATCTTTTCCTGCAGCACCTGCAGAAAAACAATGCCAGTGTAAATAACTGATAATAGATCGTGTACAACATTGATGACGAGCATTAAAATGACAAAGCTACTCACCAATAGCAGAGTGCAAACGATGGCCAAAACACTGCAGCCGTGTCCAGTTGTTCAGTGAAGTCGCCTTCACTACATTTGCCCCGCTGTCTGTGGTGATGCACACCATTTTGTCTTCATTCAGACTCCAGGACAACAGTGCCTCCTTCAAGCCTTCTGCTATCACTTCTCCTGTGTGATCTTTGGGGAAATATGCAGTCTCAAGACATCTGGTTTTCAAACCCCATTCATTGTCGATGAAGTGAATGGTCAAGTTAATGTATGGCTCAGAAGTACGGCTTGACCACAGGTCAGAGGTTGTTGCAAAGTACTTGGCTGACAATATTTCTTGCTGCACAGATTCTTTCCACATTACATACAGCTTAGGAATGGCAGTCTTAGAAAAGTACTTTCGGCCAGGAATAACATAGCGTGGGTCAAGCACGTGTATGAGCTTTTTATAACCTGGCTTCTCGACAGTGCTAAGCGGAAGCATGTCTTTGGCTATATGATATGCCACTGCCTCCGTTATATCTTTGTACCGTTTAGATTCTTTGTCATAAGGCACTGATGCAGAGTACCTCTCCATGGTGGTCTGCTGCTTGTGCGGTGTTGCAGATGTTGTTGGTTGAATACGGCTGTGCTCCAAAGGATGAGCGCGGCTAAGGTGGTAAAACAAGTTTATGGTATTACCAGTCTTGGTAGGTACGACGGTCTTGCATAACCTGCAGACGACATTGGTCTGACTACGGTCAGACTTATAATATCCAAAAAACTGCCATACTGGCGAGCTGACTTTTCCTCTTTTATTTACAATTTCCTCACTCGCTGCGGCACTCATTTTTTGCATTGGTTGCATTATTAACAAAGGCACTCACACTTTTGGTAACCTAGCAACTAGGGCTGGGCGGGGAGGGAGGAGAGCTCACTGTGTGGAGGGAGGACTGAGGAGGAGTCCGGAGAAGCGCTGTATAATTATGTGCGTGTCTGACACTCTGACTCAGTCTGACGTCACTGACGGACCACCGCCGCGCCTGGATGTGACGTCAGCTGCGGGCTGTACAGGGGCTGCGCTGTGATAGGTACAGAGAAGAACTCCCCAGTAACCGGCCACCTTTTTTAGTTGAACTTGAAAGTACTATTTTTTTTTTTCCAACTCCTTTATTGTACAATTGTTTTTTTCGCCTATTCTTATTTGAATAATGAAAGTACTTTTTCCGCTTGTGCAGCCAGCCCCCGCGTAACTACACACACCCTGGGGGTCCAGCCAGCTCGTAGTCCGCCGCACAGGCCGCACAGGAACCGAACTCGCTCCCCAGTAACGGACCACCGCCGCGCGCCGCGCCTGGATGTGACGTCAGCTGCGGGCGGTGCGTCTGTACAGGGGCTGCGGCGCGCTGTGATAGGTACAGAGAACTCCCCGGCCTGGATGTGACGTCAGCTGCCGGGAGAGGAAACGGGCGGTGCGTCTGTACAGGCCAGGGGCTGTGATAGGATAGTACCCGCAGCTGATGTCACATCCAGGCGCGGCGCGTGGCGGTGGTCCGTTACTGGGGAGCGAGTTCGGTTCCTGTGCGGCGGACTATGGACCCCCAGGGTGTGTGTAGTTACGCGGGGGCTGGCTGCGCGGAAAAAGTACTTCAAGTTCTAATATTCTAATATCGAACGTTATATCGTTATTGCTATCGAGAACGCAACTATCGCGATACATATCGGTATCGCTTTATCGCCCAGCCCTACTCTGTCATCCCTCATACATGAGCACTGTGGCTGAATAGGGAGAGGGGCAGCTTCTGCTACTTAACCACTTCAATATAGGGCACTTTTACCCCCTTCCTGCCAAGGACAATTTTCTGCTTTCAGCCCTGTAAGACTTTGAATAACAATTGCAGGATCATGCAACACTGTACCCATATGACATTTTTATAATTTTTTTTTTTTTTTGTTTGCTTCTGTTATAAAATGTTGCAAAACAATAATCTTTCTTCATGAATTTAGGCCAAAATGTATTCTGCTACATTTATTTGGTGAAAATAACCTAAATCAGTGTATATTATTTAGTCTACAAACTATGCTGTGTATCTGAAAATTGATCAATCCTGATGTACTGATGGCTCTCTCTTTTCTTGAGACCCAAAAATGTCAGGACAGTAAAGATATCCCCAAGGTCCAAGGTATTTAGTAAGAGGCATAGCGATTTTTTTGAAGTTGTCATTTTTTATTAAGTTTTTTGGAAAATGAAATGTTTTTTTTTTTTTTTTTTTTTTACATACTGTCACCAGTGCAGTACAGCATCATGATATAATGGGTGTGGCGGTGATCAGGGTCACTGACTGGTGACAGTACAAAAAAAAAAAAATATATACATTTTTTTAAAAATTGTTTATTTTTAATTTTTTTTCTAACAATTTTTTTTTAACAACCTTTGACCAGAGCAATATAATGTTACAATAGTAACATTGTACTGTGAGATTTGAAAAAGAAAAGAGGGTGCACTGGCCTAGTGCATTATCCAACAGATTTATTAAAAAAAGATGAATACAATCATAAAGATGTTTACTCACAAACATACCATAAGTAAAAACACGCTCGTCAGGGCACATGTGTGGCTATTTCTGATCGGTTGCTCCCACTAAACCTGGGAGTGGGAGGACCTGGATGAGATAATGCACTAGGCCAGTGTGCCCTCTTTTCTTTTTCTATTCCCACAGCACTGTCAGGATGACCCCAGTTCTAGAGGGCAGCAGGGCATCCATGAGATTATCCACGATATGGCCAGGCACCTGTGACACTACAGTCAGCTGACTCTAGCGCAGGAGCTCCTTTTTTAACCATTTTGTACCAATTTGTTTTCTGCTACATATGTTTGGTAAAAAAAATCGCAATAAGCGTATTTTGATTGGTTTGTGCAAAAGTTATTGCGTTTACTAACTAAGGGAAAGATTTTTATCATTTTTGTTGTGTTTTTTTTAACTAGTAATAGCAGCGATCTGCGATTTTGTTTGCTGGACTGCGACATTGCGGCGGACAGATCGGACCCTTGACTGACATTTTTGACACTTTTGGGGGTATCAGTGACATTACTACAGTAATCAGTGCTATACATATGCACTGTTACTGTAAAAATGACACTGGCAGGGAAAGGGTTAACATTATTAGTGATGCAGTGGCTAAGTGTGTCCCTAGGGGCGTGCTTCTTACTGTGCAGGGATGTGGCTTTTCATGTAACAGGAGAGATCTACATAGCAGGACCGTATGATCTCTGCTGTTACACAAGGGAGAATGACAGGCGGCTTTGTTTACATTAGCCGCCTGCCTTTCTTCCTCTGTAACTGACGATCGCGAGTGACCGGCGGACATCGGGTCCGCCGGTCACTCGCGCTGAGGTGTCTGTGAACGAGCGGGGGCGGGAGTGCGCCTCCAGCAGCGCGCGCTCGCCCCCTATTGGCTCACAGGCGAATGACGTACCCATACGTCACTTTACCTGCACGTGGCTGACCGCCGCAGTATATGTACTTGCGGCGGTCGGCAAGTGGTTAACAATACAGTCAGCTGACTCTAGCGCATGAGCGTGTTGTTCTTTTCTCTTAGTAACATTGTACTACTCTAGGGAAGTGATCAGTATTTTTTTTTTTTTTTTTTACACATTATGTTTGCATATAGCAATGAATTTCATTGCTATATGCAATCATTTTACTGAATGAAATCAATTCATTCCATTTGCTTTGTTGTGATTAGGTGTGATTGGCCAATGCTAATCACATGGTACAGATGGGCTGTGATTGGTCCAATCTGTACCATGTAATCACACTGACTGATCACAGCTAGCAACACAATTGTATGCAATGGATGGCTTGAAAGGAAGCCATCTATTGTTTACAACAGTCATGTGACCTGCTGTGATTGGTTACAGTGATCACATGGTACCAGCAGCGGGCCGGTACAGTGATCAGTCATGCGCTATGTCCGGGGGACGCAACCGTTGGCACATCATGCTGCTGCACGATCCGGGGGGATGTCATATGATGTCGACCCAGATTCACGAGAGTTTCCCGCCGGTGTCATTACGCCATAGGCCGGCACACTGTTTAACTGTTTGCCTGAAGATTGGTTTTATAGAGACAATTAAAGGCAAATTGACTGTGCACTTTGCAAAGTGCAGTTGCTCAAGCTTAGTAAATGAGGTAAAGCTTTACTTTACAAAAGTACCAAATCACATGCAAGGAAAATGTAAAAAAAAACAAACATAATTTTTGCTTGCACATGATTGGATGATGGAAGTCAGCAGAGCCTCTGCCCACTTATTAAGCTCTGGAGCAACTGCACTTGCAACATGCACTGAAGTGTGCGAAGTGTACTGTCTATTTGCATTTAAATCAACCCCAATGTCCCTTGCCCATGTAAGTCAAAGTGACTGTCTCTGCAAAGAGTCCAACTCCTCCTACTCCCTCACCCGTGTGACAGTGTTTCGGTCTAGCATTTGGCTGCTAGGTCTACCACACCTGGAAGTGCTGGATAATATTGCTGGCTGTGATGGAGGGAGGAACAGCGAGGAAGCACTGGTAAGGTGAGTATAAGGTTACAGGCACATGGGGGAAAGAATCACTAGATTTCACCAGTGGTACCAAACACTGTCTGCCCACACTATGTGCAAACAGTAGCAGCTGTCTGTGGTGGCTGTCAGATTTGTACTATGTAGTCAATGACTGGCGTTATTCGCATGTAACAGCTCATATGTGAATAGAGCATTTAACCAACCCTGGACGCAGCCATTGTGTGTCCAGGGTCAGCGTTTCTACAGAGTTTTGGCCACTTACAAACTTGCTGGAGTGTTCCTGCTTCCAAAAGCAGCTAACTATCCTCCCCTGGCCACCCATGTGAATGTAGCCTAAGTTGGTGCTGCCATCATATCGTCATGTATGACAGTTCTATGCACATAATATAGATAAATGTTTCCTACAGAGTGTGAAATAATAATTTCCAAATATTTATTGGTTCCCATAGGGAAGCTATAAAGGTTTCCAGTTTTTGAAAAGAAAGGGTTACATTTGGGCCCTGCTAAACCAACATCACACAAGAAAAGTCAATGATAATGCTTACTTTTAATTGGACAGTATCCAAACAACTTATCCTTATCATAATCCACTGTTGTAGAACACCAGAGATCCCCATATTTTGCTCCTACGGCGGTACAGTCCGCATACCATTTAGATTCGGACTTAAATGGAAATACACAGGGCTGACCATTACCATTTCCTTTTATAGAATATATTTCTGTGGAGAAAATGAAAAAAAAAAAAAGCCTTAGATAGTTATGAATATAATACATACAAATCATAAATAAATACAAAGAATATTCATGAGAAAAAAACACTTTCATACTTGGACTTATTGGGATTGATTTACTAGGTATCCTGTCTGTTCATGTTGAAGGGGAATTTGCACTTTGCAAGGAAATATTCCCTTCACTTCTTGAATGTGGTGAAAATTAACTTTGCAAAGAATAACCAATAACCTGCAAAATTTGAAAAAAACTTTCTTTTTTGCTTAAATACAGGTGGCCGATGAAAATGAGCAGGGCTTCACATCATTCACTACACTCTGGGAAAATCCCCTTGTAAAACTGAACAGTCTTTTTGCCTTTAGTAAATCAACCCAATTTAATAAGACAAAGCAAAGAGATATGATGTAGGGAAGCCTTTATCAATCAAGCATATTTAGGCTCATCAGAAGAAAGACGATAGTATATGGGATTCAAAACTAAAAGTCATTTCAAAGACAGCTTCAAAATATACAGTATATGTAGTGCTCGACCCCCAAAGGGCCTCTGATTTGCCCCAGGCTCTTTACACAAGTCTGTACTTACAATGTCCTTGATGATGTCTGTCACCCAGCCTCCATAGGTAGATCCTGAGTGAGAGAAACAAAAGATCCTTCTCCAGGCCAGGACTATAGTATAGTGCCTTGAACAGTCCCAGAAAATCTCGGTAGAGTAGCCCCCCAGCTTTAGCATAGCTGGGACCTCAGTGAACACATGCAGAACTTTAGTTGGGCTGCCTGGAAGGGTAGCAGGCTAGGAACTTCTCCTGGACAAGAACAGGGCAACTCCAGACTCCAGACTATTTATGCTCACTCCCATCCCCAATCTGGGCACCCTTCCCCAGGAATTGGCTGAGACAATATAAATATTCAGCTGCTAATCTTCTTTCTCCCACCTGCTACTTTCAAGAACTATCTGGAAAAGAGGGGGAAGTAGTCAAACCCACAGCCAGCGAAACTCAGAGCAGACCAGAGCAATCTCAAACTGCTCCAGTGATTACAGAGGAGCCAAAATAAACAAATTTACCTAACCAGCCTAGCAATCAGTTTTGGAGGGTGCTACATACGAAATAATTAGGACCATGTTTCAACCACAAGCCAAACGAAATAAGAAATCCCCATGTGGCTGAAAAAAAGGAGCATTTAGGAGGTGGTTATATTGACTCCTGAATGCTTTGCATTCACTTCTTTACCCTTCTCCTAAAAGTGATCACCATGGACTGTGTTTCAGAAAGTCTGTACAGAGTGCACCTTGTGTAAACGAGACCAGAAAAAAATAGAGCAGTGCTCATGGCAACACACAGAGTGCAGTACAAAGCTGGAGGGAGGATGAGGGGTGGGGCACAATATAGGTGTGTGGACCAATGCCGGTGATGGCACAGAGTCTAGAATAAAGAACCAAAGAGGGAAAGGAGCCCCAGTAGAGAGGAGAAACTATCAGAATGAGAGCAAAAAAAGATAGTAGAATAGTAAGGAAGAGAACAGAGAGAGAGAGAAAGAGAGAGGTGGTCAAAGAGAGCACAACAAAGAATGTGTACATGAATCACTCCCAAAAACCCAACCACAATATTTTCATAGAACATGGAAGGATGGGAACCCCTATTAGGTCTTTCTTGCCATCTGTGACTTTATTGGTACATTCACCCTTACATCTTGCCCAGGTGTCAAGGTGTCGCAACTAGAGGGGGAGATAGAAATATCTTCAATAGACAGAAAGGCCAACAATGCGGTCTAGGATCAAGCCCAGGTCTCTCTATTCATGTATTATCGAGTCTGGATCTTGAGCCACAGACCCATTTCTTAATGCAGTATTCTACAAATAGCATAGTACCTCATCTGACAAGATAAAGCAACAATGATTCTCAGCCTTTCCCTTCATCATCAGTTATGGTTGCAGTCTTTATAAGCTTTTGTCGAAGGAAAAGATGATGCCAGTACATTGCTTGGCACGCATAGCTGCTTGAGACGTCATCCTAGGCCCAGTGAATTTGTGACCCTTCTCTTTCTTGTATACCTGTTTCCTTGTGATTATGACTTGGACCTTTAACTATGATTTGCCTTTACCTTGGGGCTCAGGTGTTGCTACCTGTGGATTGTTCATGGCTATGCCTAGTGTTCTGTTATCCTGCATTGTGTTTTGGACTCTGGCTGCCAATCCAGGCATTCTTACTTATACTTTCACTATCATCTAGTCCAAATAGGTGAAAACTAGCATTTTGTTTGTGGCACCCTGTCTTAAATAGGGTCCATTAACTAAATCGAGTTTTTGGATGGGTTGATTAATTAATTTCCATAGGCAATAAGTTTAAAAGGCTAAAAATAAAACCTATGTGGCTCACGGCCAAAGTTAAAAAAGCTATAAATAATAAGAAAATAGATTTTTAAAAATATAAAAATGAAGGAACACTATCATCATTAAAATGTTACAAAAAATATAGTAGACTATGTAAAAAGGAAATGACAGGAGCAAAAATTCATAACGAACTAGTAATAATAAATGAGTTCTTGCTGGAAAAAAATAATTTAAGCAACAGACAGCATGGATTCATGAAAGACAGACATTGTCAAACAAACCTGATTTCTTTTTATGAAGAGGTAAGTAAAACCTTGGACAGAGGGGTGGCTGTGAACGTAGTATACTTGAATTTTTCAAAAGCATTTGACACAGTTCCCCACACAATGTGTAAGGTAAAGTCTACAGGCTTGGAAAGATCAGTTTGTAAATGGATAGAAAACTGGCTAAAAGACAAAATTCAGAGAGTAGTGATTAATGATTCTTACTCTGAATGGTCTAAGGTTATCAGTGGTGTACCCCAAGGTTCAGTGTTAGGATCTTTACTTTTTAAAACCCTTATAAATGATACAGGGTCTGGGATTAAATAAGGGAGTTATTACCTGATAGCTCCTTTTTCAGGAATCCTCCAGGACGGTCACATGAGAGATAGGCTCCACCTCCTACAGGAAACACAAGCACACAAGTTTAAAACAAGCCGCCCTAGGCTGCCCCTTCAGTTGTATAAAGATTTCCTTGTCGTCTAGCACACATGTGCTGATATATGGACTTAGTATCTCATTTCTATAAGGGTGGGGGTCTACCGTCCTGGAGGATTCCTGGAAAAGGAGCTATCAGGTAATAACTCCCTTATTCCCCAGTCATCCTCCAGGACGGTCACATGAGACCCCAAAGATTCATACCTAGGGTGGGACTACCGCTTGCAGGACCTTTCGACCAAAGGTTAGGTCTTGGGCGGAGACCAGGTCGATCCTGTAGTGATTCACGAACGTGGAGTCACTGGACCAGATGGCTGCTCGGCAGATCTGGTCAATAGACGCCCCAGCTCTTTCTGCCCAGGAAGTGGCTATGGAGCGTGTGGAATGAGCTTTTATGTTTGTTGGTCTGGCTGATTCCTGGCTGTCGTAGGCTACTTTAATTACATTCCTGATCCATCTTGCAATGGAACTTTTAGATGCCGTTTTTCCTTTGTGTGTACCTCCAAATAGTACAAACAGATTTGAGGATTTTCTAAATTGCTTGGTGGCTTCAAGGTAGGCCAAAGTGCACCTCCTGACATCCAGGGTTGAAAATTTTTCTTCCCCCTGGTTCGTTGGGTTTTGACAGAAGGATGGTAGTATGACTTCTTGTGTACGATGGAAGTCTGAAGAGACTTTAGGGAGGAACAGTGGATCCGTTTTGAGTATCAGCTTGTCTGGGAAGACCGTAAGAAACGGTTCTTTTATGGAAAAAGCTTGGATTTCGCTGACCCTTCTGGCTGACGTGATTGCCACCAGGAAAGCCGTTTTCAGTGTTAGGTTTTTTGTGGAGGATTCCCAAATTGGCTCGAAGGGTGTTTGGGTAAGTGCTCTGAGTACCAGAGAGAGGTCCCATGGGGCTACGTTTGTGGTTTGCACTGGTCGTGTTCTGGCAATTGATTTGAAAAATCGTTTGATTAGCGGGTTTACGCTGAGTTGGTCGTCCAGAAAGACTGAGAGAGCTGCCGTATGCACTTTAAGGGTGCGTATCGCCAGCCCTGCTTCGGCTCCGTCTAGTAGGAATTCTAGTACCGTGCCGACCTCGTGTAGGTCTTTGTTCCTCTGGCGCATGTTATCAGAATATTTGTTCCAAATTTTTCCGTAAATTTTTTGCGTAACCGGTTTTCTGCTTTTCAGCAGAGTTTCTACCACCCTTGGGGTAAGTCCCTTTCCCCGTAGGATGCCCCGTTCAACAGCCAGGCTGTCAACTTTAAGGTTTGGAGATGGGGGTAGTAAGCTCCTGACTGTAGGAGAAGATCTTCTTGTATTGGTAGGGTCCAGGGTTTTTCTTCTGTCATGTTTCCCATGACCGAGAACCAAGACCTTTTTGGCCAGTAGGGCGTTATCAGGATTACCCTCGCCCTCTCCGTCCGTATCTTCCAAAGTGTTTTGGGGATTAGCTGTATGGGCGGAAAAGCGTACCCCAGTTCGAAAGACCATGGGAAGCCCAGTGCGTCTACTCCTAGGGAGTCTGTCTCCCTCTTTAGGGAGAAGTATCGCTTTGTCTTCCTGTTGCTTGCTGAGGCAAAGAGGTCCACCTCCGGGGTTCCCCACCTTTTGGTTATTCGGGAAAAAACCCCCCTGTTCAGCTCCCACTCTGTTGGGTCTAGCTGTTGTCGACTTAGTATGTCTGCTAGCGTGTTGAATGAGCCCTTTATATGTATTGCTGATATCGACTGGAGGTGTATTTCTGCCCAGGAGAGGAGCAAGTATGCCGTCTTCATTAGGGTTTTTGACCTTGTGCCCCCTTGGTGGTTTATTGTAAGCCACCGTCGTTGCATTGTCCGACAGGACCTGGACATGTTTTCCTAGTATCATCTCCTGAAATGCCTGCAGGGCCTCCCATACTGCTGACAATTCTCTCAGGTTGGAAGATGCTCTTGCTAGCTGGGGTTCCCAGAGCCCCTGTCTGACTTGCTGCCCTATATGTGCTCCCCACCGTGAGGCGCTTGCGTCCGTGGTGACCCGAACTTGTGTGTGAGGTAGCCACGGTCTGCCTCTTCCTAGGGTGAGCTTCCCGGTCCACCAGTTTAGGGTTTCCCTGACCGTTCTTGGGATTGAGATGACTTCTTCCAGGGAGTCTTCATTTTTGTTCCAGCCTTGCAGCAGATGATGTTGTAGAGCTCTCATATGCAGTTGGCTCCACTGGACCGTCGGGATTGCCGTCGCCATCAGTCCCAGGAGTGACATGACTGCTCTCCTTTTCCCCTGTTTTTCGGTTATGAGTTGGTTTGCTTTGTCGCCCAGCTTCATAATTTTTTCCTCCGAGAGGATAATTTTCTGTTCTATGGTGTTGATGGTGTAACCCAGGAATGTGGTCACTTGGGAGGGAACTCTGCTTGATTTTTTTAAGTTGATTTGCCACCCCAGATAAGTTAGGAACTCTTCTGTCTTCTGTAGGTTTGCCAGGGTTTCTTTTCTGGAGACCCCATAAATTAGGAAGTCGTCCAGGTATGGGATTATCTGGACTCCCTTTAACCTCAGTTCCTGCACTACCTCCGCTATTATTTTGGTGAAAATGCGTGGGGCTGAAGAGATGCCAAAGGGAAGCGCTTGGTATTGAAAATGGCGTGTTTTCATGCCTTCCTGTGTGGCGAAACGCAGGAACTTTTGGTGGTCGGGATGGATTGGCACGTGAAGATAATCGTCCTTCAGATCTAGTGTTACTAGGAAGGCTGCTGGTGGTAGAATTGTTCTTATCGAAAAGATGGTTTCCATCTTGAACTTTCTGTATTTTATGGATTTGTTTAGATTCTTTAAATTCAGAATTAAACGAGACATGCCCGAGGGTTTCTCTCTGATGAATATGTGAGAGTAATGCCCTCTGGTGTGAAGTGTTGGTTGTATCTCCACTATCACGCCTTCGTTTAGAAGGTCTTTGATTGCTAGGTCCATGAGTTTTTTGCTTTTTTGATCCTACTTGGACCTTTGTAGTTTTGAATGCGTACTGGGGTGCTGATTCGAATTCTATCATGTAACCCAGTGCAATTATCTGTAAAATAAATTGGTTTGAACAAAACGTTTTCCATTGTGGGAGGAAATGACGTAGTCTGCCCCCCACCGCCGTCCGGCTGGCGTCATTGGGTTTTGCTGGTGGATGCGGGTTTGGGGAACAGAAAATTGGTCCTGCCCTTGTTCCGGTTGAAGTTCCACCGGCGTTGAGTCTGGGGTCTTCCCCTTTTCGCCTGGTTTTCTCGTCTTGGTTGACGAAAGGACTGTTTTTCCCCCTGTTTGGGTTTTTTGAACGGGAAGCCCTTTGTTCTATCGGCTGACCTTTCTAGCACTTCCTCTAACTCTGAGCCGAAGAGTAGGTTGCCGTCAAAGGGGATGTTACATAGCTTGTTCTTTGAAGCATAGTCGCCCTCCCAGGTCTTTAGCCATAGTGGTCTCCTGGTTGCGTTGATTAAGCCCGTTGTTCGGGCGGTGAATCTTACTGCTTCTGCTGAGGCGTCCACCATGTATGCCACTCCTTTCTCGATGAGTGGGAGGGAGTCAAGGGCTTCTTCTGTCCCTGGAACCTTGCTCAGATGACTTCTGAGTTGTTCCAGCCAAAATGAAACGTTTCTGGCCACACAGGTATTCGCGATATTGGGCTGAAACCCCGCAGCCCCTGCCTCATAGGCTTGCCGTAGTACCACCTCCATTTTTTTTATCTATTGGGTCTTTCAGTTGGCCCATGTCCTCGAAGGATAGATCCGATCTTTTCGAAACTTTCACCAAAGATGCGTCCAGTTTCGGGCATTTGGTCGCGGTGATCTGGTTCTCCTCGAATGGGAATCGTCTCTTCAGCGCCTTGGGAAAGAAAAGTTTATTTTCAGGATTCTTCCATTCTTTCTTTATCATGTTCTTGATTGCCTGGTGTATCGGAAATGTTCTGCGTTTCTCTTCCTGGAGTCCCCTGTAAAGTCTATCCCTGATGGAGACTGTGGGGAGTGCTTCTGGGATGTCTTCGGTTATGTATATGGCCTGTAGTAATTTTTCAGTTTCCTCCGCCGGGAACAGGTGTTTAGTCATTCTTTGGGTTTCCGCCGTTCCCAGATCATCCTCTGAATCACAGCTGCTTTAGTCAAGCAGTTGCCCCTCTTCCGATTCCGAATCCGAGTCGGAGGAGCTTGGTTGGGGTACCGGTTTGGGTTTCCCTTTAGGTTTAGGGGTTTTGCCTTTTGCTGCCGTGGAGGGCTGTTCTTCTCCTTTCATGGCATTAATTGTAGCCTGCAGGGACTGCATTGTGGCTGTCATTTCTTTTTTGAAATCCGAAAGATCCTTAGCTAATGGACTTGCTTCCTAGTTGACGATCTTTTTAATGCATTTACTGCATAAAAGTTTGTCGCTTTCTGTTGGCAGTTTTGTGCCGCATGTACGGCAGTATTTTCTCTTTTTTGGCTTATTCAGACTGTCCGTCTGTTCCTGGCTTTTGGTCTGCAGGGATGCAGGCGGAAAGTAGGGGAGAGAGGAAGAGTAGGTGGGAGAGGATTGGGTGAACGAAAAAGCAGGGGTAAGCAATTTAGTCTTACTTCTGTGAGTCCCTTCATTTTTCTATTTGCCCCTTGCTCACTTACCAAGTGAGAGCTGGGGCTGGGTTCTGCAGCCTCTGGCAATATGGTACGGTCCTCCACCATTGTGCCGCCTGGAGGGGTTCACTGCAGGAGTTGTGCAGCTGTATTCTCCTGAGGTGACCGCTGCTGCTTTGTTTTGGGTTGTTTTTATTTTTAAAATTCGCGCCAAAACGGTCCCAGGGTCCGCCCAGTGGAAGTAAGGGCATTTTGTGCTGAATGCGTGTGATTTGCCCTAATCCAAGATGGCTGCCGAGGCACTTCCTGTACGGGCGCCATCTTGGTGATGTCACTTCCGCTCTCGCTCCCTGGCCGTCCGGCTGTTTGTTTGGGGCTGGCCACGAGGGGACATTATGACCGATGGTAGGTTATCCAGCGGTGGACCGAACCGGCCGTGTTACCTCCTGCCTCCGTCCTTACCTGAGTCCCCCCCCCCCCCGGGGCTGACGAAAAGCCGGCCGTATAGTTTGCCTTTTTCCAAGATGGCTGCCGAAGCACTTCCTGTGCGGGCGCCATCTTGGTGACGTCACTTCCGCTCCCGGCGTCCCGGAAGACGGAGAACCTTGCTGTTGTTATGCCGGGAGATGTACTCAGCCTCTGCCGTTGTCATCTCCCTGAGCCCGCCCGGAGGCTGACGAAATGCCGACCGCACCGGGGAGAACCGCCTGGAGTCCGGTGAGTGGCGTCAGGGCTGTGTAGCCATCCCCTACTTAGCCTAAAGCGGGGATGGCCTCTTTTGGAAACCCCCTTGATTCGGTCATTCCTCTGTAGCTTACCTGTGTCACAGGGGAAGGTTGCTGTGGGGTTTCTGTGGTGGGGGCTGCTGGTCTCCCCCACTTTTTGTCCCCCCTTTCCTTGTGCCTGGGACTGACGGCCTCGCCAGTCGTGTTCAGTTGGTCTCAGGGGGTACTCAGGGATGCCTGCCCTGGGTAATAAGAACCTGTTTCCAGGTTCAAAAAAAAACAAACTGGGGAGATATCCCCTGGTGCTGTGTTTGCGGGACGCAGGAAACACAAGAACTAAAGGGGCAGCCTAGGGCGGCTTGTTTTAAACTTGTGTGCTTGTGTTTCCTGTAGGAGTTGGAGCCTATCTCTCATGTGACCGTCCTGGAGGATGACTGGGGAAAGTTCAATTTCAGTCTTTGCAGATGACACCAAGCTATGCTGTGGAATAACATCCTTGCAGGATGTCTCCAACTTACAAGCCGACCTCATCATGGGCAACTATGAGGCAAGTGAGGTTTAATGTTAAAAAAAGTGTAAAGTTATGCACTTGGGGGCTAAGAATATGCATACATCATACATACTAGGATGAGTACAACTGGGGGAATCTATAGCGGAGAAGGATCTGGGGGTATTGGTAGACCATAGGGTTAATAAAACCATGGAAGGTTTCCAATGAGAGCAACGTCCTTTCTTGCATTAGGAAAGGTATGGACTCCAGAGAGAGATTTGCCCCTGTACAAATCATTAGTAAGACCTCATCTGGAATATGCAGTTCAGTTTTGGGCACCAGTTTTCAAAAAGGATATCGGGGAACTGGAGAAAGTGCAGAGAAGGGCAACCAAACTGATAAGAGGCATGGAGGAGCTCAGCTATGAGGATTGATTTGAGGAACTTAATTTATTCTATCTTGAGAAGAGGAGATTAAGGGGGATATTATCAACATGTACAAATACATAAGGGGTCCATATAGTGAACTTGGTGTTGAGTTATTCACTTTAAGGTCATCGCAGAGGACAAGGGGCCACTCTTTATGTCTAGGTGAAAAAAGATTTCATTTCCCAATACAAAAAGGTTTCTTCACAGTAAGAGCTGTGAAAATGTGGAATAGATTCCCTCCAGAGGTGGTTCTGGCCAGCTCAGGAGATTGCTTTTAAAAAAAGGCATGGATTCTTTCCTAGGTGTACATAATATAACTTGATACTAACCTTTATAGGTAAAGTTGATCCAGGGAATATCAGATTGCCTCTTAGGGGAGGAAACAATTTTTCCCCTGCTGTAGCAAATTGGATCATGCTTTTTTGCCTTCCTCTGGATCAACTGTGGGTATAGGATTGTGTATATGGGATTGTATGGTTGTTTTTTTTTTTTTATTATTGGTTGAACTAAATGGACTTGTGTCTTTTTTCAACCTGACTAACTATGTAACTATAAGTGGCCACGTATCTTCATGAGTGACCTGAGATTGAGTGATCTGCTTGGTATCTGGGACCCCTAACCCTCACCTCCTTGATTGTTCTACAATAAATCTGTAAAAAGGGAAAAGTGACTGGTGCCCAATATTCTTTCTAAGTTCCCCATGTAAGCCAAGGACCTGGGTAGAAATGCTGGCCTGCCTCTGGAGGTGGCACCATGCCTCTGGGGTGTCAGGGGTGCTAAATATTGAAAAGAAACATGGCAATTGTTTATTTCACACAGAGCTTTAGGTAAGTAATAGTCATTCAGTTAGATATACATTGATTATATAATTAGCCTGGAGTTGATCTTAAACAGAACACTTTACCTTCATAGGCCTTAACACATAAGTCATCAGGAGTTCCATAGATCTTCCATTGGCTCCTGCCTTCCAGTGCTTTAAGAATCACTACTTTTTCATTTGCCTTGCCATAGTTTAAGAACAAGTCTGCGCCCTGGATGCCAAACAAAGTGTCATTTTTACACTCCCATAGCTGAAGAGCATTAACACCATTGCATGGTAACAGGCTGACCACACTCATCTCACTTTTGGCGGACACCGTCAGGCACCGTGGCACCGCTACATTTATTAGCTGTTTTTTTGAGATCCATCTGAATTTTTGTGCATTATTGTCAGGCAAACAATCTGCGACCTTAATGATGTTGTTCTGAGCTTGTAAACATTTCTTGTAGTTTTCATTGTAGATTAAAAACGAGTCATATTCTGAAAAATAAGATTTGACAACAGCTAGATGTTATGAGTTTGTTAAAAGACATATACACAAATAATAGTACCATAGATATGGAGCTTGATAAGTTAAGTGATAGTATTTACATGCTGGCTTTGCATGTGTGCTGGCAGTTTACGAACTTTAAAATTAGGGCAGATTCACGTCACGTCAGATATAGGAAGAGATATATGCAGCTAAAATGATAAAGAACTTTTATTTTAAAAGCAGAGTTGCCTAACTACTGGTCATGAAGGCATTCATCACATTACAGGACCCACCAGGAGAATTTAATGGCCAAAAGAGTGGAGGCCAATATGAACTTTTGCAAGAGCCTAGTCAAGTCTGTATCTATACCCATCATTTTCAGATGTGATATTTCAACGACAATAGCCTGCTCTTTCTTATATTTATTTATTTCTTATATTTAATTTCTTGTAAGGAAATGTATTCGGTTTCTAATTGATTACATTGTTCTATGACCCTCAGTCTCATAAAAATTAAAGCTTGTCAAATTGCTGAAGTAGGCCGAGAGAAATGAGGGTGACACCATGTCTTACTTAGAGAGGTTGATTTACATACTTACATAGTTTGTGAGGTTGAAAAAATACACCAGTCCATGCAGTTCAACCTATGATGTGTGTGTGTGTGTGTTTGCAGTTAACAATACATAGTATACCCCTGTATGTTGTAGTCGTTAAGGTGCCCATCTAATAGTTTTTTAACTATCCATGCTCCCTAAAAATTACAGAAAGTTACCACACCAGCTCATCCTTAATTGATTAAGTAATAGCCCGTTTGGGCAAATCCCCAGCCTATATACCCTATCACCAGTTACCCAATACCTTTGGTCGGTGCTGTCCCAAGACCTTGTATTAACCACTTACCACAAAGTGACGTATCCCTACGTCGGCAGACTTTGCGGGGGTATACCGGGATGGTGCCTCTAGCTAGAGGCACTATCCCGATACCATGGTTTAGAGTCAACGGTCGGCTTTCTGTCGGTAACGACCGATGCGGCTCAGGAGCCGCTCGATCGTTACCCGGGTGAGCGGGAGGGGATGCCCCTCCCGCGCCTTCCGTGACTTTGCTCGGGGCTCCCTTCCCACCAGGAGCCCCGAGCACCCAGCCGGCACGTCCGCCGGCTGGATGGAGTCCCGATCAAAGCCGGGAGCGGCTTCGATTGGGTCTCCGATGACGTAACCCAGAGGCGGTGTCCATGACGTCACTTCCGGGTTACTGTGCTTCAAAAGGCGGCAAATTTAAAAAACGGCTGTATGCAAAAACGCCGTTTTTGGCGTTTTGCATTCATGGAAGTGTAGTGAAGGGGTCTAGGGTCTTTTAGACCCTCGATCCCTCCATAAAGAGTACCTGTCACTGCATATTGGTGTCACAAGGGATGTTTACATTGCTTGTGACAGCAATAAAAGTGATCAGATTTTTATTTTTTTTTAAAAACCTGTAATAAAGTTAAAAAAAATAAAAATAAATAGGAAAAAAAAACATTTTTAGCTGCCCCCGTCACCGTTAGCTCGTGCACAAAAAAAACGTATACGGAAGTCGAGCCGCGAATGAAATCGCTGTTCAAACCACACGTGAGGTATCGCCGCGATCGCCAGAGCGTGAGCAATATTTAAAAAAACTCCAACTCTAAACTGGTAACCGTTAAAAAAATTTAAAGCGTCGCCTATTGAGATCTCTATTGACCGTAGTTTGTCGCCATCCCACGGATGTGCGCAATTTTAAACCGTAACATTTTGGGTATCTGTTTACTCAGCGTGACATCATCTTTCACAATATACAAAAAAAATGGGCTAACTTTACTGTTTAGTGTTTTTTAAATGCAGTGAAATGTGATTTTTCAACATTTTTCCAAAAAAAGACCGCTGCGCAAATACCGCGTGACAAAAAATATTGCAATGACCGACATTTTATTCTCAAGAGTCTTTGCTAAAAAAATATATATAATGTTTGGGGGTTCTAAGTAGTTTTCTAGGAAAAAATACTATTTTTAACTTGTAAACAAAAAGTGTCCGAAATAGGGCTGGGGCTTAAGTGGTTAAGGCAAAAAAGGGGGTGAAGAGGGGGGAAAGGAAGGAAAGGGAAAGGGGAGGGGAAGGAAAAGGGTTGAGAAAGAGGGGGAGGGGAAAGAGAGGGGCAAGGAAAAGAAACCCCCCCAACCCACAAGTAGGTCATATATGGACACTCCGGTATTGATTCAGGTTATTTTTTAAATTGAAAATTTATACAAAACAAAGAGACCAATTATTACAAAAAAACCTTCACCAACAAGTAAAAATGACAATGTTGTCAGTATTTAAAAACAAATTTGGGAATAAGGCAGCTGCACATGCTTTACCCATCCATTTGCTCACTTGTCCATCACATCCACCCTCCAATAACAAAGTCCATGGTTGTAAGGAGTTATTACAATTGTAACTGGAGGTCTACCATGTGTGGGTAGGTGCAGTAGTGTTGGCAGGGGGGGGGGGGCTGACAGGGACTATAGCCCCGTGTTGGCCCCCAAAAAGCCCCGGGTCTCATATTCCTTTTTAAAATGATTAGCCCCGAAACACTCCCAAGGCCTGGGGTTGGTCGGGGCTAAATACCTCAGCATAACATCCATCCAGTGATTGGTTGGGCGGCCGCAAAGAAAGAGTGGAGCTGTCAAAATGAAGAATTGATGTTGGGGTGGGCGGGGCCGATATGTGGGGCTCCGCTCCCTTGTTCCAATTACCTTATAGACAAAGGTAGCGGCTAGTTCCTGCCCAGCAGAAGGACCCTGGTGATGTCAGCAGACCATGTGACTGTTTGGTCACATGGTACAGAGAATAACAGGAACTGGTTACAACACATGTGACTTCTCTGCGAGACAGGTATGTTCAAGGCTTTTATCTGCTTAAACTTTTGGAATACCTGCCAAGGAGTAGGACTGTCTCAAGGGGTGTCTCTGTGTGTATATGATGGGGGGATGTCTCTGTGTGTATATGAGGGGGGATGTCTCTGTGTGTATATGAGGGGGATGTCTCTGTGTGTATATGAGGGGGGGTGTCTCTGTGTGTATATGGGGGGGATGTCTCTGTATGTATATGAGGGGGGGATGTCTCTGTGTGTATATGAGGGGGGATGTCTCTGTGTGTATATGGAGGGGGGGATGTCTCTGTGTGTATATGAGGGGGGGTGTCTCTGTGTGTATATGAGGGGGGGTGTCTCTGTGTGTATATGAGGGGGGAATGTCTCTGTGTGTATATGGAGGGGGGGATGTCTCTGTGTGTATATGGAGGGGGGGATGTCTCTGTGTGTATATGGAGGGGGGGATGTCTCTGTGTGTATATGGAGGGGGGGATGTCTCTGTGTGTATATGGAGGGGGGATGTCTCTGTGTGTATATGAGGGGGGAATGTCTCTGTGTGTATATGGAGGGGGGGATGTCTCTGTGTGTATATGGAGGGGGGGTGTCTCTGTGTGTATATGGAGGGGGGGTGTCTCTGTGTGTATATGGAGGGGGAGGGATGTCTCTGTGTGTATATGAGGGGGGGATATCTCTGTGTGTATATGGGGGGGGGACGTCTCTGTGTGTATATGGGGGGAGGGGGGTGTCTCTGTGTGTATATGAGGGGGGGATGTCTCTGTGTGTGTATATGAGGGGGATGTCTCTGTGTGTATATGGAGGGGGGATGTCTATGTGTGTATATGGAGGGGGGGATGTCTCTGTGTGTATATGGAGGGGGGGTGTCTCTATGTGTATATGGAGGGGGAGGGATGTCTCTGTGTGTATATGAGGGGGGGGTGTCTCTGTGTGTATATGGGGGGGGGGAGGTCTCTGTGTGTATATGAGGGGATGGGGGTGTCTCTGTGTGTATATGAGGGGGGGATGTCTCTGTGTGTGTATATGAGGGGGGTGTCTCTGTGTGTGTATATGAGGGGGGGGTTGTCTCTGTGTATATGGAGTGGGGATGTCTCTGTGTGTGTATATGGAGGGGGGATGTCTCTGTGTGTATATGGAGGGGGGATGTCTCTGTATATATGGGGGGGGGTCACAGCCGCTGGCCAGGGAGGAAGCTGCCAGGGGGCAGGACCAATCTTACATCAACATTGCACCTCATGGCAAAGAACTCTCTGAGGATCTGAAAAAAAAGATTTTTTGCTGTACATAAAGATGGCCTAGGCTATAAGAAGATTGCCAAGACCCTGAAACAGAGTGGCAGCACGGTGGCCAAGATCATGCAGAAGTATAACAAGACATGTTCCACTCAGGCTAATGTCGACCAAAGAAGTTGAGTGCACATGCTCAGCGTCATATCCAGAGGTTGTATATTTGTGGAATAGGTTTTTGAGTGCTGCCAGAATTGCTGCAGAGGTTGAAGTGGTGTGTGGGGGGGGGGGGGGATTTCAGCCTGTCAGTGCTAAGACCATACGCCGCACACTGCATTAAATTGGTCTGCATGGCTTTCATCCCAGTAGGAAGCCTCTTCTAAAGATGATGCACAAGAATGCCCACAAACAGTTTGCTGAAGACAAGCAAACTAAGGACATGGATTACTGGAACCATGTCCTGTGGTCTGACGAGACCAAAATAAACTTAATTGGTTCAGATGGTGTCAAGCTTGTGTGGGGGCAACCAGGTGAGGAGTACAAAGGCAAGTGTGTCTTGCCTACAGTCAAGCATGGTGGCGGGAGTGTCATGGTCTGGGGCTGCATGAGTGCTGCAGCACTGGGAAGCTACAGTTCATTGAGGGAACCATGAATGCCAACATCTACTGTGACATACTGAAGCAGAGCATGATCCCCTTCCTTCGGAGACTGGGCCGCAGGGCAGTATTCCAACATGATAACGATCCCAAACAAACCTCGAAGATGACCACTGGCTTGCTGAAGAATCTGAGTGTAAAGGTGATGAATTGGCCAAGAATGTTACCAGACTTAAACCCTATTGAGCATCTGTGGGGCATCCTCAAACGGAAGGTGGAGGAGCGCAAGGTCTCTAACATCCACCAGCTCGGTGATGTCATCATGAAGGAATAGGAGAAGACTCCAGTGGCAACCTGTGAAGCTCTGGTGAACTCCATGCCCAAGAGGGTTAAAGCAGTGCTGGAAAAGAATGGTGGCCACACAAAATTTTGACACTTTGGGCCGAATTTGGACATTTTCACTTAGGGGTGTACTCGCTTTTGTTGCCAGCGGTTAATACATTAATGGCTGTGTGTTGAGTTATTTTGAGGGGACAGCAAATTTACACTGTTACAGTATACAAGTATATATATATATTTATTGCTAACCAAATCCCCTCCTATTCTGTTCTCTATTATCCTCCTTCATTTCTCAAAAACCAACCTCTGAGGTCCAGGTAGTTTTACTCCTAAGCTGTATCTCATGTCAGCCTCAAACACCCAGCATCTTCATATAATCCTCAGTTTTTTTTACATTTCAACCAGTCCCCCCATATGTTCACATATTTCCCACAAGAGTCCTTTGCTGTGGATATTGTATCTTCCATAGATCTCACCCAACCCGCCCTTACGTCCCAATCCCCTATACTCAGGGCTTCTGGCAATTGCCAGAATACCGGTATCAGGCTTTTAGCTGCATTCAATAAATGAGGCACCAGCATGTTTTTATATCCCATCCCCTTTTTCTTCTAAAAACTTGTATCTTTGTGCACTCCCACCACAAATGCACAAATGTTCTACATAAGCTATCCCGTATCCTTAATGTGTTCCTGGTCAATGTGCTTGTGTTATTGGCTAAATCCTGATATACCCGTGGAACCCAAACCATCTTTCCCAGATCTACCCTAATTTGTGCACACTCAATTCCCACCCAAACGCTTGACTTCCTTATTATGAATCTAGTCTGCTATTTGTGCTATAGAAATTGCCAGATAGTATTTTTGAAAAATCTGGCGCCGCTACCCCCCCCCCCCCCCAACCTTTTTTTATTTTGGTAATACTGTATACGTGATTCTGGGATGTTTATGTGCCCAATTTGTGCTTTAATACCATTGCTCTTAGCTTCCTGAAGTAAGCCTGGGGGAGGGTGATTGGGACAATTTGGAATATGTATATGAGCTTGGGGAGAATATTCATTTTTACTGCGTTTATTCTACCCAACCGTGAGAGGGGTCTGTATCTCAGGGAGTTCAGTTGTTCCTTCACCTTATTCAATATGGGTATGTAATTGGCTTTATACAGAGTCACTAGGGATCTCATTAATTGAATTCCAAGGCATCCCATTTCCTCTCTACACCATACAAAGGGACATTTAGTCTGGATTGCCTGTTGTTCTCTCTTTGGTATTGTGATGTTCAAAATCTCCAATTTAGCTATGTTGACTTTGAATTTTGATAGCTTCCCGTATCTCCTTAATTCCCCCAACACTCTTGGTAGTGTTAACCAAGGGTTAGAGATAAAAAATAGTACATCATCCACATATGCGGCTACCTTGTACTCCCTATTCCCCACTCGCACCCCTTTAATGTCTGAGCTTTTATGGATTGCTGCCAATAGAGGTTATAAGGCCAAAACAAACAGCATTGGGGAGAGGGGGCATCCTTGCCTATGTAGCTCGAAGAGGAAGGACAAACTGCCATTCACTATTTTTTTTGCCATTGGGTGACAATAGAAGGCAGAGATCCATCGCATCATCCTATCTCCGATGCCTAGGTACCTCAGAGTATCTAACATGGAGCTCCAATCGACCCTGTCGAAGGCCTTTTCGGCATCTCCTGACAGTAGCACGGCCAGAGTGCCCTTCTTTTTCACTTCATGGATCAAAAGAAGTGACTTAAGGCAGTTGTCCCTCCCCTCTCACCTACCTGGTCATTATGTATCCATCTTGGCAGTAAGGGTTTTAGTCTTTCTGCTATAGTTTTAGTGAAGATTTTTATGTCTGCGTTTAAAAGGGAAATTGGTCTGTAGCTTGTCAGTGCCATGGGGGTCTTTCCCTTCCTTCAAAATGAGAGTTATGTAAGGGAGCAGAGACTCTTCTCTTGAGTTCTCTCCTTTCCCCACTGTATTGAAATATGTACATCATTTAGGGACTAAAACCTTTTGAAACCTTTTATAATACATAATAGAATACCCAGCAGAGCCCGGGCTCTTACCCAGGGTGATATACTTTATTGCCCACCCCATGTGTAAATGGGGCCCTTAAGTCCTCTTGCTCTTCCCTAGGTAACCTTGGGAGATCAAGCTCCCACAGATATTCCCATACAGCCGGATCTAACTTTCTACTTTCCCTACCTTCCCCTTTCAGCCTAACATTATAAAGCTGACTATAGTATGAGTGAAATGCCTGAGTGATATTTGGGGATTAATGTACTATTTCCCGTTCTCTTTTTTAATCTTGAAGATATAGAATGTGGTTTTTTTTTCTCCCTTACTGCTTTTGCTAGCCATTTCCCGGGTTTATTTCCCCATTGGTATTTTTTTTTTCATAGCTACATGAAATGCGTTTTTTGTCTCCTGCTCTATAAGTGCCGTCAGTTACCCTCTCTTCTCAATTAGTTCTCACTGCTCTGGGATGCCATTGGGTCTAGTCCGTTGTTCAAAAATGTGGATCTCCCTAAGTAACTGGTTCTTCCTCTCCTTCTTTTCCCTCTTTCTTTGTGTCCCAATGCCTATTAATATCCCCCGTATATAAGCCAGTGAAATCTCTGGTGTATCATTAATAGCAAAAAAGCTCTCTGATTACTTTTCCACCGTCTCAATTATCTTAGGGTCCTAAATGAGCGAGTCATTCAGTTTCCAGGGCCTTTCTCTGGGTGCTGCTCTTAGTAAATCTAACTGGGCCATCACTGGGGCATGGTCAGAGAGTGCAGTGGGCTTAATGGTGCATCCATGAGGGAAGTAAATAGTTGATGCTCTATTAAAATATAATCAATCCTGAAAAAGGAGCCATGTATTGAGGAATAACACGTATAATCTCTTAGTTTTGGGTGTCTGACCCTCCAAGCATCCACCAACTGACATTCCTCCAGTAAACTTCTAATTTCACTCTGCTGTTGTAGTGGGAGATGAGAAAGCCCCGTCAATGAGTCCACACATGGGTCCAACCCCATGGTAAGGTCTCCCACTACAATAAGCATCCCTTCTTTAAATATCATCAACTTTTTCAGGGTTTTTCTCAGGAACTTATTTGGCTTTTTATTAGGGGAGTAAATGTTTGCAAAAGTACACTCCATATCAAATAGTTTTTCCTTATGTAGCACTGCCCCCTTGGGGTTGCTGGTTTTTAACACTTTTGGATTACCCTGGGTTACCCGTAGCAACTGCATGCAGAAATCTTAAAACTTTACGTTCGGCTCAATCAATGATCAGTCTAGGGGTTGATGTTTTTGTTGTTTTTATTTTATATTGGGATGGGAGAAGGGATGAATGGGATACTCCAACACTTGAACTATTCACAATTCTGAGGACTTCTAACTTGAGAATGCGGAAAGGCCGCTACTTCATCCTGCCACTGGATGAATCTGAGGTAAATATTCCTTCTGGTATTTCTCTTCAGGGCACTCACCTAGTACCCCCTTTCCTTCATCAGCTGACACCCGTCCACTCACTACACTACTCCGGAGTGGTACCCTTCCTGGGCAGACCCTTAGGCAAGATCCTCTGTACTCACGATACTGCTTTCCAGATTCTCGCAGTGCCTCAACTCCTCCAGTCAGCTCTCCTGCACCTCTGGGCTTAGCTCCACTCCTCTGGCTCACCAGGCCGACTGTCTGTGACCACACACCAACTACTTCAGAAGAGGAGGCAGCCGCCACCCTCCTTTTGGGACTCTGCTTCCCGCCAAAGACCTCATGCACCTGTGCCCCTGGCTTTTTATACTACACCCCACAGTGCACTGAGACAGCAGTCTGTGCCAATCCCTGGGGCTGTATCAAAGCCCTGTGTCCTCAATGGCCAGGTTTCCTCCACTGTCCAATGTGCCTCCCCATTGGGCACAGTGGGGACACTCCCCCAGACCATATGAATCACACACTGGGCACATTGAGCAGACCTAACTCACAGATCCTGCTCCCTGTTAAGCAGAGTGCAATATAGAATTTACCTGTTGCTCCTCTGATAGGCAGACAGAGCCAAAAACTATACTCACTCTCTAGCACCTACCTAGGAGGGTGCTACACTTAATAAACAGAAACCTCCCCTCGGGATCTGCCAGCTGCTCCTTTAGCGTGAACAAGGGGCTTTTGTCGAATCCAATCGCCACTCCTCGTGAGTGACTCGAAACAGAGTTACCAAAAAAACAACATAGGGAAAAGGCGGGATGACAATTTAATCCCTGAGGAATGTGTGATATGTGTTTCTTGTAAACAGGCCACTCCTGTCCCATAATGATGCAGTTCTTTAGTTACCTTATGCCTTTTGCTAGGTGTATTCCAACCCCTAACATTATATGATATTAGATAGATTAACCAAAGCCATGGGGAGCCACAGGAGCAGCTAACATATCCTTTTCCCGGAGAGAGGTCCTGTATGAAGAGGAAGAGAGAGAGAAAAAAAAAAGAAACCCCCACCCAACACCCTTCCCAAGAGGTTAACCCCCTCTGAAAGGCTGGACAATTGTCCAGATCTTATTCCTTGTACGAACCTTGTGTCGCCTCCCATCCATACCTTCCCAGGGGGCAACCACTCCGACACTCTGACCCAACCCCACCCGTTGGATCAACAAGCCCTCCAGCCCTCTCCTCCCCACCACCACCCCAAGAAGGAAAAAGGGATGGGAGAAGAGATGAGAGAGGAGGGGGGAGAGGGAGGAAGGACAAAAGATAACGTCATGTTCCCTCCCCCCTCCCCCACTCGCCCCCCCTCCTCCCCCTCATCCTCCTACTCTCCCCTCCTTCCTAACGCTCCTCTCTCCACCCAAGACCACCACTCCTCCCTCAACATGATTGGCCCGTCCCAGCCCGGGAGTGGTAGATTCAATTTCTTGCAGAATTCTCCCAAATCTTCTGGGAATCTCAAAACCTCCTTGCGGCCGTCTTTTTTCCCTTTGAGGCAGGGCGAGAAACGCCAACGACAGGAGATATTGGAAGCTCGCAGCTGATCTATCAGGGGTTTAAGAAGTCTCCTTCTTGCTAGAGTTTCGGCTGACAGATCAGTGTATAGCTGTAGATTTACTCCCTCAAGAGTAATCCCTGAGGCATTCTGGGCTTTTTCCATAAGTGTCATCTTTTCTTCTACATAGTAAAACCTCACGATCACATCTCTTAGGGCGCCCCCACCCTGGCTTTGATATCCTCCCACCTTGTGCACTCGTGTCGATTTTTAAGGTTTCTGGGGGATTCTTTCCCAGCATAGGATTAAAGAGACCCCGCACTAATGTGATCAGGTCTTCCTCCTCCTGTTTCTCTGGTAAGCCATTAATTTGCATATTTTTCATTCGACTTCGATTCTCCTGGTCTTCTAATTTACATAGTAGGGAACGATTAGCTCTCTGCAGTAGCTTCATCTGTTTGCTCAGATCATCCAGTAATCGGTCATGTACATTTATTCTCCTCTCCACTTCCTCCACACGGCAGAGTACCTGTCCAGTATCTGCCCAGACTGCTGCTATAGCCAATTTCAACGATGTTTCCATTTTAGCAAGCAGTCCCGCTAATGCTTCTTTAATAAGAGGTAGGCTTGCTTGGGGATCCTTCAGGCCGCCATCTCCTTCTGCTGCTAAGACTGAACTCTCCCCTTTAGAGCCCCCACTTTGCGCCTTAGGTCCCCCTTGAGGGGCCCCTCCAGTACTTTTTGGTCTAATTGCCCCTAGGCCGTTGATCCTCCTCACTGAAAGCTCCTCTGTTATAGGTCTTTGCTTTCCCATCCCAGTCCGCCTTGGAGCCCATTGTCTAGGGCTATCAAGCCTTTCTTCCACCATACTGGTCTCTGCTGTCATATATCGCTGTATGCCTCCTGGGCTAGGGGTGGGTTGGATTACTTTGCTGGCTTTTGATTTGCCTCTCATCCTTGGCCCCAGATGGTATCAACTGTAAGGTGAGGAGTGGAGGACCCAAAAATAAAAGGATGCCTAGGCAACAAAGAAAATAATTACCACCAGGAAAAAGTGGTAAAGTGCCGATGATGGACAGTTTAATATTCAAAGCAATATGGCACGGCCTGACAGAGGTCAAAAATAAGCTCAGTCCCTTTAAGTCAAGAAGTGGAGCTTACAACTAAGCACATAAGTGAAATGGCTATAGAGTATACAGCAGTCAGGCAAAGTATACAGCAGCAGGGGGCCCTCTGTTAATTGTTATAGGAGGACATTTCTCTCTGAAACAGTCCTTTCCCTTAAACTAGTTCAGGGGTCTTCACCCTGGCCTTTGCCCCTCAGAAAGCTCTCTCTGACAGCTTTACCCAAGTCTACCTGAAGGCAGGCTTACCACTTCTGATCCTTCAGTGTGGGGTGATTAGGTCTCCTCTTCATCCACAGCTTCCACCAGTGGGGGTGGAGGGGAATCCGGTAACCCATGCGGCGGTGAGGGGATCAGATGGACCAGGGCCAAGGTGGATCAGAGGCTCGGGTTCCAGCAGCACACTGAAGGGAGCCGTCTCTCTTCGGTGTGGGCCGTGGAGTGCATCGGGCAGCAGCGTAGTTTGGGCAGCGGCTTGCCTACTCCAGAATGGGTGTGAGCGTCATCATGCCTGAGCTCCTCCCCCTCTTACATTTCCCTTTGTATTCTTTGTAGTGCTGGAATGCTGCCAATGACCCCTCTGGTTTGCATTTCTTGAAGGCCTTTTCTTTTGTTTTTATATGCATTTTTCCATTGGAGTTTAGCCACCCAGGGTTTATTTTAGCTCTTTTAAATGTATTCCCTGTCAGAATGCACTGGCCAATACCTTTATTAGGAATGTACATAAAGCACACCCATTTTTCCCCAGTGTTTTTGTTCCCAGGATTCTATCCCATTTAATATCGTCTAGCATAGAGCGAAGTTTAGGGAAATTGTCTCTTTTGAAGTTCAGTGTCTATGTATTACCCTTATGTTTCCCATTTCTGTGATTTATACTTAAACTAATTGACCTATGGTCACTGTTTTCTAAGTTGCCCCTTATTTCTACATCCGCAATCAGGTCTGTTTTATTCATAATTAGTCGGTCTAGTAACGCATTGTTTCTCGTTGGTGCGTTCACCAACTGACCCATGAAGTTGTCCTGCAAAACTTTTAGGAAATGGCAAGCCTTATACGAATGTGCGGTTCCTTCTGCCCAGTCTATATCTGGATAAATAAAATCCCCCATTATAATGACATTTCCCATCCTTGCTGCCATTCCAAGCTGTGATAGGAGGTCCGCCTCCCCCTCCTCCCTCTGGTTGGGGGTGAGGGGGGTGCCTATACTATACCCTTGTTAGATATTATGAGGCTGCAGTTTGGATTTGTCAACTTACCTACCTTGGGCTTTGGATCTCTGGTCACCCTACCACTAATGCCTCCAATATTGCCTGCTTGAACCTTGTTCCCCGCAGGCTAGCTCTACATCTGGACCCCCCATCACCTAGTTTAAAAGCCCCTATAACTTTTTGGCCATCTTCTCTCCCAGTACAGCTGCACCCTTCCCATTTAGGTGTAGTCTGTCCCTTTTAAAGAGCCAGAAACCGAATGAAAAGTCAGCCCAGTTCTTGAGGAACCCCTCCTTTCTACACTAGTTCCTCAGCCACTTATTAACTTCCCTAATTTCCCGCTGCCTCTCTGGTGTTGCTCAAGGTACAGGTTGTATTTCCAAGAATACTACCTTGGAGGTCCTACTCCTCAATTTAGCTCCTAAGTCCCTGAAATAGTTTTTTAGGACTCTCCACCTTCCTCTAACTTTGCCATTGGTACCCACATGTACCATGTCAGCTGGGTCCTCCCCAGCCCCACCCAATAATCTGTCCAACAGATCTGTGATGTGCCGAACCCGAGCGCCCAGTAAACAGCATACTGTTCAGCGCTTACGGTCTTTGGGACAGAATGCCCTCTCTGTCCTTCTTTTTTTTCTGTCCTTCTAATAATTGAGTCCCCTACCACCAGAATCTGTCTTTCCTTACCCTTAGCCTCTCTCCCACCCTTACTGGAGAAGTTATTCCCCTGGCAGCTTGGGGCGTTGCTCTGCTCCAGCAATGCAGGTCCCTGACTGCTTTTTCCAACATCACGCAACAGGGCGTATTTATTGGGATGTTCCAGCCCAGGACCGGCCTCCTTGACTCTTTCCCCTCTACCCTTCCTAACAGTAACCCAACTACTCTGCTCTGGTGCCTGATCCCTTGTATCATTCTCCACCCGCCTTTGTGCAGACACATGCCGGGTAAGTTCCCAACTCTCTTTTAGTATTGAGATTCTTCTCAGTGTTGCCAGTTGCTTCCCTAGATTCAGGACCTGAGCTTCCAGGGAAGCAACATGCTTACATTTTGTGCAGCTGTATTCGCCCTCGATCGGATGATCAAGGAACGCATACATGCAACAAGATGTGCAAGAGTCGCATCTCCACACACACACAAAACATCGTTGTTTGATTAGTAAGTGAATGTGTTTTTTAAATTAACTATATTTTACTAGTACACTATGGGCTATTGGCATTGATTGTCTTTCCATTGTAACAACACAAACCTGATGAGCACGGATCCGGAGGGAGAGACCCGGACACCAATTTATTTATCAACATTATATATTGAAACTGTGGATTCAGAGAACTCTTAATAGAAGTGTGCTTTTAAACACAGCTTATTTATATAACTAAATCTAAGCACACATGGGTATGCTTCTTCATACAGACCCCCCTAAGCATGTACTCTCTTCTTTATATGGATTACTGATTATGGCCTTTAGCCCAGAATTCCTTTTCTACACTAGGGTGTGGGAACGGGAACTCGGGCATGCTTTATCCCCTTTGGACTGGCATAAATGCTTTGTTTTAACCCATGGATTTTCTGTGGATATTAGGATTCAAGAAAAGGGGTTTAAACTACTAACAAGATGGTATCGATGCTCGGCTACTATCAAATATATCGATTCTACAGCGTCCGAGGTATGTTGGAGATGTTCCTCAGATAGGGGCACAATGCTACATATATGGTGGCACTGCCACCAAATCCTGAAGTTATGGGAAAATGTTTTTGTTTTGTACTGCAGGTTGACAGAGACCACAATGACTCCTTCCCCTGAGATATCTCTGTTATCCTTGATACCGGGACCTCTATGGTTAGTTAAATTAGATATCCTACGCCATTTTTTGGCTGCTATGAGAAATGTGATCCCTAGATACTGGAGACAATCAGAAGTGCCCTCTCTGATGGAGTGGGCGACAGAGGTGGATAAAATTAAAGCCTTGGAACGTTTACTTGCGCAAGAACTTGATGATTTGAAACGTTTCGCGAATACTTGGTCCGTGTGGGCTGAATTTCGGGATTCAGCCGAGTTTGTCAAATGGGTCACTGATCTATCATCATAGCGGAGTGCGTACTTTCTGTGCATATTTTTTGTGTTTTTTTTATTATTCTTATTTATTTATTTCTAATTATATATTTTTTTCTTTTTTTCTTTTTCCCCCTGTTCGGTCAAGAGTGTTTTACATCATGTCATTAACCGGTTGCCGACCGCCGCATGACTATATACTGCGGCGGTCAGCCCCGGCCAGGCAGAGTGACATATGGATATGTCACTCGCCTGTCACTGACTTGCGAGCCTATTGCGGGCGGGCGGGCGCGCGCCCGCCGAGGCGCGCGCCCGCCGCGGCTCGTTCACAGACAAGTCAGTGCGTGTGTCTGGCGGACTCGGTGTCCGCCGGTCACACTACGATCACTCCTGTGAAGGGAGAAAGGCGGAGCGGCTTATGTAAACAAGCCGCCCGTCATTCTCCCTGGTGTAAAAATGAAGATCTGACGGTTCTACTATGTAGAACCGTTGATCTTTGCTTTTACAGCAATAGCCATGTCCCTGCACAGTTAGAAACACGCCCCTAGGACACACTTAACCCCTCCCTGTCCAATAAAGTTAACTCCTTCCCTGCCAGTGTCATTTTTGCAGTAACAGTGCATATATATATATATATATATAGATAGATATATATAGCACTGATTACTGCAGTAATGTCACTGGTACCCCCAAAAGTGTCAAAAATATCAGTCAAGGGTCCGATCTGTCCGCCGCAATGTCGCAGTACCGCAAAAAAAAATCGCAGATCGCCGCCATTACTCGTTAAAAAAAAAAACAAAAATGACAAAAATCTTTCCCTTTGTTAGTAAACGCGATAACTTTTGCGCAAACCAATCAAAATACGCTTTTTGCGATTTTTTTTACCAAACATATGTAGCGTAAAACAATTTGGCCGAAAATGTTAAAAAATTTTGATTTTTAAATTTTTTTGGGGGGGAATTTCATATAAAAAAATGTGAAAAATATTGTTATTTTTGCAAAAATTACGCTCTTTTTTTGTTTAGAGCGCATGATCAAAAAATCGCACAGGTGATGAAATACCACCAAAAGAAAGCTCTGTTTGTGGGAAAAAAAGGACGTGAAATTCGTTTAGGTACAGCGTCGCACGACCGCGCAATTGTCAGTCAAAGTCACGCAGTAAAAAATCGCAAAAAACCCCCTGGTCTTTTAGCAGCCAAATCCTCCGGGGCTTAAGTGGTTAAGCCAACTAAGACATTTTGACATATTTGTAAATCAGGATTAAGTGATATACTCAGAGAAGTATTTAGTTATGGGATTATAATTATGATATGAGTTGGTCTTACTACAATATATTAAGGTTTTGTAAGATAAAGTACTCTATGTAGCTATAATGTTTGATAGATATTAAATGTTTGATATCTATGTTTCTAACATTAACATGAAATACTTGGTATTATGTTACGTAGTATTAAGTAAGATGGTTCTGGAGAGAATTTTTGTCTTCCCTTTTTTCTTGTGTTTACTTGTATTTTCTAATAAAAATAAGATTGAAAACAAAAAAAAAAATCTAAGCACACAGTCACTTTAGAGATCAAACACAAATATAATTTTACACCCATTTGGAGCACACGGATGTTTTTATTAGGAAATATTTAAGATTCCATCAAAGACTTTTTAGATCATATCTTTGTTAGAATAGTATTTAGATTGTGTACTAATTGTAGCACAGTTGTGAGGATACCAACTATCGGTATAGAGCAGCGCCAAAACCCACTAATTTCTGATTTTATTACCTACTTTCCTCAGGGGAAGGAGACGGGTGGGCAGCAGCTCCATTTTTTATTTATTTATTCTTGTATATTATCATACCTATACCTTTTGCGCAGGATTAAAATCCAATTATTTTACCAGTTACCAGTTATTGCCACTTTACTTGGTCCTATGGATTTGGGAATTTATCATTTTTCCAGCACATATGCAGTACACAGTTGCTTTACCAAGTTCCACAGCTTCCCCATTCATTGGATCTGTATCCCTTACAGGTGTCAAACTCAGTTCATCAGCATTATGGTTGTCCTCAAAGGGCCGGCTGTATATGTAAGACTAGATGCCCAAAGCTCCCCCACCATCAGAAGTCAAGAGTCCCCCACCATTCCTCACATCACAGTGCACCCCCCCCCCCCTTATCATGTGCTGATGCCAGAAAGAAGCTGGGGGCAAAGCTGGGAAGCAGAAAGTGCATGGTCTGGAGAAGGACCAAAAGAGGTCTAGAGTCAGCAGCTGGACTCTGCTAAATGCTGAGACCAGGGGAGGCAGAGATGAAGGGGTACTATGATTGCACAGAGAAGCACAGGATCTGCTTTAGTTCTATACTCCTCCCTGCTGCTGACTGCTGAGACAAGGTGGGGACAGAGACGAGGGAGTGCAAAAGCTGCAGGAGAGGTACGAGGGCCACATGATATGGCCTGGAGGGTCGGATTCTGCCCCCGGCCTTGTGTTCGGTACATGTGCATTATAAAGCTGGCCATACACTACTAGAATTTGGTTCTAAATTTTTCATTTTCAGAACATTCAGAAGCAGTATAGAATTTATTTTCTTAAAACAAAATAATTTCTAGCAGCGAAGGTGGTTTTCATTTGCAAAATTCCATCCATACCAAAACTGAAACTTACAAGCAAATTCAATTTTCAAGTACTTTCAAAAAACATGCATCAGGTCTCTATTGGCATTATCAAAATCTACTGATGAGATTTTTCATACAAACGACTTAAAAATCTACCACTGTATGGCCATCAGTATGTTGCCAGACCATTTTGTTTTATATGTGGTTCTTGATGCTAAGTACCTGATTAAGAGCCTAACTATGAATTTATAACTTCAAGAGTGTTATCCCTTGCCTGTTCATCCTGTGGTCCTGTCTGTTTTTCCTATTTGTTGTTACTTTAGCTGTTTTACCAACTTTATCTTGTCTTCTGAAAGGGTAACTTTGTTATGGAGACCCCTGTTACTGTCCTAAAAGATCTGTTGACCATGCTCCTGTCTACGAATTTGCTATTGCTCTTTGACAATATTGTTACTGACAACGGCTTGGCTCCTGACCACAACAATTGCTCATCCAGTACCATGCCATCATCATCAGACTACTGACAGACTACTGACTTATGAAACTGGTTGTTAATGTCAGAGCTTTCACTAACTCTATCCTGATTTTTAGGTACTCAATCTGTGCTTACTACCCCTAACAGTCCATATAGGTGAATATGAAATCATTAATATATTTTAATGCAGCTTGAAAATGTCATATAAAATTAGTGCAATTCATTTTAAATGTGAAGAAAGTTCTTGAGTAAAATCAGGTCACACTTGTTCACACAAAAAGTGATGTGCCCAAAACATGCTGTACACAAGTCTTAACTTTGGTGTATCACACTTAAAAACAGTGCTCAAACTCCTTGCCGGTTAATTGATCTCCAGATTATAAGAGATCAATAGCACATAGGAAATAGTAATGCCACAGCCTCAGTCACGACAGATACCCGAGTATCAGCATCCAGCAAAATGACCACATCTGCACCCTGAAGCAGAAATGGAGGTAAAATGTATAGATCATAATCAAAGAAGTTTGAGCACTATTTGGGTGTGATACATCAAAGTTAACACTTGTGGGTAGCGTGTTTTAAGCACATCACTTGCCACGTGAACAAGTTTGATTCGATTTTACTCAATAACTTCCTGCACATTTAAAGGGACTTGCATTCACTTTATATGAAGTTTTCGGCTACACAATGTATTGTTAATTTCATATTCACTCATATACTGTGCTGAGTTTTTGTTGTTACCGTGTGCACTTACCAAGCAATATTTATTTATGAATTGTGCAGATTTTTATATAATTTCCTGTATGACTTGATCAATATTTTAAATGAATAGCACAGTTATTTTTTTCTATTTAGAATTTTTTGATCCTGTATTTTGTGGATGTTTAATGTGCTGCTGTTCCCTTGTAAGTATACCGAGCACAAGATAATTTTTTGTTTTTTTAATTAATAGCTTAATGAAGAGGTCTAGCATAGCCTACTAACTGCAACAGATGGCAGCACATTACATCTAGATACTAAAGTGGGGTACACACTATAAGAAAATCGGGCCAACGATTGTCCGATTTTCCTCGTTGTTTCACAGCAAATCGGATCCAATGAAAGAATTTTCTTACGAAAATTCGTATGAAAATTCTTCTACGACAAAGGCTTTTTTTGTTGTTTATTGTTTCTGATCATGCGCAGTCTTTCTTTTCTGATTTTTCTTGTACAAAAATCGTACGAAAACGGTACACATTAAACAAAAATCATTTGTTTTTTCCCGTACGGAAAATTTTTTGGAGTTTGTCCCTTCGAGAACTTTCCTAAGAAAATTCTGAATCATCTGTGGAAAGTTCTGTACACACTATACGAAAATCGTACGAAAATAGTGTTTACGAGCCTTAACACTCGGTGGTTAAACACTTTGGTGTTGGTTTACTAAAGGCAAATAGACTGTGCAAAGTGCAGTTGCTCCAGAGCTTAGTAAATGATCAAAGCTCTGCTGACTTCCCTCATCCAATCATCTGCAAGCAAAAATTCAGTTTTTTTTTTTCTTGCATGTGATTGAGTATTCTTTGCAAAGTGAAGATTTACCTAATTAACTAAGCTCTGCCTTTAGTAAATCAACCCACTTTTTTGTTTTCATTAGAGGAAAGTTCAGGTGTTCCAAGTACACATAAGTATACCCCTAAAGCTGTAGTAAAGCAATTGCCTTACAGGTGTTTTTTTAAACTGCCATGGTTTACTACCACTTTAAATTTGGTATATCTGATCACCTTGAAGCCATAAAAATTTACATTTAACCTCCCTGGCAGTATGATTATGTCAGGAATTACATACCAAAAGCGGTACAATTGTTTTCATGGAAATTTGGCGTTATGTATTATAGGCCTACAATTCTTAGTAATTACTGACTTAAACCTGACCAAAACAAGACTCTAGTAGACATCCCAGATGTGATAAATTTGAAACACAAACACGTGAATTATAATCGAATCAATAATATTATTTTATTATTTAATATATAATATATATAATAAAATTATATTATTGATTAGATTATAATTCATGCATTATATATTATAGATATATGTGTGTGTATATATATATATATAATATATAACGCATGAATTATAATTGAATCAATAATATAATTTTATATACGTATATATATATATGTGTGTGTGTGCATATATATATATATATATATATATATATATATATATATATATATATATATATATATATATACCGGTGTGTATATATATATATATATATATTCATATATGCATATATATATATATGCATATATATATATATATATATATATATAATACAAAATGTGTTTTGTGTTTTGTGCAACGTTTTTTTTTTTTGAATTTCCCTCCCTAGTTCCGCTCCCATGTAGCATTGCTGCTGCAGGGAACGGAACTAGGAAGTGATCAGACCGACGGAGGACGGAGGAGCGGCGGGACTCTCGGCTGGCGATCTCAGCAATGAGAGATCATCGCTGGATCGCCAGGATAAGGTAAGAGAACACCGCTGCGCTCTCTGCAATCCACCCCGAGCGTGACTCGGGGTTACCGCTCCTGATATGAAAAACCAACCCCGAGTCACGCTCGGGATTACCGCCTAGGAGGTTAAGGCCTCGTTCACACGGGCTCTCCGTTTTTGTAGTCCGTTCAGTCACTTTTTTTTTTTTGTTTACAGACACGGATGACACTTGTGTCATCCGGTCCGTATGTCCGCATATCATCCCATCCGTGTATGTCTATGGGATTGCGGATGTCAGCGGATGAGATTCGATTTTGCGTCCTTTCCGTTTTTTAAACGGAAGAAAAATAGGGTTCTGTTCCGTTCCAAAAAACGGAACAGAACTGAAAAGACGCAAATCGTAATCGCAATCCCATTGACATGCATTATGTCCGTATATCACCCGCAAATGGATGGGGTGATATACGGACATACGGAACGCCCGTGTGAAAGAGGCCTAATAAAAGTATTGTTTTTAAGAAACAGGTAGCCTAACCAAGCCACAGTTAGTTCACACAAAGCTCTTTATCCATTTAAAAATGTATTTCATAAGCTCAGAGCTGGCCCAAGACATTGTGCTGCCTGGGTCCAAGAATGAAATGCTGCCCCCCTCCCAAAACAAAAAAAAAATCACGCCCAACAAAAGGCCCCCACATCCATTATTTTATATAAATATAACATTTAGAAAATATTATACACTATATTATATACTGTTATCTTCTTCCATAACTCACCACAGGACTGGTCCACCAAACACCCACTGTCTGTCAATCCTGTGTCTGTCGTGCCCACGGCCCTGGAAGATCCAGCCTGCCCTGCGTGAGGTAGAGTGCGCTGATGTCTGACGTCATTGGGCACACCACACTCACGCGAGGGACGTTCCTCGTAGGAAACACTCCGCCTCCACATACTCATCAGTTTGCACTACAGGCAGCAGTATGAGATGGGGAAATGCCGTCCGTAACGCCCCACAAACTTATGACACACAAAAGTGCTGGAAAAAAAATTTTGGGAGTCAATATGCCGCCCCTCTCCAAGTGCTGCCTGGGTCCAATGGACCCAGTGGGACCCATGGAAGGGCCGGCCCTGCATACGTTGATTGTATACACGGCAGTCTGATTGTGCAAACTCCTTTAGATCTACCAGCAACAATGTAAGTTCTTGCCCATTGGGACACAACTAAAATAGAATGTTTGGGAAATCAGTAACTGCCATCACTGAATTGTTTTTTTCTTTTTTTTTTTTTTAATAGTAAAAGCTCTGGGGGCTATTATCCTTACTTCCCAACTTTGTTAGTCAGTAAAGACAGAACAACTTACTACACTAAGTATTGCCTTAAAGTTTAAGATGACAGCCTTGGAACATGCACCTTTAAAATATGACAGCAATAAACCAGTACTCAAACTTCTTTTTTTGACATTTGACAGGTTACCTTTAAAGCATTGGGTGGATTAGGCATAGGGGTTGATTTAATAAAACTGGAGAGTGCAAATTCTGGTGAAGCTCTGCATAAAAACTAAACGGCTTCAAAGTTTTTTGTTAAAGCTTAATTGAACAAATTGATGATAGTAGCTGATTGGCTACCATGCACAGCTGCACCAGATTTTGCACTCTCTAGTTTTATTAAATCAACCCCGTAGAGTAGATGTATTTTTCAGTGCAGAAAAGGAAATTGATTCTAAGATTTTTAACCAATCAACCTGCTGTGTCAGAAAAAAAGTGGTAATTCATTACCTCTAAATATTCAAAAAAAATCTTAGGTAGTGAATAAAGCTGTAACTGTACATCTATTCTGCTGCCTCTGCTTGCCCTTAATATGAAGAGGTAAACAAATCTACGACTCATTAAAAACTTACCCAGCTGAACAGTCGGCCAGATTACAAGCAGAAGTATAAGTAGTATGGATGAACTCATTATAGCCATCTCATTATTCTTGCAACGCTGTAGATTTAAATCCTTTGGTTACCGAAGTCCTGTTCAAACACACTGGAGTTCCAGTTCAGTTCTTTAACTTTTAAAAGACTGAAAGGTACAATGAGTGTTGTGGCTTCTAAACGATATAAGAATATCCTGTCACATGGGCCTAATGCAAATAGTAACTCCCACTTCTTATTTTGCTTCCATAAGCTAATTTTTATTAACCACTGCTACTGATTTTGTCAATAAGCTGTCTACTTGGTCCAAAATGATTCACAATGTGAGTTTTTGTAAAGTATTTCCTAATTTCTCCAGAATCAGGTTACGGGCAAACAGAAAAAGAGGATGTTCCAGTGAGAAAAAAAAATAGTAAGGGTTTTCATAATGTGTTTCAAGTATCAATGTGATTGTTTCATTAGGATCAGATTTATACAGTCTGGTCCCCTTAGCCAACTGCCTAATGTTGTTCCCCCACAACCCCAACATAGTGGCTAACCATAGTATACCTCCAACAAGATCAGACATCAAATCTGCTCTACTAGGGATTGTGTTCCTGGGGAAGAAAAGGAAAGAAAGACAACAGCTCCCCCACTACTGACCCCAAGAGAGTAGGGATAATTGTTAACCTACTTTTTAGCATTTTGGTTCCTATATTTCCACTGTTGATGAGCAAATCAGCCAAATTTCTGTTTACCAAAAGATTGTTAATTTAATTTAAAAATGTTCAAATGTGAATCAGGTGAATTGCATTAATGTTAGAGTGAGCAGATTGTGATGGTCAGTTGTGGCCCTTTGGAGATCATAGGTCATATCCTCTCTAAATCATATCCTCTCTAAATACACCAATGCCTGAGGCTGTTCACACATTGTTCAATAAGTAAACCTTGAAATAACCTTTTTAATGGTAAGAAACCACTTTTGCTAGCAGTTTGTACGGTATGCACATGTAGCGCTTACCCCCACAGCAGCCACTTGATAAGACAGGTTCTCTGTTCTGTCGCAACTCTATAAACAGCTCGGTTCCCACTGACTCACCTAGGTATAGGTTAGAGGCCACTCACACTTGTGTAACTTAAGCGTTAGTATGCTACCACTTTATAATACTGCACAACAATAGGCCACAAAAAACTTGATGGAGATGAAATAGATGTATTGTGGCAAGGCAAGTTAGACAATGCATAAACCAGTAGACAGGCAACTGAACACCTTTGAACAGGCCAGACCAAATAGGATGTAAACCAACCTATAATATGGCAACTAACTAAAAGTTAAACAAAATTTTAACTGGCATAAACAGTGGGAAATATAACAACATTAACTAACTTAAAGAAATGTTCTCAAGTGCACTCTATGCATACAGCCCTAATAGTGGATTGGCGTATTTGTTCCTGACAAGGGGTACCCCTGTATGTGGCTATAAAGTATCTGGTACCTAATTAACAGTGTTATCTGGCTATTGTTGAGGCCTGTTTGTAAGGTGATACATGTGAAGCTGTCTCTTTAAGAGATGGGATGTAAGAAGGGAGCAGTCTCTATTGACATTAACTGTGGGCAGTAAGGGGTCAAGCTCAGTTGTTCCGCTCACCACTCTTGGTATGCAACAGACTAGGTCTAGTGCGCTTGGCAGTTTGTTGTCCCAGAAGGCTTGGTCATCCCGGTCAGATCCTCACAATCAGGGTTCCCAGTACCTCAGTCCTCACGAACAGGTCCTCACAAAACTCTGTCCTGTGTAGGCACACATGGCAATGGGTCCCTCCAGAATTGGTCCCACCACAGAAAACAGTGGCTTAGTCCTCACCCTGTCTCGTGTGGGTATGGACTAGTGATCAATCGATATAGTTTTTTCGTTACCGATACCGATACCAATATTTTGGCCAATGCATATCTGTATCGACCGATATTTTCGTACATATAAAATACATTTTTTTTTTATCACTTGACAGGTACTCTTGTGGAGGGATATGGGGGTCTAAAAGCCTCCAAACCCCTCCTCTGCACTTAAAAGCATTCAAAACGCCAAGTTTGGCTGTTTTGAATGCTGTCATTTTTTTGAATCTGGGGCCACAACCCGGAAGTGATGTCATGATATCACTTCATTGCTTATATCTTTAATTTGTACATATGTGAGTGGCATATTCAATAACATTTGTAAACGGAATTATGCTATGTGACATCGTTTTAACCTTATATGAGTAATATTTGTAATATCGGTAATATCGGCCAGTTCTGGGTCCGATACAGATATATCGGCAAAAGTCAATATCGGCCCTCGATATATCGGCCTTGCCAATAATCGGTCAATCCCTAGTATGGACCTCACAGGCAGCAGGTCCACACTCTCTGATTCCCCACACTAGACTGCCCAGACCTCCGGTAAATTGTCTGGGAAAACTCTGTGTCTCTCTATGTACAGGGATTTGTGTATTTGTGTATTTTGTTTTTTTTTTTTCAACAAATTAGTCTGAATTGCTAAGTGATACAGTAGGCTCCATTAAAGTACCGTATTTATCGGCGTATAACATGCACTTTTTCCTCCTACAAATGGAGGAAACAGCAATAGTACGTGTTATACGCCGATATTTAAAAAGGCCAGGAAGCAGCGCCAAGAGCAGAAGGGGGCAGGCCGCGCCAAGGAGAAGGAAGGACGAGCTGTCATAGGAAGTCCCGCCTCCTCTGCCGAGACGTGTGACGTCTATCATAGGCAGGACTTCCGATGACAACGAGTGATCGTTCTCCCTTCTCCTCGGCCCGGCCCGCCCCTTCTGCTCTCCACGCTGCTTTTCGGCCTTTTTAAAAACTGATAGTGTCAATGGCGCTTGCAAGGCTGCATTAGTGGAGACTGCGCTGGCGAGGCTGCATTGCTGGAGGCTGCATTGCTGGAGACTGCATTGCTGGAGACTGCTTATGAGGCTGCATTGCTGGAGGCTGCATTGCTGGACACTGCTTATGAGGCTGCATTGCTGGAGGCTGCATTGCTGGAGACTGCATTGCTGGACACTGCTTATGAGGCTGCATTGCTGGACACTGCTTATGACGCTGCATTGTTGGACACTGCTGATGAGGCTGCATTGTTGGACACTGCTGATGAGGCTGCATTGCTAGTCACTGCTGATGAGGCTGCATTGCTGGACACTGGTGAGATGTCATTTGATTAAAAAAAAAATTTTCTGAGTTCAAAGCTGTATATTTTAAATGTAAGCTTTTTTCCTGAAATTTCTCTCCTAATATTGAGGTGCGTGTTATACGCCGGCGCGTGTTATACGCAGATAAATACGGTATATTGTAGAAAGTCAGCCTAGGGCAGGGTGAAGAGAGGGTTAATTCTACAGGGCAGGTACTTCCCTTTCAGACCTGCTTATTAAGCAGCTGGTCTGAAAGGGTCAGTGGAGCTGCTTGCAAGGAGTGGAAGAGACACCAGCACGCTGAGAGGGATGCTCCATTGCTGGACTGTGACCTTTACTGGGTGAGCCAAGCCTTATGAGATACTGTAGCTCTGGCTACAGCTGTGTAATAAGTTGCCTATAAGCCTGTTTGCTCTAAAGACTGTGGAATATTATTTCAAGACAAGGCTGTCGTTTTCTGTTTGTTTTGCCGAATAAAAGCATATTTAATTTTACTGAACTGTCTCTGAGCTAGTTGAGCACCCCTCTGATCCCGCACAATTGGTGGAGGATGTTGGCAGTTTGAGGGGTGCAGGCCAATCCCATGTCCTGGGTTAAAGTTGTACAGCCTGTTAAAACTTCTGAAAAGGCAATGGAGAAATTCCAAAAGCAATTGATGGTGTCTAATGTTGCACAGCAGGAGACAAACTGCTTTACTGGTGGAACAGATAGCGGCTTTACAGAAAGCAGTAACCCAGCAGGCTGAAATGGTGAAAGGTGACCCACAGAAGGCAGTGCAGTGGACCTTGCAAAAGATGACAGTCACAGACAATGTTGAATCATACCTAGCAATGTTTGAGCAGATTGTAGCAAGAGAAGGTCTGCCTGAGAAAGACCGGGCTGATGTGCTGGCTCCATTCCTGACTGCAGATCCCCAACAGGCATACTGTGACTTGGCCCCAGAATCAGCACGGAACTATAAGCTGCTGAAAGCAGAAACCCTAGCGAGGCTGGGAGTGACTGTCGCTTTAAGGGCAAGCCGAGTTCATGGCTGGTGCTTTGACAAAGTAAAGCCTGCTATACCACTATACCCCTTGGTGCACTTGTTCCAGATTTGGCTGAATTCTGAGGAGAATACGCCCACTCAGATTGTCAAAAGAGTCACACTGGACCGTTTTCTGCATGGTCTGCCCAGGGAGATCCACCGATGCGTGGCTCAGTCCAAGCCTTAGTCCCTGGATGAGATGGCTGCTGCTGTCGAGTGTTACAACTGTGCTAAGAAGTTTCCATGGGGGAGGGAGGGGCCTGACAATGGCGCCGGCTGCACGTGTGTGCTGAGATAATCGGGCTGGAGCCACGGGTCTAAACACCCATCTGGGACAGAGTAAAAGCGGCTGGAGTGAGAGGCTGATGGTGGCCGATATTAAGCATACATCGGCCCGCTGATCGCTTCGACCCCCCCCCCTTTACCTCGCCTACCCGAGGTGCGCTGGGGTCCCAAGCCTGTCTGTGTGGATGCTGGAGACGGTGGACTGGAGAGCCGACAGGAGAGGTGCCGCAGGACGCAGCCGGGAGATATGAGCCCGGCACCCGACGTCTGTCAGCCCGAGGACTCCTCGGAGCGAGCAGAGCAAGCTGAGACACCGTAGCCGCTGACAGACAGGAGAAATTGCGGCCCTGCCGGTCGATCAGGCAGGAAGAGAGTCTCAAAGGGATACCGCGGACCGGAGGTTGGGTGAGGTGAGAGGGGATCCCTCCCCCCGCTACTAAGTTTAAGAGGCTGCAGTATTTTGTTGGTGTTTTTTCTGTCTCTTTCTCGTGATGCCTAAATAACAAAAAGAATGCAGATTGAAGTGAAAGTGGTAAAAGTAACAATCAAGATATATATATACACTTTGTTTCCTTTGACTTAAATGAGAAATGGAAAGGACTTAAAGGGGGACTGTCAGTACAAAAAAAAAAGAGAGAGAGAGAGGAGAAAAACTAGAATAGAACTTTTTTCCCATAGCCATCTGAAAGAGAAAACCCTTTTTTCTCAAAGGACTAAGGGCATAAGACAGGATCTGTCCCAGGGAGATATAAACAGAGATCCCCTCAGACAGCTGTTATAAAACACTGCATCTTTAATTTTGGACTGTACACATAGGGGCATAGCAAAAAAAGGGAAGCAAGACCACTGAAATGAAAAATAAAACAACAAAAGATGGGGGTGGAAAACTACCAAAAATTAGCGCTAGCCCTTCATCCATCAAAAAATACATGAAACAATAACAGGAGAAAATGTGAGCAGTGAGAGACAAGCATCGGCTAAACCAAAACAAAGTAATGAACAAAATAAAAAACTCGAAATCAGAAAATGACTGAAACAACTGAAGAAAATAACTCTGACCTCTCTACAGATAGTGTACAGGTGGGCAGAATACAGACGGATAAAGATCCTGAGTTTGGAAAAGAGGAAGTGCGGAGAGTTCAAGATCAACTCCCAACAAAAGATGAAATGAGGGAAATGTTTGCAAGATTGGAACAGTTCATTAAAAAAGAAGTAGCAACTTTACATGGGGACCTTGGTCAAATGCTGAAAAGAATAGAGGAAGTGGAGGAAAAAACTAATAGCTTTGAGAAAGAACTAAAGGTACTTAAGGAGGAAATAAGGAAATCTCAGATAGCACAAAGAAATATATTATACAAATTAGAAGATCAAGAAAATAGGAATATAAGAAAAAACCTAAGAATACATGGCTTCCCAGAAAATGGAAAAGACGAAAATTTAGTAAAAATGATGGAAATAGCATTTAATCCCCTCCTAGGAAGAGAAATAACAACAAAAATGGAAATTGAAAGAATACATAGAATCAGGAAACCAAAAAATTTACCTAAGGAGACCACAAGAGATGTAATAGTGAGATTCCATAGATATGAAGAAAGAGCCCAGATCTGGGAAAAAATGAAAAATAGGCCTCCTGGGAAAAAATGAAAAATAGGCCTCCTTTGAAATATAAAGACGCAGATTTACAGATATTTCCAGATCTCTCACAAGAAACAATATCAAGGAAACTGAGTCTTAAACCAATGACAGAATTACTGAAGCAGCATAACATCCAATACTTTTGGGGATACCCAGCTTGCCTAGGAGTAAGGAAAGATGGAAGGACAATAAGACTGAGATTCCCGGAAGAATTACAGGACTTTTGTGAGAATCTGAAAATGCCTATGCCTGAAATACCTGAATGGAAAACCATAAGAAGGAAAGGAGCAGAAGAGGAAGTTCAGGGGCAGTGGATGAATAAGAAGAAATAATAGAAAGAAGAGGAAACACAATGGAAAGGACTTAGGGACTTGATGTGGCGGGGGGGGAGGGGAAGAAAAGAGAGAGAGAGAACTCCTAGATGGGTACCCGTGGAATCTGGCGGATCCTCTTTCTATGGGACCACATGGGTAAGGAGAGAGAAGTTAGGCGTCCAGGCTCAGAGCCCAACCTCAGGGGAAAAAGTCGAAAAGGAGGGAGGAAGAACTTCGACTAGATGGGCCCAAAGGGAGAGGGCAAAATGACCCACAGGGTTTCAATGGGAGGGGGAGAGGGGATTTGGGGGGGGATGGGGAAGGGAGGGGGGCTGGGCGAGGAAGGTGGGGTAAGGGAGGGAGAAGGGGGAAAGGGAAGGGTAAACCACAGTCTAGTGTATCCACTCCATTATTATTCGAGATAAGTTTGATGGGAAGAGCAATCTGCAATTTAATGTATCCATTCCTTTTCCTTTTCATTTGGGCAAGATGGAGCTTCCTCTGTTCTCTGGGGAAGAATGAAATACCTCTTTTTAATCATAAAAAATGACAGAGATTAGTTATGTAACGTATAACATAAGAGGACTGAACTCCCCCGAGAAGAGACAGAAAATCCTGAAAGGGATTAAAAATATGGTAGCTGATCTAGTTTTCCTACAGGAAACTCACATCCTACATTCCTCTATTATCAGATTGTACTCAAAAGACCACCCCACGTGGTACTATTCTGACTCTACAACAAAAAAATCAAAAGGGGTGGCTATTGGGTTCGCCAGAGGAACTCACTTTGTTTTAGAAGAGAGGATGGTAGACCATGAGGGAAGATTCCTTTTCTTGAAAGGGAAACTTCATTCCAAGGATGTGACTCTGGTAAACGTGTATTGCCCAAATGACAAACCTATGGGATATCTTGGGAAAATTCTAGATAAGCTAATAGAATTTAGAAAAGGGAGAGTGATATTAGCGGGTGATTTCAATTTTTGTCTTGACCCAGAAATCGACTGTACGTCGGCTGTACAGAGGAGTAGAGCAACACACTTGAAAACGATCAAAAAGAAGCTATTCCAATGCCAATTATTGGACATTTGGAGGGTGCTTCATCCGAAAGAACGAGATTATACGTTCTACTCCTCTGTACATAAAATACACTCGAGGATCGATTACATCATGATAGACCATAGAGGGATAGAACTAGTGACAGAGGCTAAAATGGGGATTAAAACCTGGTCGGATCACGCACCCATTAAGATAAAGTTGAAAATATTAGGGGGATTATTAAAAACAAATACCTGGAGATTAAATGAGGAACTGCTCAGGGAAAAAAAATGGGGAGAAGAAATTAGAAAAGAATTATATTTCCATATTAATGAAAATGAAGAAACTTCAAAAAATATACTTTGGGAAGCGCAAAAATCATAAATGAGGGGGATCTTAATTACTAAAGGGTCAAGAAGGAAAAAAGAGAGAATAGAACATAAAGAAAAATTGATAAAAGAGATTTATGATTTAGAACAAAGCCATAAAAATATTCAGTTGGTTGAGATCCAACACCAGTTAGTTATAAAAAGAGAAGAACTAAAAGAATTAATAGAACAAGAAATCAGACAGGAGATCAGGAAAGTAACTAAAGAAAACTATCAGGGAAATAACAAGATTGGGAAGAAACTTGTGAAAATCATTTAAAAAAAGAAAGCGATAAATTACAGTATATAGAGAAAATGAAAGACACTAAGGGGGAAATGGTATATTCAACGGCCGATATAGCAAAAGTATTTCAGGAGTACTATGGGAAACTTTATAATATCAAAGAAACAGGAGGAGAGAGGGACCCGGCTAAAATGGAAAAAATTAAACAATATTTGAAAGAGGCGAAATTACCTAAAATACAAGACAAAATAGATCAACTAGAAGCTCAAATCACAGAAGAAGAGATAAGCAAAGCCCTTAAAATTACACCTTCAGGGAAGAGCCCTGGACCAGACGGGTTCACGGTAAGCTATTATAAAAGACATAAGGACCTGTTAATACCCAAATTAAAAGATTATTTTAACGGCTTAGGGCAAGAATATGGGATGAGTAAGGACGCCCTCTTAGCATCAATTATGGTAATCCTGAAAGAAGGAAAAGACGCGACCGTATGTTCAAGCTATAGACCCATCTCGCTTTTAAATATTGATACAAAACTCTTCGCAAAAGTGTTGGCAACCAGAATGAAAAATTTGAGGGAAGAATGGGTCCACAGGGATCAAACAGGATTTATACCCGGGAGACAGGGCCGAGATAACGGTGTAAGAACAATTCTGTTGATGCGGCAGATGGCTAAGAGTGGATCCCAAGGGCTGATTCTATCGATAGATGCTGAGAAAGCATTTGACAGAGTCAGCTGGGATTTCATGATGGGAACCTTGGAGGAACTGGGAATTGGAAGAAAAATTATGGCATGGATAAAAACACTCTATGACCAGCCCACTGCCAGGGTGAAAGTAAACTGGGCCCACTCAGAGCCATTTGGGATGTCTAACGGAACAAGGCAGGGATGCCCGTTGTCCCCGTTATTGTTTGTTCTCTCATTGGAACCCTTATTAGCGACAATTAGGAAGAACCCAGATGTGAAAGGAGTAGAGGTGGGGGATGTGGAACATAAGATCGCCGCATTTGCGGATGATCTGTTGCTGTACATCTCCAGACCAAGGATAACCCTACAAAATGTATTAGAAAGCTTGAAAAGATATGGAAAATTATCTAACTTAAAAATTAATCCTACTAAATCAGAGATATTAAATATCAATGTAAAAAAACAAGAAGAAGAAAAATTAAAACTGGAATTCCCCTTCACCTGGAAAAAACTAGGACTAAAATATTTAGGAATTATCTTGACAAAAAAACCCGAAGGACTGTATAAAAAAAATTATATCCGCTATTAAATGAAATTAAAAAAGAGCTTAACAGGATATCACATAGGCCGCTATCATGGATAGGGAGAATAAATATAATAAAAATGGCAATTCTACCAAAAATAACCTACAAATTTCAAATTTCGATCCCTCAGATATATTTCAGAACTCTGAAATCATTAATAACTAGTTTTATCTGGAAAAGATGTAAACCCAGAATACAACATGCAGTATTAATTAAAGGCAAAAATCAAGGGGGCCTAGCAGTACCAGACTTCAAAAAATATTACGATGCAACTATTCTCTCACGTGTGATGGAATGGGGGAAAACAAAAAGCGAAAAAAACTGGGTAAAAATAGAATGCACAATGAGTCACATTCACTTAGGAAAAATGATATGGATACCTGCACAATACAGGAATTTGAACTTCAATACATATCCGATCACAACTCAAGCACTAAAAATCTGGGACTTAATTCACAAAAGAAAAAAATGGCAATACAACTCACCGTTAATCCCTTTAAAAGACACAAATTAATTCCCACAAGGACAAGAAAAAATGGGAGGAAAGTGGATAGGAAACGAGGATGCACATTTGAGGGATATTATGGACAATGAGCAAATATACACATATGAGATATTAAAACAAAAAAGAAAAGATTGGAGACTCGATGAGTGGCGGTACTGCCAGTTGAGGCACTTTGTGACTTCCCTGCCAAGACCGCTGAGAAGGGGAGAAGATTTTCTCCCTTTTGAGCGGATCTGCTCCTCAGAGAAACATGAAAATAAAATATCAAATATATATTAAATTCTGGTGGACTTGACAGGACCGTCGGTCCCGCCATTCATCGACAAATGGTAGAGGGACTTGGGCACACGAAATAAAGACTTTCACTTGGGAAAAAGTTTAAAATTAATACACAGTTCCACAGTAGATATAAACACAGCTGAAATTAATTGCAAGATGATACATTACCCCCGATAAAGTTCATAATTATCAAAAATAAAAATAAAAAAACTGCTGGAGGGGTTGCTTAGAAGTAGGTACAATGGAGCATTCATGGTGGAAATGCCCAAAAATTAAAAAGTACTGGAAGGAAATCTTAGGTCTAATTAAAAAAATCACAAAAATAGAAATCCCGGAAGATCCTTGGTATTGCCTATTTCATGGTATTAAAAATTCCGTTAGGCAATATAAAACAACATTAATACCCCGTCTGATGAATGCAGCAAAAGGATTAATCCCGTTATTTTGGCAACAGGAAGAGGCCCCGACCACGGGAGACTGGGTACAAAGAGTCGAGAGAATAAGAACATTGGAATATCTGAGAGATTGGGAGGAAGATGATGCAGAGGAGTGGGGTGATATATGGGAAAATTGGAGAGAGTTTAAGACAACGAGAGAATACACTAAATGGAGTGGAGAAAAAGAGAAAGACAACTAGTATAGATAAGGGGGGGTAAAATAGAGGGAAACATAAGGGAAGGGAGAAGTTATATTACTGGAAATTTGAAGTTTTTATTTGTGTGAAATGTATTTGTATGTTCTCTTCTTTTTGAAAACAATAAATAAAAAAAATAAAAAAGTTTCCATGGGAGTCCCTCTTTCCCCAGAGAGCTGAGTCAAGCCAACAAAGTGCGTTCTAGCACCAAGATGGCACCCGTTGACCGCAGGGTGTCTGCTCGAGTGCATAACACAACTGTCAGGATCACCCCAGTACCAAAGCTTCAAGAGACCTGGCAGGGGGAACCCCGTGAGGTTCGCTGTTGGTCCTGCCATCAACTGGGTCATCTGGCAAGAAGACAAGAAGAACCAATGGAGTGCAACATGAGTCGTTGTCGCTCCATGTATGCCTATGCAGTGTGTGCTGCAGCCAGCCTGAATCCACATGAGTGTGTGGTGCAGGTCAAAGAACAGGGGGTGGTAACACTCCTTGACTCTGGAAGTGTCGTCACCCTGCTCCATGCGGACAAGTTTCAGAGAACCCTGGTATCAGGGGAACAGGTCGGGGTCATCTGTGTCCATGGTGATGTGAAAGACTATCCGGTGGCCTGTGTGACCATGTACACCTGCAGGAACTGCTACAATAAAGGTTGGGGTAGTACCAGGATTGCCCCATGACTTACTAATTGGGCGAGACTGCCCCATATTTTAGAACTTGTATGAGCACAAGCTCAAAGGTTCGAGGGTTTCCCCCCAAAAGTAAGAACCTACAAAGGTTGTGAATAATACTGTATTGCAGAATGTAAATACTGATGAAAAGTACCAGGTGGCTGAACCTACAGAAAGTGAGCCCAGTCCCCTGGAGGTATTTGCGGGGTTGGAAGCGGAAGGTACCTCCTCTGAGCCGGAGTTGTCAGATCTCAGGGGCTCCTGGGAAGATTTGCTTAGTGCTCAGATAAGGGACCCTACTTTGATCCCTGCCAGGGAACAGGCCACAGTATTAAACGGTGAACCACAGCAACCTGGGGCGGATACCCAGTTCCCCCATTTTGCTGTGAATCATGACTTGTTGTACAGAGTAACCAAAGTCAATGATGGAGTGTTGGAACAACTGGTGGTACCTAAAACTTTTAGGTCTAAAGTGTTACATTTAGCTCATAGTCATGTACTTGGGTGTCACCTTGGCGAGGTTAAAACTCAGGAATGGGTTTTAAAGCATTTTTATTGACCCGGGGTATATCGGGAAATAAAGACTACTGCGAGTCCTGCCCCACCTGTCAAAGAACCGTGCCAACACCCCATTTTCGTAGTCCGCTGGTACCGCTTCCAATTATCGAACTTGGTGGGCCCCGTACCCAAGTCAGCTAGGGGACACCAGTACATCTTAGTTGTCCTTGACTATGCCACCAGGTATTCGGAAGTGGTCCCTACAAGAAATTGCTCATCCAAGGTCATCGCACGGGAGTTGTTTCAGATGTTCATGAGAACAGGGCTCCCATCCGAGATCTTGACGGATTAAGGTACCCCATTTATGTCAAAAGTAATGAAGGATCTCTGTAAACTGTTTAAGATTAAACATTTGCGGACTTCGGTGTATAATCCACAAACTGACCGGTTAGTGGAGCGGTTCAACAAAATCCTAAAGGGGATGCTAAAAAAAGCAGCCAAGGAGGATGGCTGTGATTGGGATTACTTATTGCCTCCCCAGTTGTTTACTATAAAAGAGGTTCCCCAGGCCTCCACAGGATTCTCCCCTTTGAGTTGGTTTATGGGAGACACCCCCGTAGACTACTGGATATAGTGAAGGAGACATGGGAACAAGAGGCTTCCCCTTATCGGAGTGTGGTGGAACACATTTCACAACAACAGGATAGAATAACAAAAGTTATGCCCATTGCTAGGGAACATTTGCAGGCTGCCCAAAAGACCCAGAGTCGTGTGTACAACCAATCCACCAAGGTTAGGGAGTTTAAACCTGGGGATTGGGTGCTGATATTGGTGCCTACCATAGAGAGTAAGTACCTCACCAAGTGGCAAGGGCCCTTTTAGATAGTGGAGAGGGTGGGGAACAATAATTACAAAGTCCATCAGCCCACTAAACGTAAACTCTATCAGATTTACCATGTCGATCTGATCAAACCATGGAAAGATAGAGGTTTTGACAGTCAGTGTGAAGGTCCAGGAAGATCCTGATGCTCAGATTAGGAAGGTAGGAATTGCAGAGTCTCTCTCCCTTACACAAAAACGGGAGTCTTGGGAGTTTTTGCAGAGGAATTGAGACATGTTTTCAAACCTACCTGGTTTAACCTCTGTAATAGAGCATGATATAATCACAGACCCTGTTGTACGGGTAAACATCAAGCCGTACCGCATACCTAAAGCTCGCCGGAATATTGTCTCTGCCGAACTAAAGAGTATGTTGGACCTTGGGATCATTGAAGGGTCCTCAAGTAGCTGGTCCAGCCCTATCGTGCTTGTAGCCAAGCCGAATTGAACCTGGCAGTTCTGCAATGACTTTTGCAAGTTAAACGAAGTCTCCAAGCCAGACACGTATCTAATGCCCCGAGTGGATGAGTTAATCCAGAGGTTAGGACTGGCCCGATACATTACCACTCTTGACTTGACCAAGGGATATTGGCAGATCCCACTTTCCCCAGAGGCTGAGGAAATAAACTGCGTTTGCCACACCAGAGGGCTTATGGCAGTATTCCAGAATGCTGTTTGGGTTGCATGGGGCCCCAGCCACTTTCCAGAGGGCCATGGACTTCATTCTAAGACCCCATAGGGAATTCTCAGGTGCCTACCTTGATGACATTGTCATATTTAATCAGGATTGGGAGAGTCATCTGCCGAAAGTCCAGTCAGTGTTGGATGCCCTATGAAAAGTCGGGTTCACAGGGAACCCAGAAAAAAGTAAGGTTGAAATAGAGGAGGCCCGCTACTTGGGGTATGTTGTAGGCAGAGGGGTGATTAAAACCCAACTAAACAAGGTGGAGGCCATCCAGAAGTGGCCCCGCCCACTCAAAAAAAAAAAACAGGTGCGTTCCTTCCTTGGCATTGTGAGGTATTACAGGAGGTTTGTTCCCAACTTTGCCAGCCTGGCAGCACCTCTAACAGATCTCACATAGGGAAGCAACTCGACTGTCGTTCTGTGGAGTGCTGAAGCAGAAGCAGCGTTCTGCCGGTTGAAGCAAGCTTTGTGCCAGGAACCAGTGCTTGTAGCCCCATATTTTTAAAAAGAGTTTCTGGTGCAAACTGATGCCTCAAAGTTGGGTTTGGGTGCAGTTCTGTCCGAGATGGTTGGAGGCACAGATGACTGCGCTGTCATCTGAGAAGACAAGTGGCAGCACCAGTTTTGTACCACATCTTGCATCCTTCCCGCCACCAGAAGATTGACCAATTGTGCCATAAAAGAAATGTAGTGCCCCTACTCTTGTTTACTTGACTACTTGTCACTGACCTAGTGGTCCCGCAACACAGACACATTACATTCCACATGACGACGAAGGGCAGGAATAACCTTCTTGACAAAATATTGGAGGCTGGGTCCCTGTCACTGGGGTGTAGCACAGGCTATAAACTTGTGAAAGGGGGTTGATTCCACAAGCTAGAATAAGCTGGCATGACCATGCTAGGCATAGAGGTGACTTGGTGACATTTTTTCCTTCCACTCCAAGAGCTGTGGAAGAGAGATTTGCCTTGGGATGGATGCTTCTGGAGATGGCAGTGTGGGTGTAGGAGAATTCTGCAGGGGTAAAACCTTTGCTTGACCCTCCTCAAGTGTGGCCCCATGACCCTCTTGCCTGCTTGAGATAGTGTATCCTAAGCCTATTTACCTTGTGAGACTTCCCTCCCAGTAATTAGAGGTCGAAGATGTTGTGGCGGTTACAGCAGAAGTTTGTGGGAGGAGGGAAAGATGTAGAGAGCAGTGAAGTGCTGTTTTTTCTGTCCACTTATGTCATTCAAATGCTGCTGTAGATGTGTCACAAAAGTGGATACTGCTGAACTCTGTGAAGTGGCCGTGTGGATAGCAGTGGCCTGTAACTGTGGTGTCCTCTGCAAACTGACCCTGGACAAAATCCTTTCTCACTTCTGCTCTGCCTCTCCCTCAGAACTTTTTAAACACAACTTTATGGTTGATGGCACCCACAGACAGTCTTTCACCAAATCACCCACCTCCTCCTCATCCCTGGAGGCCATTTTGCTATAAGCTCCAGCTGCTGGAACATCACTACGTCTTGTTGCTCCCTGCCTGATGTCCCCTCTCTCTGTGGTCACTGCACTATCTTTCTCATCCTCAGTATCTGAATAAAGGAATTTGTTGCACATGAACAACATCATCCTGCAGCAAGTCAGTGATTGTGAAATGTAATAATTCCCCCAACTCCTTATTGACAGTTTGTAGGGCTAAGGCTGGATTAGCAGAAGAGGAGATAGAAGAAGCAGCCATTCAACAAGCTACTGTGGCTGTATAGCATGGCCAAAGGCAGATGTGCCTTGTCTCTAGATGGTTCAGCCCTACCACAGCTTTGTTTTGCAGAAGTGGCTGGCCCTCTATCAGTGCTGGATTTAGACCTTGAGGAACTTCAATTTCGAAGGCCCTTCACCATAGTAATTAAATGATATGACAAACAAAAAAGTGAACTGAAATGAATGATAAACTGCATTCGTTCTTAAAAAAAAAAAAAGTTAGATTCCGAAGAAGACACTTGTCTGATTTTTTTTCTCAGTTTTATAGACTGTAAGAATACACATTACACAAGTAATTGAAACTGGCAAATCACACATCACAGTTATGCATTACACTACAATATTTACACAAAATCTTTCTTCCTGCACTTAGCATCTTCAAAATTTTTAACTAACTCTACAAACTGTATCATCTTGAGGACGCTGCTCTTGACAGCCAGTAGGTACAGGGTCTTTCATGGGTCATTGTGGTTCTCAGATAATTCTATATCAGTGTCAATTTGCTAAATGACCTTTTTTCCTGAATAACTAGTGTCCATCGTGCTCAAGTATAGTCTAAGAGCTACATTACCACCTGGAAAGGTATAAGCAAGCCTTCATCATGAATAAAACTGCCTGTTGAAAGGTCATCTGTCATGACCGGAGCTTGGCAAAGGCTGCAAACTAGACAATTTCCACAATGAACACAACACTGAAGTATCAAGGAAAAAAAGTTTCATTTATTTATAAAGGGCAATTCCCCCCTAGAATCTCTATGTGCAGAACCTCTACTTTTGATTTTAGGCCTGCTTTATTAAAGGGGATTCCCACATTAATTTGCCAGGACCACAAATTTCAAATCCATTGCATCTGTTGTGAACCCATGGAATAGTAGCAAATGTGAATTTCATCCCTAGTTGTTATTTAGGAACCACATGTTTTAGAAATGCTTTGACATGGCAGAGTGACATTTTATGTATTTGCAATGTGTGCAACACAAGCCTCTGCATGTAAAGTGGACCTGAACTCAATATGTAAAGATTTGATACATTTTAGGGAACATTTAAGGCCTGTGTTGACAGGATCTGGTCGTGTTTCAGTGGTACCGGTTTAAAACACTTTTGAGATCATTCAGAATTCATTAACAGGGGCATTTGTCTGCAGTTGCTCTCCTTCTGACCTTTGTTTGATTTGCTTCACTCTGGTTTTGGATTCCCACTGCCTTGTGTGAGAATGCAAAACCTGTTTGAAGCAAACAAAAGCCTGTGAACACATTTCATTAGAAATGTTAATTGTGTCTAAACACCCTGAAAATGTACTTTTTATCTTGCATTCTTTCTGAAAGATATTAGTGGACACTTGTATGTGAGGGTGCCTGGGCACTTCTGTGCCAACAGCCCCATGGCTGTAAATCCTCAATGTAAAATCTAAAGCACCATTGTTTTGAATTCTACTGACTGTTCTCCTTGCTGGAGGCTCTGACATGTGGAAGCAAAGCCCTTCCTCTACCAAGATGGCCATCTCCACAAAGATATATAGTGTAAGTAAGACATGGTAAGACAGTAATGAGGTAAAGATCAGCTGTTGGGGGACCACTGGAAATACTGGTGACTAGTCCTTTGTCCCATGCTTACCTGCTTTTTGGGCAAAGCCTCCGGAGTTCAGTTTTTCCTTTACCTTGAGTACATTTAGTTTGCTTTCTTGCTAAAAAGTTTGATGGGGAACATTTGTATTGGTATATATATATATATATATACACAGTACAGACCAAAAGTTTGGACACACCTTCTCATTCAAAGAGTTTTCTTTATTTTCATGACTATGAAAATTGTAGAGTCACACTTCAAGAGGTAGTCACCCTGAAATGGTCTTCCAACAGTCTTGAAGGAGTTCCCAGAGATGCTTAGTGCTTGTTGGCCCTTTTGCCTTCATTCTGCGGTCCAGCTCACCCCAAACCATCTTGATTGGGTTCAGGTCCGGTGACTGTGGAGGCCAGGTCATCTGGCGCAGCACCCCATCACTCTCCTTCTTGGTCAAATAGCCCTTACACAGCTTGGAGGTGTGTTTGGGGTCATTGTCCTGTTGAAAAATAGATGGTCCAACTAAACGCAAACCGGATGGAATAGCATGCCGCTGCAAGATGCTGTGGTAGCCATGCTGGTTCAGTATGCCTTCAATTTTGAATAAATCCCCAACAGTGTCACCAGCAAAGCACCCCCACACCATCACACCTCCTCCTCCATGCTTCACGGTGGGAACCAGGCATGTAGAGTCCATCCATTCACCTTTTCTGCATCGCACAAAGACACGGTGGTTGGAACCAAAGATCTCAAATTTGGACTCATCAGACCAAAGCACAGATTTCCACTGGGGTAATGTCCATTCCTTGTGTTCTTCAGCCCAAACAAGTCTCTTCTGCTTGTTGCCTTTCTTTAGTAGTGGTTTCCTAGCAGATATTCTACCATGAAGGCCTGATTCACACAGTCTCCTCTTAACAGTTGTTCTAGAGATGTGGCTGCTGCTAGAACTCTGTGTGCCATTGACCTGGTCTCTAATCTGAGCTGCTGTTAACCTGTGATTTCTGAGGCTGGTGACTCGGATGAACTTATCCTCCGCAGCAGAGGTGACTCTTGGTCTTCCTTTCCTGGGGCGGTCCGCATGTGAGCCAGTTTCTTTGTAGCGCTTGATGGTTTTTGTGACTGCACTTGGGGACACTTTCAAAGTTTTCCCAATTTTTCGGACTGACTGACCTTAATATCTTAAAGTAATGATGGCCACTCGTTTTCCTGTACTTAGCTGCTTTTTTCTTGCCATAATACAAATTCTAACAGTCTATTCAGTAGGACTATCAGCTGTGTATCCACCTGACTTCTGCACAACACAACTGATGGTCCCAACCCCATTTATAAGGCAAGAAATCACACTTATTAAACCTGACAGGGCACACCTGTGAAGTGAAAACCATTTCAGGTGACTACCTCCTTGAAGTGTGACTCTACAATTTTCATAGTCCTGAAAATAAAGAAAACTCTTTGAATGAGAAGGTGTGTCCAAACTTTTGGTCTGTACTGTATATGCTACTTGTTTTGTATGTCTTTATAATACCCTTCCTTTTAGCTTCTCTCTGTCCCAGATCAGAGCACCTGTGTCACACTCCTGGTCCACTGGAAGTCTACATTGGAACCCTCATTCTAAATGAAAATGTCGAACTGAGCAGTTGGTAACTTTTGAAGATCAGCACTAGATCAATATAATTACACTGTTAGGATTTTGAGAGACATGCAATTTCCAGCAAATATCAAAGGAACTGAGGAAATGAGTCAGCGTCATGCATCGTTCCAAAGAATTCAAGATTTTGTCAAATGTTCAAATTACTAATCCAATAATATTAAGTTATCACCTAAAGCCCAAAACCAAACATTTATTATATTGCAGCTTACTATTTTTTATGGTAGGTACAGGAGGATAGTTTTTTTTCATTCGGCTGGTTTCTGTTGAACTGGCCGATACCGGCTGATATTTGACCAGCTATCACCAGCCTTTAGATGTGATAGCAGCATTTATTTTTTTTTTTATTCCAATATTTTTATTATGATTTTGCACAAATAAAATAAAAGAATACATCCAAAAGTGAGGCCTGAGTCTTGGCCGCCCTTGACAAGAGCATAGAACAAATGAAACGTGGCATACCAGGACACAAAAGAACATAACAGAAAAAAAGCCCAATATCACAGTATCAGTGGATAGCCATATAAATATTAAAATGGTCATCCATCCCTGAGAGAGGAACATCCATTCCAAATCATCTTTGTGCGGTAAACCTGTTTGCTAAACAGTACTCAGTGCATCGCATACTAGCACATTAGTATGGGCAGCATTCATTTTCTCCCGGAGTTCCTTCCAGGTCCGCAGACTCTGGCTCCATGACCTCACTCGTGCGCATGTGTGGGGGAGCCATCATTCACGGCACAGGTATCTGAACGAATTGCACAGTTGGCTGTTCCTCCAGAGCACATGCGCTAAGGACGTCATGTACACGGTACTTGTTTAGGAGATATTTACAGTACTTATAGGTAAGCCTTCTTATAGGCTTACCTATAGGAACAAACTATACTATAGACCACAGGTGTCAAACACAAGGCCTGCTGGCTGAATGCGGTCCCCCCAGGCCATTTCATGTGGCCCTTGCACCTCTCCTGCAGCTGCGGCACCCCCCCTTGTCTCTGCCCCCACCTTGTCTCTGTAGTTGGCAGCAGAGAGGACAGAACTACTTTTGCCATATTTTTTTGTGTGCAGCTGCAGAAAGGCTCGTCTTTGCGCCCCCCTCCTCTCAGCAGTCCGCAGCAGAGAGGAGGACAGAACCCCTACTACAGATCATGCACCTCTTTGTAAAGCCACAACACCACCATGCCTCTGCCTCCCCTGGTCTCAGCATTCAGCAGATCCTAGAAGCTGACTCCAGCCCTCCTCTGATTCTTCTCCAGACCCTGCACTTCTTCCCAGATCCGCCCGCATCTTCTTCCTGGCAGCAGCACAAGGTAAGGGGGTGCATTGTGATGTAAGAAAGAGTGGGTGACTCTTGACTTCTGATGGTGTAGGGGCTCTTGACATCTCATGTAAGGGTGTAAGGGGGCGTGGGGTGCTCTGGACATCTAATATTACAGATATAACTGGCCTTTTGAGCGCAACCATAATGCTGATGCGGCCCACAATGAAATTGAGTTTGACACCACTGCTTTAGACTTTACTTCCTCTTTAAAACACTAAGAAGTATCATTATTTTATGGCTAGGTGTTCGTTGAACATTATCCAAGACACCTTGCGCCTAAAATAGATATTAAAACAGAAGGTAATTTCCACGGGCAAGCTATGGTAAGCTTTGCAGTCAATAGCATAAAGAAAATCAGTCTTTGTATTAAGTGGGGGATTTTCTCTAAAGCTTCATTTAGTAAGGCAATTCTGGGAGTCTGAGGCACCGGGGCCCCTATTTTTTTTTTTTTTTAGGCTTTCTTTCTTCTGTTTGTATCTTGTGATCCAGCCAAAAAATCTGTGTTTTCTTTAAAAGCACAAACTCTCCTGCAGAATGTATCAGTTTACATGGACGAGGCAAACCACTTAACACTGCCAGGGGTGCTTAAAGCAGAAGTACAGTCAAAGCTCATTTGTGGATCACAGGAGTGCAGATTATTCTGAAGCCCGCTTTCGGCTGACATCACTGAGTCGATCCAGGCTCAGGAAAGATGGCGACCATATGGTCGGGATCCGCCCACATTTTGGGACTGGAACCTGACTCAGCTTTTAAGTGAGCTGCTAGGAGCCTGAACCGGCCGCTCTCACCCCTTCCACAGCCCAGCACTCCAGTAAAAGTGGTAGGGCAGAGCAGAGAGCCAGTGACTGACAGTCACCAGCTCTCTGCTCACGGAACTTTGAGAACCGAGCAATCGGTGGTGTTTGATTGCTTTGCACCTTTCAGGTGAATGTCTCCTTCTGCCTTCTCTGTTTAAAACTTAAACTAATATACTTTACACCTATCTCTCAAAGACTTGCATAGGGCCACCCTGATTGGTGGAGCTATCTTACCCCGGTGCCAGTCCTGGTCACTGTAAGGTGCTAAACCAATCATTCAAGGATAGAGGTCCCTCCAACGCTGAGGCAATAGACATGTTTATGAACAATATAGGTTATTTGGGACTTTAAGTGAGACACCAGGAGGTAATGCTCAGCGTCTCCATCCCTGTATCAGAAAAACTGAAAATTTAAAGGATTAAAAGAGGTGCATGGAAGCCAGCCAGCCCCCAGTCCGATGTACTCATGTTTATTGTCTCCCCGTTGGAGGGGTGACAATATGAGTAGTGACTCCACGATAAATAGGAGACATATACTATCTGTTTCAGCTGGAACAATTCTACGGCCAATGCAAATCTGCAGCCCCCCACCTTTTAGGGATACGTTTTGATGCCCCCTTGTTCCTGGCTACTACCCCAATGAAATACCCTGAAGAAGCTGTATAGGGAAACGTGCAGTGATTCCTTGGGCATCGTTTCTTACCCGAACCCGCGCTGGCTCAGGCACAGGAGGTCGACCATTACATTTGGTCTTCTTATACAGACCTTGTCATTTGTTGGACCATCTCGATCCTTCTTGGGTTTAGGAGCATATTGTTGTACTTTCGTGCATACTTACCAGTATGATTGTTTTTTATGGAAAATTCCTTTATTCATGAATTTTGTATTTATTTATACCACCAAAGATTGTATGTTTTCTGTGAGATTTATTAGTGGACCAACCCTTTTTTTGGGGGGTTAACATTTGTTTTCCCTTTTCACTTCTGTTCATTTAATACATGGGAGGAGGCACCACGACATTTGGGGTCATGTCTCAATTTTTGCATATACAGATTACTATGCAGATATTTACAATCTGGACAAAGACGTCTCTCCAGCGGAGAAGGCCTCCAAATTACGCGCTATTAGCAAATACCTTGCATCGGTGGGCCTCCCCTCCCTGACACCTGAACAGCAATTAGACCTTGAATCTCCTATCTCCCCTCTAGAGATCTCTACATTAAAATCTTTTTTTGCATATTTACGTTTTTTCACAGCAAGATGAGTTACAAACATAAACAGAAACATAAAAGTTCTAGTGGTAAAAAGTTACAATCATAACAGCATCACAGTAAATTGGAAGAATAAGGAAGCCAACCAGCTAGTGTGTTGTAGTATAACTCCGAGAGATATTCTCCAATATGGATGACTTCCAACATAGAACTGGTCAATAATGTAGTAAAAAAAATATTCAGTTGTAACTGTTTCTAGAGGGTATATATAGAGGAAAAGAAGGAAGGTATAGAGGAAGTGGGAAAAGGGGGGGGGGGGAGATAAAAAAAGGGGGGGAGTGAGTTGGGCGGCGAGATACGGAGGACCAAAAAGCTTAGCACCGGGGAGATCAACCCGGCAAAAAATGGTAGCAGTTGCATCACTCTGTGGGGGGGAAGGGGCACCTCGATGAGAGCCCTTCCTTTCTCAGAGCAGATAAACATGCTCCAAAGTGTCCAGGAGTGTGTAGTGTGTATAGGGCTCTCGTGTCTGCCGGGCGGTCTGAATTATATCCTCCATTTTATTCAGTTCCTCCACCTTCCTTAACCACATGCCAATTGTCGGATGCTGCGTCTGTTTCTAGGTGAGGGGTATGCAGGACTTCGTTTAGAAGGTGTAGGAGAACAGATTTTTTATAGGCCCTAGCAGGGTTCGTGGAAGCGTGCAATAGGAAAAACGCTGGGCCTCAGGGATTCTGTGGTCAGTAAATTTTTGGATAATCGTACGGACCCCTTCCAGAAACCCCCCAACTTGTAGCAAAGTCCTGGGTTCCTCTAAACATCGCCAACACAGTGCAGACGTGGATGGAAAAAGCTTATGGAGTAGTGTGGGCATGCAATACCATCGGGAAAGGATCTTAAAGTTGGTTTCTTGCACTTTTGTGCTGATAGAAGATTTTAAGGTGAATCGGGTGATATTGGTGCGTTGCGTTTTCAAGAATGATCTACCCGGGTCCGATTCCCATTTTGCCAAGTATGGAGGTAGATAAACATGAGGGGGATGACCAAAAGAGCGTACAGGGTGAAGAGGGCATGCGGAAGGGCGCCACTTTCAGAACAGTACCACTCAAGAGGTGTCAAGTCGTGACAAAAATTGTCAGGAGCAGGGAGAGTCTAAAAAGTGGTGTAATTGTGAGGCTCTCCAGATGTTGAGGCGGAAGGGTCCACTCTGATCCATCAGGAACTGTAATGATGGCCAAGTCCCGGATGTTACAAAATGAGAGGCTTGATAGCATCCCGACACAAGCAACAGGCCAAAGGGCCCGCCCGAAGACCTGGAGTGAATTTGGGGGTTACCCAATATGGGAGATAACAGAGAATCCAACAAGGACCATCTACCCGCATAGATCAGTCAGGAGCACAAACAGGCCATTGTCCATATAAGCAGGTGTTTTTTAAGGGGGGGGGGGGGGGACTCAAAGCACCAAGGAGATCTATTCAATAGGACCCGACATTGGTCCTGCTCTTTAAGTGGCCAAAGTTTGGCACTCCCATGAAGGCTCCAAATGGTGAGATGTCCCAAGTGTACAGCTTGATAATATTTATAAAGATCCGGGACTGCAAATTGTTTCAGAGGTGATAACAAGGACCTATTCATCCTAGGACATTTATGTGCCCAAATAAAACGTGTATTGAGAGCACGAGCTTGCTTAAAATACCCCCTTAGGTATAGCTATAGGAAGGGCCTGGAACAGGTATAAAAATTTGGGTAGGATACTCATCTTTCCAAACCAGGAGTGTAATCCTGAGTGCCACGTATCTAGAAGGGTTTGCACAGTGCACAAAAGGGGAAGGAAAGTTAAGATCAAAGTTAAGATCAAAGCTGCGAGAAAGGTCCGCAGGTATGAAGGTCCCCAGGTATTTCAAAGCTTTGTCTTTCCATTTAAAGTTAAAGTAGAACTGCAGTGATTGGAGCAGGAATATTCAGCCCTATAGCTTCTGATTTTGAGAAGTTGATCTTTAGGCAAGAAAGCGAACCGTTGGTTACATTTCTCCCTCTATAACTAAGCCCTCTATGTAGGTACTTCAACTCATTTGCCAATGACAGCCTGATTCCTTCCGAAGCCTTGTTGGCTCATATTACGGTGCTCCCAAAAGAGGGTAAAGATCCTACCCTCCTCCAAAGCTACCGCCCAATATCACTGCTTAATGTGGACATCAAGATTTTTGCAAAAATTCTGGCGAACCGCTTGAAGCATCTCTTACCATCCATTGTACACCAGGATCAGACAGGTTTTATCTTGGGACAGGAAGCGAGGGACAATTCCATCCGGGCCACACAGCTTATCCACTGGGCACATTCTCACCAAGATTCCACACCCTACCTTATCTTGTCCACGGATGCCAAAAAGGCATATGGCCAGGTCGACTGGTTGTACCTTTAGAACGGTTTTAGAGGCCTTGGGATTAGGTCCACATTAGTGATGAGCCGAACACCCGCAGAACAGAGGAAAAGTTTTGTTTGAACAAACGAACCCCATTGAAGTCTATGGGACTCGAACCTCGAAAATCAAACAGACTCATTTTGAAGGCTTAAATGCAAGTTATTGCCCCAAAAAAGTGTATGGGGGTCCTAGTCCTGACCTGGGGTACATGTAGCAATGAAAAAAAGTTTTTAAAAACAATTGTTTTACTGATTTTAATGAGGCTTAAAGTGAAACAATAAAAATGAAAAATTCCTTCAAAGAATGTGCCTGTAAAGTAGTGCATCTCTACAATGTATGTAGCCTGCTGCAGCAATACTGACATTTCTAAAGCAAAAAATGTCATATACAAATATACATACAAATTTCAAATCGCATGTACTTGTCATACGAGTGCAGAACAATTGGGCCTTGCTTGTTGGTGGTAACCCCTCACAGTTACTCTTGCTGGGCACAGGAACGGACCCTGCTGCTAAAAAATCGATACAAATTTGAAATCCAATGTACTTGTCATACAGGTGCCAAAAATTGGGCTTTTGCTGTTGGTGGTGCCTGAACACCGTAACCAAGGCCTCGCAGTTACTCTTGCTGGGTGCAGGAACGGGACCTGCTGGTAAGAATTCCATACAAATTTGAAATTGCATGTGCTATACAAGTGCCAAAAATTGGGCCTTTGCCGTAGGTGGTGCCTGAACACCGTAACCAAGGCCTCACAGTTACTCTTGCTGGGTGCAGGAATGGGACCTGCTGGTAAGAATTCCATACAAATTTGAAATTGCATGTGCTTGTAACGCTCCTGCGTTTTTATTGTAAGCTGGATTTGCAGCTGCAGAATCTCCACTCAGTAGTCATGTAGAGATGTGTTGGAATACCAGATCCAACTCTCCAGACTCATCACTGTGGGCCTGTCTGCTTCAGCATACAGATATACAGACACTCAATAAGATGTTCCTGGAGTGATAGGATGTATATGATAGTATGAAGGTGATGTGCTGAAGGGACAGGTGTGAGCAGTGACAGTAATGGTAAGCACTTGATAGTAATGTTCAGGAGAGTAGTAGATGGTAATAGGTAGAATGCAGATAGGTTAGTAATCATGTATGGTAACAGGTGGTAAGGACAGCAGATGACATTTACAGGATAGACTAACCCAGTGCAAGGATAGATGGTAGTAGACTCAAGAGCTAGCAATCTATGTAACAGTGCAGATGGTAGAATTAGTATGCATAGATAGTAACAGTCCTTAATGTGCAGAAGATGATAGTGTAAGTTAGTTATGGAGGATTCCCCTGTGGGGTACTTATCACTAGTAAGGTTTAGTAAGTAGAGGGGTCCAGTAGTGAAGGAGTGATCCGGTAGCGAGATACGGGATCAGTAGCGAGGTTCCGGTCTGTTCCAGGAAAAGGCAAATAGCTGGAGGTTCCGACAGCAAGACAAGGCTTGTAAACATGTAGGCACACATTGAACGAACAACGTGAGAGAAAACGCCGGCGATTGAAATAGCCGCTCAGCGGCGCTCAGCGATGACGTCATCCGTCTTAAAGGTGTATGCGTTCCACCTAACTAGAAAGGTGGGACGCAATGTTGAAAGGAAAATGGTAAATAAGGGTACCAAAGGTACCAGAATCTTACAGTACCCCTCCTTAAGGCTGGCTCCGGAAGGCCTATAGCACTGGTTTCTCTGGGTATTTCGAGTGAAACCTTCGTATAAGCCTAGGTGCGTGAACATCAGAGGTATCCAACCAGGTGTCGTCTTGGGGTCCATAGTTCTTCCATCTTATGAGATATTGGAGTCTTCCTCTGTGGATACGAGAATCCAAAATCTCCTTAATCTCATATTCTTCTCCGCCTTCAACTTGTACTGGAGGTGGAGGCAAGATGGTAGGCCTTATTCCTTGGTTAGGAACATGTGGCTTCAGTAGCGACACATGAAAGATGGGATGTATTTTGAGATCTGCCGGTAAGGTGAGTTGCACTGCAGCTTTTCCAATGAGTTTCTTAATTGGGAAGGGTCCCAGAAATAAAGGTTCAAGCTTTTTGCTAGGGATCTTTAATCTTAAATTTTTTGTCGATAGCCAAACGAGGTCCCCAATAGCATATTGCGGAGAAGGTCTTCTACGAAGGTCGTAGTACCTTTTTTGTTGACTATGAGCGTGTGTGATGGTGGTATTAAGTAAACCCAGAGAGTCTTTTATTTGGGTAAGATAATCCGAGGCTACTGGGTTACTTGATGGTAGGATGCATGGTGGAAGAAGTGTGGGATGAAATCCATAGTTCAAGTAGAACGGACTTTGCTTAGTAGTACTGTGGGTTGCGTTATTATAAGCAAATTCCACCAGAGGGAGGAGGTCCACCCAATCATCCTGTAGGTATGATGTGTAGCAACGCAGATATTGTTCTATACACTGGTTGACTCTTTCAGTCTGTCCGTTGGTCTGAGGGTGGTAGGGAGAAGTGAGCTTTCGCTCAATCCGTAGTATTTGACATAGAGCTTGCCAAAATTTGGAGATGAACTGTGAACCACAGTCAGATAAAAGAGTCTTTGGAATTCCATGTAACTTGAACACATGTTTCATTAGTAGTTCCGCTGTTTGTTTAGATGAAGGTAGTCTACGAATATATATGTGGTGTGGGGTGCGCTAAACAACAAATAAATAATGAATATATAACATATATCTATGTGTGAACCAAATCAACAAAAGTGAATATATATAACATATATCAATCTGTGAAGCCAATTTATAATGCAAATCAATTGGTGCATAAACATAAAAGTTCATAAGTGTCCATAAATATTTTGCAGGTGAGTAGAATTGTATTCTATCCGAATAATACGTGTATCCACCACTGAGTGAAATTCATCCTTACCAAACGGAAATAAATAAGGTGCAACTATATTTTCTTGTGCTGAAAAAATATCCAATCTCCTTGTGAACAAACACCACGTGTAAATCACCAAGAATTAGCCTCTTACCAGATGGTAATAGGTATGCACTTGTTCAGTGAAACCACCGCCTTGCTTCCTCTTTAAAATCCTGAAGTGGGATGTAGAACCGCTCTACCTTTCTTTCTCCACTAGATGGCAACGAGTACCAGCAAGAAACACAGCCTCATCCTTCTTTGTAAGCTCACAAAACCACCGTGTATTAAAGGAAAAAAAAGGGCTAATAGTGTATTACCCTTGAGATTTATTCAAAAAACAGTTGATAATGCACTTACAATTAGATGTCTTGTATTCAGCATAAACATAGGCATACGAATTCCTGCAAAGGCTTGCGGCCGGCTGCAGCACGGACCGCAAGTTGTGTGTGACGTGTGCGCCTCCTAATCTGACCGGTTTCTTCCCATAGGACTTCTACTGAGACAGGAGTACTGGCGCATCGTCACTTCCGCTTTATTTATACAGGTGGAAGCAGATTGTCTAACTTCCGGTGTCTGCAGAGCAGGTAGTATAAAACATTGATCCATAGCACATCCTGGTGACACAGGAAGTAAACACTTCACTTCCTGTCTGCACAGGAAGCAAACACTTTACTTCCTGTCTGCAGAGCAAGTGTCTGCAGAGCAGGTATGCTTTGGAACTTCTGGCTGATAGCAATTTAAGGCAAATTACTTAAATATGGGTAACTTTCCTTGTGTTAAAAGGAATGTATAAAAACATACTTTATTATTTGTTAAAAACAAATGTATAAAAACATCGATCTATGGCACATCCTGGTGACACCGGAAGTAAACACTTTCCTTCCTGTCCTACAACACACTGCTTTAGGAGCGTAGTGGGAAAGGGGTGACACCGGAAATATGTGTATAATAAAATGTATTGAACTATATTAAACCATATGCTCCAATACAAATTTAAAATAAATGTTAAAAGATAACTAAAATATAAAACCTGCCAAAATATATGTGAGGATCAACAGTTATTAATGTGTGCGTTTATGTCCCACTCTATGTTGAGTCCCCGGGGTCTGGAGCAGCCGAGCTCATATATCCAGAAGGTTTCCCTCCTGGATATAGACCTCCTCAGATTGCTCCCCCTCCAGTGTGGTGTATATTTCTCAATAACGATGATTTTTAACCTCTTGGGATTTTTTCTGTGACATTGGGCGAAGTGTTGGGATACACTATGCCCAGGAAAAGCTTTGTGTATGTTGGTCAGATGTTCTCCAATACGTATGGCGGCAGTACGTATGGTTCTTCCAACATACTGGTAATTGCACTCACACTGTAAAAGGTATACAACCCCTTTCGTATGGCAGGAAATAAAATTTCTAATGGGGTACTCTTTACCTGTCACAGTTGAATGAAATTTATTAGTCCTGATAGTTTGAGCTTCTTTACACACTCTGCAACTCCTGCAGGGAAAGAAGCCCTTCATATCAGGAAAAAATTTTGGGATGGTAGGAGGATCAATGGGATTGGGGGCTACCAGATCTCGTAAGTTCTGTGCCTTCCTCTAACTGATAGGTGGAACTTCTGGTAGCATGGGTCCTAAAATGTTATCTTTCTGTAGGACTCCCCAGTGTTTCCGGAATACATGATTTAGCCACTTGTAGTTTTGTGAGAATCTCGTAATGAAAGCAAATTCAAACTTGGAACTGGTTTTTCCTGGGTTCTGAACTTTCTTAGGTTGTATCAAACTTCTTTGCTCAACTAACTCCAGGGTCTGAATTTCTTTCTCTAGCACTTCTGGTTTGTAGCCTTTTTCCAGAAATTTTTCTTTCAGGACCATAGCTTGTTTCCGGAATACTTGGCTGTCGGTACAATTCCTTCTGACTCTTCTGAATTGTGATTTGGGTACAGATCTGAGCCAGGCTGGATGGTGACAGCTGTCCAGGGCTATAAAGCCGTTCCTATCAGTCGGCTTATAATAGGTATGGGTGGAAAAACTGGAACCTACCCTGGATATGACTAGGTCCAAGAAGTTCACTGAGGTCTTGCTAAATTCATAAGAAAACCTGATCCCCCAATTATTACAATTCAGATCTCTCATGAACCTTCTCAGTGAATCTTCTTCTCCCTGCCATATTAACAGCGTGTCATCTATGTACCTTCTCCACATAACCAGTTGCCTGGGTCTGTTGGAATAAATGTTTCTATCTTCCCACAGTGCCATAAATAAATTGGCTAAGCTGGGGGCAAACTTGGCCCCCATAGCTACGCCCATTTTCTGTAGGTAGAACTTTTCGCCATAATAGAAATAGTTGTGCTCCATGCCGAAAATGAGTAGATCCAGGATGAACTTTTTCTGGTCCATCGGTATTTCATAATCAGTGTCCAAGAAAGTGCATACCGCTTCATATCCTATCTGGTGGGGTATCACGGTATATAAAGACGTCACGTCTGCCGTGACCAGCAGTACGTCTCCCTCCACCTCTAATTGTGTCACTTCCTGGATACATTGAGCCGTATCTTTAAGATATGAAGGGGTTTCTTGGACCAGGGGTTGCAGAAAGTGGTCCACATACCTTCCAATCCTGGAGGTAACGGAATCGATTCCGCTCACTATGGGCCTCCCAGGTGGTCTAGTGAGGCTTTTATGTACTTTGGGAAGATAATATATGGTCGGAATCCTGGGAGCCAAAGGTACCAAGAATTCCTTCTCTTTTTTGTTTATAATACCTTCCTCGTAACCTTTAGTCACTATTTTCTCCAACTGTTTCTTATATTTGAAGGTGGGGTCTTTTTTCAAAACTTCATAGGTGCCATTATCAGATAACAACCTCTCCATTTCTTCAGTGTATTGTTCCTTATTGAGAAGAACGATACCCCCACCTTTATCCGCCGGTCTTATCACGAGGTTTTTATTCTCGCAAAGGGATTTCACACCTTTTTTCAGATCTCTCTGCGGTTGTGATTTAAATTCCTTCTCTTCCAATTCCTTTAAAACTAGGTCCTTAAAAATGGTCACATGGTGACTCTGTACTCCTTGGGGGTTAAATAAGGAAGCATTCCTAAGACCTGTTGGAATGGAAGTGGTGGATGTATAAGAAACATGGTTTCTTTCATAAGCATTGGACAAAAAGTGCCGCTTGACATTCAATTTTCTCACATACTTGTGGATGTCAATAAAGGTTTCGAATTTATTCAATTGTTTTTTTGGAGCGTACTTGAGCCCTTTATTGAGGGTATGCTTTTCGGAGTTCGTCAATGTGATCCCACTGAGATTAAAAATTCCATTGGTTTCTACATTGAGCTTCCGATTGGATCCCCCTCTACAGCCCCTTTTCACTTTTTTCGGTTCCCTTTTTTGGGACCCTGGCCTAAAAAATTTTTCTTTTTGGCACTGATTGGAGTCTTCTGTGGAGGTGTTTCTCTCCGATCGTTTCTCTCCTCGTATCTCTCATGTCTAAGAGGCTCATACCTGTTATGAGAACCAGTAGGATAAGGTCTAGGTGTATGTGGAGTGTCCAAGTAGTTTCCCATGTAATCTACTTGCACTCTTCTTGGAGATCTCGATCTGGAACGTCTACAAGTCCTTTCAAATGAAGGATGACGATTTCTTTGATCCCTTGATCTTGAACGTCTCCGCGTCCTATCAGATGAGGGATGACGATATTCGTATTCCCTCCTATAATCTTGTACTTTAGGACGTCCTTTTTCATTATCACCTTTCCCTTTATTTTTACTTTTTTTCTGGTTATTAGATACATTTTCTTTCAAAGGCTTGAGCTTTATATTCTCTTTCGGCTTTTCTTGAGAATTCTCACTTCTTTTAACTGGCCTACTAGGTTCTCTAGAAGTAGAGGCTATAGCTTCTGCTTCACTGGCTCCTTCCTCCATAGGGGCCAGTTCACCATTAAGGATCTCTCCTCCTTCTAGAGCATTTTGCCATTTAAATACTCTAGAGGTTTTATAGTCCTCAAGATCTCTAAAGAACTTTTTCCTCTTCTTGATCTTTTGTTCTTCTTCCTCCATCGCCATAATTTCTCTCAACTCGTGATTGTAAATTTTATACGCCTCCTCCTGCATGGAGGGCAATAATTTTTCTTTTATTTCCAAATACACCTCTTAGATCGGAAACTTCCGATGGTTTTTTATCAAAAACCTCTTCTATTGCAAGTTTGCGCTTGCTATGATACTCAATCAGTTTCCGATCTAAGAGGTGTATTTATGAGGTTAAAAAATGTCATGGTGGCGGAATTACATGCCTCATGGGATATTGCCTTTTTAGAAAAATACGTGGAAGAAAAAATGGTCCCAAGGAGTCTGAGATGGAATGTCTATCCAGACCAAGGAGACCCGGACCTATTAGAGTGGTCACAATTTTTCAACGGGGCCGGCATGAGCCTCCTAAATTTTTTAATAGACAAGAAGAGAAAAAAAGTACTGAAATTAAATAAGGAGATTTTGGAAATAAAAGAAAAATTATTGCCCTCCATGCAGGAGGAGGCGTATAAAATTTACAATCACGAGTTGAGAGAAATTATGGCGATGGAGGAAGAAGAACAAAAGATCAAGAAGAGGAAAAAGTTCTTTAGAGATCTTGAGGACTATAAAACCTCTAGAGTATTTAAATGGCAAAATGCTCTAGAAGGAGGAGAGATCCTTAATGGTGAACTGGCCCCTATGGAGGAAGGAGCCAGTGAAGCAGAAGCTATAGCCTCTACTTCTAGAGAACCTAGTAGGCCAGTTAAAAGAAGTGAGAATTCTCAAGAAAAGCCGAAAGAGAATATAAAGCTCAAGCCTTTGAAAGAAAATGTATCTAATAACCAGAAAAAAAGTAAAAATAAAGGGAAAGGTGATAATGAAAAAGGACGTCCTAAAGTACAAGATTATAGGAGGGAATACGAATATCGTCATCCCTCATCTGATAGGACGCGGAGACGTTCAAGATCAAGGGATCAAAGAAATCGTCATCCTTCATTTGAAAGGACTTGTAGACGTTCCAGATCGAGATCTCCAAGAAGAGTGCAAGTAGATTACATGGGAAACTACTTGGACAATCCACATACACCTAGACCTTATCCTACTGGTTCTCATAACAGGTATGAGCCTCTTAGACATGAGAGATACGAGGAGAGAAACGATCGGAGAGAAACACCTCCACAGAAGACTCCAATCAGTGCCAAAAAGAAAAATTTTTTAGGCCAGGGTCCCAAAAAAGGGAACCGAAAAAAGTGAAAAGGGGCTGTAGAGGGGGATCCAATCGGAAGCTCAATGTAGAAACCAATGGAATTTTTAATCTCAGTGGGATCACATTGACGAACTCCGAAAAGCATACCCTCAATAAAGGGCTCAAGTACGCTCCAAAAAAACAATTGAATAAATTCGAAACCTTTATTGACATCCACAAGTATGTGAGAAAATTGAATGTCAAGCGGCACTTTTTGTCCAATGCTTATGAAAGAAACCATGTTTCTTATACATCCACCACTTCCATTCCAACAGGTCTTAGGAATGCTTCCTTATTTAACCCCCAAGGAGTACAGAGTCACCATGTGACCATTTTTAAGGACCTAGTTTTAAAGGAATTGGAAGAGAAGGAATTTAAATCACAACCGCAGAGAGATCTGAAAAAAGGTGTGAAATCCCTTTGCGAGAATAAAAACCTCGTGATAAGACCGGCGGATAAAGGTGGGGGTATCGTTCTTCTCAATAAGGAACAATACACTGAAGAAATGGAGAGGTTGTTATCTGATAATGGCACCTATGAAGTTTTGAAAAAAGACCCCACCTTCAAATATAAGAAACAGTTGGAGAAAATAGTGACTAAAGGTTACGAGGAAGGTATTATAAACAAAAAAGAGAAGGAATTCTTGGTACCTTTGGCTCCCAGGATTCCGACCATATATTATCTTCCCAAAGTACATAAAAGCCTCACTAGACCACCTGGGAGGCCCATAGTGAGCGGAATCGATTCCGTTACCTCCAGGATTGGAAGGTATGTGGACCACTTTCTGCAACCCCTGGTCCAAGAAACCCCTTCATATCTTAAAGATATGGCTCAATGTATCCAGGAAGTGACACAATTAGAGGTGGAGGGAGACGTACTGCTGGTCACGGCAGACGTGACGTCTTTATATACCGTGATACCCCACCAGATAGGATATGAAGCGGTATGCACTTTCTTGGACACTGATTATGAAATACCGATGGACCAGAAGAAGTTCATCCTGGATCTACTCATTTTCGGCATGGAGCACAACTATTTCTATTATGGCGAAAAGTTCTACCTACAGAAAATGGGCGTAGCTATGGGGGCCAAGTTTGCCCCCAGCTTAGCCAATTTATTTATGGCACTGTGGGAAGATAGAAACATTTATTCCAACAGACCCAGGCAACTGGTTATGTGGAGAAGGTACATAGATGACACGCTGTTAATATGGCAGGGAGAAGAAGATTCACTGAGAAGGTTCATGAGAGATCTGAATTGTAATAATTGGGGGATCAGGTTTTCTTATGAATTTAGCAAGACCTCAGTGAACTTCTTGGACCTAGTCATATCCAGGGTAGGTTCCAGTTTTTCCACCCATACCTATTATAAGCCGACTGATAGGAACGGCTTTATAGCCCTGGACAGCTGTCACCATCCAGCCTGGCTCAGATCTGTACCCAAATCACAATTCAGAAGAGTCAGAAGGAATTGTACCGACAGCCAAGTATTCCGGAAACAAGCTATGGTCCTGAAAGAAAAATTTCTGGAAAAAGGCTACAAACCTGAAATGCTAGAGAAAGAAATTCAGACCCTGGAGTTAGTTGAGCAAAGAAGTTTGATACAACCTAAGAAAGTTCAGAACCCAGGAAAAACCAGTTCCAAGTTTGAATTTGCTTTCATTACGAGATTCTCACAAAACTACAAGTGGCTAAATCATGTATTCCGGAAACACTGGGGAGTCCTACAGAAAGATAAAATTTTAGGACCCATGCTACCAGAAGTTCCACCTATCATTTACAGGAAGGCACAGAACTTACGAGATCTGGTAGCCCCCAATTCCATTGATCCTCCTACCATCCCAAAATTTTTTCCTGATATGAAGGGCTTCTTTCCCTGCAGGAGTTGCAGAGTGTGTAAAGAAGCTCAAACTATCAGGACTAATAAATTTCATTCAACTGTGACAGGTAAAGAGTACCCCATTAGAAATTTTATTTCCTGCCATACGAAAGGGGTTGTATACCTTTTACAGTGTGAGTGCAATTACCAGTATGTTGGAAGAACCATACGTACTGCCGCCATACGTATTGGAGAACATCTGACCAACATACACAAAGCTTTTCCTGGGCATAGTGTATCCCAACACTTCGCCCAATGTCACAGAAAAAATCCCAAGAGGTTAAAAATCATCGTTATTGAGAAATATACACCACACTGGAGGGGGAGCAATCTGAGGAGGTCTATATCCAGGAGGGAAACCTTCTGGATATATGAGCTCGGCTGCTCCAGACCCCGGGAACTCAACATAGAGTGGGACATAAACGCACACATTAATAACTGTTGATCCCCACATATATTTTGGCAGGTTTTATATTTTAGTTATCTTTTAACATTTATTTTAAATTTGTATTGGAGCATATGGTTTAATATAGTTCAATACATTTTATTATACACATATTTCCGGTGTCACCCCTTTCCCACTACGCTCCTAAAGCAGTGTGTTGTAGGACAGGAAGGAAAGTGTTTACTTCCGGTGTCACCAGGATGTGCCATAGATCGATGTTTTTATACATTTGTTTTTAACAAATAATAAAGTATGTTTTTATACATTCCTTTTAACACAAGGAAAGTTACCCATATTTAAGTAATTTGCCTTAAATTGCTATCAGCCAGAAGTTCCAAAGCATACCTGCTCTGCAGACACTTGCTCTGCAGACAGGAAGTAAAGTGTTTGCTTCCTGTGCAGACAGGAAGTGAAGTGTTTACTTCCTGTGTCACCAGGATGTGCTATGGATCAATGTTTTATACTACCTGCTCTGCAGACACCGGAAGTTAGACAATCTGCTTCCACCTGTATAAATAAAGCGGAAGTGACGATGCGCCAGTACTCCTGTCTCAGTAGAAGTCCTATGGGAAGAAACCGGTCAGATTAGGAGGCGCACACGTCACACACAACTTGCGGTCCGTGCTGCAGCCGGCCGCAAGCCTTTGCAGGAATTCGTATGCCTATGTTTATGCTGAATACAAGACATCTAATTGTAAGTGCATTATCAACTGTTTTTTGAATAAATCTCAAGGGTAATACACTATTAGCCCTTTTTTTTCCTTTAATACACGGTGGTTTTGTGAGCTTGTAAAGAAGGATGAGGCTGTGTTTCTTGCTGGTACTCGTTGCCATCTAGTGGAGAAAGAAAGGTAGAGCGGTTCTACATCCCACTTCAGGATTTTAAAGAGGAAGCAAGGCGGTGGTTTCACTGAACAAGTGCATACCTATTACCATCTGGTAAGAGGCTAATTCTTGGTGATTTACACGTGGTGTTTGTTCACAAGGAGATTGGATATTTTTTCAGCACAAGAAAATATAGTTGCACCTTATTTATTTCCGTTTGGTAAGGATGAATTTCACTCGGTGGTGGATACACGTATTATTCGGATAGAATACAATTCTACTCACCTGCAAAATATTTATAGACACTTATGAACTTTTATGTTTATGCACCAATTGATTTGCATTATTAATTGGCTTCACAGATTGATATATGTTATATATATTCACTTTTGTTGATTTGGTTCACACATAGATATATGTTATATATTCATTATTTATTTGTTGTTTAGCGCACCCCACACCACATATACATTTATCTATATTCAAAAGCACTGAATACCGGGAGCAGCTTCAACACACTATCAGCGCACCCATCCCCCCTTACAATAGTCTACGAATAGCAATGAAATGTGCCATCTTTGTCAGATGGTCCACTGACACTAGAATGGTATTAAATCCTTTAGAAGGTGGTAGTTCTACTATAAAGTCTAAGGACACAACTTCCCATGGGACCTGGGGTATTGGTAGACTGCAGAGTAGACCAGATGGTTTTGTAGTGTCAATTTTGGACCTTGCACAGATGTCACATGAAGAAACAAATTTTTGTACAGAAGTCTTCATATCAGGCCACCAAAACTGCCTGGTAAGCAAATTATGGGTTTTCGTCATACCCATATGTCCTGCCATGGGCACATCATGTGATAATTCCAAGATCTTGGTGCGCATAGTAGGGGGTATGTAGAGTTTGTCGTTGTAATAGAGGAAGCCTTCTGCATCAGTACTTAGTTGTGGTGGAGGTAAATCCAATCCTATACTGTGCAAAATCTCTTCCTTCAGGGAACGAACAACACCAATAATACGTTCATAGGGTATTATAGGAATAGAAGGGATTTCGGCGCAGTTATCTTCGGTTAATCGTGATAGCGCATCCGCTTTTTTATTTTTGTCTGCAGGCGTGTAGGTCACTAGGAAGTTGAATCTTAGGAAGAATAATGACCATCGTACCTGCCGGTGGGAAAGAGTTTTGTTAGTCTGGAGGTATTGAAGGTTTTTATGATCTGTATATATGAGTATTGGTAATTGGGTACCTTCAAGTAGATGTCGCCAATTCTCCAGTGCCAGTTTTATGGCAAGCAACTCCTTTTCACCCACTGGGTAATTCACCTCTGGGCTGCTTAGTGATTTTGAGAAGAAAGCAACTGGGTGGAGTGGTGAAGTATTTGTTGGTCGTTGGGAGAGAACTGCTCCTACTGCCATATTTGACGCATCTACCTCCAGAATATATTGGAGGGATGGGTCTGGATGGCGTAGTATGGGAGCAGAAGTAAAGCTTGATTTTAACAAGCGGAAAGCTCCATTTGCTTCTTCTGACCATTTGAATGGTTTCTTTATACTTGTAAGTTGTGTGAGAGGTCTCACAATAGCAGAGAAGTTCTTGATGAACTTCCTATAGAAGTTTGAAAATCCAAGGAATCGCTGTAATGCCTTACGAGTTGTTGGTATAGGCCAATCCAGAATACAGGATATCTTGCTCATATCCATCTTGATTCCGGTTTTGGATATGATGTATCCTAGGAATAATATTTCTTCTTTATGAAATAGGCATTTTTTTAATTTCACGTATAGATTGTGTGCGAGTAATCTGGATAACACAAGTCTTACATGTTTTATATGTTCAGACAGAGATCGAGAATAGATAAGTATATCGTCCAGATATACCACAACACAGACATCAAGTAAGTCTCTAAAGATGTCGTTTATGAACCTTTGAAAAGCTGCGGGAGCATTACACAACCCGAATGGCATCACAAGATATCAAATAATCCGTATCTGGTTCTGAATGCTGTTTTCCACTCATCTCCGTCACGGATTCGGATTAGGTTGTATGCCCCTTTTAGGTCCAATTTAGAGAAGTAAGTAGCCCCACGCACTTGTTCAATGAGTTCAGGGATGAGCGGTAAAGGATAGCGATCCTTTATCGTAATGGTATTTAATTGCCTATAATCGATAATAGGCCTAAGACTTAAATCCTTATTGCGGACAAAGAAAAGTCCTGCAGCTGTGGAAGAAGTAGAGGGTCTGAGGAACCCTTTTGTCAAATTCTCATCCAAGTATTCCTTGAGATGAGAGAGTTCATCCTGTGAAAGAGGATAAACATGACCGAAAGGCAATTTGCTGTTAGGGAGTAGATCGATAGTGCAATCATAATCCCTATGGGGAGGCAACACTTGACCATTTTTCTCAAGGAATACTTCGGACAGATCCTGATAGCATAGTGGTGCAATCTCGTCTGACACCACAGACAGGATCTTTCCATAAGATGGGAGGTTACACGTAATCTCACAATAGTGAGAAGGGAAAGTTAAAGTCCGTCTTTTCCAATCTATGATTGGTTGATGTGTGTGTAACCAGGGGAGTCCCAAAATAATGGGAAAATGGGGTGAAGATAGTATATCAAAGGAGGTGGTCTCCATATGAGACTCGTTAGCAGTGACAAGGAGTGCTTGTGTCTGATTGGTGATTGGACCAGAAGATAGCGGGATACCGTTAATGAAACTAACAGAAACAGGTTTAGGTTTTGAAATAACAGGTATTTTATTTAAGGTAACAAAACGTGTATCGATATAGTTCCCACAAGATCCTGTGTCGATCATAGCCTTGGTGGTAATCCTAGTCTGGTCCCACTGTAATGTTAAATGAACAAAGAGATAGGGTTTAGAAAAGGAAGTCGTTAATCCCCCTAGCGAGACATGTGAACACTCACCCTCTTTTTTTGCGGACAAGGGGACAGACGCTTATCGAATGATCCGGGGATGCGCAGTACATGCAGAGATTACTGGATCTTCTCCTGGCTCGTTCAGTAGTTGATAAAGGTGGGCGTATGGTTCCTACCTCCATAGGAGTAGGGTCAACGGCCGAAATCCGAGAAGGACTAGACAATGGCATTCCCATTTTCTCAGCCTTTCTTTCTCGCAGTCGCCTGTCAATGTTGATACTGAGTTGTATTAAGGCATCCAAAGTGCCAGGTAAATCCGCTCGGGCGAGCTCGTCTTTAACGGCTTCTGACAACCCGAGTCTGAACTGAGTTCGCAGAGATGTATCATTCCACCCTGAATCAAGGGTCCATCTTTTGAACTCTGCTACAAAGTCTTCTACAGGTCTCCTTCCTTGTTTTAAAGCCCTCAATTGGATATCAGCAGTACTCTGCCTATTGGGGTCTTCATATAAACTAGCGAGTTCCGCTAGGAATAAAGGATAGGAGTTGAGAAGCTGATCATTTTTCTCAAAGAGAGAGTCTGCCCAGGCCCGTGGATCACCCGTTAAGTATGAAATGACGGTACAGACTTTAATTTGATCAGTAGGGTAAGTACGAGGTTTTAGCAAAAAAAGCAATTGACATGCGTTTTTGAATTCACAAATTTTTTTCCGATCACCTGTAAACACTAGAGGAGGGTTTATTTTAGGTTCAGGGGGCTGAGCAGCAGTAAGCTGGGAGAGACGGGTTACCTGCTGTCTCAGAGTCTGATTGTCTTCTTTTACTTCAGTAAGAGCAAGTATTAATGCATTTATTTGTTGTGTTAATTGTGTCACTTGAGTGGGTAATTCTGCTGAATCCATTTTTTTATGGTTCGTTCAATCTGTAACGCTCCTGCGTTTTTATTGTAAGCTGGATTTGCAGCTGCAGAATCTCCACTCAGTAGTCATGTAGAGATGTGTTGGAATACCAGATCCAACTCTCCAGACTCATCACTGTGGGCCTGTCTGCTTCAGCATACAGATATACACACACTCAATAAGATGTTCCTGGAGTGATAGGATGTATATGATAGTATGAAGGTGATGTGCTGAAGGGACAGGTGTGAGCAGTGACAGTAATGGTAAGCACTTGATAGTAATGTTCAGGAGAGTAGTAGATGGTAATAGGTAGAATGCAGATAGGTTAGTAATCATGTATGGTAACAGGTGGTAAGGACAGCAGATGACATTTACAGGATAGACTAACCCAGTGCAAGGATAGATGGTAGTAGACTCAAGAGCTAGCAATCTATGTAACAGTGCAGATGGTAGAATTAGTATGCATAGATAGTAACAGTCCTTAATGTGCAGAAGATGATAGTGTAAGTTAGTTATGGAGGATTCCCCTGTGGGGTACTTATCACTAGTAAGGTTTAGTAAGTAGAGGGGTCCAGTAGTGAAGGATTGATCCGGTAGCGAGATACGGGATCAGTAGCGAGGTTCCGGTCTGTTCCAGGTAAAGGCAAATAGCTGGAGGTTCCGACAGCAAGACAAGGCTTGTAAGCATGTAGGCACACATTGAACGAACAACGTGAGAGAGAACGCCGGCGATTGAAATAGCCGCTCAGCGGTGCTCAGCGATGACGTCATACGTCTTAAAGGTGTATGCGTTCCACCTAACTAGAAAGGTGGGACGCAATGTTGAAAGGAAAATGGTAAATAAGGGTACCAAAGGTACCAGAATCTTACAGTGCTATACAAGTGCCAAAAATTGGGCCTTTACCGCAGGTGGTGCCTGAACACCGTAACCCCTTACAGTTAGCAGGGCACAGGGACAGGGCCTGCTGTTAAAAATGACATACGACATTTTGATTGTATGCACCTGTCATACAAGTGCAGAAAAATTAGGCCTTGGGGGTTGGTAGTGACCTAAACCAAAAACATTGTTGGAAGCTAGCAGAATAAAGGTAGAGGAATAGGATAGACAGCATATGCAGTCTTCAAGGGATGGCAGACCCCTAGCAAATTCAATCAGTTTCATCAGCATCAGGGGCCTGATAGCTCTTGTTGATCCAGGACTGGTTCATTTTGATAAAAGTCAGCTGGTCAACAGAGTCTGTGGACAGATGCACTCTTTTGTCCATCACAAAACCTCCAGCATCACTGAAGGTCCTTTCGGAAAGCACGCTGGAAGCAGGACAGGCCAGTAGCTCCATTGCATGTTGAGCAAGTTCTGGCCAGTGGTCCATCCTCAAGAACCAGTAAGCCAGTGGATGCTCAGCTGGAAAGGTCTCCAAGTCTGCTCTTGCGCCTAGATAATCATGCACAATATGATGGAGACGCTTGCTTAAACCAAACAGCCCTGGGTGCTGCTGAGGACAAAAGAACTGTTTAAAGGCATCGGTCAGCCGGCCGCCTTCTCCACCGCTCCTCCTTTGGCTGAACGATGCCGCAGAAACACATTCAGAGAATGTTGACCGCCCAGTGTCTGGAAAGGCGGTACACAATTTTTTTTCAAGGCCTCCTCAAGATGTTTCATCCTCTGCTCCCTCTGCGAAGGCAGGATGAGCTCTGCAACTTTATCTTTGTAACATGGATCAAGAAGGGTTGCCAACCAGTAATTATCCCTTTCCTTGATAGGACGAATCCTTGGGTCCTTTCACAGGCTTTGCAGAATCAGGGAGCCCATACAACTTAAGTTGGAGGAGGCATGAGCTTCTGAGTCCTCTGGGTCACTAAGGATGACATTGTCAGCAGGAGCAACCTCTCCCCAACCACGTACAACTCCTGTGGTTTCTGGGGAATCAAAACCATCCCTTGAAGACTGCTGTATGCTATCCTTTACCTCTACATACATGCTGCCGAAATCCTCATCCTCCTCCTCCTCTTCCTCCTGTTTGTTTTGTGGCCCTGAAGGAATGATATCTGCATAAAGGGGGCCTTGTGCGGAAAGGAAGTCAACCTCTTCCTCCCGCTGTTCTGCCTCAAGGGGTCCATGATTCCACGGAGCGTGTGCTCCAGCAGGTAGACTAGCGGGTGTAATGTTCCGGTACCTTTGGTACCCTAAATTACACTTTCCACAAGTGTATGCGCCCTACCATTTACTTTTGGAAAGGTGCGCATACACCTTTAAGACTGGAGCTGTCATCACTCAGCGCCGGACTAGATGGCTATTTAAGGCGTCGGCTCTCACTCACATGTGTTCGTTCAAACACCCTTATCTGGATGCTAACCTTGCTTGAAGCTTCCATGCTTGCAAGCTTACTTCGCTGACGGAACCTCGCTGCGCTGATCCCTGTATCCCGCTACTGGATCATCCGCCTCTCCTGAACCACCCTTCGGCTGTATCGCTAATAGTGCTAAGTACCCCGCAGGGGAATTCTCTATAAACTTATACTAAGCTTACACTATCTAGCTCTGCATAGTAGAGACTGTTTATCACATCTGCATAAACTAGATTGCTAGCTCTTGAGACTACTGCTACTTTTCTGCACTGGGTTGATCTCTTTTGTATGTCCACCTGCTATTCTATCATCTGCTATCATACAACATTGTTAAACCTTCCTGCATCCATCTGCTACTGTCTCACCTTCAAGTGTCTATCACCTACCACCTCCACTCAACCTATCCCTCAAACCTTCATCATTGTGTTACCACATATATAAAGTCACTCTAGGAACCAGCTTGCTAATTGTGTGTATTTACTGGCTGAAATAAGACCTTCCACACATGATGAGTCATTGAGGTTGGGAATGGTATCTCAGCATATCTCTTACATGACAACTGACGTGGAACTATTTCTGCAGCTGAAAATCCACACCATATAAGAAACGCAGGAGCGTTACAGCGGGATAGTGTCACTGATGCATGCATCGTCCTTGCTCACCATCCTTGTGGCCTTCTCAAATGGTGACAGGACGATGCATGCATCCTTAATCAAAAGCCACTGGCGTGGCAAAAAAAAAACAAGCTCCACTGACCCTGTCTTTGTACCATACTCACACAGGTACTGATTGATGGTCCTCTGCTGTGTGTCCAGCCGCTGCAGCATTGCCAACGTTGAGTTCCACCGGGTGGGCATGTCACAAATATGGCGGTTGGTGGGCAGGTTGAATTCCCATTGAATGTCAGATAAGCGAGCACTGGCATTGAACGAACGACGGAAATGGCCACAGACCTTCCTGGCCTGCCTCAGGAGATCTTGGAAGCCCGAGTATCTGCTCAAGAAACGCTGCACCACCAGATTCAGAACATATGCCAAGCATGGAACATGTGTCAAGTGTCCCTGTCGGAGGGCGGAGAGAAGGTTGGTGCCATTATCGCATACAACCATTCCTGGCTCAAGCTGTCATGGCGTCAATCATCTCTGAGCCTGCCCCTGCAGAGCTGACAGAATCTCTGCATTGGTGTGACTCCTATCCCCTAGACAGACCAACTGAAGCACAGCATGGCATCTTTTAGCCTGACTGCTTGCGTAGCCCCTTGAACACTTAGGGAGCACTGCTGCTTCAGAGGACAATTGAGCAGAAGAGGACATGGAGGAGGAGGAGGAGGTGGTGGAGTAACCAGATGTGGCAGAACCAGCACCAGCTTTTTGGAGGCGTGGTGGCAAAACAAGCTGCAACACCGAACCCTGTCCTGCATCCTTCCCAGCTGCCAGCAAAGTTACCCAGTGCGCCGTGAAAGATATTAAATGTCCCTGTCCATGCCTGCTGGACCAAGAGTCAGCAGTAATGTGCACCTTCCTGCTGACCGCTTTGTCCAATGAGGCCAACACACTACCTTACACATGACGGTAGAGAGCCAGAATGGCCTTATGCGAAAAGAAATGCCTTTTTGGGACCTGCCACTGTGGTGCAGCACATTCCACAAATTTGCAAAAGGGAGCCGAGTCTACCAGCTGAAAAGGCAGCAACTGTAATGCTAGCAATTTGGCCAAGCTAGCATTAAGATGCTGAGCATGTGGATGACTGGGACAGTATTTCTTTCTACGGTTCAGCAAATGGGGTAGTGAAATTTGCCTGCTGCTCAAATCAAGCGGTGGTGTACTGCTAGCAGATTGGGTGCAAGTCTCTGTGCCACTCATTGCTATACCATCATCCCTCTCATTGCTGGTGTTTGAGAAGGCATGAGGTATAGTAGGGTTATAGATCACAGATGAGGAGCAAGATTATGTATGCTTGTTTTGATCTGGTGCCTCTTTCAGGTGCTGTTGCCAACGGACTGCATGGCAGTTGCTTTGTTGGAGCTGGCAGAACCGTCGTTGAAAGTACCTACTTGAATTGTGTTGCCATTGTCTGAACGCAGTTTTCCTGCTTTTTATTATTATTTGTATATGTTTACATTTATGTTCCTTTTCCCTTTATGTTAAGTCTACTACAATGGATTACTTGTTTGACCTATGGTTCCGCTATACTGGTTAGGTCTTTGCCTTTGGTGGGCCTGGGGTAGGCCCTGGTGTTTTTGAACCTGCATGGAGGTTTGATGGAGGCCTCATAACCCCCTTCCTCCAGAGGTGAGACCGGTAGGGTCGCCACGGTCCCAGGTCATGGTAGGACACCTTGGAGTGCTAAAGTTGGCCTTCAACATAGGTCTTATGTTTTGTACAGCCTACATGTTTGCCTATGGAAACTCCTAGGTCAAACTAGGGGTGTTCCCATCAGTTACGATGTTCTACCTTTTCCCTTCCCCCTCACTACCTGTCCCTTCCTCCCCTTCTATACCTCACATGTTTGTAGTTCTATGTGCTGATGCCTTTACCACTGTTATAGTTTTCGCAAACCCTCATAAGTAGGGCATTGTTGACCAACATGTCTTTTATTTTTTTTTGCAAATAAAGATTACATTTAAAAAAAAAATGGATTCCTAAAAGGTCTCTGCGATCCCGGACTGGCCTGCACCGACCGATAAGAAGGGGTTACAGCACTTCGTGGGATTTGGAAACTTTTACAGAAGGTTTATCAAAGGCTTTTCTGTGCTGATGCCTTTACCACTGTTATAGTTTTCGCAAACCCTCATAAGTAGGGCATTGTTAACTAACATGTCTTTTTTATTTTTTTTTTCAAATAAAGATTAAATAAAAAAAAAAATGGATTCCTAAAAGGTCTCTGCGATCCCAGACTGGCCTGCACCAACCGATAAGAAGGGGTTTGGAAACTTTTACAGAAGGTTTATCAAAGGCTTTTCTGCCATCATCACCCCTATCATGCAGCTGAGGTAACAGAGCATTCGCTTCCACTGGATCCCTGAGGCATATGCCGCATTTTACTTTTTAAAGAGACTCTTTACCTCAGCACCTGTCCTAAGTCATCCAGACCCATGTTTACCATATGTACTGGAAGTGCAGGCATCCGAAGTTGCAGTGGGAACAGTTGTCTCACAATATCGGGGCCTTAAAGACTTATTGCATCCTGTAGCCTTTTTCTCCAGTAGACTTTCTCCAGCAGAGGGGAACTATGACATCGGGGATCGAGAAATACCCGCTATAAAGTTGGCCCTGGAAGAGTGGAGGTATCTTCTGGAAGGGGCAACATATCCCATATTTATCTACACCACAATAATCTTGAATATCTGAGGACTTCCAAGTGCCTCAGGCTGCATCAAGCACGTTAGACCCTGTTCTTAGACCGCCTGACACCCGCAGCCTTCCCTGCTGATGATCGGGGGCGGGAGCGTGCCGCCGGCGGCGCGTTCTCGCCCCCTAGCTGCCTTCAGACGAGCGATGTAGACCTACGTCCTTCTGCCTGTAGGAGCCACTCTGCCACCCTAAATATACAGGAGGCGGTCGGCAAGTGGTTAAAGTTCCACAATGGTGTTTCCCAAAAAACATATAAAAACAATATAATGTAATATATCCAAAACACCATTTAATCAATATCACTTATATTATTGTGCTCGTTTACATCCACATGCCAAAATACCTTTATTGATCTAATAATCCTTTAGAGCATCCATCAATAAATTTCCTTCTTCCTCCATTTCACACATATGTTCTCCTTATTCTCCTATCCTCGCAAAGTATTAGTTAAAAACAAAATATATATAAAATAGTGTAATCCCGTTACACCAAATAAACAAACATATAAAAAAATGTGCTTACATACTACATAGAAAATGTGCTTTAGTGTGGTAAAACATATCACTATGTGCACTGTCTCCATGTGACATTCCTCATGCCAATATACTTTACCCAGAGTCAATGCCCACGTGTCAATGGGCTTGCATTCATTAGGCTACGTTTCCACTGGTGCGACGCCAAAGTCGTGCGATTTACAGTTCAACTTTGCAGTGCGACTTTAAGTGCAATTTCGATCTGACTTGACACACTCTGACTCTAAGTCGCATCAAAGTAGTGCAGGCACCTTTTCAAAGTCGCTGCAACTTTAAGTCGCATAGATGGGAGCGGGTGCCATTGAAATCAATGGGCTGTGACTTGTCATGCGACTTTATGTGTACAAAGTCGCACGATAAGTCGCACTAGTGGAAATGAAGCTTTAATATCAACCTTCTTCTCCAATTCCACGCAGTCTCTCCAGATCAAATATTATTCCTGTTAAAATGTAAAGAGCATAAAAAAACAACCATAGTGCAGCAAAATATCATAAAAATCATCTATTCCATGCTAAAAAATGCTCACATGTATTCAATGAATGAAAGACCAGAAAACAAGATGACGGATCAGGCACTTCTGGTTTCATCTGACGTCACTTCCTGACATGTTTTGTCACATGATCTTCTCAAAGGATCTCAATGAGAGAACAATACTCCTTACATTGGCAGGCATTGAGAGGAATGTTCTTTACATTGGCAGTCATTGGGAATAATGTTCCTTACATTGGCAGTCATTTGGAAAGAATGCTCCTTACATTGGCAGTCATTGGGAAGAATGCTCCTTACATTGGCAGTCATTGGGAAGAATGCTCCTTACATTGGCAGTCATTGGGAAGAATACTCCTTACATTGGCAGTCATTGGGAAGAATACTCCTTACATTGTCGGTCATTGGGAAGAATCCACCTTACATTGGCAGTCATACGGAAGAATGCTCCTTACATTGGCAGTCATTGGGAAGAATGCTCCTTACATTGGCAGTCATTGGGAAGAATGCTCCTTACATTGGCAGTCATTGGGAAGAATACTCCTTACATTGGCAGTCATTGGGAAGAATGCTCCTTACATTTGGCAGTCATTGAGAAGAATGTTCCTTAAATTGGAAGTCATTGGGAAGAATTTCTTTTACATTAGCAGTCATTGGGAAGAATGTTCCTTAAATTGGAAGTCATTGGGAAGAATTCTTTATACACTGGCAGTCATTGGGAAGAATGTTCCTTACTTTATACGTCATTGGGAAGAACGTTCCTTATATTGGCGGTCATTGGGAAGAATGCACCTTACATTGGTGGTCATTGGGAAGAATGCACCTTACATTAGCGGTCATTGGTAAGAATGCACCTTACATTGTTGGCCATTGGGAAGAATGCACCTTACATTGGTGGTCATTGGGAAGAATGCACCTTACATTGGTGGTCATTGGGAAGAATGCACCTTACATTGGTGGTCATTGGGAAGAACACACCTTACATTGTCAGTCATTGAAAAGAATGCACCTTACATTGGCGGTCATTGGGAAGAATGCACGTTACATTGTCGGTCATTGGGAAGAATGCACTTTACGTTGGCGGTCATTGGGAAGACCGTTCCTTACATTGGCGGTCATTTGGAAGAACGCACCTTACATTGGCAGTCATTGGGAAGACCGTTCCTTACATTGGCGGTCATTTGGAAGAATGCACCTTACATTGGCAGTCATTGGGAACGATGCTGTTTACATTTGTGCTCATTGGGAAGAATCAGTTGTGCTTCAATGTTAAAAAGAGACATGCTTATACAAGCAGAGAGCAGAGTGTTCAGTCACAGTCTGGGGGAGAGAAAAGACATTTAGATGTTATTGCATTGCAGCAGAGAAAGTGAATGCCTCCTGCAATACCAGGTCTGTGCCATGTGGCAGAGTTGTTGAAATCTCAGAACTGGATGGAGAGAACTACAAATCCTGTGCGAGGTAAAAAAAACAAAGCTCCTATATACTGTACTGTATGTGTTTCAGCTGTTTGCCTGGAGTTCAGCTTTTAACCTCCAAAGTGTTAATGTAAAGAGACAAAAAGATGATGGCTTTCATTTCTCACGAAAATACTCATAGTTCATACTGGATCTAAAAATAAGCTTTCTTGAAAATATCTATCACTCTGTACAAGCAGGCAGGATCTGACCAATTCATAAAAATGTATGTTGTAATCAAAGGTCAGCAGGCAGTCAATAACCTCTGACTCTGCACAATCCTCTTACCTTCATCATATCTGGGAGAAGCAGATGAGTTATCTCTATATTTTAAGGATTGCATTTAGCTTTCTGGATCTAGGAAAAGGAAACAGCAGACACTTCCTGCAATTAACAGAATTTACACTTAGTTTCCGAAGACAAACTGTGCAAATTCTGCAGCCACCTCTTCTGTGAAAGAGAAACTACTAGTCATGAGACGTAGGAATGACGGGGCAGTGACCCCAGGTAGTCTATCACTATAGTCCGGCTTCTGCCTCACTTCAGCCCAAGGGTCCTTTCACACTCTGCGCCTTCCGATGAGGTCTGTTCTGCTCAGCGGGGGATAGATCCGCCGATCCCTGCTGAGCAGGCGGATGACAGCTCCGTCTCCGCACAGTGTGCAGAGACAGAACTGTCAGATTCCCCACCATCCTCTTTAGGGGAATCGGATGAGAACGGACCGCCTGGATGGATAGAAAATAGGGTTTTCATCCGTCCGGATTTCATGGACAGGATTGGAAGCAAATAGCAGCGGGTGTCAGCGGAGATGTCTCCGCTGACATCCGCTGCCCCATAGGGATGCATGGAGGATCCAATCAGGTACGCCTAAAAACTGACAGGCGGATCTGATCGGATAGTTCATGTGAAAGGACCCTTATACTGGCAAATGTTTCCCCTAGCTTGGAATAGAGCAAGGAAGCGTTGGGACCCATTCATACTTTTGCATTCTGTAACGCGCACGTTGCAATGTGTTTTCATGTGTTAAAACTGAACTCCAGGCAGAGTTAAAAGATGCATACTAATGTGCTGTAACTGTATAATCATGAATGCATTATTAAGCACTCGCTTACTGGGCACATACACCCCCTTCCTGCCCAGGCTAATTTTCAGCTTTCAGCGCTGTCACACTTTGACAATTGCGCGGTCATGCTACACTGTAATCATATGAAACTTTTTGATCATTTTTTTCACAAATAGAGCTTTTTTTTTGGTGGTATTTAATCACCGCTGGGTTTTTTGCTAAACAAACAAAAAAGGATAGAAAGTTTTGAAGAAAAAAAAAACAGTTTGCATAGCAACATTTTCCAAACAGGTAATTTTTCCTTCATTGATGTGCGCTTTAGAGGCTGCACTAATGAGCACTGATAGGCTACACTGATGGACACTGATAGGTGGCACTGGTGGGCACTGATCAGGAGGCACTGATGAGACTGCACTGATAGGCGGCACTGAAGGGCACTGATAGGCAGCACTGAAGGGCACTGATAGGTGGCACTGATAGGCAGCATTGATAGACACTGGTAGGTGGCACTGATAGGCATCACTGATAGGTTGCACTGATAGGTGGCACTGGTGGGCACTGATTACCAGCACTGGTGGGAACAGTGTGGGAATGATGTCCCTCTTACAGAAGCTTTATTTTTTTTCTCCTCACCCTATTACCTTCCTTAGTTTGTACAGTAAGCGTTTGTGGAGAATGGTGTCAAAGGCCTTTGCAAAGTCCAGATACACCACATCCACAGGCTTACCTTTATCTAGGTAGCAGCTCACTTCATCGTAGAAGGTTAATAGATTGGTTTGGCAAGAACGATTTTTCATGAATCCATGCTGATTACTACTAATAATACCGTTTTCATTACTAAAGTATTGTATGTGGTCCCTTAACATCCCCTCCAAAATCTTGCAGACTACTGATGTTAGGCTGGCCGTCCTATAGTTACCTGGGATATATCTCGGCCCTTTTTTAAATATTGGTATCACGTTGGCTTTTTTCCAATTAGCCGGCACCATACCTGTCAGTAGACTATCCTTAAAGATCAAGAATAATGGTCTGGCATTCACCTGGCTGAGCTCTTTAAGAACCCTCGGGTGCAAGCCATCCGGTCCCGGTGATTCTCTAGTTTAGTTCTACGTCTATCTTCTGTTAGCCATGGCGGTACTTCCTGAGGTGTATTATTTAGTTTAGCATTACAAGCTGAGTTAGTGTAGCCTCCCTATTCTTTTGTGAAGACTGAAGAGAAGAAACTATTTAACACTTTCGCCTTTTCTCTGTCCTCTGTAGCCATATTTCCTTTGTTGTCTTTTATGGGGCCAATGTGTTCTGGCCTCGCTTTCTTATATATAAATAACAACAGTAGTTACAATGATGCAGTTGTTCTAATTGTTTTTTCTGGTGATGTGGTATCTTCAAATGGTATCGAGAGCATGGGATGAAATTAATCTTGATGTATAGTCAATCCTCCACATGTTTCACAGTGAAGACCGTTTCTTCAGGAGGAGTTAAATACTATCATCCAGTATAACCAGCAGCCCTGAATAACAGCAATGGCAAGGGCACCCGAGGGTACTCCCCCACGGTGGACATGGGGGAACCACAAGAGCATGTGTCTAAATTACTCCAAGATCACAATTACAATGACCTGGGGGAAGGGTAAGAGACTTGTGTCATAGTCACTAAGAGGCCCCACCAATCTCGGCAGGTTTCTGAGATGTTTCTTACAGTTGAACTTTAGATACACAATATCACACTGATCATAACCCCATAGTTGGGATGTTTCAGCTTTGTTAGGGCCCCCAAAGTTGGCCTCAATCTAAGGATTCCCCCAGGTAGCAGCCATCACCTGTCTCTTATCCTTCCCCCAGGTCATTGTACTTGTGATCTTGGAGTGATTTAGATATGTGCGCTTGTGGTTGCCCCACGTATCCGCTGTGGGGGGAGTATCCTCGAGTGCCCCTGCCGTTACTGTTATCACAGGCTTCTGGTTATCCTGGATGATAGTAATAACTCCTCCTGAAGAAGCGGTCTTCACCATGAAACATGTCGAGGATTGACTATACATCAAGATTAATTACATCCTGTGCCCTCAATACCATCTGGTGACACCACATCACCAACAAGAACCAATTAGAACAAATGCATCATTGTAACTACTGTTGTTATTCCTATATATGGATATACAGTGCTCAGCATAAAAAGATTTTAATATCTCAGTGAACACAAGAACAATTTTCTTCAGAATTCCCCATAGGTATTTGATTGGGTTCAGATCACAAGGCATACAGTACTTGGCCACTGAAACACTTTCACCCTGTTCTTATTCAGAAATGCAACAGTGGCCTTAGATGTGTGTTTTGGATCATTGCCATGTTGGAAAAGTGCACGACGACCAAGGGCACAGAGTGATGGTAACATCTTCTCTTTAAATATAGAGCAGTACATCTGTGAATTCATGATACCATCAATGAAATGCAGCTCCCCAAAACCAGCAGCACTCATGCAGCTCCAAAGAAGGACACTGCCACCACCATGTTTCACTGTAGGCACCATGCTTTTGTCTTTGTACCCCTCACCTTTGCAACGCCATAGTTTTGAAGCCATCATCTCTAAAAACATTTATTGTGGTCTCATCACTCCAAAGTACAGAGTCCCAGTAGTCGTCTTCTTTTTCAACATGGGCCCTGGCAAATTCTAGGCGGGCTTTTTTTTACATGGGCTTTAGAAGAGGCTTCCTTCATGGATGACACCCATGCATGCCTTTCCTCTGCAGCGTACGCCATATTGTGTCACGGGAAACAATAATCCCAGTTAGGCTTTCTACTTAAGCTAACTGCAATGAACTTGCATGGCAATTTACTTCAACCCTTCTCATTAGAGGGCGCTCCTGTCGGCGCTAACCTCCGTGGACGGCCTGGACGTCTCTGTGGGATGGTTGCAGTTCCATCTTTATTAAATATTTGTATCACTTTTGCTACAGTATTCTGACTGATAAGTAAAGCTTTGCTGATCTTCTTGTAGCCTTCACCTTTTTTGTGTAAAGAAAAAATCTTTTTCAGACCTTGTAACATTTCTCTTCCATGTGGTGCAATTGCTGACAGTATGAAATAGGGAAGCGTTTTGTTAAGTAATGCCCTTTTCTAATCAAATGTCTGCTGGACATCTGTTTAATTAATTAATAATTCTACTCACCTGTAGTTGAATTCCTATTAATTGGGATTTTGTTGTCCAAAATTTAGCTTTGCTTCTAAGACTTTAATTGCGGTGTATTCATTTTTGCAACATGGTCTTGAATAAATTTGTTAGGTAAAATACTTTTTTGTATGTGAAAATTAAGAAATCTTGGTTGCAATCAATGGCCCATCTGTTGGGGTGTACTCATTTATGTTGAGCACTGTATGTGCTTTTTTAATGAATTTTGTATAAATAAAATGTTTAGATTTTTTATAATAACAGTTGTTACTTGCTGGGTACAATGATAGTCCATTTTTCTTTCTGCCAGGGACACAACAGTGGCAGGCTTCCTTCAAACATTGTTATAATAAAGATGATGGTACCCTCATACACGTAATACTATAGTTCTTTTGAGGCTTACACTTTATCTTTTGTATTAGTACTTTGAGTCACTAACTAGAAGCAATTATGCAGAAGAAACTTTGGCCATTTTCCTATCTTCCCTGATGTGCTCATTAGGTCATTAAATAACAGGCATAACAGCCAAGCATCTAGCATTCTCCAGAGGAGGACAGGAATGACAGCACCCACATATATGGGTCCTTGATAGATATTCTTTAGACTTTTCACTGAATCCTTGGCTCTAATCCACACTGATTTAGTACTGGCTGTTCTTCTCTAATACTCTGGAAAAAGACATATCAGTATTTTGCAACATAAACTACCATCATGTGTTCCCTTTACATCCACAATCCGTGCATCATTGTAACGTTTCCTCTTAATGCCTACAGCCATTGCGCCATCATAGTAATTTTGAACTTTGAAAACCATGCAGAGGGTGGAGTGAAGTCAGGTGGTTACTGGTTAACCTCAGTAATACTAACAATGTGAGCAAATTTAGTGTTTAGTGTTCGTTCATAACTCTTTCCCAAAGCATTGTGTACATAGACATTTACATGCATCTTAGTTTCTTCTCTTTCCTTTACAAGTCAACTGTGAAGATCTGATAAGATGTAGAGGTCTGTAATAGCTTCTTAGGACTCCCGTTCAGACATGCAGCAGCCCTTGCCACCTCTCTTAAAAGTGATTTCAGATGGACAGGCTGCTGGGATGCTCATGACTTCCTCACCAACTTTCGCCTTTATTAACACATAGAAAGCCACAAAAATACATGTCAATACTCATTATAAAGGGTGTAAAATAAGGTACAATTCTAAATAGTACCACGCTAATTATAAGTGTTAGAAAAAATATAATGAAAAAAAATATATATATGTATATATATTAGTGATCGACCGATATCGTTTTTTTAATGCCGATATTTTGGTCATCGCATATCGGTATCGGCCGATATTGGCTGATATTTTCGGACATTTAAAAAAAATGTATTTATTTATTTTTTACAGGTACTGTAGTGGAGGGATCTGGGGGTCTAAAAGACACAGAAACCCCTCCTCTGCACTTAAAAGCATTCAAACAGCAACAAGATTGGCTGTTTTGAATGCTGTAATTTTTTTGAATTTGGCGCTGAGTACCCAAATGTGATGTCATGACGTCACTTTCGGGTTTTGACATGGAGACCTGATCAAAGCCTAATGCGGCTTTGATCGGGTCTTTGGTGGCTGTGCAGGTAGGTTGCCTGGGTCTCCCGGTTGGACGGGAGACCCGGGCGGGGCGCGGAAGGTGGCGGGAGGGGGGACGTCCCCTCCCGCTCCTTCTAATGACAGCAGACCGGCTTCTCAGCCGCATCGGTTGTCATTACAAGACAGCCGACGGTCGGCTATGGACGCTGGTACCAGGGTGATGCCTCTAGCTGCAGGCATCACTCCGCTGCAGCGCTTTCCCGAAATATCGGCAATATCGGTAACATCAGGGGCCGATTCCGATATATCGGTCGATCCCTAAAATATATATATATATATATATATATATATATATATATATATATATATATATATATATATATATATATATATATATATATATATAAACTTTGATATATATTAATAAACCACAGTGCTCAATACACAAAAAAACGGGGCATGGTCTCGGCATGCTGGAGTGAAGTTCGTTCTGACTTGAGCTCCCGGCTGCCGGCGCCGAATCGGCCGCTTACCGTTCAGACTACCGCACATTTCTCCTCTCCTCCTCCGCCTACGGTGCAGGACTCCCCCGGTGACCCGCTCACGGCCGACAGCGAGAGCGCATGGATCGTTTCCTGCTCCCGAAGCCGCCCGCGGCCTCCACGCCTGATCCTGGCAAGATGGCGCCGGCCGCAGTAAGGGGAGAGTTACCTCACGCGGCAGCAGGGAGAGCGGTGGACGGCTCTTCTAATGACATGCCGCCGTTTTCACCGCCCAGCGATCTCTCTCCCTGCTTGCCATGCTCCCCGACATCCTCTCTCCCAAACAGCCTGGGGGGACTGCACGTTGCCTCACTGCAGATCAGCCAGACCCAGCTGCCTGCTCCCTGGATGGACGTCTCTGCACAGCAAAGGATCAGCATGGATGGAAGTAACCTGCATGCGAGCCTGCACCACACTCCCGCAGTGAGTACTCATCCTCCCCTGACCCCATCACAGGGTGACATGCAGGGCTCCTCAACTGAACAGCGTATCTGGGCATTCCTGCAGAAATTGCCCACTAGAGATGACTTTGACTCCCTTGCTAACAGAGTTGAGACGGCTCTCAGGGGGGAACTGACAGTGCTTAAGCAGGAGGTTGCTGACATTACTGAGAGAGTTTCTGCAGTTGAGGCCAACGCTGCTGAGGTTCAACACTCTGTTACTAGCCTGCAGAAGACACAGACGGATACCACTGGCCAAGTCACTCACCTAATGTTGCTCCTGGATGATCTTGAGAACAGAAACCGCAGGCGCAACATCAGAATTAGAGGCCTCCCGGAGTCTACTCGGCAGGGAGACCTGAAAGCCACGGTCTCTGCTATATTCAACCTCTATTTAGATCGACCTGCGGACACCTCTGTTGAAATAGATAGGGTGCACAGGACACTGGGCCCAAGAGCTGACGCGGGCGACAGACCCAGGGATACTCTCTGTTGTCTGCACATTTATTCCCTAAAGGAATTTACACTACCGAATACAGTCAATTCCGATGCCTCTGCACCCGGTAGGCCCCAAAGATACCGCAGGAATCGTCGTAACCAACGTCGGGATCGCATCCTTCCCCAGGACAGTGAACTTTAAGTGCGCTGGATGACGGACTGTCCCGGTACCTCAGTGGCAGTTTTGGGCTGGTTTAAAGTTTATACCCTTCCGTACATTTGTTTTAGCAGTCTGTCTATACGTTGATGCGGGCTGTCTATTGGACATTGTGGTGCATACCCCACTGCCCTGAGCTATGTCTTACCACTTTCCACCTGATCCAATGGAACATTGACCTACCTTCTTCCGCTCTACTGCTACATGAACTCCCACCGCATTGCCTAAGATGACCCTCAGCCCTGACTCTGCTACCTTTTTTTTTTCCTGACAATGTATGGTTGGGCCTGCATGTTCGTTCACCGCCTGGGCCTACTGGGGTGGTCCGTCGAGCTGAGTGCGCCTGTCCAACACTAACGGGCGATATTGCTTTACTGTTTTTCTTGATTGCTTTTACCTTAGGCACTGTTTGCTTTTTTTTTGAGTTCTCTTGCTGCATGGTTTATTGTGCGTATATGAGGGGCTCTGGCCTGGCGCCTTGCATCCCGGCGGGCACCACCCACAGTGGCTTGCCCCGTCCTTTCTTGGGGCGGAGAGGCTTCCGGCTGTCCCGATCCGTCCCAACGGGACGCTCGGTTTCGGCCAGATTACATTTACCGCACTCACGTGCCCGGTGGGGCGCCAGGTCACAGCCCCGAGTTCGGGACTGAAATGGTCTCGGTCTACCCAGTTGGAACAGATATACTGTACCCGCATTGAGTATTATACCTGACTGCAGTTAATTTCCCTTGGTTTACCTCCTACTGTCTCCTCTCCTCCTGCTCTCCCTGGGCCTGAGGCTTCCTGCTTTCTACCCTTCCCTGAGTCCCCAATTGTGCGCCAATAGGAGATGGAGATTCAACCCATTGAGTCGTAGGCTGCCAACCCCAGCCGGGGGCTCCTTCCCTGGTTGTGCCCTACTTCTCCCCCTTAGACCGTTGCTGCCCCTAACGGCAGTCACCCTCCGCTTGGAGTTCAGTGTTGCCAACCCTTTCTCTTTCCCCCACTTCTACCTCTTTTCTTCTTTTTCCAACCTATCCTCCTCTTCCCCCCCCCCCCTTCCTTCCCCCCCTTTTTTTTTTCCTCTCCCTCTCTCTTTCCCACTTTCCCCTCTCTCCCTGGTGGGGGTTCTGCTCTGTCCCCACTCCCCAGCGCTGGCCCTTAAAATTGTTTCTTGGAACGCCAAGGGGCTCAACACCCCTGAAAAGAGATCTAGTTGTCTGAGGGACCTTTGGCGACAACGCCCCCAACTGGCGTTTCTGCAGGAGACACACTTTCGTGCGGACAAAATTCCGAGACTACAGGACAAGCGTTTTCCCATAGCATATCACAGTGCGTCTTCCTCCTCTAAATCCAAAGGAGTCAGTATTTTAGTGGCCAGCGATCTCCCCTGGCAGCTCCTTGACCTCTGTACAGATCGGGAGGGCAGATACATCCTCCTTAAAGGCAAAATACATGACCAAACATTCACTCTGGTAAACGTTTACCTCCCTAACACGGACCAGCTGACGACATTAGAGTCCTGTTTGCAGGCAGTGGACTCCTTTACTGAGGGCATTTTAATTATAGGAGGTGATTTTAATCTTACCCTTCATCCTAGCAAGGACTCAACGTCCGGCTTAACGAACCTCCCTCATAACGCCGCTCTAGACTTAGGGATCTCCTCCACGCCCATCAGCTAGTGGACATCTGGCGTGTTTTACACCCACAAGAAAGAGACTACACCTTCTTCTCTGCCCCACATGGCTCATACACCAGAATCGATTTCTTTCTGGTCCACCATGCAGCCATCCCTTTGGTCTCAGAGGCCCACATTGATAATGTGGCCCTCTCAGTTCATGCCCCGATCGCTTTACGTGTGACCCTTCAACATCCCTTAACCAGACCCTCCTCGTGGCGCCTGAACGAAACCCTTTTACAGGACCCGGAGACGAAAGCAGATATGCTCAAGGAGTTAACCCTCTTTTTCGACACCAACAAAGACACGGCCTCTAGCCCTTTATTCCTCTGGGCAGCCCATAAATGTGTGATCAGGGGGGTTCTTATTAAACATGGCCACAGGCTCAAGAAAGCGAAAGGCGAGATCTTGGCGAATCTCCTAAAGCGATTGCATGACCTTGAGTCCCGCCACAAATCCCATCCTGATCACACCACAGAAGCAGACCTAGTGAGAACCAGGGAACAGATTAGGGACCATTCCTCATTTCAGGCTAAGAGTAAATTAATGTGGATGCGCAGATCATTCTATGAATATGGAGATAAATGTAGTAGATCCCTAGCGAACGCTATCCGTGTGCGACGGAATAGATCCTATATTCCAGCCTTGTCTACATCGACGGGAGCGAAGATATACTCTTCCCCCGAAATGGCGAACGCATTCAAGGACTTCTACACTTCACTGTATAATCTTCACCCTTCCTCCCCTGATCAGGCCCCACAAGACAAGTCTGGACTTAGTGTGGATTACCTAGAGTCAGCCAACTTACCCTCTCTCTCAGAGGAAGAGGTCGAGGCTCTGTCGGCCCCAATCTCTGTTGAGGAGCTGGCTACGGCGGTGGCCGGTTCCCCGACGGGCAAGGCCCCGGGGCCAGACGGCTTCACTATTCCTTACTATAAGGCATTTCTAGACTTGCTGGCCCCCCATTTCGTGGCATCATTTAACGCCATACTGGAGGGCCACACGATGCCCCCGGATCTCTTGTCTGCTACTATAACAGTCATCCCCAAGCCCGATAAAGACCCCCTCCAATGTGCAAGCTACAGGCCTATCTCCCTTCTCAATTGTGACCTGAAGCTCTTTACAAAGACTTTGGCTGAAAGACTTGGCCCCATACTTCAGAGTATTATTCCCCTTGACCAAGTTGGCTTTATCCGTAACAGGGAGGCTCGTGACAACACGATAAGAACTATCAATGTCATCCAAAGAGCCAAACATCTTAAATCACCCATGATTCTCCTGTCCACTGACGCTGAAAAGGCCTTTGACAGGGTGAATTGGTCTTTTCTACAGGCTACTCTAAGACATCTCGGTCTGCCAAGCAACATTCTGGCCTGGGTTTCAGCACTCTATTCCAATCCCTCCGCCACAGTTAGTGTCAATGGTGCTATCTCCGATCCCTTTCCGATAGGGAATGGCACGAGACAGGGCTGCCCACTGTCCCCACTCCTGTTTGTCATATCCCTGGAACCGCTACTGCACCACATCAGGAACAACCCCGACATCACGGGCCTACCCGCCAGTACTTATCATCACAAGGTGGCCGCCTATGCTGATGACCTGCTGTTTTTTCTATCGAAACCCCACATTTCCTTGCCAGTCCTTATTTCTGAACCTCGTTTTTACGGTACTATATCAGATTTCAAGATTAACTTTCAAAAATCTGAAGCTTTAAACATTAACCTTCCCCCGAGCACCCTGGCGCTTCTCTGCTCGAACTTTCCATTTCGATGGGCGGAACGATCTATCCGATATCTGGGGACTGCAATATCGGCTAATCTCAATCATATCTTTCAATACAACTTTCAACCGTTTCTGGCCACCCTGTCTTCTGACCTATCAGCTTGGCAAAACATGGCAATTTCCTGGTTCGGGAGATGCAATGTCCTCAAAATGAATGCTATGCCACGCCTCCTGTACCTCTTGCAAGCCCTACCAGTCAAAATACCTCGAGTGTTCTTTCGTACACTCCGATCAGCGTTTATCAGATACGTATGGCAAGGGAAACACCCGCGCCTCAAACACTCACTCCTACAGTGCCCCAAACTTGCTGGTGGAGTAGGTCTCCCCGATCCCGCTAGATACTGTACAGCGGCTCATATGACCAGAGTAATTGACTGGTGTAGACATGCCCCTCATAAATTATGGGTATCTCTGGAACAGGAGGCGGTGGCGGCTCCTCTGGAAGGTCTCCCCTGGGCGGGCTCCTCCTATGCCCGATGGGTGCCCCCCCATTCTCTAGTTGATGCCACCTTAGCAGAACTTAAAAGATACTTCAGGTTATCTGGGACGACGGCGTTCCCCTCCCCCATGACCCCGATCATTGGCCATCCTGATTTTGCCCCGGGACTCTCGGATAGGTCTTTTCGCCTTCATACTGACGCAAGTGTTGCTAGGGCTTCCCAATTTCTTAGCTCATCCGGCTGGCAAAAACCTCTAGAAATAATCCCTTCATTCCGTTCCTTGCCAATGGGACGCTGGAAATCATTTCAGCTCTCCTGCTTTCTCAGATCCCTTCCTGATCATACTAAATTCCGTAGACAGTTAACGCAGTTTGAAGACCTCTGTTTAGGCGAGGGAATGATCCAGAAATCACTTTCAATCTCCTACTCTATACTTCTTTCAACGACCTCCCAACATGACCCTTCGTTCCTCCTTAAGTGGGAAAGGGACCTAAACACTACGTTCACAATGGACTAAAAAACAAGATACTTTTCTTTGCTCATAAATCTTCTCTATGTAGCAAATACCAGGAGACCTCATACAAGATCCTGACACGGTGGTATCGCACCCCAGTGGTGCTATCTGCCATCTTCCCGGGACACGACAACTCCTGCTGGCGCTGCGGTCTCCAGGAGGGTACGCTTTTCCATATCTTTTGGGAATGCCCCAAGATTAGACAGTTCTGGCAACAGGTGCTACACATAGTGCATAAACTCACCGACTACTCCCTACTAGAAGACCCTGCTGCTGTTCGCCTCAACTTGACACCTATGTCGAGCAAGAGGTACCGCAAATCACTACTGAAACACTTGCTGAACGCGGCTAGGGCGTGTATACCCAGCATGTGGAAACAACAAACGCCACCCCCTATTTCTCATTGGTTTACCAGAGTGAATGATATACGGCACATGGAACAGCTTACAGCAACTCTAAGGAACAAGGTGGAGGAACACAAGACACGTTGGATTCACTGGGACCTTTTTCACCTGTCCGACGATTACTTATCCTACTCTTAACCGGCTTGCCGTGCCTGCGGGTGGGGCAGAGCGGACCCCCCACTTCTATGTTCTTTTTGTTTTTCACTTCTCTGCCTACCTTCCCTTCCCTCCTCCCTTTCTCCTTCTTTTCCTTCCTTCCTCTCTTCTTTACCTTTTCCCCTTCCTTCCTGCTTTAGGGCACTGTGCTTGCCCTTACCATTCTAGTAAATTATAAAATGTCACAAGGTGTGCTCCGGACAAAAGGTGGGGGGTTGATCCCGCGGTCCTCCCCGCTTCGGGATGGAGATTTGGTGGGCCCCTTTGCCGGCCATGTGGTAGATGCCGGCGGGGATTTCGGTCCCCCTCCACTCGGGTGGGTGGCGCTGGACCACCCTCCACAAGAACTGTTGTTTACAGCAGCATTGCATATGAATGCATCAAAATGGTCGTACAGACGACATACGAACCCAGGTTACATTACTTGTTGTTGATCCGTGATAGTCTGTTTTGCATATGGTTGTTCCCTGTGCTACGTAGACTGCATCTCTTTTACTATCATGCGATTGTTTGTAGTGTTGTTGTTCTTAATTTTTTATGGCATACCTCTAAATAAAGAATTAAAAAAAAAAAATACACAAAAAAACAATGTGGATTAAGTCCACTAGCAGTATATAGAAAAATAATATATATATTCAGATCTGTGCAAAACAATAGTTTATTCAATAAGTAAAATAAAAAAAAAAAAAAACAAATAAAGTGATAGTAAAACAATGGTGAATGCAATCTCCCTAATAACAACTGCTCTGCTCAGCCAGTGCTTCCTGCTCCAAATTGATGTCTAAAATGAGTGTTCCACATTAGTGTTCAAATTCAATCACCATGCCACCGCCAAGTGCTACCCCCCCCCCCCCCTAGGAATAATCTGACTTGAGGGAGCGTAATCTCTACACTTAAGTGAGATTAATGCACCCCTTTTAGCCTTCACTGACTTAGAAATCCCCTGCTATTACTTCCTCACACATGGCTCATGATGATCCATGATATCCAAAGTGCATGTAGAAAAAACAACTAATAGTGCTTATATCCTCCAAACACACTGCAATGTATTAAATAAATGCAGGCTACTCTCATTGCTTAGGTGCTTCCAGCGCACCAAGCTAAAACAAGTGCTGTTTAAAATCGGTGTTTTGAATATGCCGCTAACTCCACACAAGCCTCGCAGACAACAATCAGATGCATATCCCCACACTGGATACAGACGTCCTCACCGTCCTGGCCCCTCCCCTACGCGTGTCGACACAGGGTCACGTGTCTTCCTCAGGGGGGTGATCTATTGGACATGCGGGCTGTTCATATATAAATATAGGCAGGCGCCATTTTGCCATAGCCCATTGCCAGAGCCAATCCATTTTGTTGTGGATTGGCTCCATTACTGCATTCTCAGGACACTATCAGTGTCATTGAAAATAAACAAAGAACTAATACACAGGCGGTATTGAGGAGGATTGTGTATGTTCAACGGCAATGTCAAAACAAAGTTAATACATCAATAATAGAAACAACACACAATATATTACATTCTGTATTCAACTTCATTCCTATTAAATACATGTTAACTCTCCTGTTACTAGTAATCATTAACTAAGAGAGATACCAGCACAAAAACCCAATAATTACTCCCGGCATAATATAAAATAAACAAAACAATCCTCATATTTAAAATAAATAAATTAATTAAAAAAAAATCCATTTAAAAATATGTAACAATAAAACCTAAAAATACATTTAATATTGTAAATACATTATAGAAAATATTACCAATACCTGATATGATCCATAAAATTAAACTAAAAATAAAAAAGAATACATCAGGCCCCATAATATTAAATAAAAAAAAAAAAAAAAAGAATACATCAGTCGCTTCTTAGCAACAATCAATTCCTTGTATAAAATATACGCTAAATTAAAACATTGGTGCCCCAAACTTATGAATCTTAAATCCTATATTTAATATTTACTAATAAAACACCCCAAATCAAAATCTTTGTTCAAACCCCCTGGTATCAAATGGCGCTTTTCCACTGCATGGAACCGTACCGGTTCGGCACCCTTTTGTGCTTTTCCACTGCTGGTACCGCATGGTATAGGGTCGGAACGGTTCGGTACGGTACGGTATAGGTTTGCTTTTCCACTGCATGGAACCGAACAGTATGGTACGGTACGGCCCTGAAAAAACAGTACCTACTCGATTGTGGTTCCAACAGGTACCAAACTGGTACCATATCCCACAATCCTTTGCATGCAGTCACTACTAGCCACTGATTGGTCAGAGAATCCCACCCACCCCGTTGTTATCCCACCCACTTAACTTTAGTACTGCTTTAGTGGAAAAGCAAACCTATACCGTACCGTACCGAACCGTTCCAACCCTATACCATGCGGTACCAGCAGTGGAAAAGCAAACCAGGCCAAGCAGGGCCGAGTAGAGCCGAGCCGGTACTAGCCGGTACTTGCAGTGGAAAAGTGCCAATCGATCCCAGCTCATAGATCCGCCAGGGTCCTCTCTTATTAAGCTCCCGAATGTGGTTAGTGCCCCTATTTTTTGGGAGCTAACAGCCAGGCATCTAGCATTCTGCAGAGGGGGACAGGAATGACAGTCCCCATATGGATGGGTCATTGATAGATATTCTTTAGAAGTTTCATTGAATCCTTGGCTCTAATCCACACTGATTCAGTATTTTCTGTTCCTCTCTAATACCCTGGAAAAAGACATATCAGTATTGTGCAACATAAACTGCCATCATGTGTTCCCTTTACATCCACAATCCGTGCATCATTGTAATGTTTCCTCCTAATGCCTACAGCCATGGAGTGAAGTCAGGTGGTTACTGGTTAACCTCAATAATACCAACAGTGTGAGCAAGTTTAGTGTTTAGTGTTCGTTCATAACTCTTTCTCAAAGCCTTGTGTACATAGACATTTACATGCATCTTAGTTTCTTCTCTTTCCTGTATAAGTCAACTGTGAAGATCTGATAAGATGTAGAGGTCTGTAATTGCTTCTTAGGGCTTCCGTTCAGACATGCAGCAGCCCTTGCCATCTCTCTTAACCACTTCTGGACCGGAAGGATTTGCCCCCTTAATGACCAGGCCATATTTTGCGATTTGGCACTGCGTTACTTTGACGGACAATTGCACGGTCGTTCTACACTGTACCTAAATAAAATTGATGTCCTTTTTTTCCCACAAATAGAGCTTTATTTTGCTGGTATTTGATCACCTGTGCGATTTTTATTTTTTGCGCTATAAACAAAAAAAGAGCGACAATTCTAAAAAAAAAATAATAAAAAAAATATTTTTCACATTCTGCTATATAACATTCCCAAAAGAAAAAAAATTTAAAAATCAAAATTTTTTAACATTTTAGGCCAATTTGTTTTCTGCTACATATTTTTACTAGTAATGGCGGCGATCTGCGATTTTTGTGCGCGACATTGCGGTGGACAGATCGGACCCCTGACTGACATTTTTTACACTTTTGGGGGGACCAGTGACATTACTACAGTAATCAGTGCTAAAAAATATGCACTGTTACTGTAATAACGACACTGGCAGGGAAGGGGCTAACATTGTGGGTGATCAAGGGGTTAAATGTGAGCCTAGGGGGGTGATTCTAACTGTGGGGGGGATGTGGCTTGTGAAATGACCATAGAGACCTGCAATCCTATATAGAAGGATCACAGGGACTCTATGATCATTCCAGGGAGAAGAACGGTCAGCTGTGTTTACAACAGCTGACCGTTCTTTTCTCTCAGTGGGGAACGATCGCGGGTGGCAGGTGGCAATCGGAGCCGCTTGCCTAGGGTGACCACGTGTCCCGGATCGCCCAGGACAGTCCCGTTTTTGGGGAGTCTGTCCCGGGTCCCGGTCACCCTCATTACGGGACAATGCAGTGTCCCGGAATGTCCGCCGACCGTGAGTCTCAGTCTTTACTGTCTGTCTGTATCATGTCCGACACAGACAGTCCGCCGCGGCTGGATGAGGGAGGATGACTCATGCTGGGCAGGGCTGTGTGTACCATGTTGGGCGAATGGGCGGGCTGCAATTCGAGCCAACCAATAGGAGAGCAGTGAGCAGAGGTGGATGGTGACGTCAGCCGGAGCCGGCCCGGGATCATCTACTGTGCGGCGCCGCCTCAGCTCAACTCAGCCTGCTCCTGTAACTCCAACGGCCGGCCGCCGCCGGGTTATCAGAGGAGGACAAAAAAATGTAAGTTAAAATTTTTAATGGATGTCTGCAGCTGCTGTCAGTGCCACACACTGACTAGAGTCACTACACCCAATTCTCAATAAAACTCTGACACCAGTCCTGGGCGAGATTGCTAGAAATCGTTGCCATCACAGCAACATTGCAGTGCAGATCAATGCTACCACATTTTTGAAAGCACAGAAAAAGTATGTGTGAAAGAAATGAATAAAACGATTTGCCTAGCAGAAGCCAATATTAATAACATTTTTACTTCAATGGCCTGAGATTTGTTTATGGCTGGGCAGGCAGATACTGTGGTACTGGCAGCAGATCTGGCACTGCAGGTACTGTAGGACAGTCTTTGTAGTGTAAGTATTGGTATTACAGAAAGCATTTTATCTGGCTTTCTCCCAGTATAAAGTGAGGTAAGGCATTTCAAGGCTTACACAAGTCACACACTATGTACAGCCACTGCGTAGATACAGGAATGCTTCTTTTCATATTGTTCTAGATAACCCAATCATCAAGTAGTGAGCAAGTAAGCAGGCAGACTACTTACTGTAGGCTGCATAAGGCATCATGAGGCCATTCCACACACTCGGCTCCTGGAGTCCTGGGCTGGCGCGCTGTGGCGGGAATCCGCCTCCCTCCTGGCATGTCCGCACTCCGCAGGGCGCTTACACAGCAGTGGCGGCCTGTACCGTGCATAATGTCACACAATGTGACAGGAAATAAAGCTGCCAAGTCCTGCAGGGTGAATGACAAGGAACAGTCCCATATATGCAGGGAAAGTCCCAGGCTGGTCAAATAAAACACATACACACCAACAAAACATATTGCTGAGCTGTGGAAATGCTGGTTGCCTGGCTCTCATGCTGATTCTGTGTTGTCTAATGTAAACAAGCATGCAGATCGGGAGTTCTGACTTTTCTCTGGACTTCCTTATCTGCATGCGCCGTGTTGTGGGTCTGTGGAACCAAAATCGTCCCCTGTAATACACAATCATATCGCTATTCGCAAGCACTGCGTCCAATCCTGGCATTTTATTTAGTTCGGGAGGCCCAGGTCCAAAGCCGCTGCCTGCAGCCTGTATAAGCTGCGACTGGACGCTGTCCTGAGTGGCCATCTTGGCTTCTATGCGTTTAGGGATAAGAGCCCGGAATGCAACCTACAAGGTGCAAATTAATATATGGACACTATGGCACACTTACCTGTCAGGGTTCAATTCCTTTATATGGACACTATGGCACACTTCACTTAGCTGTCAGGGTGCCAGTGCCTATTCTTTCCTTTGTGTAACTTCAGTAACTGACTCACTGACTGTCTGTAATCCAACGGCCGGCCGTTATTATCAGCATTTAAGAGGAGGACAAAATGTAAGTTTAACTTTTTAATGGATGTCTGCTGCCAGTGCCTATTCTTTCCTTTGTGTTCAGTAACTGAGTCACTTTCACAAACTGCCCAGATTTTCTGATGATAAGAGGCATTTGGGTTCAGTCAGTGCACCTCCAGGGCCAGATTTTAGGCTTGAATGAATCATAATAGAGTTCTCTACATAAAAATACCACAGATTGGACATTTGCCACACTGCCGCCCCAGTATTTGTCAGATAATAATTCATTGATAACTGTGATTTTCCACTCCCTGTAGCGTAGCATGTAAGCTCATTGAGCAAGGCCCTCTGTTTCTGTGCGTCCATTTGTCTGGTTACAATTACATGTCTGTTAGTCGACCCATTCTACAGTGCTACGGAATTTGCTTGCGCTATATAAATAATAAAATAATAATTATTTTGCTGGCAGGGTACATGGTACATGGAAAAGTATCTCTTCTGTTTTCTTTGTCTTCTGATCAGAACCAACTGCTACGTGAATCACGCAACTGGTGGTGCGAAACCATTCCAATATGGGTAGCAGCAGTGATGAACAGGGGCCTTCGACTTCTTCAGAAGCAGCAAAATCAAAAAAGATAAAGCGAATGTGCCGATTCCGAGACTCATGGAAAACAACTTACACTTGCATAACCGCAGTGACTGGTAACAATCATAGAGCATATTGTACTCTGTGTAGGCGAGAGTTTGGAATCGGTCATGGTGGTGAAGGTGACATCAAAGTTCACATGTCTAGTGAGAGTCACAAAAATGCTGATCGGGCTGCAAAACAAAGTGACATGCTTTTCAAATTTATGATTCCCTCTAAGGATATGGCACTGCAAGAGGAAATAATAGCGGCTGAAATATCAATGGTTTACCATTCCGTGCATCACAGTCACTCGTATAGATCTTTGGACTGCACCATGAAACTTCTCCCTGTTCTCTTTAAGGATTCTGCAAAAGCCACAAAGATGTCATGTGGTCGTACTAAAGCTGAAGCCATTGTAAAAAATGTGCTGGCTCCTTACAGTGTAGAAATGATAGTTAATGACTTGAAAAACAGCTATGCTTATTTTAGTGTTGGATCAGATGCATCTAACCATGGGAACACCAAACTTTTCCCCTTAGTTCTGCGTTACTTTAAGCCCTCCAAAGGGTTGGTAACAAGTTTGTTGGATTTTTATGAAGGTTGATGACAGTGCTGCTGCAATTTCAGTGCAAATTTTACATGTGATAACCTCAAATGGCCTATCTGTGGATATGATGTCTGCATATTCTGCTGACAATGCGAGTGTGAACTTTGGTAAGCATAATGGTGTGTACCAGAAGCTTCATGCTATTAATGGTCTGATATTGCCAGCTGGCTGTCCAGCTCATATACTTCACAATACAGCTAAAAAGGCTTCAGATGTCTTAAACTGTGACGTGGAAAGTCTAATTTTGAAGTTATATAATTACTTCTCAATATCAGCCAAGAGAGTTGCCACACTTAAAGAAATGTTTGAATTTGTTGACCTCGAATGGTCAGAACTTCTTCGACATGTACCAACAAGATGGTTGTCTCTTTATCCAGCAATCGAGAGAGTTCTAAAAAATTGGCCAGCTGTAAAAGCTTACTTTCAAAGCATTGGTAAGGACGAAACACCAAAGGTGATATGGCAATTTATTGTGGACGAAGATGGCGAGACCACAGAACTGGACCTGCCATCAGTACCTGAGGTATATCTTCAGTTTTTACACAACTGCTTGCCTATTTTTCAGACAGCCATACTAAAACTGGAGAAAAATAATCTGATTGCAGTTGATGTCTATGAGATCATGACGTCAGTGAGAGGCAAACTAATCCAAAGACAGACAGACCATTTCTTTGGATACCTTGTTGGGAAAGCTTTGAAGAAACTACCTCGTCTGCAAGCAATGCAAATTGAATCAGAATTCCTAGCATTTTATGAAAAAGCTGTTCATTATTTAGAACAGTGGTTTGATTTTTCAGACGAAAACTATTTGTCGAAAATTCAGTGTTTAAATTTAAAGGAGAACCTTACGTTTGATAACCTGGTGGCAGCAGTTCAAAGTCTGAATTTAGAAGACTCTTTTTCAATGGATGACCTTTATGAAGAATATAGTTGTGTTTGTCCACACCTTCAAACAAATTCCACCGGTTCTGAAGCAGATGATGACCTCAATACCGATGTTATATGGTCAACAATATTCATGAAAGCTGGACCTGAAAAACTGCCAAACCTCTTGAAAGTGGTTGCTTTTGTCATCAGCATTCCATGCTCAAATGCAGCAGTTGAAAGAGTCTTCAGCATGATGGGATCATGCTGGACTGATACAAGGAACAGATGCAGCATAGAGCTAATAAAATCTGAACTCCAGGTGAAAATCAATTTTGACATGGACTGTCACTCTTTTTACAGCTTTGTAAAACAAAATAATAAACTCTTGCAATGTGCAAGAAGTGACAAGAAATACACATTTAGGCATTAGTGTTAAAACAAAAGATACTGAGCTTGTGCCATATAGTCTAATATGGAAAAGTTTGATATTTTCAGATAATTTACTGTATTGTTAGTATTATGTTTATTTTCAAGAATATATTGTAGAGTAATATATTGGTTATTTATACATTAAGAAATATGTGGAACTGGAATGGTTTTACAGTCTGTTATTTATGGTTGGTAAAGTATTCATATTTTGTAAAAGTTCCTGCTCATTAAGAAAAAAAAAAAAATTAAAAAAACTGTTCTTTAATGCAACTTGTTTTGTTTTCTATTTCTTCAGAGATATCTAATTAGCCAGTTAAAGTGTGCAGAAATACTGAAAAATGCACAGACAGATAACAGTCTCACGTATAAGTTTGACGAAATGCACATGGGAAAGTAAGTGTCCCTGAATGGCAGTTTGGAAATGTGGTCACCCTACGCTTGCCCCGTGCATTGGCTTCCCCACTGACGAGCAGATTCTTTCAATCTATCTTTTAACACAGACAGATGTTTCTCCTAAGAAAGGATATAAGTGTTATTTTTCCAAAGTGATGTATTAGCGGGTAGGTGGTCTAAAGCAATGTTTAGTGAGATCGGTGCATGATCTGCCCATGTATCTTAACATCTGTTATTTTCTGCAGGAGATATCTGTCTGTGATAAAAAAAAAAAAAAAAAGTCTATGTGTATAAGATCTATGTACATTACAGAAAAAGGTAAAGTCTTTTTCGATTGAATGGAGGCATCTCAAAGGATCAAAAATGTCTTCTTATGAAAAAAGGCTACTTAGCCTATTCTTTACTGTATGAGTTCCTTTGGATGTGTCGACGGTGGGGTCCATTGGAGCATTAAAGTCTCCAGAAATGATTAGGTTACCTTTCTGCATTCTTCGTATTTTCTTGAGTGTTTTTTGATAAAGTGAATGGGTTGTTTGTTCGGAGCATATAAATTGGCAATAGTGAGGGTTTTGTTATCAACATTTGCGACCGGTATCAGATATCTCCCTTGGAAATCTGATTTAGAGTCTAGTAGTTGGAAGGTGACAGAGTCTTTTATAATTGTTGCAACACCCATTTTTTTCTTGGAATAATTGGAGAAGAACAAATGTGGAAATTTACGGTGAGAGAATTTAGGGGCATTGTCTCTTGTTAAATGGGACTCTTGGATGCATATTATGTCGCTGGTGAATTTCAGAGCGTCATTCCTTAGGGTTTTTCTCTTGTATGGGCTGTTAAGCCCCTTCACGTTGAGAGATAGGATCTTAAGTTGCGCCATATTGGGAAGTGTTGTTACTTGAAGAAATCTTTTCAATCATTTGTATTCGAGTCAAGGCATTGGTGGTGGTTCTTAGAAAATTGTAGCTTCCATAAGAGATGGTAGGGAAGAAAGCCTGAACATCATAGTCAAATACAAGCGTAACAGGTAAGAAAAGGAGAGTTGCTGTGCAACTCATGGGTGCAGTATAGACTGCACTGTTGACCTGAGGGTATAGGTCAAACAGCCGTCAAACAGTAGGGCTCCTGAGACTTGTACAACCCGAGACAGTCCTTTTTAGTAAAACAAGGAGAAAATAGGAACAGAAGGAATTATAGCATAGACAGTGACACAGAATATAGTTTCTCCCAGGGAATCTATTTTTCTTTTTGTGAATGAATTCTCGCATGTCATGCTGAATTGCACTTTTTACTGTCAATAACATTTCTTTCAAATTAGAGTCAATAACTGGTTCTCCTGTGGTAGGGAATGCATGTAGTTTATCTTCATGTGGATTGCTTATAAACCTTATAAACATATGATCATTATCAGTTGACGTTTCACTTATCTGCTCCTCTGGAGAAGGAATCCTTCTTTACTGTTTTACTGGTCTGTTTACATCAAGCCCTGTATGTTCCTCATTGCTGGTATGCAGCTCTTTCTGCATTCTCCCCTCACCTCCTGTGCGAGCAGCCTGTGAGTCAGTGTGTCTGGGTAAGGCGGAGGAGGGGCCAGCACCATCTTGTTTGCTAGAGACCCAGCTGAGCTGTGGAAATTGCTGAATTTGCAGGGTCCATACCGGGATTTTCGCTTCCTCATGCTCTCTGATTGCCGTGGGAAATTTTGGGTCTGCTGAGCGACGCTTCTAGCCATGGTAAGGAGCCTCTGTAATGCAGAGCTCAGCTAGAACACGTCCATTGAGCTCTGCCGCCAGCCCTGTCCCCACTAAGTGACACTTTGTGGAAACCAGTGACACTAATACAGTGATCAGTGCTAAAAATATGCACTGTCACTGTACTAATGACACTAGCTGGGAAGGGGTTAACATCTAGGGCAATCAAAGAATTAAGTGTGTTCCTAACAAGTGTTTTCTCACTGTGGGGAGGTGCTTTATGCTAAGGGAAGGCATAGACCCCTTTCCCTGCTTTGCAGGAACACAGGATCAATGTCTTCCATACTGACAGAATGGCGACCTGCCTTGTTTACATAGATAGATGGCCATTCTACTTGTGTCAATGTGAGAAAAATGATCAATCTGATCACCTATAGCGCTTGCTGAAACCAAAGTACTAATAAAGATGCTTAAATGTGGTGAAAATGGATAATAAATAATAAATATATATAATCAATCAATCTGCACATAATCTATAAAATCATATAAAAAAAAGTCCATACTGTGTTAACTTCCAAAAAAATGTGATTTCCAAGTAAGAGCCGGTTCACATTCATGCGGCTGCGGCGTTCGCATGTAATGTCGGAGTGCACTGCTCCTGCATTACATGTGATCGGCTGTGCGGTGCAAGTTTAGCCATACACTTTGTATGGCTAAATTCGCACTACACCCGCAGCAAACACGCACAGGACCCTTTTTTGCAGCCGCATCAGGATCGGATCGCACAGCGGTTCACACTTGTGCGATCCGATCCTGTGCGAACTGCAAGATCGCACTGCGATATGCGATCAAACTGGGGGTGTCATTAAGATTACATTGACACCCCCAGCGTATCGCATATGGCAGTGTGAACTGCCGGGGTGCGTTTGCGATGCGGGAACAGGCTGCGAATTCGCAGCATTCCCGCATCGCATAAGTGTGAACCGGGGCTAAAAGACAGTCCAAAAATTTAGTCCAAAAAATTTGTTGTGAGGAATAAATATAAATATAAATAAATAAAGTGCCAGTGCTCCTGCTCCTTTTCTTCCTCCAAAGTGGCCCTTCATCGTGAGAAATAAGTAAATTTCAAACTCACCAGAAAACGTGGGTCCTATATGCCATACGGCATTAAGACCAACCGTGCTTTAGGAGACAATCTCCAGATATGGGTGCGTCCCTCCTGCCGAGATAAGGATCCCCTCTGCTGAAAACCACTTCCACTACCAGCCCCCTCCAGGGGGTACAATCCCAGAGGATTCAGATGGTGCTGTGGTCCTACTGATTCGGGTCACCTCCGGCCATAGGGTATAAAGGAATAAAAACCCGGATAGTGAAGTACTGTATGATTAGTAAATTTATTGCACACCCCCGGTCACTCCAAATACATGCAGTCCCAATTGCGTGATGTAAAAACCAGTGTGGAATCAAATAAATACAGGGAATATCAAAACATGGTGGTATAAATCAAAAAAAATGCTAAAACCGTGAATAAAAGTCCATAGAAACTGTACAAACACCGTCATACACGAGGGCTCCGAGTGGAGAGCAGTACTTCCGGCTTGCGTTCCACTAAGCCCGTATGAGGCTCCATAGACAGGCTGGGTTACGATAGCGTTTTTCTTAAATATATGGTTAGACAAGCAGGCCTGGTAGATGTGCACATTAAGCACTGCCCTGGCAGCACAGGATTAAAATTTCAGAGAGGGAATGTCAGAGTAGGATAGATAGTTTTTTTTTTTAAAGTAGAACTCCGTTTTCTCGGCTCCTGAGTTGAGGGTGGTGGAGTTTTCTGACCACTGTATGCTGTCTGTGATTCTGAACGCCTCGGACACTCCACCCAAGGGAAGGGGTACCTGGAAACTGAATTTGTCTCTCTTGGAAGATGTAGAGGTAAGACAATCCTTTGAGGATTTTTTTCAGGCACAGGTACGACTTCTGGACTTTTGTAGCAGTAAGTCAGAGTGGTGGGAGCTTGTGAAACAAAGGGCGATTGGACTTTTCAAGGCCATAAGTAAGAAGAAGCATCTTGGTATGTACATTGCCTACCAGCATTTGCAGAGGAAGCTTGATTGTCTTGTCTCGTATGGAGAAGATCCAGGGGAGATCTCTGAGGTGAAGCTTCTTCCTAGAAAGTGTCAGTATGACCGGCATGCCTCCTTGGTTCTGGAGAGAGATTATGGGAATATCACTCGCCTGATCCTTACCAGAGCTGTAAGCATGGCATAGCAGTTAAGACAATCATAAGCCTGAGGGATAGTACGGGTTCCCTGGTGAAGTCTAGATCAGGGATCCTGGAGATCTTCAGGTCATTACGCAGATCTTCTGGGAAGAAAGGACCTTTGTCGGGACAGGATGGAGAGCTTTCTGGATTCTACTCCAGGATTGGGAAATGGTACATTGCCTTTGATGGATTTGACAGAATCAATTTCAGCAGATGAGGTAGTTCATGCTTTAGAGAAGCTGACTACCAAAAAAATCACCCCAGCCAGATGGGTTGATAGCTGAAATCTATAAGTGTTTAAAGTCCATTCTGGCTCCCTTTTTAGCAGGGGTTTATAAGCGCTGTCTAGAAGGGTATTCACTCCCTCCATCCATGAGGCAATCCTCTATGATTCTTCTGTCAAAAGAAAAAAAACCCTCGATTGAGAACTGGCGCCTCATCAGGCATCTCAATCTTTATAGATTGTCGTCAGTAGCAGGCGATTTGTTGTCCAAGGTAAAAGTACCCTTTCAGCAGTTTTAGCTTCTGGGAGGCTTTTGAGTGATGCAGGGCTGCTGGATGGAAAAAGTACTTGCTGGTATTGGATCAGGCAAAGGCTTTTGATTGAGTCAATCATGAGTACCTGTATTTGCTACTTGGTAGATACAGCCTGCAGTGGAGGTTTATAAAGTGGCTGAAAACATTTATATAAAGGAGCTTAGAGCTTCCCACTTGTTAATGATTGGGTTGGATGGCCTTTTGAGTTGACTCTGGTGTGCGCCAGGGGTGTCATTTGAGCCCCATGCTATGTGCACTCACAATTGACCCCTTCATAAGGTTAGAGGGTGGATCATTGTGCGGGGTGCCTTTGGGCATTGCTGGTGCGCCACCTTTAAAGGTTGTGGCCTATGCCAATGATGTGTTTGTTATTATCTCTGGGATGGAGGAGGCGCAGGAGGTGGTCTCTGTGATAGAGCAGTACAGAGTGGCTTCTGGCTCTAAAGTCAACCATGAAAAGAGTGACGTTTTCTGGATGGGAGAGGACGGTGAAAGCTTTGAACTTCCGGGTTTGCCTTCCCAGAGCCCCATTAAAGTTTTGGGCCTAGTGACTATAGTCATCTAAATTGGGAAAGCAGGTTTGTGGATGTCAATGCCAAAGTAGCAAGCTGGAAGAAAGGGAAAATGTCCTTGAGGGAGAGGGCTGACTTGATCAAAACTTACCTGATCCTGATCTTTTTATATGTCAGCTTTGTCTGTATCTTGCCAGAATATCTCTATGCAAGGGTGTACAGCTGCTTTTTCCAACTGTTATAGGGAAATAGACTAAACCTGATCAAACCCAATGTAACTTACCTATCCAGGCAGGAGGGTGACCTAGGAATGGTCAACCCTATAGTTTTCTTTTCTCTGCTCTTTTTAAAGTACAATCTTGGTAATATGTTAGCAGAGTCCCCGCTGGGATGGGTGGGTATTTCTCAATCTTGGTTTAGGCCTTTTCTCAATTTTGGGAAGATGGCGGGCCAGTGAAAAATCTGAGAGTCTGATATGGCAAGCTTCCAAGTTATGTTGCCCCATGTCGGAAAATACTTAGGCAGTGGCAGGGGACAGTGGAGGATATCAAGTCCCTCCCCAAGAAGCTTCCGAAGAAGAGGATTTTGGGCTCTGCTTTCAGTGTGTCACTGGCCTTAAGGGATTGCCCAGGTTCCGTAATGAGGGAGGGGTTGCGTTTAATCAATTTGGGAAAAATCCCTTTGAAGTTTAGGGATCAAGCCTGGCTCACTTTCCATGGAAGGCTCTATGTGAGAGGGAACTTGAAGCATCACCCTGTGGATGATCAGGATTGTCCTAGAGCAGAGTGTGTTGGTAAAGTGGAGTCTATGGACCACTTTTTGCTCCAGTGTCCCTTTTTTTATAGAGGTGTATAAAAAGGGTGGGGAGGGCTCTAGGCATTCCCTTTCTCTATCGCATTAATTATGTGGAGTGGGTGTACAGGGCATTCCCGACTCGCTGGGATTTTGATTTGGATACACTTTTTCTAGTTAGTATAGCTATCTGTTATTTCACGTGAAATGCACAATGCCAGATTACCCTGCGAAAGAAAGTCCTCCCTGTCGAGGTGGTGGTATACGATATTCTGGGGAGGTTGGGAAGATTTGTGGTCTTGAGAAGGGCAGGGAGCCTTGAGCAGTCGGTATGGATAAGGACGTGGAGGCATATCAGACCTGCCTTTGGTGAACTGTCCATCTCTGGGTGAGGAGCTCTTTTCCTATGCTATTTCTTTCACTCCCTTAGATTTTGTTGGTTAATATCTTCTTTTTGAAGAAGGGCTGCATGCATAGTGGGGGTGGTTTTGTTTCTTGATATCGCAGGTTTGATGTCTGGTGTAGTGGTGTGAGTCTTACTAAGATTATTTTCCCAAGTAATGACATGTTCATGATGTGAGTTTTGTTTTTGTGTACAGTCATTCTTTTAGAGCAGAATTTGCTATATATATTTTTTTCCCTTTTCTTTTTTTATTTAAAATTTTTGAACATAGACAAATAATAACGTCATAGCAGATACATACAACCACTATACAGATATCTTTTATCTTGAAAGGGACATCCCAAATGGGGGGGGGGGGGGGGAATGTATGGTCAGAACTCGATGACCTAGGAATGGGTGGGGGTCTTCAAGGTGGCGTCCTTGGATGGATCCCGAAAGGTGAATGTGATATCGTCCATAGACAGGTCCGAGTCCTTTAAGATGGAGGTGAGGAAACTTGACCATTTTATGAGGAAGGACTTTCGGTAGGAAGGTGCTGTAAAATCTGTGTTGAGGCAGTCAATGGAGAGAAGGGTGGTAAGCTCTGATCTCACTCGAGGTACTGAGGGGGGGTCATGGAAATCCAATGAGCCAGGATTACCCTTCTGGCTACCAAGAGACAGGTAAGGATCCACTTTTTTCCCTTTTCATGTAAATATGTATATATTTATGTATGTATATTGCTTTTATGCTTACTGATTGCAATACTTTTAATAAAGAAAAATTGGGAAGAAGGTCCCTTACATTGGTGATCAGGGAGAAGAATGTCTCCTTACATTGGGGGTCAGTGGGAAGAATTCCCCTTACATTGGTGGTCAGTGGGAAGAATTCCCCTTACATTGGTGATCAGTGGGAGGAATGTCTCCTTACATTGGTGGTCAGTGGGAAGAATGTCCCTTAGATTAGTGGTCAGTAGTGATGTCGCGAACCTAAAATTTGACGTTCGCGAACGAGAACCTCCGCGAATGTTCGCGAATCGGGCGAACCGCCATAGACTTCAATAGGCAGGCGAATTTTAAAACCCACAGGGACTCTTTCTGGCCACAATAGTGATGGAAAAGTTGTTTCAAGGGGACTAACACCTGGACTGTGGCATGCCGGAGGGGGATCCATGGCAAAACTCCCACGGAAAATTAGGTAGTTGACGCAGAGTCGGGTTTTAATCCATAAAGGGCATAAATCTCCTAACATTCCTAAATTGTTTGGAATAACGTGCTTTAAAACATCCAGTGTGTGTATACGATCAGGTATGATGTCGTATCAATCAGGTAGTGTAAAGCCTCATACACACGTACCGATTGTCGGCCGCAAATATTCGGCCAACGACCGATCGGCCGATTGTAGGCTTGTTAGTATGAAGCTTCCAACAGCCGACAGCGCATTTTCGGCCGAACAGAATCTGTCGTGCAAGCATTAAAATTTTTGTTGGCCAACACCAGAGCGGACGATTGTTCGCCAGTCAGTACAGATTTCGGCTGACAGACAGCAGATTTGCAAGACTGGGCATGCTCAGAAAAGAAAAAAGACAAGGAAAGTTAACCATCACATGACATCACTTCTGCAGTCGGCTGTTGTTGGCCGACAAAATTCGTGTGCAGTCTTTTGCAGTTTTCAACAGACACGACAGCCCTGGACAAAAGACGGCCGATCGTTCGGCCGACGATCGGTACGTGTGTACGGGGCTTAAGGGTTACGCCTGCTTCACAGTGACAGACCAAATATATATTTTTTTAATTTGCAAGGTGCTGTGCCACCGTATATATGAGTGGTGGGCACTGCAGTGGGCACAGTACACTGTTTTTTTTTTTTTCACTACATTTTTTTTCATCTAAGACTGATTGCTACAATTTTCTTTGGACTTTTTTTCACAGTCTTCACCCTCACACTGCTATTCAGTGTATATATCTAATTTGTAGATATATTTCACATTTATCACTACTAAGATTTTTTTGCTACTGAAGAGTTTTAGTGGTTCACCCTTCATAGGGCACTTAAAATATTTTTTTATTTTCCTCCATTTTAGCACTTTATTTCTTTAAGATGATCACATTCGTCACTTTTTATTGATTCACTTTATTTGATTGAAGAGTTGGATGGGTTCACTCTTCATAGGACACTTCACTTTATAATATTGTTTTCTTCTTTCTTCTGCTGAATGTTGGATCAGTACCCTTTATTATTGATTCTTTCACAGCATTCACTTTGCACAGGATACTTATTCAAGTGCTATTGATTCAGCATATTGAGGATCTCACTTTTTTATCATATTTATGCACTTTCACTCAAGCACCTTTGTCATTTTTATCTGAAGGTTGATGTATTGATTTTATACTATTGATTTTGAATTATTGATTAATTTTAAAGATCTACTTTTAGATATCTATGGTTCACCGGTTTTAGAATATCTGCGCTGATTTTTACTCTTTATTTTATCTTGTTGTATGTGGGGACACTACAAAATTAGCTGCAGATTTCTGGTGCTTCATTGTTCTATATTGGTACCTCCTCTTTTTTCCGTTCCCTTCTCTTCATTTGGTAGCGCATAGATTTATCTTCATATACACTCTGTGGACCTGACAGTCACTGGCAGGCCAGGCAACTGCAATTATAAAAAAATATATATATTTTTAATTTGCAAGCTGCTGTGCCACCGTATATATCAGCAGAGATGTATAGTAACTAAGTAGAACTACTTCACTACTGTACTTAAGTACCGAAAGGTGGTATCTGTACTTTCCTAGAGTAGAATTTTTTTCTCCTACTTCCACTTTTACTTCACTACATTTTTTCAATGATTTCAATACTTCTACTCCAATATTTTTTTTTTGTGCTGCATAGTTACTCGTTACAATTATAAAAATTACCACTGCCAGAACAGTAGATGGCAGGTTTCATGAAGTTCAAAACATGTGTATTATCAGCGCATACGAAAATAAATGCTACTGTATGTATAAATAAAAGCTGCATTTGAAATAATAAAAAACAATATGATGTTCAAACTTTTGACTTCTTTCTTTAATAACTACATAACACAGTACTTGTACTTTTACTTTCAGTACTTGAGTAGCAAAATTTAAAAAAAAACTACTTGCAATACTTAAGTATAAAAAATGTTGAATACTTTAGTACTTCTACTCAAGTCACTTTTTGATTGAGCACTTGTACTTTTACTCAAGTATTGGTTTCTAGTACTTTATACAAGTGTGTATATCAGTGGTGGGCACTGCAGTGGGCACAGTACACTCTGTGGACCTGACAGTCACTGGCAGGCCAGGCAACTGCAATTATAAAAAAAAATTTTTTTTTTTCAATTTGCATCAAGCTGCTGTGCCACCGTATATATATATATATATATATATAAGTGGTGGGCACTGCAGTGGGCACAGTACACTCTGTGGACCTGACACTCACTGCAATTATGACAGAGGAAAAAAAAAAATATTTTTTAAACTGAAAGGTACTGTGCCTGTGCCACCCGAAATGAGTGTGGTGTGCACACAGTACAGTCTGTGGTGGGTCTGTGGCCTCTCACACACGGCGGGCAGGCAACTGCACACAATATATATATATATATATATATATATATATATATATATATATATATATATATATCAAAAAAAAATTACTCAAATATATATATATATATAAAATTACTCAAATACCAGCCCTAAAAAGGGCTTTTTGGGGTGCTGTCAGGATGCTGTCCTTACACAGCAGGAGTGGACTGAGAACACTGACTAACAACTGTCCCTATTAACAGCAGCAGCAGCACTCTCCCTGCTCTCACTAACACACTGCTTCAGAATGATCTAGGATGGATGCTGCCCTTGCTTTTTTATAGGAGGTGGGAGGGTGTGGGAGGGAGGGTATGCTGATTGGCTGGAATGTGTCTGCTGACTGTGAGGTACAGGGTCAAAGTTTGCCTCAATGATGAAGTATAGGGGGCGGACCGAACATCGCATATGTTCGCCCGCAGAGGCGGACGCGAACAAGCGATGTTCGCTGGGAACTGTCTGCCGGCGAACAGTTCGGGACATCTCTAGTGGTCAGTGGGAAGAATGTCCCTTACATTGGTGATCAGTGAGAAGAATGTCTCCTTACATTGGTGGTCAGTGGGAAGAATGTCTCTTACTTTGGGGGTCAATGAGAAAAATGCTCCTTACATTGGTGGTCAGTGAAAAGAATGCTCCTTACATTGGTGGTCAGTGAAAAGAATGCTCCTTACATTGGTGGTCAGTGAAAAGAATGCTCCTTACATTGGTGGTCAGTGAAAAGAATGTCTCCTTACATTGGTGGTCAGTGAAAAGAATGCTCCTTACATTGGTGGTCAGTGAAAAGAATGCTCCTTACATTGGTGGTCAGTGAAAAGAATGTCTCCTTACATTGGTGGTCAGTGAAAAGAATGCTCCTTACATTGGTGGTCAGTGAAAAGAATGTCTCCTTACATTGGTGGTCAGTGGGAAGAATGTTCCCTACATTGGAGATCAGTGGGAAGAATGTTCCTTATATTGGTGGTCGATGTGAGGAATGGCCCTTACATTGGTGGTCAGTGAATATTTTATAAAATAAATAAAAATGATTTTAAAAAAAAATGTAAAACCCATGTAGGGTGTTATGTAGGACGAGCACATGTATGTAAACAATAATGGAGCCACATATGTATGGTATTCGTCGGGAACATTGGAGTGAGAGCAATTCTAGGGCCATAATTTTGTAACATGCTGGTCAGAACTTTTTATTTTTTGCATCTTTTTATTAAACTGTTCAGCTAGGAAAACATTTGTCGCACCGGTTATATTGTGTTGATTTATGAAAACCTTAATTTTGGAAATGTACTATTGTTGCACTTTATTTAATGTAAGTTTATTTTTCTCTATTTTCTATAATACACATTTTATTTTGAACATAGTGTAGAGAAATTCTGTGAGGAACACAAGTAATATGGGCAGTGCAAGATGTAGGCGGGGCTTTGTGTGGATGTGGCTTGAGTGTGGGCGGGGACACAGGGGGCCCCTATGATCTCCTATTGCCTTGGGGCCCCATGAGTTGTCCATCTGCCCCTGTTGCGTTCAGAAGTAGTACTGCCAGACGAATGTGACAGGATATTTTTATTTATTTTTTTACCATTGCACAGAGCAGGTGGGTATAACATTTTTACTATTGTAATTAAAAAAAATGCTTTATTAATACTTTACAGTAAAGGGGTTGTAAACCCTGTTTTTTTTCATAAAAATAACAAACATGCCTATACTTATCTGCTCTGTGCATTCATTTTGCACAGACCAGCCCCGATCCTTTTCTTCTGGAGTCTCCCACCGGCGCTTCAGGCCCCTCTTGTTCATTGGATGCCTCCACGGAAAGCCGCTTTCCCTGGGGACACCCGTGCGGGCTTGCTCTGAAGTCCTGCTGCTGTGTCCATTGACACAGACAGCCCGGCTCGGCCCCGCCCCCTGCTCCCGTGTCACTGGACTTGATTGAAACAGTGGGAGCCAATGGCTCCTGCTGCTATCAATCTGTCCAATGAGGAGAGAGACAGTGGCTGGAGCCACTGCGCTCATGCTTATCGCTAGATCAGATTGGTTTTAGGTAAGAAAAAGGGGAGGGGGTCTGGGGGGAGCTGCTGCACAGAATGCATTAGGATAAAAAACCTTTAGGCTTTAGAACCACTTTAAAGAAAAGGCTTAATATGGTTCTAAAGGCTCAATGTTTTTTTACCTTCATGCATTAATTTGTGTCTTTTATATTTGCCTGGTCTGCCCTTTCCATTCATAGAGTGCTTTTGTTTTATACAATTCTATGAATTGAGGAGGGGGGCAAAAAGGGCAGGGACAGTCTGCACTCCTGTCAAGTACCTGTGATAGGTCAAGCAGCAGTATTAACCCCTGTAGCACTGGAAAATGACTGCTGTGGGTGCAAGAAGACAGAGTATTTCAGTTAGGACAGCTGGCACCATCAACGTAGACTTTAAAGTGACCCTATTAACACTTTGTAAACATCAGCACTGCAAAAAAGAGTACCCTTTCAACAGACCATATCTTGAATTAGTGCCGCTTCACTGCTTTCCATCCGTTGCAGTAAGCTGCACTGCTAGGTGTGTAGAATACTTGCTCTTTTCACCACAGATTATGGTGGTATTAGACCCATCAGAGTGATGGAATGGAGAGCAGGGAAGTGGAAGCCTTTTAAGACAGAGGCTACTGAAAAAGCTAAGTGTGGTCAATCTTCATTTTCAGTACGGGTGTTTTCTCTTAAATGAGCCTATAGCAGTGCCGGATTTAGACCTTGGGGGGGCTTGGGGCACTTCAAGTTTGGGGCCCCTCAACAAAGAAATTAAACTATATGAAAAATAAAAAGGTGAACTGAAATGAACGATAAACCGCATTTGATCTTAAAAAAAAAAAAAAGATATGTTAGGTTTCCGAAGAAGACACTTGTCTGATTTTTTTTCCCCTCAATTTTATTGACTGTAAGAAGACACATTATACAGGTTTTTGGAACTGGGAAGTCATACATTACAGTTATGCATCACACTTCAATAATTACAAAACGTCTTTCTTCCTGCACATGCTTCCTAATCCTTTTACTAACTCATCAAACTGTATCTTCTTGAGGATCTGCTCTTGACAGCCAGTAGGCACAGAGCACTTAGTCTTTCATGGTTCATCGTGGTTCTCAGATAATTCTTTATCAGTGCCATTTTCCTAAACAACCTTCCTCCCAAAAAACTAGTGACCATAATGCTCAAATATTCTAAGAGCTACATTACCACCTGGAAAGGTATCGGCAAGCCCTTCATCATGTCATAAAACTGCCTGTTGAGATGGAATGAGACAAGACAGGAGCTTGGCAAAGCCTACAAATTGCACAGCTTCCTCAATGAACACATTACTGAAAGTGGTTGTAAGGAAATAAAAAAAAAAAAAATAGCAAACATGTCTAAACTTATAGATATGCACACAATTGCACAGAGAAACCCCAATCCTCCTCTTCTCAGGTCCCCCGCTGGAGTTCCTGGCTCCTCTTCTTTTGCTAGTGCCAATAGAAAACCAATTCCCATGGGGGCACTCATGTGGGCTTGCTCCCGAGCCCCACTGCTGCATCTATTGTCACAGACAGCGGGACTCAGGACCGCCCAACACTCCTTTGTCACTGGAGCTGATTGACAGGAGCGGGAGCCAATGGCTCCCGCTGCTATCGATCTACCCAGGTTTAGGACAGACAAAGTCAAGAGAGTCGCAGCTCTCATGTACAGCGCCGCATTGCTAAGGGGTTGAGGTAAGTATAAGGAAGGTGGGGGGGGGGGGGGGGGGGGTGAGTCTGTGACACAATGTTTTTTACCTTCTTACATAGAATGCATGAAGGTAAAAAACCATGAGGCTTTACAACATGTATGTATATGTTTCTTAGCCTCCGTTTTTATCTCTGCATCAGGCAGACTACATAAGTCGACTGTTACTTTGAAGCTCTCATACACTGTGCTCTTGTAAGGCAGATAACGACCTTAAATAACATTGAACATTTCACATCTTAATTTTTCTTTGGGAGAAAAAGGTTTCCTCTGAGACTGATGTTTGGTTTGCATCATACTACTTGTTTCTCTTTGCTCATCTGCTGGTAGTTGATTCATGGTCTGCGTAGCCACAGGAGTTCCTGGCATCCAGTTCCAGCTCTTCATACCTATCTCAAGGTCATTCCAGAAACTTTTCCAGAGAATCAATTAGATCCATCACCTTTTTCAGGTCAACATCAACGCCTTGTAAAGCTTTATTTGTACTGTTGATCCATACAATAATAATTTCAATCCTACCCTAGCGTAGATAGTCAGGCACCATAGCTGGCTGCTGTGTTCTTCCCCTTTAGCACCCCCTTTTCCCATAAGGCAAGCTGATCTACCAGTACTCTGTTATCCTCAGGTCTTATACACAATGATATCGTTTTGGATTATGATTAAGCACATTCTGCGTAAAACGTGTTCACCATGCTATTGTCTTTCTGTATCGTGGTTCTGTGATGTTCTTCTTTGTGGATCTTATACAATAAAGCTATTTTTTTCTGAAAATTGGAGTTCGGTCAACTTTCCTTTGATATCACACAATGATAGAGTGTCTGGGCACCACGTGGGGGCAGGTTCAAACTGAGCAAACCGAACAGGTACTTGCAGTGGGCAGAAAAGCAGAGCGGTCCAGTGACAGTCCAGCTTCAGGACAGGCAGAGTTCAAATAGTAGACATAGTCAATTTGTGATCAAGACAGGCTGAGTTCTAAGTGTAGTCAAAATCTGATCTGAGATTATCAACAAGGGAATCCAAACAAGCTGGCAGGGCTAAGATGAAGGTCTAAGCACGGGATAAGCACTGGAACAAGGCAGGGAAACAGGGAGCTTGAAGCATATTACAAACACTATCACAAGCAAGACACTGAGGGCTTGACAGGCTTAAAAACATTTGACCTCCACCCAGAGCGTAGGAGCACCTGCATCGTCAGGATTCATGGCCCTTGTGTACTGTCAGGGTGCCAGGAAACCATACCACATGGGGATGCAGGAAAAATAAAGCAATTTATTGGAGCAAACAACAATAAACACACAGCAAGAGTGAGGAAGTGAGAGCAGGAACAAGCTGGGGGCAAGTCCAGAAGCAGGTAGTCATCCAAGCCGGGGTCGAGTCCAGAAGCAGGTGGTCTACCAATACCAGGTCATCTGCTGATGCGGGGTCGAGAGCCAGGAGATTTGTCAGCCAAGCCAGATCATAGACGGAGGAACACGGAGAACAGAAGACTGCTAGCAGAGATGCACCTTGAAACACAAACACAAGGGCAAGGACTGCAACCCATCCGGTGATATAGTCAGGTGTGCAGCATCATCACTGTGCGACACGCCGGCAAGTGATGATGCAATCAGAGGCAGCAGTCTGCACATATCCAAGATCGCTGCCAACAGGAGGGCAAGGTAAGACCTTGACACCATCTTTTAGATCCCCATGAGTTAAGCACGCAACAGGGGTGAGAGGGCATAGTGAGAAGCCATATCAACAGCTGGGATTCTGCTACATCCCCTTCCACACTTCTCCTGTGACTAAAGGCCCGTACACACGATAAGAAAATCGGAAGTAAAAGTTCGTCAGACTAACGATCTGCAGATTTTCGGATCGTTAGTATAGTGCTTTCGACAGCCGATTACAAATTTTCGTACTACTAAAACTGGATGTGCAGGCTATAAAATTTTTATCGTATGTAAACATAACGTCCGATTTTCGTTTAATTAGTACAGTTTTCGTCCAAAAAAAATCGTAAGAGCAAGACTACGTATGCTCGGAAAAGAAAGAATACATCAAAACAATTCAACACATGACATCACTTCTGAAGCTGAATTCTGTCGTACGAGAATTTTCTCATGAAAGTAACCTCTTCACTTTCCATGTTGGACCAGCATGCAACAAAAAACTGATTAAAATTCGTCCGATAATCTGAGCGTCTGTTCGAGGCTTTAATGTCCCTTATCGTATAGCTTACTGGCTTATCAAAATAAACACACCCAAAAAGAAAGAAATCGAGGAAGACGCAAAAAGGGGTGGGGTAGGAGAATCCAGATAAAAAAAGAAAAGGAAAAGAAAATGGGAGGGAAGGAAGAGTAAAGTGAAAGGAAGAGTGCACCCTATCCTATCAGTACAAAAGTGACTAATAGTACTTCATATGGCTTCCACACTTTGTCAAGTAATATTGCCTGTTTGTCAAGTAATATCGCTGAAAGGCGTTCATTGACCATAATCCATGACAACTTATTTTTCACCAGGTCAAGGGGGATCGTTGGTGACTTCCAGGACCTGGTTATTGCAATCCTAGCTGCCATGAATATAAATGCTATAAGTTTCCTCTCATGTCCTGGCGCCTCCCCAACTGACCCTCACAGTAATGCTTGCTGTGGTTTTTTAGGAAGATTCACCTGAGTCAGTGAGTATATAAAGTTATAAATGCCGATCCAAAATCCTTTGACTTTGGGAACCTTCAGCTTCAGGCATCATTCAGATATAATTTTTTCTCAGCCAGCGATTCCCTTCACCATAATAACATCATAGCGGAAGTCCCCCCCCCCCCCCCCACTGCCCTCCGGTGTTTCTACCGGCTAGCCTGTGTGATCGGTGAGCCAGAGACGGAATCCGCCAGTGGGTGAAGTACACCATAGAGAGAATCGAGGACCAGATGGTCCCCCGGCAGTGTTCATGACTTTCAGAGGCCCGGGCGCGACATTATAACGCCTTCTGAGGGGAAATGCGTCGGCCGAAAACAGTCGTGTCTCAATCGTGCACGGACCATACTGCAGGCGGCCGTGCTTTCACAAGTTTAATGCCTATTTTAAGCATATTTCATGTAAGTGTAACTCTTTTTTTAATAAACATATTTGAAAGATAATGCACTATCAGTCCTCTACTCTCCTTTTCATCTACGGGACGGGCCAGGAGTTCCTATCGGACAGGGAAGGTGACAAAAGGTCAAGTTCGCTCAGTGGAGCATTGCTATATGTCTTCTGACCACTGATGTCTTGGTAAGCGGCCATTTACTACCATTGAGCACACTGGTAATGCATGCAGCACTTGGAGGAGTTTTTGAATGCCATCTTTCCAGTTTGTGTTCACATATTCGGGACCGATTTTTAGTCAGCTTTTATATGGGACTTTTTGAGTGATGGAAATTTGAATGTCCTTCTTTTCACATGACATTGTTTCATTGCCTTGATATTTGTTTGGTACTCCCACATCACATATGTCACGTCTATTTTGTGCATTTGAAGTGTAATACTTGCAGGAGAATCAGGTGATTGGTTATGTATGTCTGCATTCAATATCACTGGTTTTTCCTGTGTTTTTCATTGTGAATTATCACTACTAAAACATTTGTTGTTGTGTTTTTTGTTTTAGATAACGCACTAGTTTTTTTGCACTTCATTTACATATCTCAGGATATTACCACCTCCATGCTTTACTGTAGGAATGGTTTTATTGGGATGGTGAGCTGTATTGGATTTCTGCCAGACATATCGTTTGGTGTTGAGGCCAAATAATTCAATTTTAGTCTCATCTGACCATAACACCTTTTTCCATTTGGCCTCAGAATGTTCAAGGTGCGTTTTGGCAAAGCTTAGTCGTAACTGCATGCGGCCTCTCTTGAGGAGTTGCTTTTTTTATTTGCAACCCTCCCATACAAGCCACATTATGGAGAATTTGTGATATTGTTTTCACATGCACACAATGACCACACTTTGTCATAAATTCCAGCACCTGCTTCAGAGTTGCTGTAGGCCTCTTGGTAGCCTCTTTGGCCAGTTTCCTCCTCTCATACAGTTTGGAGCGACGTCCTGATCCAGGGAGGGTCCATGTTGTACCAAATACCTTCCACTTCTTAATAGACTTCACTGTGCTTCTAGGCATTGATAAAGCCTTTGACTTTTATTTTTTGTATCCATCTCCTGACTTGTGCCTGTCCACAACTTTATCCCGAAGCTCTTTTGACAGTGCCTTGCTACCCATAGTTGACTGTTTGCTTTAGCTGCACTATCAGACTGAAATGCTCCAGAAAAGCGTTTTGCATGCTGAGCTTATCAAAATGACTACAGGTGAAAGTCAAATGGCTTTGTGTGCCATTGAGAAGGTGATTAGCTACACCGGATAGGTTGCAAGTCATTTGTAGGAGGGGGGGGGGGTGATCCCTTTTCCAACTCAGGGATTCGGTTTTTGATTTTTTTTCCTGACATGTCAGTGTTATATCTTTCACTTTGGTGTTATAAGTTGCACTTATACAGTAAATACAGCTGGATAATGCAAAAACTGTGCCTGTCTTCATTCAGGATGCAAAGCAACAAAATGTGATTTTAAAAAGGGGGGTGATTTTTTTCTATCCCCACTGTATATATGCTTTTCTGATATGCAAGAGATGGTTGCACCGCCTGAAGTTTGATTGTGAGGGGAAGCTGTCCTTTTTGGGTAGATCAATTGAACACTCTCTAACCTTCCTTTGTTTGGGGGTCTAACATAAGAGTAAGCTGCTTCCCTTGGGTGGCAGTAGCTGGTGATGATCAATTGCAAATGCACAAAGTGAATGAACAAAGGAAAGGCTGAGATAAACACCACACAGACTACAGGTGACCTTATTTACCCCTTCAGCTCTTTCTCCTTGTAACATGCACTCTCTACCACTTCTTCTGAAAGCCGTGTCCTCTATCCTTAAACTCTCTCTTCTTCACCCCACAGCCTATATATATATATCACCCTCACTTCTGTCCTCTCCTTATTACTGCACTCACAATCTCCTGCTATTTCTAAAACCACACGCACACAAAACCTCAAGGACACTGGGGCACGTCCCTTCATATAAATCACAATCTCATATTACCACCCTCACCTTTCTGCTTCACCTAACCTCTGGAGACATATCCCCAAACCCTGGACCTCCATCATTTACCTATGCTCAACACACCACTTACCCTGCACTCTCTGGCTGCAGCCGCAATCAGCACAATTTAGTTCCCATCTCTCTTCTTCCCAAGACCAGACTCCCTTTCTCTTGCGCCCTTTTGGAATGCCCACTCTGTCTGTAATAAACTCACCTCTCTCCATGACCTTTTTATCGCTAACTCATTTAATCTACTCGCCATTACCGAAACCTGGCTTCACATGAATCCGACACTACATATTCTGCTGCCCTCAAGGGCAATACACTATTAGCCCTATTTTTTCCTTTAATACACAGTGGTTTTGTGAGCTTGTAAAGAAGGATGAGGCTGTGTTTCTTGCTGGTACTCGTTGCCATCTAGTGGAGAAAGAAAGGTAGAGCGGTTCTACATCCCACTTCAGGATTTTAAAGAGGAAGCAAGGCGGTGGTTTCACTGAACAAGTGCATACCTATTACCATCTGGTAAGAGGCTAATTCTTGGTGATTTACACGTGGTGTTTGTTCACAAGGAGATTGGATATTTTTTCAGCACAAGAAAATATAGTTGCACCTTATTTATTTCCGTTTGGTAAGGATGAATTTCACTCAGTGGTGGATACACGTATTATTCGGATAGAATACAATTCTACTCACCTGCAAAATATTTATGGACACTTATGAACTTTTATGTTTATGCACCAATGGATTTGCATTATTAATTGGCTTCACAGATTGATATATGTTATATATATTTACTTTTGTTGATTTGGTTCACACATAGATATATGTTATATATTCATTATTTATTTGTTGTTTAGCGCACCCCACACCACATATACATTTATCTATATTCAAAAGCACTGAATACCGGGAGCAGCTTCAACGCACTATCAGCGCACCCATTCCCCCTTACAATATTCTGCTGCCCTATGCCAAGGTGGTCTTCTCTGGACTCACTCCCCCAGACCAAGTGGACACAAGTGAGGGGGGTGTTGGGATCCTTCTAGCCCCACATAGCACCTTTCAGGTACTTCACCCACCTCCCTCTCTGTCACTCTCCTCATTTGAGGTACACTGTATTTGTCTTTGTATTTCTCCCCTGTTTCTCTAAGGATAGCTGTGATCTACCTACCCCCTGGACCAGTATCAACCTTTCTTGACGACTTCTCTGCCTGGCTACCCTATTTTCTTTCTTCTAAAAACCCAACAATCATTCTCTGCGACTTCAACATCCCTATTAATACTAACACTCCTGCCACTTCCAAACTTCTCAGTCTAACCTCCTCCTTGACCTGAAGCAATGGATACATGCTTCTTCTCACTCTGAAGGCAATATTCTTGACCTTGTTTTCTCCCACCAATGCACTCTGCACAGCCTTTCAAAACAATCCTTTCCCTCTCTCTGATTACTACCTTATTATTAGTTTCACTCTCTCCCTCTCCTCCACCTCCTCTCCCTCCAACTACCTTACAGTTACCCGCAGAAACCTACGCCATCTCAACCCTTCTCTTCTCTACTACCGACCACCTCTTTGACAAAATCTCACCCCTGTCCTGCACCAACCTAGCCACTTGTCTACAACGCTTCACTTTTAGCCTCCCTGGACACACTGGCCCCCTCACTAAACATCAAATTAGGTCCTGACCCCTTCAACCTTGGCAAACAGATAACACTAGAAGTCTGAAAAAACATAGCCATGCTCTTGGGCGCCTATGGCATAAGACTTGGTCTCAGAAAGATTTCAACCAATAGATTTCTGCCCTCCAAAAATATAATTCCAAGCTCCACACTGCCAAGCAGACCCATTTTATAACTCATTAACAACTTTTCATCCCGCCCCCGGCAACTCTTTGCTACTTTAATTCTCTACTCCGTCCTCCACAACCTCCTTCCACTGACTTACTTACTTACTGCCCAGGAGATTGAAGTGGATGGCCAACAGAAGATTGATACAATTCGTGAGGAGATCACTGCTGTTCAGATACCTTCCATGCTTTACACCTCATGCCCACAGGTGCAATCACTACTTCCCTCATTCAACCCCACCACTATAGATGAGGTTGCTAAACTACTTGCCAATGTCCACTTAACCACCTGCCCTCTGGATCCTGTTCCCTCGCAAATGCTACGTTCACCCTCTGGCCCCATTCTACACTCTCTAACCCACATCTCTCCCTCTCTTCTGGCATCTTCACCAACTCACTAAAACATGCACTAGTCAGCCCCATACTTAAAACGCCCTCACTGGATCCAACCGATCTTAACAACCTATGCCCTATTTCCTTGCTCCCCTTTTTATCCAAACTCCTTGAACGTATGGTCTACAACCAACTGTGCGACCACCTTGCCGAGAATAGCCTCCTTGATCCCCTTCAGTCTGGATTTCGGCCTCAACACTCCACTGAAACTGCTCTCCTAAAACTGACAAACGATCTACTAACAGCCAAAACCAATGGACACTATTCTGTACTCCTACTCCCGGACCTTTCTGCTGCCTTTGATACGGTTTACCATCCCCTTCTCAAAAAAAATTCACGCCTTTGGTCTCCGTGACTGTACTCTTCACTGGTTATCTTCCTACTTCTCCAACCGCACCTTTAGCGTTACTTACAATTCTACTTCCTCCTCTCCTCTTCTTTTCTCTGTTGGGGTCCCCCAAGGCTCTGTTCTTGGACCCCTCCTATTTTCAATCTACACCTCCTCTCTGGGTCAGCTGATAGCATTCCACAGCTTCCAATACCCAAATCTATTTATCCACCCCTCAACTCTCTCCCTCAGTCTCCTCACGCATCACTAATTTACTATCAGATATACGAGTCTGGGTGTCCCACCACTTCCTCAAAGTCAATCCATCCAAAACCAAGCTTATAAGTTTTCCTCCACCACATGCCCCTTTCCCTGATCTCTCTGTCAATATCAAATGGCATTACTATCAGCCCATCCCCACATGCCAAGGTCCTAGGAGTTGTCCTGGACTCTGAACTCTCCTTCAAGCCCCATGTCCAATCACTGTCCATATCTTGCCGCCTCAACATCTCCAAAATACGCCCCTTTCTAACCAAAGACACCACAAAGCTTCTAGTTCATTCCCTGGTCATCTCGCGTCTCGACTACTGCAATTCCCTTCTCATTGGCTTACCTCTACACAGCCTATCCCCCCTTCAATCCATCATGAACGCTGCTGCCAGACTCATCCACCTTACCAATCGCTCAGTGTCCACTGCTCCTCTCTGTCAATCCCTCCACTGGCTTCCGCTCACCCAACGAATTAAATTCAAAATACTAACATCTTACAAAGCCATCCACAGCTTAGCCCCCAGCTACATCACCAGCCTAGTCTCAAAATACCAACCTAATTGCTCCCTTCGTTCCTCTCAAAACCTCCTGCTCTCTAGCTCCCCTGCTCACCTCCAGGACTTTAATGGAGCCTCTCCAATCTTATGGAACTCCCTACCCCAATCTGTCCGATTATCTCCTACCCTATTAGCTTTGAGACGATCCCTGAAAACCCTACTCTTCAGAGAAGCCTATCCTACCCACACCTAACAGCTATACTTCCATTTTCTCCATCAGCCCATCCCCCACTGTGATTGCCTTTTGTTTCACTTTACCCTGCCTTCTAGATTGTAAGCTCTTAACAAGCAGGGCCCTCTAATTCCTCCTGTATTGAATTGTATTGTAACTGTATTGTCTTCCTTCACATCTTCTCATGTAAAGCGCTGCGCAAACGGTTGGCGATATATAAATCCTGTATAATAAATAATAATTGTCCTATAATAATGGCATTGGCTAAAGATTCAAGTTTTGTATACACACATAAATGGATTTTAAATTGGAACTTATTGTACTTATGGATTATTGCATTGTCAATGTATTCATATGAGTGTTAAAGTTGCTGAAAAGATATGCCTAGCTTACACATTGTTTTTCCCATTTGGCTCCGATCGGCAAAAAGGAGTGGCATAGGGAAGGACAGTAAGGGCAGAGGAGCTGTATAGGGCTAATAAGCAAACCTTGGCAATAGAACTAAAATGACAGATGACTAACCAATAGAAAAAATGCCCAGACACAATTAGTGTTACTGTTTTATTATATTCTCATAACAGACAAAAGATTGCAATGACTGAGAAACACAAAACAATGATGTCAGTGACATGAAGACCAAATTCAGCAAATTAATCCAAGTAAAGAAATAACTTATTTACTAAAACTAAACATTTCTATACAAGTGTATTTATGTACAAATGTATCCATAAAAACAGATTCACTGGGAAAAAAAAAAAAATATGATGTTTTTAATTAATATTAAGTTCTGGGGGGAAAAAAAATAACAAAACGTCCCTTTATGTTGTTTAACAGGATATATATATTTTTTCCATTGCATACTGTACTGGAGTTCTTTAAAACAAAAAGCGTCATCTTTATCCAACTCTTTGGTGCAAAATCTCATACCTCAAAATGCCAGAAGGCCACACAAAAACAGTACAGGGAGCAAAGTGGCAAGCAGGATAACCGGTGACAACCAATCAGAATTCACTTTATATCAAAACAGTATAAAATGGATTCAGATTTTTAGATCACAGGCAATGCATTTTGGCCTTTACCCTTCATACTGTTTTACTGGTCTTAACATTTGTTTTTTTTTTTTTTTTGCTGTATTAAAAAAAAAAAAAAAAGGAGGAAAGAGTATAAAAAAACACTATTTTTATCTTTTATCAAGATACATTACCCAACACAGATCCTGAAATAAATCAAAGGAGTACCTATAACCTATACAGCCATACATTTCTGACCAAGTAAAATACACGTAAAATTACTGATTTACTTTTATTTTTTTTGTTAGGTTAACTCTATTATATGTTCCCACTTTCTGGAGCATGAACATAAAATACAAGTGGGTTTATGGAAGAGAGTTTTTAAATAGCATTTATAAATATGAAACGTTTCAGTAGCTTATCATTAATAAACGTGTAAAATGAAGATGGTACAGTGGAGAGTGACATTTCCAGACAACACTGTTCTTGTACAATCATCCTGTACAAAAATACCACTGCATGCCATTTATAAATTAAACTTGTCAGGTCTACAGAGTGTAACAACAAATCAAGTGAAGCGAGGCATAGTATCCATGTCCACTAGAAGAACGTCACAAGCATTTGTTCTGTTTTGTCGGGTTTATTTCACATGATCTCCATCTAGCGGCCATAATGTGATATTTTCCTGAAATACCTCAACTAGAAAAATACTGCATTATGGTCACTAGATGGTGCTTAAAATAAGCAGTTTAGACAAAGTACAAGGAACATTTGTTATGACTGGGGTCATATAAAGCGAGAAAACGAATAAGGCAAGTGAAATGAGGGATAGTATCCATGTTGGGTGGATGAATGTGACAGACATTCACTCAGCTGTAACAAATTTTGTTTAAGGAGTTTATTTCCCATTATCATATGCTTCAACTTAAGCCATAATGTGTTATTTTCCTGAAATAAGTCAACTAGAAAAAAAAAAAAAAAACAGTTTTATGGTCACTAGATGGTGCTGATCAGAAAATAAGCGGTTTGGACGAAATGCAGGGAAAATTTGTTTAAATGTCTTTGCACAGTTCACCCCTTTGGTTTGGTTTGTGTGGTGTGAGTGCTCCGAATCGTGCTGGGGAACGGTTAAGCAGACTTTGCCCAGGACCACTTGGGTGAGGTGTACCAGCCGCCATGGTTCACTTGTGGTCTGATACAGTTTCCATAGATAACTGAGCAAAAAAAACAGGATCACTGTGGACCGATTGGCAGAACCGATGATGTAAATGCGCCCAGGAACACTTGCTTATAGTCAGACTAGCAGGGTAATGGGGATAATGGAACTCGGGCATGGTTCAGGTCAACTGTGCCCAGTGTGAGTGCACTCTAAGGCTGGCCATACACGATACAATTTTCTTGAAATTTACCTTTAACTATGTAGTACAAAGGCCTGCCTAATTAGATACAAGTGAAAGCGTTGTTTAGCTTTGACCTCATATTATGTGGTTTGTGGTAAATCTAAAAGAAAATTGTACAACAAAAGTTGAACATGTATGGCCAGCCTAATGCCTCGTAAACACGCAATAATTATCGGCCGACTGATCGGCCGTCTTTTGTCCAGTGTTGTTGTGTTGGTTGAAATGTGCTCTAGACTGCACACGAATTTTCTCGGCCAACAAAAACCAACTTCATAAGTGATGTCATGTTCTGGTTTACTTTCCGTGTGTTTTTTCTTCTCTGAGCATGCCCAGTCTTGCTCATCAGATTTTTGTCTGCCGAAATCTGTACTGACTGACGGAAAATCGGCCGTTCTGTTGACGGCCAACAAAAATTTTATAGCCTGCACACCAGATTTTGTTTGGCCGAAAAGTCAGAGACGGTTGTCGAAAGCATCATACTAACAAGCCGAAAATCGGCCGATCGGACGTTGGCCGAAAACTCACGGCCAACTATCGATGCGTGTGTACGAGGCATAAGCCTACTTTGACACCCAACCTTGAATATTAAGCTGCATAAGGAGGTTACACAAATGGCACATAGTTCATAAGGATAAGGATACTGTTACATGCATATTTGTAAATGTTGTTAGCGCCCATTTTACTTAAAAGTAGCTTTTACATTTTACAGGTCCATTAAGGATAGTTTGACCACCCATGTACTGATTTGATGCTAATGGTTCTCTAGGGAAGACTGGTTTATGGGCAAGACTGCAAAAATGACACTTTGTGCTTGATCTTTTACTTGGTAAATCAGTTCTTTTACGGACTATTAAACAGGAAGTTTAATAGAAAAAGATAAACATGTCGGTAGGCAATACAAACTGAGTGTATGATGAATAACATATACACTGAGGTATTTTTTTTTAATGAAAACAATTTATATCTGAAGATCCAGAGACTTCCACTTTTTCTGTAAAAAAATGCCCACGGCTCCACCCCCTTAACCCACCTTTTTACTAAGAACACTCCCAGTAGGAAGGTTTGAGAAAGACTGGATACAACTTTTATAGGAAACAGTCATGATTTACATAGGATTCAGCTGCACATATCTGTTGATCTGCACATTGTTTTCATTGAGCCTTGGCTTACGTAGTTTTTCACCACGGTGTGTTACAGCTTTATTTTGGTTAAACCTTTTAGGAAAAACAATGAATTCACATATTTTTGCAGAAAAAGAAAAAAAAAGTGCATTAATGGTTTTTCCCTTTGGGAGCCTGGAAGGCATTGCACCAGTGACCAGTGGTGCAATCTCAGGCTTCTGCAGACAAGCCCTGCAGCTTTCAGCCCGTATCAGTTTGAAAGCTGTAGGGCTTGTGAATGAACTACAAGAGTACTCATCAGCGCCCCTTTAAAGTTAATTTAGAAATTCAAGCTGTCTGCCATGGTGGTTGATTGTATTTGTAGTTCATTGATTCACAGAAAACCATTAATAAATGAATGACACAGCCATGTAGGCAGAGCCCAGCATGGCTGCTTTGTTTTTTGAATTGTGACAGCAGGTACGGGGAGAAGATCGCCCTGCCTGCTATCACACTGAATAGGGGAACAGGGGGGAGAGGCAACATGTCCCACACTAAATACGGGTGGAACATGTAAACCTATTCCAAAAGGTGTATGTATCCTTTATTACATCAATCTTATGTAAATTTGTAAATCTTTCATTTTTTTTTGCCAAAAAATAGATCCATTTTTAGAGCTAAAATATTGACAGATTTGGATGTGAACATGCAGGGCCCAGTTTAGGCCAATCTCCCAACCCTAGATTTCTGCCTTTTTTAGCCAGTGCAGTGTGGACAATAAGGTGACAAGTGTATGTAAACCAATAAACTCTAAAATCACATTTGCTAGTGTTTTGTCTGCAAAATTTACAGTGGTGTTATATCTGTTCGGTAGCTGCAAAAAACGGAAAAAAACAAAAACAAACGGTTGATCATATCAGACACTGTGAGCAGATAACTTCCTGTGCACATGGAGGGGTTAGAGAGATGAGGAGGAGGGGTCTGTGCTTTTTGCAATCCATAAGTAGTAGTAAAGTAGGCACACCATATGCTTAGGAATCAAACCAGTTGTCATGTCAGAGATGAAGATAGGAGCACACTATTTCTGGCACAACAAGAATTAGCCCCCGTACACACCAGTGCAATTAGTCATGCAACAGTTTCAAATCGCATGACAAGTCACACCTCATTGCTGCGACTTGCAATGACTAATGGTGCACCGAAATGAACACTCCAGTGCCGAAACTTCAGGATGCACTCGGCCAAAACCAAAATTGACGGTTTTTAAGTATATATATTTTTTATAAATAAGTCTATTATATTCGACTTATTAATTACCGTAATATAATACATTTAAATGAATATCAAATTCTTGGCCATTACCGACACCTTTTGAAGCGGTGTTAAAAATCCTGCATGCTGCACTTTTGGTGCATATTTGGTCAGCGCCCCCCCATTAAAAATACAGCCAAAAAAAAAAAAAAAAAAATGCACCCGTGTTGTGTTTTTGATGCATCTTTTGAGTTACATGACCTATGAAAAAAACGACCATAAGCATGGTAAAACCATGACAAAAGTGTGAGCATTTTCGGCACAACGCTGAAAACCCTATTTTCAGGCGATAATTTTGGTGCATCACTAGCATTGACTTCTGTTAAATGAAGCCGCAAGCCACAGCAAAATTTGAAGTACAAACCGCACTGATGTGCGACTTTGAAAACGCGCTGAAGTAGCTTGATTTCAAAGCTGTAACGGTGTGAATAGGGGATAATTCTGCTATTATTGCAGTGTGTTTATTGTAAAAAAAAAAAAAAAAAAAAAATGGGGAAATCTGCATATAATCCAGAAATGTACAAGGCATACTTTTTTAAAATTTTGCCTGGAAACTATGTGTAGGTATCTAGCGATTTTTATGCACGCTTGCAGCAGCTTTCAGTCATCCCCCCATAGCCTAGTACCCAATATTTTGATTGGGCTACACTAGGACAGTTCTTGGTGGTAATAGGTCTTGCCAATCCACTCTATGCAGTCCTATTGGCCATCACTATGATGGGCAAGCTCTCTGAGCAATAGAAAGGTTTGGAAGGCAGGCTTTAACACTGCTGGGCAGTGTAGAATATCCTGGCATTGAGAGCCCTGTAGGGCCACTGAAAGTTGCTCTGGACATGTGTAGGCACCACTAAGTCCCTCTCTTTAGAGAGTGGAGAAGCTAGTAAATCTAGTTTGCAACATGAATTGAGTGGATAATGCCATAGACAGGCATCTAGAAGATATGTCCTAAGAAGGGGACCACAGGGTTCTGTTTCAATAAACCTGGCCGTTTTACTGCAGAAAGAAGCAATTGTAAAAACAGCCAATCATAACAAAATGTTTATAACCTGCATTAAATAATTAATAATGTCTCAAAAGGACAGGTTTCCTTTAAAAGGGTCTATCCACCTAAAATGGATATTTTAGCTTTAGGTGAACACTGGAGGGTGAAACTATATGCAGACTTTGTTTCCCCTCTCTCAGCAGCTGCAGAGGTTTGGTTCTCTTTTCCAGATTTCCCAGTGCTCCAAGATCATGACTACTCCTGTCTACAGCAGGGGTAGTACCTCGCCTTCAGGTGTAATCTCTAGGAGCAGGGAGATTAACACGTCCTTGTGATGCTTGCCTCAACATAGTGAATTTGGGAGGTGCGGTGTTCTTACAATAACCGTCCTAGAGACACACATGAAGCTACTGGCATCTACCCAAATGACAGTGGACTGACAGATAATGAACAGTACACTTTAAAACGCAGGATGAACATGAAAGCCCAATTGGAGTTTGAACCTGCTAAATACATTCTAGGTGCATCAAAACAAAAAAAAAAAAGTTATAGTTCATTTGCTTTTCCTTTTTTTTGTAGTGGACTTCTGTTATGAGTGACTAATGACTGTTTTTCATGAAGCTGCATGTTGCTTTGATCTTTGCCTTGACTTGCTCATATTGTGATTAGCCAGTGCCTGCTTTGCATATGATATGTGGTCAGGGTTCTGGGCAGCAGGAGGCGAGCGACACTCCCAATATTGCTCAATGTCAGAACCTTTTTATGGTCTCATTGCATTCGTTTATGCTACTTCATTTACTATTCTGTCATACAAGTCGTTGCCAAATGGAGGACATGGCATGTCGAGCCGGGGGTGTGCACTCCCCTGGACCTTCCTAATGCTGAAGATGACAGATACATGACACCCATTTCTGCACCTTTCAGGAGGTCTTTATTTGGGAACTCTCCTTCTCATACCGCTGCCTTGAGTCTGCTTCTTGTTAGTCTAGTCTTCTCTCTTCACCACCTATTATACTTTGCTTTCAAAGCAGCTTGCTCAGCATGTCTTGCCTCCTTCATAGCTGGCTCCAACTGCTACTATAGTCAGAGGTTCTAAGTCCCTTTAAATAAAATATTCTATATCAACAAATTATCCTATAGCAAAGCGAACAATACATTTTATTAATAAGTGAATAGCAATAGTGTCATAAGGAATAAATTGTGTAAAAAGTCCAAATGCACACACAATCATCCAAGTGCCATAAAAGTGATCAAATGTAAACAAACTCCGCTTGTTTCTTTTCTTCAATATGTATGTGCAATAACCCTTACATTAAAACATTGTTTATAAACACTGTACCATGAGGCTTCTCTTTTTTTTTCCTTTGGGCCCTTTCACATCATGCGCAGTGCGATGCAGTTGGTCGCATTTTGCACTGCAGTCCAAAATCCAGGCTATCCTATGAGCATTAGATTACACGATTGCAATGCAGAACAGTACAGCATGCTGCATTTTTTCGCACCACAAACACATATTCAAACGCATCACAGTGCACATAGAAAGCCCAAGGAAAGAAAAAAGGAAGTGACTTAACAGGACAAATGCAGATAGAAAAGCGCATCAACTGCATGTAAACACGCATCAAATGTATGCATAGGTACAAGGAAAAAAAAGCACGCAGTTACTTGAAGTTTCTGGTGTGAATGGGCCCTTAAACTGATGCCTTTGTTGGAGTGATTCTGGTGGCTCAAGGGCTTAGCTGCATATTCTTGCTGTGGGGACATCATTGCTGCATCTTGCTGGCGGGGTCACAAACCTAATTTGAAGTGCGATGGTGAAAAAAAGTGCTTGTAGGCTCATTTATTTAAATTCATTTCTGTCCAGTAAGAGGCTTAGCCTTAAGAATCAGCACCTTGAACACTGGAGCACGGGTTTATTTACATGTGAGCACTGAGCACTTTCATGGCATCATGTGTGAATTTGGACTTTTCACACATTTTATGAACTTTTAAGGATTCCTATTGCTATTCACTTATTGTTAAAAATCTGTTGATTGTTCACTTTACTATAGGATAAAACCCAGATAGAAATAGAAAAATGAAAATGCCACATCTCTATGTATAGTTTTACATTTATAAAGGCAAAATAACTATATGAGAATTTCTTGAGCTAGAATATTTAGGATTTAAAAAGAGACAGTGCACCTTTCATTATATAGGATTTGATTTGTAGTCCGGTATTCAGGATATTTAAGGTTTCAAAGTATTTCACTAATTGAAATCAAACGTGAGGATATATATATATATATATATTTATTTTGGTTCTTTTATAGTTTTATTTTCTTTCTAAAGCAGTCACCACCTGAACAGAAAGGCGTGCATCCTGCCAGCATGCTATAATGAAGCAACTTTACTCTCTGTGGCTCGCTCTGCAGAGGTCCAACAAGCCCCCTGCTGAGTCAAAACCTACAGTATAGCTCTGTAATAAGCAAAGCTCCTGCTCCCCACTAATTGGAGAGCTAGAAGTCTGACTCAACAAAGGGCATGCCAGTCTCTGCAAAGAGATCACGACTTCCCACAAAGCAAGGGTCCTTCTCAGCTGCATGGTGGCAGGGGACAGGCTTCTATTCAGGATGTGGCTGCTTTCTATATCTTTAAGACTTTGAACACCTAATGTTTTAATGCAACTAAAATGTATTGTGCGGATTTAAAAGTGAAGGTTCAGCTGGGATTTAAATTGGTTTGCTATCCATGATGAATCAGATTCGGTGATGGTCTTCAACATTTATACAGAAGTGGTGTCATAAAAGCACACCTACACCCAAGGTCTGCTAAGAAATGACACCACGTCCAAGCTACTTGCCCTTTGTCCTCAACACTCCATCCACTCATAAAGGGGGAGATGAAACTATGACTTGAGGTATATGGATAAGAAGCGGCTTTATTTGTGGGTGGCTAGGCCCCCCAAAAACCACACACTTTACATCACAGGTGCCTAGCATTAATCAGAGAAGGCAGACTGCTGGAAGAAAGAATGCACTGTGCCCGTGGCATCCCCGTGGGTTTGGTGAACAGAAAAACGTTGTTACTTGTGACAGAATACTCAATGTATAAAGCTTGAACACCAACCAACAAAGGCACTATTTTCAATCACGTGACTTTAATTTTATGTCTTTTCTATAAAATAGGGATTCTTATCCTTGTGTGTTAGCTATGTAAAATGAACCTAGAATGTCTTACTAGTCTACCCTCTTAAGTAGGTTGTGCAGTTCTTGTACAATGTCTAGTATGAGCATAATATTAGGATTTTGGTTCTTTCCCCAAAATCCTTCTCCACTGAGGGATACAGAATTTTTTGAATTCTTAGACTGAGTTATACTGCCGCCTACAAGAGAAATGGACACTGGAAACAAAAAGAACAAAAAGCTGTTGGCCAGCACAGGATAGCCCACAAGTATAATGCTGGTTTTGTAGCAAAGCAGTAGTGAGAGCGAGGGATAAACACAGAGAATAGCCCTTTGTACCTCAATGGACTCCAAGCAAAACATTCCAACAGCAAAACGCAGAGGAACGAAGGTATGGTCAAAAGATGGAAACATGTAGACATTCATCCTTGAACATCCACAGAAGTAAGGAAAGAGAGGTGAAAACCGATATGGTGAAATCCATTTGTATTAACTGGATTCAAAAGAAAACGAGAGATCCAAATTGACCACGTTAAATTAAAGGTAGAAGGAAAAAAAAAAACCTTGAAACCATTTTGCTACAGGAACTGGGACGGCACCTTGAGCTAGGAGACCCAAGAGAGCTAAAACGGAGATCAGCCAATGTCTGGGGTAACAAAAGGTTGGCGGTGAAACAGAAAAAGAGCAGGGAGCTAAACTCCAGTTTTAGCTCTTGAAAACCACTTTCAGTACGCAAGCCACAGAGAACCAAGATATCCAAGCAACAATCAACTTTAGAAAGTGTACATACATGTGAACGCTCAGAATGTTTGTCTGAGGATTTCAGCAGACTTTGCGTTGCAGACTGAGAACCTGACTAATTTCCCGTACACACGCGTCAATAGTTGGCCGTGAATTTTCGGCCAACGTCCGATCGGCCGATTTTCGGCTTGTTAGTATGATGCTTCCGACAACCGACTCCAACTTTTTGGCCGAAAAAAATCTGGTGTGCAGGTTATAAAATTTTTGTTGGCCGTCACCATAACGGCCGATTTTCCGTCAGTCAGTACAGATTTCGGCAGACAAAAATCTGATGAGCAAGACTGGGCATGCTAAGAGATGAAAAAAACACACGGAACGTAAACCATCACATGACATCACTTCTGAAGTAGATTTTTGTTGGCCGAGAAAAATTGGTGTGCAGTCTAGAGCACATTTCAACAAACACAACAACACTGGACAAAAGTCGGCCGATCGGTCGGCCGATAATCGTTGCCGTGTGTACGAGGCATTAGTCTCCAAGAGGAAACTGAAAAACAAAAGAGAATACTTTTTAGCAGTCAGGGATGAGAAAAACCTAACAGGCTATGCTGCAAGATCCTTCCACTGAGGAAGATGGGTGTCCAAGCTGTCAGTAGTGGTCTGCATAAATAGTTTAGGAACAACCCAAAGAGACATTGTACCTTAAAACCCAATTCTGGGCAGAAAAAAAAAAAAAAAAAACGTTTTTGTATATGCAGAGGGCTGTGTCCGCACTAGACGGGTTAAAGAGTATGTAAACCCAACATTTCACATTCCTGCTGTATGATATACTTTAATGATAAATATCCAGTTCTCTTTATATTGCTTCATGTGAAATTCCTGGTGTTTCAGTCTGCCCCTCTGCTTTACAAATAAAAACTGACCACACAAAGCAGGAGAACGCGCAGCGGTCAGGTTTTAGGCTATGCTGGGAATTCAGCCTGCTCCTAATGCCGAAGGAGAACAGATCACTTATAAAAAAAAAAGAGGATTTATAATGAGATTATATATGTATATGATGTACAATCCTATATATACACACACACAAACAAATGTTTTGCTTTTCATGCCTATATTAAGTGGAATGGATTATTTTACAAGGTGAGCATTCACATATACTTTAACTGCTCTTTTCATGTATAGGGGCAATGAGAAAGGGAAGGAAATTTCCTAATCCTCCCAGCACAAAACCAGTTCTGCACCCCTGCGCTCCATTGGTCTTGAGTTGTGAATTGTTCCTGACATCAAGCCCAGAGCAGGCTCCATAGACCAAGAACAGTCCACCGCTGGACCATGGGGGAGAGCACTGTTTTCCAGTGGAACCAAGGATTGGGTAAGTAAACTTTCTCCTCATCCCTTGACAAAATGAGCAGTTGACCTGCGCAGTGCGGGCATAGCCCAACTGCATGGGAAACCATTTTGTGCCCGGTATTGGGCTTTAAAGACGATGCACAACAAACATTTCTGATATGACCACAGTTCAGCATCCAAACCAGGGTGCCTACACAGGAGTACCGGCTAGAATTAAAATAGAAAAAAAATCCTTTAAAATTAAGGCTGCTTATTTAGTGCAGGCAGTGAATAATGGAAAGGGACAGGAAAATTAAAAACGGTAACTATATCTGTATAGTCCACAGCAAAGAGGAGGGCTCCCCCATGTGGCCAACCTGCAGCACAGGAGGTATAAGATAGGTGTAGTATAAAATGGCTTTAGAATAAATAAAAAAAAAGAATTGCCCATTAGCTACACTAGCTTCCATAGTAGGCATCATAAACATAGCCTCAGTACTAAACTGGGGAAATCTCATCCTATTAAGGATCATAACAATGAGCTACAGAGATAAGAACAGGAAAACTGCCTAATTTATGGACCTGAATAACATAGTCCTGTGGTAACTGGAACAGACAATGGAGTCTTCTGAGATGGGTGTCAGATGAACAACTGTGGCATCTCTGGCCCTGATACCCTGTCACAAAATCCCCATACATACTGGCCTGAGTCCTGCGTAACGCACACCTTGGCTGACCAGAAAGGCTTCCAAGATATTTAGGTCTGGCTTAAATCCGTCAGCAGTTGTAGATAACTAAAGAAGCTTCCGAGAATGCAGGAATAGTGCAGAAAAAACACCAGTATTAAACAAAAAAAACCTGGGAAAACCTGTGGACTAAATCTTCCAGGATTTCAAATATCTGTCATGAATCTTCCAGTGTATGTTGGTTATGGAGAGACTTCCAGGATTTTATATATCCGGCATGAAATCTACTAGCGCTGAAAGCTGACTGGAGTAACTTAACTTCCAGAAGTTCATATATCCAGCATGAACCAACCCAGCAACTGTTGAGGATAGTAGAAACTTCTTCCAAAATGAAGAGAAAACACAGCAGAGCAGAAGGAAACGCATCCATTCCCATGACGACACTAGCAAAAACTCAGGCCTGATGGTTGTTGGTGGAGTTATCCTGTGCTTTTTTTTTTTGGTTGCCATTGTCCATTTTGTCAGTAGGCAGCAATATACCTAACAGTCAAAGAATTCTCAAAATCCCCCCAATGGATGATAAAGAATATTACGCGTGTACTACATTTACATTACATGTATACTAAATTTTCTGACAGGGCACCAACTTTGCCATTCTCCTTCAGAATTCCCAAAAAATTGGATTCTATAATCATTAAAGTACTACAGGTTATCTTTACAAAATAATAGTTTAACTGAAATTACAAATTAACTTTTATGGTCACTGTGAAGAGATTCACGACACATCACTACCTGCCTACCACATGTGTGCGACAAGGGTTACAGAAAGCATAAGCCCCATTCAGTTAGCTTTGTCCAATACGTCTTCTAGTTTTGTAGTGTATGATACAAAATTTAAAGCGAATTAAGGTCAGTGCAATCTAGGTCTTGTTCAATGTATGGTTGCCTAATGGACTAAGAAAAAAAAAAAAGGCAAGGTTTAAAGTGGACCTGTAACTTTAGAGCAGACATAATGTCGCAAAAGGAGGAGGATACCTAGTTCTTTCAGCTGATGGAGCTATCATCTTTTAGTTAAAAAAAACATAGAGTACATCACTAAACTTTTTTTTTGCCTGTTAAGTATCTGCAGAGCTCCGTCAAATTTTCTGTTGTATGAATAGCAACCTTAAAATCTTTTTACTTACTAAAGGCCTGTACACACGTGCAGATTGTCGGCCGAAAAGATTCGGCCGACGACCGATCGGCCGATTTTCGGCTTGTTAGTATGATGCTTCCAACAGCGCACTTTCGGCCGAAAAGAATCTGTCGTGCAAGCATTAAAATTTTTGTATGCCGACACCAGAGCGGCCGATTGTTCGCCAGTCAATACAGAATTCAGCCGACAGACAGCAGATTTGCAAGACTGGGCATGCTCAGAAAAGAAAAAACACAGGGAAAGTTAACCATCACATGACATCACAGTCGGCTGTAGTCGGCGGACAAAATTCTTGTGCAGTCTTTTGCACTTTTCAACAGACACGACAGCCCGGGGACAAAAGACGGCCGATCGTTTGGCCGACGATCTGCACGTGTGTACGGGGCATAAGAGACAGCCTGCTGGCATAACACCCTGGAAGACTTTGACTTCCCCTGCTAAACAGATAAATGATCAATGAGGTAACATAAATAGCTTGTCTGCTACCTTAAAGTGGTTGTTAACCCACTTTGACAACTTCACATAATCCTTTCTTTTCCCTAATGACAAGTGCTCCTGTCTCTGCGTCTTATAAAAAAATGCTTTCAGAGCGGCTCCCAGCGATCACGTGTCCAGTCGGCTCTCTCCTTGTCTGACAGATGCAGCGGGCGGGGCCGAGATTCCCCCACTGACGTCAGGCGGGGTGAGAGGAGGAGGAGAAGAGGAGAGAGTCAGCTGGTCACGTGATCGCTGGGAGCTGCTCTGAAATACGGTAAAGGTGGCTTTTTTTTTTTTTTTATAAAAAAAAACACAGAAAATGGATCACTTGTCATCAGGGAACAGAGAGGATTATATAGGACAAGAAAAGTTATTTTAGCAGCAGGAGAGGAGGGGGCAAGCACTGACAGGAGCAGACAGGCAGGGAGGGAGCATAGAGGAAGACAGAGGAGAGCTTTGGATGAGAGAGGCACGTAAATGGACCACGGTGTCAGGGCTCAGCAGCCATGATACACCATGGTCAGTGTACAGAGGGGAGGGTAGAACCTGGCAGGATTAGCAAGGTTTTTTTTAGGTGATATGGCGGGCCAAAATTACACAGCACAAGCACTGTGCTGTGCTGTATAACATGCTGTAAGGGAACAGGATCTTTTTTTTTTTGTTAATAAAACGCTTTAATTTACAAAGTTCTGCACTGCAACTGCAGTGGGCAGATCAAGGTTAAACAGGGTTAAGGCGAAGTTCACCTTAAAAATAAAAACCTGTAAAATAAAGCAATAAATAAAATGCACAACTTAATGCAGGTAAAAAAAAATGTCCATTTGTTTTTCTTTTTTTTTACATCCTGTAAAGCATTGCACCAGCAATCAGTAAAATGCAAGGCCTGGATCAATTGCAGGAAGACAAAGAAATACGAGAGTGCTCACCAGTGCCTTCACAGTTCATTGAGAACTATAATCCATCAGCTGCAATGGCTGTCAGTGCTTGTAGCCTATTCACCGGAAACTGTAAATGAATGACGCAGCTGTGTGGGTACTGTTTTCAAATTGAAACAGCGGGTGCATAGAAGCATGTTAGATGTTACACCCTAAATAGAGGTGTAACATGCTCCTAAACGTGAACTTATCCTTTAAAAGCAGGCTGTGAAAATTACGTCTACTAACTTGTAAAACAGGACTATTATATTCATCGTTATGCAATGAAACCCAGCCCTGAGAGAACAGAGGGATGATAGGACATGTCGCTCTTATCCCAAAATAAGGACTATATTCACACACTCATTCATATTGCAGAACCTCTCATCCACTAGAAAAGGGAGTTTGTATTATCTCCTGAAGAGAAGCAGCTGGGGATCCGCAAATAAAGTTTACAAAAATCTTTCCAGCAGATCTGGGCAAAGAATAACTTAAATTATTATGCATAGCAGATGTGTAACAGGTAGAACTGAGAAGAAACTGTTAAAAAAAAGGTCTTAAAACAAAGTGGAGTCTGAACTTTTCTTTTAAAAATACACTAAAACCTTTACACAGTACTAAGAAGCATTTTGTCTTCGCCTGACTGTCTTAAGAGCAATATATCTGCTACAAAGTGACAGGTGCACTTTACCAAAGAATGAGGTCACATTACTTACAGGTATTATATAGGTGCTAGGGCTAATATATAAAGTCCAGGATACTAGGACCTATAGAAGAGCTTTCTGTTGGTAAGTCTGTTGTTGATCTTGGCTGGCTGTGGGTGGTGATAGCGCTGCAGGGGGTAGTGTGTAATTTGGGACCTGGGACATGCTAGTACCAGTCTGATAAATAGTGAAATCTCCAGCGACAGGGGCAGGGTTGGCGCTATAACCAGCAGCTGGGTTGATGTACGTGCCTGCTGTACTGGAACCGACCACTGTGGCTCTATAAAGCAAGGAGAGAAGAGTATGGGTCAGTAAACAAAATTATTCCATTGAAAAACTAGATCACAAGACAAAGAGCATTGAACAGAACAGGACATTAGTAAAAGGAATCTGTCGCAAACCTGCTTAAAATCAGGTTACGCCTATAATCAGGGTATATAACAGGTTACGAACAGAGCAGACCAGCCCCTGCCCTGCAATCTGACAGCTAGCATGGATCTACTTCTCCCCCCCCCCCCCCCCCGCACCAGAATGACACAAAAGTTGCACCGCTCCAAGTGAAGTATGGGATCTCTCGCTGCTATGACAATTGCCGGGTGCCAGCCGTCAGCCGTGGTCCGCGACCAGAATTTGCACACAAGAGAAAGACGATGGTGGCACTTCCAGCTTAAAGTATATTGCTTTATTTGAACGCCATTAAAATTAAAGGACACAATATGCACACAGCTCACATGGATTTCAGCAAACGTGTTTCACACATCTGTGCTTAATCACTGCCCAAATGCCCAAACCCCCCCCCCCCCAACTTTTACAATTTAAAAAAACAAAAAACAAAACAAAAACGCTGCCGTCACTCATTCACAGTGTTCTGCGAATAAAAAGCTACAAGTCCCAACAGCCGCACAGGCTTGTAGTTTTCAATGAACAACCACAGCGCTGTGGTAGTTCATTTAGTCTTCCTGTCAGATTGTGTCTGCTTGGCCCTACGATGTAAGGGCAGACACACTGACATATCTGCAGGAGACCTGCATGGCACCAGCAATCTATCGAATGGCTGGTGCAATGCTTTAGAGGCTCCAGAAACAAAAAATAAAATGCACATTTCTCTGATGTTCATTGATGGACACAGCTTCTGATCTTCTTGACCATTGGGTTATAATGCCCCCTACAGGAGTAGGACACTAGGCAGAAAGAACTAACTTGACTCCCCCTCTCTGCTATAGCTACAACTCCACAGAGGGGTGGGTGATGTGTCCTTTAATAAACATCAGAGAAATAGATTTTTACGGTAAGTCAAAAATCCAATTTTCCCTTTCCTTCATTGACGGACACAGCTCATGATCTTCTTGACCATTGGGACGTCCCAAAGCAGTGTGGGGGTAGGAACAGCAAGAAAAAATTCTCAAGTCTAAACCGTAGCCAACCAGGTAACAGGAGCTCAACCAAAGCAACTGGAGCCCACCTGAAAAACATTACACCCCCAAAGAGGGACGAATCCCCCTAAACAGCAGCCTGCAAAACCTTGCGGCCAAATAAGGCATCCACAGGTGCCAACACATCCACTTTATAAAATGTTGTGAAAGTATGCACTGACAACCAAGTAGCCGCCTTGCAGACCTGCGTTATGGACGTCTGATGAGCAATGTTCCCTCTAATGTTTTACTGTGCTGAGCAAATAAAAAAATTTCTGAGCGCAAACCTTTAGACTGAGCAATGGGGGGGGGGCGACGTCAATGCAGAGTGACCAGCGTGCCCCCAATCAATTGCAGAGTGCCACAGCAATGCCCCCAATCAATTGCAGAGTGCCACAGCAATGCCCCCAATCAATTGCAGAGTGCCCACAGCAATGCCCCCAAAAAATTGCAGAGTGCCTACAGCAATGCCCCCAATAAATTGCAGAATGCACAGCAATGCCCCCAATAAATTGTGAGTGCCCACAGCAATGCCCCCAATAAATTGCAGAGTGCACAGCATTGCCCCCAATAAATTGCAGAGTGCACAGCAATGCCCCCAATAAATTGCAGAGTGCACAGCATTGCCCCCAATAAACTGCAGAGTGCACAGCAATGCCCCCAATAAATTGCAGAGTGCACAGCATTGCTCCGAATAAATTGCAGAGTGCACAGCATTGCCCCGAATAAATTGCAGAGTGCACAGCAATGCCCCCAATAAATGCAGAGTGCCACAGCATTGCCCCGAATAAATTGCAGAGTGCACAGCATTGCCCCGAATAAATTGCAGAGTGCACAGCAATGCCCCCAATAAATGCAGAGTGCCACAGCAATGCCCCCAATAAATGCAGAGTGCACAGCAATGCCCCCAATAAATGCAGAGTGCACAGCAATGCCCCCAATAAATGCAGAGTGCCACAGCATTGCCCCCAATAAATTGCAGAGTGCACAGCATTGCCCCCAATAAATTGCAGAGTGCACAGCAATGCCCCCAATAAATTGCAGAGTGCCACAGCAATGCCCCCAATAAATTGCAGAGTGCCACAGCAATGCCCCCAATAAATTGCAGAGTGCACAGCAATGCCCCCAATAAATGCAGAGTGCACAGCAATGCCCCCAATAAATGCAGAGTGCACAGCATTGCCCCCAATAAATTGCAGAGTGCCACAGCAATGCCCCCAATAAATTGCAGAGTGCACAGCATTGCCCCGAATAAATTGCAGAGTGCCACAGCAATGCCCCCAATAAATGCAGAGTGCCACAGCAATGCCCCCAATAAATGCAGAGTGCACAGCAATGCCCCCAATAAATTGCAGAGTGCACAGCATTGCCCCCAATAAATTGCAGAGTGCACAGCATTGCCCCCAATAAATTGCAGAGTGCACAGCAATGCCCCCAATAAATTGCAGAGTGCCACAGCAATGCCCCCAATAAATTGCAGAGTGCCACAGCAATGCCCCCAATAAATTGCAGAGTGCCACAGCAATGCCCCCAATAAATTGCAGAGTGCACAGCAATGCCCCCAATAAATGCAGAGTGCACAGCATTGCCCCCAATAAACTGCAGAGTGCACAGCATTGCCCCCAATAAATTGCAGAGTGCACAGCATTGCCCCCAATAAATTGCAACCTGCATGGAGTGAATTGATATCCCTGGGTACGATCATGGCAGCGATCCTCCGCTCTCCCCAGCACTTCCAGCGATGCCTCCTGGCTGAGTGGATCTTCTGGTGTTTGACCACCATCCGTTAGTGACTTGGCCCCCGCGAGACCCCCCCCGTGCACTTACCTTAAGGACGGTCACGGACCCGCTCACTTCAGTCCCCGGCTTCCCGCGTCTCCGTGCTCCCAAGTCCCGGCGCCTCCTCCTCGGCCAATGGCATGAAGTTGGCCTTTCGGCCAATCAGGAAGCAGGAGGACCCGCTCCCTGATTGGCCAGGAGGAGGATCCATGTGACAATAGCGAACTTTCATTCGCTATTGTCATACAATGGGCGTGCTCTCAGGGAGCACGCTCTGCTCCCCGGCCGCCTCGTCTGCGCTGTTTAACTAGGTGCGCGGTCTACATAGCTGCTTGCGCGGGACCATAAATTTCACTGCGCGTCCGCGCATGCGCGCACTTTAGGGGGAACATTGCTGATGAGGAAAGAGTGTGCCTTAACAGGAAAAGGAGGAACCTGCCCCTTAATCGAAAAAGGGCCGAGTCACCTTCTGTCTGATCCATCTAGAAATGGTCGCAGAAGCGGATAGTCCTTTGAGGCCCATCCGCAAGCACAAATAGGGAGTCTGACTTCCTAAAAGACTCCGTAGCTGCCAAGTGCACTCGAATAGCCCGAACCACATCCAGGGGATGCAATGCAACTTCCTTAGAACATTTTGGCCTGTGACACAGGTAAGGCAACAATTATGTCCTCATTCAGATGGAAATCAGAGACCACCTTTGGAAGGGACGACGGACATGGGCGAAGAACCGACTTATCTTTGTGGACCAACAAATGAATTACAAGACAACACCGCCAATTCAAACACCCTGCACACAGAGGTGATAGCCACCAAAAAGGCCACCTTCTGGGATAGCGTAAGCAGGGGAATCTCCTGAATATTTCGAAAGGGAAGCTTCTGTAGAGCTGATGGCAGCAAGTTGAGATCCCAAGGCGGTAGTGGGGACCGCACCTGTAGAGTCAAAATGTCAAACCCCCTGAATAAAAGTACGCACCAGGGAGTGCATGGCCAAGAGTGTTGTTGAAAGAAGACCGCCAAGGCAGACACCTGACCCTTAATGGTACTCAAGGCCAAATTTCTGCTCAACCTTGGCTCCCTTTGCAGGGACCTCGTATTCCAGATTCCCTGAGCAGAATGTTTGCCGAGGACGCCTCCCCAGCCGGACAGGCTGGCATCCGTGGTGATCACTGTCCAATACAAGTGGAGGAAGGATTTTCCCAGATGAAGCGCCAGAGAACAAAGCCACCATTATCAGGGACTCCTTCATTCCCCCGGCTCAGCCGATTCTGATTGTCCAGAGACTGCAAGGTAATTTTGGCCAGAATCTTTGCAGGGACCTCGCATGGAACAGTGCAAATGGAACTGCCTCAAAAGGCATACACCAGCAGGCCCAGCACCCGCATGCAAGTCCGGAGGGATGACCATCAGCTTGACAGCAGGAGACGAATTGCAGCCTGCAATTTCTGGAGTTTGTCCAGAGGAAGGAACACTCTGGCCAAAGCCAAGTCTAGAGTCAGACCCAGATAGTCCAACTTTGTGGACAGAACCAGAGCAGAATTCTAAAAATTCAGAATCCAGCCAAACTCCTGAAGAGTTCGTATGGTGATTTCCAGGTTGTCCACTAGAGCAGTAGGAGACTCGGCTCGCAGAAGGAGGTCGTCCAAGTAGCCCAGTACCGTGATCCCCCGTTGGCGTAACAAAGATAGCACTGGGGCTAACACTTTTTTGTGAAGGAGCAGAAGCAAGACCAAAGGGTAACGCCACAAACTGATAATGCTCCTCTCCCTAGGCAAAGCGGAGGAAGCGCTGGTGACTGACACATATTGGAATGTGTAAGTAAGCGTCCTTGATGTCGATGGAGGCAAGGAAATCCCCCTGATGCAAGGATGCCACCATCGTGCAAAAGCAGTTCAGGGCCTTGAGATCCAGAATTGGACACACCTTGCCTTCTTTCTTCGAGAGCGTGAATAGGTTTGAATAAAACCACGGAAAAACATTCCGTAGTTGGAACTTGGAACAATTACCCTTTGAAGTAACAGGTCTTGCACCAGCTCGAAGAGGGCTTGCAATCGTTCCAGGGACAGACGCACACTGGAAGGAAATAAACTCTGAGGGTAAAAATGAAACTCGATCTTGTAGCCGGACCGTATCACTTTGTGGACCCACTTGTCTTGCACCAAGGAGGTTCACGGGTCTGGAAACCAGCGAAGACGCCCACCCCAGGCACGGGTGAGGGTGCACCTTCATGCAGAAGGAGCCTTGTCTGCGGGTCTGGAGAAACCCGCTTTGGACTTGCCAGACCAAGTTCACTTGGATCCTCCCAAAAAGGCCTTGAAAGGCTTTGAACCCTTGTAAGCCGACCCTTGGGGACGAAAAAAAACTTCCTGTGAGCCGAGGATGGGCCACGTCTGTGATGAGGTTCCTTACCCTTATTAGCCAGCAGAAAAAAGGTGCTCTTCCCCCCTGTGATGTTATCCGGGGTAGCTCCAAACAGGCGATCTCCTTGAAAAGGAAGATCAGTTAAGACTTTTTTTTAGCGGTCTGGTCCGCAGACCAACATTTAGGCCACAAAACATGCCTAAAGGACCACTGCTGAAACAGACAGTCTAGAAATCAGGGGGCCGCATCCAAAGAGGCATCACAAATAAACTGCAGCCCCTGGACCAACTGGCCCGCAAGCTCAGCAAAGGCAGGAGGGAGCTGCCCACCCTCCAGGTCACTGCGTAACAGCTTAGCCCACTCAGGCAGAGTTTGTGACACCAGGGCAATGGTGAAGACTGCTCTGAGTGAACATACTGCGCACCACAGCCTCCGCCTTTTTGTGGTCTGGATCCTTAAAAGCCGGCGATTCTTCTACAAGAATCATGGTTGCCTTATTCAACGTGGAAACCCAGAGATCCACCATCTGTTGAACAGTCCACTTCTTAAGGAGGGACTCTTCAAAAGGGTACCCCATTGAAAATCGCTTAAGGACCACAAAGGGACGTTTTGGATGTTCCCGCTCTTTTGCGACAAATCTGTCAAAATAGGAAGGAAACGGAAAGACCTTCGCCGCTTTAGATGGCTTGGGAGTTCCAAAGGGAACCGGTGCCTCCACTGCAACTGCGTCCTCCATTTTTAAAGTCTCACGCACAGACACAATCAGTGCGTCCACCAGCGACTTTTCATGTGCAGCTACAGGAGTGGAAGAATCATCCTCACTATCTGAAAACTCATGGCGCGAGGCTGCAGACCCCTCAGGGCAGGCCCTGTCTACAGAAGTCAGATCAGATTCAGAATCGGAGGAGACAGATGAAGCAGGGGAAGGCGGGTGGGCACTTTTTACTAACCCCACCGCCCCAAAGCTACCTCCACTTGGGACAGAAAGGACTCCAGGACCGCCGTCAGTGCATCAATGGATAGCTGGGACCCGGAGGGCCCCGCAGGCTCTCAGAGGGGGTTAAGTGGGAAAATGTGCTCCAAGGACTCTGCATTCAGGTCCTGGTGTCACTTTCCCAGCCAGTATGGCTGATGAAGAAACGGGATGTTATCTGTGCGCTATTGGAGGGCAGGTGAAACATTAGGAGTCTCACCTGTCAGGGGTTTGGACCCCTGATGTCTCATTAAAGTAAACCGGTCACAAAAAATTTGGGGAAAAAATTGAAAAAAAAAAAAAAAAAGTTACACCAAAATTTTTTTCTTTTGTTTCTCAGATTCTGCACCTTTTGCTTGGTCAAATAAAGAATTGAACAGTGAATTGGTTTTTAAAGCTCTGTCAAAGAATGAGTCACAGCTACATAAGAACTTAAAATGAATAAACACAAAGTTATTGCTAACATCGCACTTAAAAGAACAAAAAAAACTATTCACATTACTTATAGGAAGCTTGCGGAGACTGGCTGGCCAGCTCAGAGGCTGCAGGATGTGGAGCCGCCGTTTGGCTTAGAGACGGAAGTTGTTCTGTAGGAATAGAGTAGGTCTGAACGTGGCCCATCTGTGTATTTCCGGTGACAAGATAGGCGGCATTCGGATGTTGTCCTTGATATGCCTAAAGTGGAGACAATAAAATGAGAAGCAGGGGGAAGAAAAATAAAGCCTGCAAAGATGCTGAGCATTGCCTTCCTGAATGATAAGCTCTATCAACACAAAAGGAGTAAGACGTCCCCTCCTAGAGGACAATACAGGACACAAAGGAATAGCATACCTGCTGTTGAGCAGCCCCTGCTGGCGGCATGTAGTACTGCTGGTTCTGCATCTTGGCATACATTGAATACATGGGGTCTTCATTCATTAATTTTGTGTATAAAGAAAGCGCTTCCATGACTTTTACGTTCAGTTCTGATAGCTCAGAGTGCTTCCTGGAAAACAGGACACGATTGCCAAATTTGTTGCACAGTTTTTTTCTCAGTAAAAAGTAACTATATTTAAATTCACAATTTTATGATCCACAGCTCCAGCACAAACCTTTAGCTTAGGATAGCAGCTTTTTATGGTATGCCCATTTAGGTGATTTAGCCTGTATGGCTGATATGTGTCAGGACACGCAGAAAGTGAAGGAAATCTGACACGCACACTGTCCAAATGTGGGGTGATGGTGTTGGTGGCAAAAGGCTGGGAACTAGACACTGTATTGCTAGGAACAGTATTCAAGGGATAGCTACACCCAAACACAAAAATGTCATACTACAGCTTACTAGACATTAGATCTGGAGGCTGCATTTGTTTTCTTTTTTCAGGTGAAGAACATTTTCAGCAAGAACAAAAAATATGGGATTTTTGACTTACCGCAAAATCCATTTCTCTGATGTTCATTGACGGACACAGCTACTGATTTTCATAACCATTGGGTTATACTGCCCTCTACAGGAGTAGGACACTAGGCAGAAAAAGAATCTGGCTATGCCTATGGGCGGTCCCAGGGGGTATACTCCCCCTCCCTGCTATAGTAGGTACTCAATTTTGTTACAAGCCATGTCAGAATCATTACAACTCCACAGAGGGGTGGGTGCTGTGTCCGTCAATAAACATCAGAGAAATGGATTTTACAGTATGTCAAAAATCCCATTTTCTCTTTCGTTCATTGACAGACACAGCTCCTGATCTTCATAACCATTGGGACGTCCCAAAGCAGTGTTAAACATGAGGGGTGGGAACAACAAAAAAATTCCCTAAGCTAAACAGTAGTCAATCAGGCAACCGGAGCTCAACCAAAACTGGAGCTCACCTGAAAATAAAAATACACCCTCAAAGAGGATCAAGTCCTCTAAACAGCAGCCTGCAAAACTTTGCAGCCAAAAGGAAACATCCGCAGATGCCAACACATCCACTTTATAGAACTTTATGAAAGTGTGCACCGACGACCAGGTGGCCGCCTTGCAAACCTGCATCACCGACTCCTGATGACAGAAGGCTCCCTATCCCTGCTATAGTAGGTACTCTGTCACAGCTGCATCCTCCATCTTCAAGGTCTCATGCAGAGATACAATCAGTGACTCCAGCAGCACCTTTTCGTGCACGGTTGCAGATGTAGAGGAATCAACCTCACTATCTGAGGATTCCGGGCGCATGTTCGCAGGCTCAGCAGGGTGTCCCACGTTCGCAGCAGTCAATCAGATTCAGGATCTGAGGAGACCGATGAGGCAGGGGAAGGCGGGGGGCTTTTTTTGCTAGACCGTCGCCCGAAAACCACCTCCACCCGAACACAAAGGACTCCAGGACCGCCATCAGTGCATTGATGGATAGTTGGGACCTGGAGAGCCCCACAGCCTCAGAGAGGGGGGTCAGGTGGGGAGACCTCACAAAAAGTGTAAAACACTGCCCACCGCTTTGGCAGCACCACCCAGTCGCCGGGCACAAGCACAATCCTCAGCAGACAACCCCACCAGAAACAGGCACCTGCAGCCATCAGAATAGTCTGCACTCCACGTGTGGCAATCAGGAAGTGAAAAGCTCTAAGAGTAAGCACCAGGTGATGAGGAGGGGCTCCCACCGCCGAAATGGCCACCCACAGGGCTCCACTGTCATGGCTGCCACTATTTTCAATGGCAAACCCCCGCAAAATGGCCTTCGGACAACACAAACATGGCCGCCGTGCATAGAAACACATAGGCTACAGCAAAATGGCGACACTACGAGGCTTCCAGGGACCCATGAGGGATCCCTAGGCCTCAAAGAACGACCCAGGCAGGACAGGCTGGCCTGGCAAGAGCCCACACACCAGGTACAACTCCCCCCCCCCCTCCCCCACACAGCCGATCATCCAATCGCTGGCGGTGCGCCCCCCTTCCCCCAATCGCCAGTACGGCGCCCTGCCCCCACCCCAGGAGGTGGACCAGACCACCCACACAGCCCCATCATAAGTGGAGGGGGGGGGGGCTTGAATGGGGGGCAGATGAAAGGAGGGTGCCTTAGGGGAAGGAGGGGAACCCAGGGTCCAACCGTCCTAAGGAGGGGCCCATGACCACCCCAAAACCCTCCAGGGGGAGAGGGAGGACAGCTACCCACCATACCAGGAACCAGGCTGGCACTGCTCCAGACAGAACCCCTTGGGGGGGGGGGGGAGGCTGTCGGCCAGGAGGAACGCAATGACTCAGGCCGAGACCCGGTCGTATGCGAGCTTTTGAGGCATATAACATTACAGGCCAGCCCCCGTCCAGTGGGGCTATGTCACGGCCGACCTAGCTTGGAGCTGAGGATCTGCGCGCGCTTGCTGGCCAGACTGGAGTGACCACTGGATCTAGATTATTTAGCCCGTCGCCCAGTCTGGCATTGATTGTAGACCTCACAGGAAAAAACAACAGGAGAAAAAAAATTCTATCTAAACAAATTTGCCAGGACCAGAGATCCCAGCAAGGAGCTATGTCCTTACTCCTGACTAGGCAGAAAAAAAACTGGAGTACATGTTTGCATCTTATGTTCTTTACACAGTTGAGAAATGTGACCCGTGTGCTTTAAAGCTCTAGTCCAATGCAATCCTATGCTTAGAAAGTTAAATTGTAAACGATTACCTTGCAAAACAACCTATTCAGTTTAAAAAAGAAAGGAAAGGAAAAACAAATTGCATACAGATATAATTTTTTTTTTTTTTTTATACATTTAATTATTATTTTTATTATTAAATTATTATTTTGTGTAGAATGTATGAGATCAAACAGCTGATCAAACAGTTGTCACCAAAGCCAAGCTCTTTTGGATAGTATAGCTTTAAAGGACTGTCCTAAACAGATTCTCTTTTTGAATTCCTAATTTTGAATTACCATTTTTTTCCTCCCTGAGTTGTACCATTTAAAGCGGTAGTATACCGATTTTTGTGACTTTTACCTACAGGTAAGCCTATAATAAGGCTTACCTGTAGGTACAATTAATATCTCCTAAATCTGCACGGTTTAGGAGATATTTGCACTGCATGCAGCCGCTGGCGCGAGGGGCGCATGCGCTCTGAAGGTCCGGTGGACCTTCAGAGTTCCTTGCCGGAAAGTTAATCCCCCGCGCGCATGTGGCGGGAGTGACGTTATCGCGGCTCCGGCCACTCACAGCGCCGGAGCCGCTGTACCCGGAAGAGACGCTGAGGGATCATGTCCGCTCCCACAGCGGTGTCCGGGGGTCCGTGCCGGGGCTTCGTTCTAAGGTAAGTATTTCATAATGAGCTAGTATGCAATGCATACTAGCTCATTATGCCTTTGTCTTGCAGGTTTTTTTTTTTCTTTTTTGAGTATACTACCGCTTTAAATGGTATTCATAAGTCGCATATCACTATACCATCCCCAAGGTAATGGAGCACTTGAGCACTTCAGTGCTCGGTATCTGCTGGACATGATTCACACCCTGAAGCAAGACTATCGTGATTGATGGCAACAATATGCCGGCAATGTGGTTTGGGCTTACAACCAAACAATTCACAAGGCCACAGGATATTTGTCCTTTTTTTTTTTTAAATGTTCAGGAAAAGTAGCTAGTTACTCATGGATCTGCTCTTAATGAGTGGTTGCAGAAATATTGGTGACGTGCAATGAAAAGTTAAAGGTGTTACTAAATCCAGGACTCTGCATTCCCTACACAGTACATGGAAATGCAATCGTTTTAGTAAATATAAACTGCTAAATACCTTTTCTCATCAGCAGTTGGAGCAGTCTTGTGACTTCTATTAGTGTCGGGCTAAAGCTTGAAGGAGGAGTTTTCACTTTCCCATTATTGTCCTATTAGGATGCAGGACCCCTGACCTTCTGTCTGGACAGTGTTTGTCCCTGTGCTCATTACATGCACTCTCCCAATTAAAAAAAACAAACTCTGTAGCAATGCACACCAAACTGAGCATGTGCAGATTGTCACCTAACCTCTGTACTATTTGGATATGGTTTGGGGACTAGAAAGAAGGGGGGGGGATATCAAAGCAGACAGGATCACAGGGAGTAGAACAGGCATGTTTTACTGCATTTACAGACTAATTTTACTTGTGGGTTTAGGAAAAACTTTAAGCAATATGGGAATAGGTCAGAGCTACAGCCTCATTTGCGACGGAGAGAGCAGGAGCAGTATTGTGAAGATGTACGTGATAGCGGTCATGAGTAAACACCCACCTGTCAATATCTTCAAGTTTTTCATCAATCAATGGTCCCATCTGGTGGCAAGCAGCTGGAGGATAAACACACAGAAAGAGTTAACGCAAAGAGTAAAATAAGATCCTACTGAAAAGGCAAACACATATCCACCAAGAGGTCTAAAGAAGAGAGGGATCCAAAACTAGTGGGAAGATTTGTTTTTTTTTTTTTTTTTTTTTTTTTTTTTTTAACCCAAACTCACCTTCAAGGTGTATGAGATCTGCCGGGTCTGGCAAACCATCAGCTGGATCTATGCTCTGTAGCATCTGCAGTAAATGATCCATTTTATCCTAGGAGAGTATTAAGACAAACTCAATTATGAATTCAGCACACAGGCAGGGACCATGCAGAAACAGCAGGAAAATGACAAACGTACTTAAAAGAGAACTCTTCTCATACATTTTAGATGAGCTTTGATAAAAAAAGAACTGCAAATTTACCCAACAAATTTTTTGCTATCTTTGTTCAAAACATCTTTTGACATCTGACATAGGATATCTCTAAGTCATTGCAGAAGAACATAGTGACATAGAAATGGACAGATGGAGCCCTAGCGGTCAGTGGGGAACAAGCTATGCAAAATTTCTGGAAGTGTCTGATGGCAGCAGCACCGGAGGCTCTGCAAGACCGTGAATACTCAACACCGCCCATGGGAAAGGCAAGTTGTGGGGTTTTTTCTGCAGGGTACTTTCATAAAGGGACCCTGTCACTTTCATGAAGAAACACAAATGAAAGTGCATGCAGAATAAAAATTACAGCTGATCTTCCTTAAACTGCTAGGTACTTTTCTTTGGTACTTAGTTACTGACCTGGAACCAGCAAGCAGTCATTAAAGTCAGAATGAGGTGAGCACTCCTGATCTACATGCTTGTGTCGGGTTTGTGATTTAAAGTGCCGAAGCCGCCCCCCTTTCCATGGATGAAATCGCCACTGCTGTAGCTTCCTTTGCCCCAGCCAAGGCCCCCGGACATGATGGTATACCTCTAGATTTTTATGCCGCATATTCTGAAGTTCTTGACCCCTAAATTATTGTCGCTATATAACCATATCTTTGATTCCGGTACCTAAGTCCACGCGGGAAGCCGTGATTATTGTAATTCCCAAACCAGGTAAAGACTCCCATTACCCCAAATCTTACCGACCAATTTAATTGTTGGAAGTGGACATTAAAATTTTAGCAAAGGCCCTTGCCACTCACCTTAATCAAGTAATTTTATCCCTTATACATCCTGATCAAACAGGATTTATGCCCGGAAAAACACAGCAATTAATATTTGCCACTTATATATGAATATCCCAGCTTGTCATGATGTAGATGGCACCAGAGCAATGGTGGCATTAGACGCGGCTTAAAGCCTCGTACACACGCACCGATTGTTGGCTGACCGATCGGCCGTCTTTTGTCCAGTGTTGTTGTGTTGGTTGAAATGTGCTCTAGACTGCACATGAATTTTGTCGGCCAACAACAACCAACTGCAGAAGTGATGTCATGTTCTGGTCTACTTTCCGTGTGTTTTTTCTTCTCTGTGCATGCCCAGTCTTGCTCATCTGGCTTTTCTCGGTCGAAATCTGTACTGACTGACGAACAATCGGCCGTTCTGGTGACGGCCAACAAAAATTTTATAGCATGCACACCAGATTTTGTTCGGCCGAAAAGTCGCAGTCGGTTGTCGGAAGCATCATACTAACAAGCCGACAATCGGCCGATCAGACGTTGGCCGAATATTTACGGCCGACAATCGGTGCGTGTGTATGGGGCATTCGTTCAAACTCAGTGCTGCAAAATAACTGGAGCGAATCACAGATATTCCCTTTAGACCCTTTTCCACCAACGAGCAGTTCAGCTTCCCTCCCATTAAATAGGGTGTCCTCTATTAGATACTTAGGAATTTGTGTCACCAGAATGCCCAAAGACTATATCACTGTTAACATAGAGCCGTTGTTTAATACTCTTAAAGTTCACACAATCCTGGGCGAGACTTCCATTGGGGGTGATGGGTAGAGTAAACCTCACCAAAATTATTCTCCTGCCCAATTTTCTATATATGTTTTGGCATTCCACAGTCCTACTCCCCCTTTAAATCTTTAAAGTTATTGACGCTATCCTTAATAAATTCATTTGGGGACCTGGATGGCACAAACTATCATGGCTCACTCTTAAAAACACGACCAGACAAGGGGTACGGCTCTACCAGGTTTTCACTCCTGCTACTTGGGCCCAACTATCTCACTTTTACCATCTTTAGAAATCAGATGAGTTACGTTATCAAACGTTAATCTGCAGACAGCCAAACCACACCATGCATTCCCCCTACAGGTGATCTTCAACACCCACGACTCCATGTTATTACATCATAGGCATATTTGGGAAATGGCTCTTAAAATAATTATTGTCGCACCCTACCATACACACATCCCTTTGTGGTATAATCCTCACTTACAGGAATTCTTATCTATTCCAGACATTGATCTATGGGCTTCAAAGAGAGTAATATACCTACATCAGGTACTTAGCACCACAGGAGTGAAACCCTTTTAGTCTTTGAAGGAGGGGTTTGAACTTCCTTCCTACATGCTATTTGGATAGCTTCAGTTATGTCACACTCTTCAAACCCAATTCCTGGAGAAGAGCCCCACTCTACAAGTATTACCTTTAGTGGATATAATCACTGGTGAAGACCCCACTAAATTCATATCAGCACTATATATTGAACTGCGTACCCCCACTGTAAACCGAGTAGTTGATAGAGCTAGAGCCCGCTGGGTAGAAGACATTGGCTCTTTAGAGGAGATGGAAAGGTACGAAATACTAGAAGGCTATCCTCACCCAGACTCTCTGATCGATTGACACAACTGTACATTATACACAGAGCCTATCTAACCCTGTTAAGAATCTCTAAATATCATCTGAATTATAGCCCAAAGTGCCCTAGATGTGATGGATATCCATGTACTTTTTTACATTTAATATGGGCTTGTCCAGATATTTAAGTTTATTGGGTGCAAATTATTAATTTTCTCCATGACCGCATTGGGCTCTCCACTCCAACTAGACCCTAAACCGTGTGTATTAGGTCTACTCCCAGATATTCATGTAGACAAGTTCTTTGCCATTTTCTTGCACGAAACCCTTTTCAGTGCTCGAAAACTGGTGGCACGGTACTGGATGCAGGCCAATCCCCCTACCTTCCAAGCCTGGATAGCACCCTGCCATACAAGAAAGTGATATACCTTCATGGACTGCTCAGTTAAATACAACAAGGTCTTGGATAGATGGTTGGAACAACCTGACACCTGCAATAAATGAGTCTTTAACCAAGATATTTAGCCAGAATAGGGAAAATCTTGTTGTACCTTTCCTATAGAATTCAGCCTGGTAACATCTTATTACATCCTAAGGGACCAAACAATCTGAGTTAACGGCACAACTTCTGTGTATTTTTGATACAATATCATCAATGGAAATTATGCAATGTATAGCTACTTTGATTTGTAACCTAGCTGAACCCTAACCTCCTTCACTTGTCTTCTGTACTGTACGTCATGCTTGTATGCTTACTTACAAATAAACTTGTTTTTTTCTAACTTAAAAAAAAAGCGCCAAAGCCACCGGTTCAGCATGACAGCTTGATAAATATGAACATTTGTCTTCTGTAAGTGAAAGTTTTTCTGACAGCCACTTATGTGAGGAATCCCTGCCTAACTGTATATCCAGGATGACCTCAATATGCCTACCCACTGAATTAAAGCGCTTAATTGAGTTGATATGATATTTCATTCCCTCTAGTCTCCACTGGAAGCTGCATAAACACCTTACCCTCATTACCCAATGCCTGAAACATCCAAGATTGTGGGCACAGTGCAATACAACACACAGCCTAATTGGCTTACAATGCAGAACCTGGAAATCCTGAGAAAATAACACTGCACTTTTTTGTACACTTCCTGGTACTCCTGTCCCTACAGTCTACTATCTATATTGCTGCAATTTTAAATTAAGGCCCTGCCGCCTCCAACTGACAGTCTCGGGCGATCTGGAGTAAATTTGGTGATGTCATTACTGTGCGGCTCATTGCTCTCCTTGCTGGAGGTTCTGACATGAGGAAGCAAAGCCCTGCCTCTACTAAAATGGTCGCCTCCACACAGACAGTGCAGAACAGGGCATAGTACATCAGTAATGGGGAAGAGATCAGCTGCAGGGAGAGAACAAACACTGATGACCAGTCACTTTGCCCTCCGTTTGCCTTTGTTGGACACTTTCAGAGTTCTGCTGCCCTAGAAGGGTGGGTATCTGAATTTGTCTAGAGTTCTGCTTTAAAGAAATCTGTACCAAAATTGAATATCTAGACAGCTCCTGAAAATGCTAGTTGCTTGACTATAAAATACTGATCTAGTAGCTTTGATACTTTGAGTAACTGACATAGAACACTTACATAAATCAGGAAAATTAGAGAGGACAAGAACCTGTAATCCAAAAGCTTGTTTTGCACCAATGACTCAAGGTATTGAAGCCATCGGATCAGCATGACAGATAGGAATGTAACATTTTTAGAAGGACGGCAGCAGTGGCAGCCTCCATATTTCCTTTGACTGGAGAAACACCACGTAACACAAAGACACATACCTCATCTATATAGACAGGCTCAGGCTCTGGTTCTATAGTCTCCACTTGAACTTCATCACTGAACTGAACCGTTTTCTTCTCAGTCTTAACTAGAATATATTAATAGTTATTTTTAAAAAGGAAAAAAAAAAAATAATAATCTGGAGCTCCTGAATAATAACAGTAATACTACTAACACTAGTACTGCTAACAAAATACATAAGCAGGGAAAACTAAAAGGAGCAACCAAAAAAAAAAAATCTTTTAGAATGACAAGGACCTTTACAAACAAGAACTTGATCAGAGAAGTCAGGGAGGCGACAGAGTGCAGAATACAATCCACACCTGACAAGAACAGATATTTTACTGCCAGCTTATAATGAGATTTGGAATAACGGAGATATTACTTACTCATCTCTGGTTCTTCTGTGAGGTCTGCTGTGACAAAGTTGGAGGGGAATAATCCAATCGCTTCGTTAGTCTCCCCTTTCCACCAGTTGGGGTCACTAAAATGAAATTGAGCTGTTTAAAAACAAAAATGTAATATTGGCAGCTACCACCAATAGGCTATTTCTTACTATATGGAGTAACACACACACACTCTGGGTTTAGTTGAGGCATTGTACCATGCGACATTCCGTATAGTTTGGATGTAGACTGAGGGCTTTACGGCCCCTTCCTGCTCACTCTCAATCTCTAGCCTATAACACACCCCTCTGTAGTCTTTCAGAGTCTGCAACTGACGTAACTTTCTTCATAGCTCTGATGGTGGGTAGGATGGAATACATCCTTATTAACATTCAGTCCCAACCAGTCACACCTACAGGAGGAGTCCAAACCGTCAAAGTCTTGCATTACAGATCACAGCATCATTCAAAAGGAAAGCCCTTTATACACAGCCTGTTCTAATAGCTCAATGTGCTGCTGCTGGACAGGATTGAATGGATCACGATTCGAATTCAACCCTGCCCAGTTAAATATGCAGACCAGCGTGAACAGGTAGAGTCCCAACCCTCATATCCCGCCCTCCCAGAGTCTTGCTCTCTGTGATCAAATTAATTTACATAAGAAGAAAACCCATTCATAATAACCTCCCATAGCCCTTCCTCTGTAGACTTGCAGTAGACCATTATTCTTTGGCATGCTGCAAGACAGGAATAACACATTTACACCTGTTTGCAGGCTGAAGAGTGATCTGCATTTGGACCCACCCACATCAACTCCCAGAACTGCTACAAGTTACTCACATAGTCCGCCCTGAAACTACAGAGGCTCAAAGCATGATGGGACATGTAGTATCAGGACTGGTAAAGGAAGGAAAAAGGAAGTCAGAGAACTTTGAAATTTAGCCAGGAGAAGGAGTGACATCAAAAACACACCAACGATGTGATACAGATAAGGTAAGGTAAGATACAGATGTGCATGCAAAGCAATTTCCTTTGACCGTGTTGGCCTGGGACACAGGGAAGGCAACACAATGTCTTTATTCAAATGAAAATCAGACAGCCTGATGAAGGGACGAAAAAACACTTAAGCACTGTGAACCACTTGTTAAGTGAACGACAGGATAACGCCGCCAATTCTGACACTCTGCGCACAGAGGTAAAAGCCACTAAAAAGGTGACCTTCTGGGACAGCGTAAGCAGGGGAATCTCCTGAAGAGTCTCAAAAAGTTGCTTTTGGAGGACCTAGAGCACCAAATAAAGGTCCCAAGGCGGCAACAGAGACCGCACTGGATGTGTCAAGTGCCTAACTCCCTGAAGAAAAGTACGCACCAGGGAGTATGTGGCCAAGGGCCATTGAAATAAGACCGCTAAGGCCGACACCTAACCCTTGATAGTACTCAAGGCCAGTTTTTGCTCAACCCCCTGTTGAAGGAAGGTCAAGATTCGAACCACTGAACAATAGAGAGGATGAACCCCAAGAGACTCACACCACGCAATGTACATCTTCCACGTACAATGGTAAATCTTCCTAGGAGTAGGTTTCACAGCTTTTAACAGCGTTGGAAACACCAACTCACGACTGTAAAGCAGGATGGAAGATCGGTCCTTGAGACAGCAGATCATCCCTGAGAGAAAAACTTCCAAGGAACGCCGGCGACCAGCCGCACCAGATGGGCGTACCAAACCCAGCGAGGTCAGTCCGGGGCCACTAAGATGACCGGAATTCCGTCTGCATTGATCCTACATAGAAGTCTTGGCAGAAGCATAAAATCAGACAATACAGACCCCATAGGTCCACCAGCGCATCTGGCGTCTGCTAGAGAATCCTGTGACGGAGCCGCAAACCTCTGCACCTTTCTGTTAAACCCGGAAGCCAAAAGATCCACCTCGGGGATATCCCACCGGAGACAACTGATGTAACACCTCCAGATGAAGGAACCACTCCCCTTGGTCCAACGCCTGCCGACTGAGGTAATCCGCCTGCCAGTTTTCCACCCTGGGAATGTATACGGCGGAAAGGGCTGGAACGGCTTAGAATGCCAGCTACCTCCAGAGCCGCCAGGACACTTCTTGTGCCCCCCTGACTGATATAAGCCACAGCCATGGCATTCTCCAATTGCACACGCACTGGACATCCCTGAAGACAATCCGTCCAATGTTCCAGGTAGTGTCTGATCGCTCTGAGTTACAAGACATTGATCAGTAATCTGGACTCTCCCAGTGTCCAGATCCCCTGAGCAAAATATCCGCCGAGGACACCTCCCCAACCAGACAGGCTGGCATCCATGGTGACCACTGTCCAATTCAAAGGGAGAAAGGATTTGCCCAGCCGAAGCACAAAGCCACCATATCAGGGACCAGCCTCCGCCTTCCTGTCAGCCAGATCCTTAAAGGTTGGGGACTCTTCAACCGGAATCATGGTTGCCTTGTTTAATCTGAAAACTGGTGGAACATCCCACTTCTTAAGAAGGGAAACCTCATAGGGGTATCGCCTAGCAACTCGCTTAGGAAACCCAAGGGGACGCTTTGGTCGTACCCACTCTTCAGTAACAATTCTGTCAAATTAGGAGGGGAAGGGCTCTAGATGGCTTGCGAGTGCCAAAGGAACGTGCGCCTCCGGCGCAGCTGCGTCCTCCAGCTTTAAGTCTCAAGCACAGATAACAATCAGCATCCACCAGCGCCTTTCAGAAGCAGAGGAATCATCCTCACTATGTAAGGATTCAGGGTGCGTGGTCACAGACCCAGAAGGTGACCCATGTCTGCGGCGGTCAAATCAGATTCAGGATCTGAGGAGACAGATCAGGCAGGGGAAGACAGGGAGCGCTTATGGCATCCTGCCACCCAAAAGCCACCTCCACCCGGGACACAAGGGAGTCCAGGACCGCCATCAGTGCATCGATGGATGGATGGGACCCGGAGGGCCCACAGCCCCAGAGAGGGGATCAGGTGGGGAGATGTGCTCCAAAGACTCCCATGAGTCACCAGGGGGACCCCACAAAAAAGTGTAAAACAACCCCCACCGTTCTGGTATCACCACCTGGTGGACAGCCACAGAGCACCAATCAATCCTCGGCAAAGAGGGAGAGGACCTCACCAGACTAACCACCCCACAGAAACCAGGCACCGCAGCCACCAGGAGAATGTGCACTGCATGCGCTTCGATCAGGAAATGAAAGGATCCAGGAGACAGCACCAGGGGATGGGGGGCTCACACCGCTGAATATCGCCACCCAGAGGGCTCCACTGTCATGACCACCACTATTTTTAATATCAAAACCACAAAATGGCCCCCCAGACTACACAAACATGACCGCCATGCATTGAGCACACAGGCTACAAGAGAATGGCAGCACCACAAGACCCAGGAGGGATCCCTAGGCTTCAAAGACAGGCCTAGGCAGGATGGGGGGCCCTGGCAGGAGCCCCCACCAGGTACAACCCCCCCCTGGCCGATCGTCTGGTCGCTGGCCATGCATCCCCCCCCCCCCCCCACTCTAGGAGGCAGACAAGACCACGCACCCAGCCCCAGCATAAGTGGAGGGGGGGGTAGGATGGGGGGGGGACAGATGAAGGGGGGGTGCCTGATGGGAAGGAGGGGAACCCAGGGGTCCAACTGTCTCAAGGAGGGGCCCATGTCCACCGCAAAACCCTCAGGGGGAGAGGGGGGGGGGGTGGGGACAGCCACTGACCACACCAGGAACCAGGCGGGCACCGCTCCAGACAAAACCTCCTCTCCATCGAAATGGGGGGCTGTCGGCCAGGAGGAACACTGCAACTCGGTACGAGACCCGGTCATATGTGATCTCGCGAGGTGTTTTAACTCACGGGCCAGCTCCTGTCTGGTGGAGGCTATGTTGCGGCTGACCTAGCCTAAAGCTGAGTTCTGTGCATGCTCGCTGGCCAGACTGGGGTGACCACTGGATCTAGATTATGCAGCCCGTCACTTGATTGTAGATCTCACAGGGAAAAAAAAACCAGGAGAAAAATAATTCTATCTAATCAGAAAAAAATATTGCCAGGACCAGAAATCCTGGGTCTCCTGGGAACTAGGTCCTTACTCCTGACTAGGCAGAAAAAAGACTGAGTACCTATAGCAGAGGGAGTATACCCCCTGGGACTGCCCATAGGCATAGCCAGACTTTATCTGCCTAGTGTTCTAAGGGGCAGTAAAACCCAATGTTTAAGAAGATCAATGTCCGTCAATGAACAAAAGAGAAACTCATTTTTTGGAGCATACTGTTGAGACCCTCAGTGTCGGACACCAAGATTACTTCAGGTAATGCCTCTAGCTCTAAACTAAAATCACTTGACTCATCCCTATTAAGAACAAGATTTCAGCCAACTAGAATAGACTAGGGGGCTATTCGCAATGAAAAGGCTGTGCCTGTCCTATGCTCAGTGTTGGGTCAGAGGCCCCCTCTCCTACATATCAATTACTGAGCATCAGTCTACAAGAGCTGGGAAACCTCAATAGTGAATCACTTTTTATACATTGCATGAAAAGCCCATTAACTTGACTCTGTAGGACTATGCTATCTGTTACCCAAAACCTTTGTAAAAGAAAGACCCTTTTAATTGATAACTGTGCAGAAGTCTCCAAATTATGCTCTCTCTTTTTTTTTTTTTAAATCCGGATAGTGGTTTATGTAGGATTTGGAGCTGTGGAAAAAACACACACACACACACAGATCAGGTAGAAAAGGTTTCAGTCATGGGTTAAGCGAAGGGTCTCAGTACAACTCTGGTGTTTTGAGTCTGCAAAAGTAAAATCAGCATATGAAAACTCATTCCACAACAAGCACAGTGAGAGAGTGAGTGAGAGCGAGGAGGAGAATGTCAGTACAACATCCCACAGAGCAGCACAGTACCCAGCCAACAGAAAGCCCTTCCTGGAGCAAACCATCCGTCTGATATAATCCAGTCTATGAATAAGAGGAAGGCTGTCATGCAGCGGGAAGTCACATAGCACACTGATGAATAATCAGAAGGTCACAACCTATTGTGTATAAACATTTCTACAATTCCTGACCTATTCTCAGTGCAATGTTACTCACGACAAGTGAATTGGGAGGTTCAGAGTTTAATGAGTGATTGGAGGCTTGGTGCTTTTATAAATGTTTTCACCCAAATTGGGCTGAAACCAAATCTCTGGGGGATCACCTGCAAACACCGCTGTCCAAGGTTCACTGGGGAGGGCATAGTGATTGAACAGGATACGTAGAAATTCAACATTAAATATAATGCCACTTGCTGGCCATAAATGGAATACCAGCCCAGCTACAGTTAGGTCTCAAAAAGCATTTACCTGTCATCCAACACAGTAACAATTTCTCCTGCCTTAAATGTCAATTCGTTGTCCTCTACAGCTTCAAAATCATAGATGGCTCGCACTTTTCTTCCTTCTGATTTGTGATTTGTCAGGAAGCTTGTACTTGGGTAGAGAGCAGACACTGTGCTTTGCTGCTTCTGTTCTTTTAGTGACAATTCAATGGCTGGGAAAAAAAAAAAACATATGATAGTTTGAAGAGCTCACTTCAGCACTAAACAGGCTATGAACACAGTGCCAAATTTTGTCTGTCCAGTGCCGTCACGTTGGTGTCAAATACATAGATCTACATTATATTGTTGAAAGTAATGAGTAACCAACCATCTTCTCTATTATGCTAAACAGAAACAAAAGTTTGCATTTTGCCAATTTTGAATAGCTTTTATCAAGGTACATTTGCTAACAGCAATTATTAAACCTGTGTGTATACCCATGAAGTAACTTTCAATATGTTGCTTCGCATCTACCCTGTAAGATTTATTGCTGCTTATTTTTACTTTTTCGGTTATGCACCTTCCAAACCTGCCAAGTTTTCCAGAGCAACAATGCTCACCCAAATCGAGAGGTGGCGTTGTAAAGCGGCCATGCACATTTCTCCTACGAGGCTTCCGAGAATGCTCTCCTAATGCAGTAGTGGTGCGGTCATTCTACTGTGTGCTTTTTGGCATTGTGGCTTCAGGTCACCGTGCCTGCAAATCTTTTTGAATAATAGGAAAAGGAAGGAGAGAGTAGAACGGGTCCACTGACGTCGCTGAGAAAGTGCCGTTTAACCACTTGCCCTCTGGAAGATTTACTCCCCTTCATGACTAGGCCATCCTTTTGCGATACGGCACTGTTACTTTAACTGACAATTGCGTGGTCGTGCGATGCTGTACTCAAAATGTCATTTTTTTTCCCCCACAAATAGAGCTTTCATTTGGTGGTATTTAATCACCTCTGTGGTTTTTATTTTTTGCGCTATAAACAAAAACAAAAAAAGGAGCGACAAGTTTGATAAAAAAAAAAAAAATATATGTAAAAACTGGGTTTGTATAACCAGGTAGGGTGGGAAAATAGGAGAGGGAGGGGGAAAGGGGGGGAGAGAAGAATTGGGGTGTGTCAACCAATCCTGGATTTGGGGATTTGAATGTGCCCAAACAAACCAACGAAATAAGTTAAAAGGAGTTATTTCATATTTTTTTCAAAATACAAAAATTCAAAATAAATCAAATTTGATCCACAGTTAGAACATATGGTCCATTCTTAGGTCATGCGACGCATTCTATGCATATATGGTTATACCTTTAGGATTGTGTTCTTTTTATACAAACCTTTTTGTATTTTCAAATAAATATGGAATAACTCCTTTTAACTTGTTTCATTGTTTATGATTGGGCACATTTAAATCCCCTTATCCAGGATTGGTTGACACACCCCAAATTCCTCCCTCTTCCCCCTCCCTCTCCCCTATTTTCCCAACATACCTGGTTATATAAATCTAGTTTTTACATTTATTTTTAGGGGACAGTGCCAGAATTTCACAGACAGTTTTTCTCTCCATTAAATTTTTAATTTTGAAAACAAAACAAAAAAAAAAAAACAACATCTATATTTAATTTTCGGCTATAAAACGCATCCAATAAAGAAAATTAAAAAAAAAAAAAAAAAAAAAAAGAAGAAAAAGAAAATGGGATTTTTGTCTTACCGTGAAATCCATTTCTCTGATGTTCATTGATGGACATAGCTCTGCATCGGCTTGGGACACAGGGAGGGCAACACAATGTCTTCATTCAGATGAAAGTCAGAAATGACCTTCGGAAGGAACAATGGACATGGACACAGAACTACCTTATCCCTGTGAACCACCAGGTAAGGTGAACGACAAGACAATGCCGCCAGCTCAGATACCTTGTGCGCTGAAGTAATGGTCACCAAGAAGGCCACCTTCTAGAGACAACGTAAGTAGGGGAATCTCCCGAAAATTTTCAAAGGGAGGCTTTTGGATAATGGACACCACCAAATTGAGGTCCCACTGCGCCAATGGAGACCGCACTGGAGGTACCAAGTGTCCCACGCTTTGGAGAAAAGTACACACCAAGGAGTGTAAGGCCAACGGGTGTTGAAAGAAAACCACCAAGGCTGAGACCACCATGATGGTACTCAATGCCAGACGCTGCACAACCCCTCGTTGGAGGAAAGCCAAGATCCGAGCCACCGAAAAGGAACCAGGGTGAACCCGGAGGGATACACACCACGCAATGTACCTCTTCCACGTACGCTAGTACATTTTCCTAGATGTACGTTTTCTAGCTTTTACCAGCATAGGAATCACCGAGTCAGACAAACCTCTGTTCTTCAGCACCTGGCTTTCAACAGCCAAGCCGTCAAAGTCAGCGACTGGGAAGCAGGATGGAAGATTGGCCCTTGGGACAGCAGATCTTCCCTGAGAGGGAGTCCCCAAGGAGCATCGGCGACCAGCTGTACCAGATCGGCGAACAAAGACCGGCGTACCAAGGCCGGTGAGGCAAGTCTGGAGCCACTAGGATGACCAGAATCTCTTCTGCCTCGATCCTGCGTAGTAGTCTTGGCAGAAGCTGGAGAGGAGGAAAGGCATAAAATCAGAAGATACTGACTCCAAGGAACCACTAAAGCGTCTGTAGCGACAGCTTGAGGATCCCGAGACCGTGCCACAAACCACTGAACCTTCCTGTTGAGGCGAGAGGCCAACAGATCCACCTTGGAGAGTACCCCACTGGAGACACAACTGATGAAACACCTCAGGATGAAGAGACCATTCTCCCTGGTCTAACGCCTGTTGACAGAGATAGTCCACTTGCCAATTTTCCACCCCTGGAATGTGCACAGCAGAGAGGGTTGAACTAATTTTTCTGCCCACTTTAGAATGCCGGCTACTTCCCGAGCTGCCAGGACACTTCTTGTGCCCCCTTGATGATAGATATAGGCCACAGCCATGGTATTGTCCAATTGAATCCGCACCAGACACCCCTGGAGACAACGTGTCCAATAATCCAGACAAAGTCTGATCACTCAGAGCTCCAGTACATTGATGGGTAGTCTGGACTCTTCCCGAGACCAGACCTCATGAGCACAATCTGTGCCGAGGACGCCTCCCCACCCAGACAGGTACATGCAAGTCCGAAGAGACGACCGTCTGCTGGTTAGCAAAAGCCGAATTGTAACTTTTGAAGTTTCTCCAGAGGAAGAAATACTCTGGCTGAGGATGAGTCCAGAGTCAGACCCAGATAGACTAGGCTAGTGGATGGAACCAGGGCAGACTTCCGAAGAATCAGAATCCAACCGAACTCCTCAGCGTTGCAGCGTAATCTCCTAGTTGTCCAACAAGGCGGACGAAGACTCTGCTCATAAAAGAAGATCGCCCAGTTACCCCAGTACTGCGATCCCCCGCTAACACATTAATGCTAAAACCGGGGGCCAACACTTTTGTGAAGACCCGAGGAGGGCAAGCGAGACCAAAAGGGTAATGCCACGACGGGGGGGGCGATAAGGATCTATATTATCTAGTTTGTCGCTCAGTCCAGCACTTGATTGTAGCTCTCACAGGAACAAAATAATAAAAGGAGGAAATTATTCCATGTAAAAAGAAAAAAATTGCCAGGACCAGAGATCCCAGCAAGGAACTAGGTCCATACTCCGGACTAGGCAGAAAAAAAACTGAATACCTATAACAGAAAGTGGGAGTATACCCCCAGGGACTGCTCCATAGGTGTTTTTAAGCCTTTTCTCTTCATAGTGCCCTACTCCTGTAGGGGGGCAGTATAACCTACGGTCAAGAAGATGAAGAGCTGTGTCCGTCAATGAACAAAAGAGAAAAATCAAATGTATTCATCAATGTAGGCCAATATGTATTCTGCTAAATATTTTTGGTGAAAAAAAAAAAAAGATCCCAATAAGCATATAGTGATTGGTTTGTGCAAAAGGTATAGGGTCTAAAAACTATGGGATAGATTTATTATATTGGTTTTATTTTGTTTTTACTAGTAATGGCAGCAATCAACAACTTCTAGTGGGACTGTGAGAATGCGGCGGATAAATTGGACACTGACACTTTTTGGGGAGCAGTGACACTAATATAGAGATCAGTGCTAAAAAAAATAAAATAAATAAATAACCACTATCACTGTACTAATGACACTGGCTAAAAAGGGGATAACATCAGGGGCAATCAAAGGGTTAAATGTGTTCCTAGCCAGTGCTTTTACTAAGGGAAGGCATAGATCTATGTCCCTGCTTTGCAAGAAAACAGGATCCATGCCTTCCCCTACTGACAGAATGGGAATATGCCTGTGTAATGAATAATCAGCAGGTGCTGGCAGACATCGAATTGTCGGATCACGTAGCTGTGCCACTTTGCTGCCTTACATCTAACTTTTACAGTCGGAAAGTGGTTAAAACACCATGCAGCTCCAGGTAGCATACACACACAGATACTGAACACTAACAAAAAAAAACATAACTGTCAAAAGCAAAAAATTTCAGGATTGCTTTGCCCACGTTTTTTTTTTTTTTTTTTTTAAAGATTTTATAGTACAGGTTTACATCTGCTTTAAAAACTTTTTGCAATGGTTTGTAAAGGTGCATAGACAGGTGTATATATAGGTACATACCTTTATTGCCAATTCAAACATGATTTTAGGGTGAAAAAGGAGGGAGAATGTTATGGTGAACTTGTGCATTATTGCCCAATATCAGCATAGTAACAGGCTATCTGCACTAAATGAAGCATAAGGAACATGTACCTATAAGTGTGTGTTTGTGAGAGAGTGTGACAGCTGCAGTGCTGTGAATGGAGCTCAGCTGCACTGAGGACGGAGTGTCTGAATTGACATGTCAGTGCTCCTCCTCATGTGACACTTGCTACAAATTCATGTACCCATACAGACAATCCATCCTCAGTGCAGCTTAAGTCCGTTTCCACCAATGAAGCTGTCACACAGACATGTTGCTTACAATTCATTTAGTGGGGATAACCTTTTACTTTGCCGATATTGGTTCACTCCAACAGCCCCACTGCTCTTATCCACTGCTGGTCTGCCTAATACATTAATACATAAGGATTTTGGGTGTGGGGGAACCAACACCCACCACCAGTGGTGATGGAATGGGGGGGGGGGGAGCATTTGTGGTACATCCACTGACACCAATGTTACAATTACTGCCACTGATTAAGTTCAGTGTTATTATTACACTCACCGACACCAATGTTGAGGGCAATATTGGGTTCACTGACACCAATGTTGGAGTCGTTATTACTGCCACTGACATCAATGTTGATTGTTATTATTGTTTGCACTCATTGACACCAATGCTGGGAGTTATTGCAGCCACTGACAGCCATGCTAAGGGGTATTATTGCAGCCACTAACACCCATCTTTTACAGTAAACATTGCAATATGCTGCAAAATGTTTCAGCAGGAGTGGAATTTGGGGCGTTGGGATGCGTTATAATCCATTCATTTTGACGCAATGCACATCAAGGCACAAAATGTGCCACTACTGTGCAGCCCTCTGAAAGTGTCAGGTTTCTAAAGTTTTCAAAGCTTACCACTACTGATATATACCTTTGGCGAGGTCTTCTTCCTCTTTCTTTGTAGCCACTGTACCTGGGTCCTTCGTCACTAGAGCAGGGCTGGCTTTAGCCTGTTCTGCTGCCTTCAAAAAAGAGAAGACACATTTTTTTTCACAAAGAGGAATAATTTGACCAAATAGGCAAAGTTTAATTCTGAAGAAACCCAACCCTTGTTCATACCCACTATAAGTGAAGTTGTATAGTGCCAATCAAACGTATGCAAATGAAGCAGACGGGCTCAGTGCATTTACCTCCAGGGTCAGCACCATTCCTGGAGCTGTACCAGACCAATAGCAGCATGAAATAGACCGTTCTAAAATTTGCTAACATCCAGCTGTAATTTTTCAGCCATCTTTCAGGCAGGGAAGCGAATTGAGTTAGATTAGTCTTGGTTTGCTTTATACTTGCATGTTACTAAATTTTGAGTGGTCAAGTGAGGCTGTGTTCTAACCTAAAGCCTGGTACACACGGGCTGACTTTTGGTCCTTGTGTACAGCTGTCTAACGAAAGCAGGTCTAACAATCCACTTCTATTGAACAGGCATGCTGAGAAACCAGCATTCAATCAGCTCTTACAGCCAATGGCTGCGAGCGCTGATCAGTGTATTCCCAGTCCAAATATAATAGAAGAGTGGGAGAGATCCCTGCATTAACATCGCTTGTCTTGATACGTAATCTGTGTCTTCTTACCCTTCAACCTCCAGGTTGAACAGAAAATGAACAGTATTGTGTGTAACCAGTTTAAAAATATTTGTATAATACAGCACAAAAGGCTTGGGAATACCAGAGTGCCTTAATGATTGGCCAGGAGGCATCTACAGTGTTGAATTCAGACATATTTATTGATCAGTGATGAACAGTCAAAATACCGTGAGGTAATAGGGTTACCCAAAGTCTAATTTTACTTCACTTTTGATGACAAAATGTGCACTTTGACTTCACTTCCATACCTGGGATCCAATAGCCGGAAAGGTGACCCCTTGTTCCTTGAGGTTTTTGATCATAGCAGAAATTAGACTAAGCTGTGGGTCGTTCTTGAACTCGTCAGCCCATTCTACCATTAGTGCTTTTAACTTTTCACAGACTTTAGGGTGCCCCTGTAGAAGACAGCAGAGATTGCCAATTATATTCAAAAGAAAGAGACTACTGCAGTTTGTTATGTAGGAGAACTGGCCTCATCTGAATAAAAGTAATTTAAAGCACACCAGCAATAAACAAAAACTGAGAAAGAGGAGGATAGGTCAGGCTATGGAAAGTCAGATTCACGAGAGAGAGAGAGAGAGAAAGAAGGAGAGAGAGAGAGAGAAAGAAGGAGAGAGAGAGAGAGAAAGAAGGAGAGAGAGAAAAAGAGAAAAAAAGAAAGAGAGAGAAAAAGAGAGAGAGAGAGAGAGAGAGAGAGAGACCATTCATCTTCCACAGAGAACATACAACACGTTTGGACTGTAAGGTTCTCTCAGCCCATTAAATCACTGCAGGATTCCTTCAAAGTGCTATAGGCGATAAAATACTGCAATCCGCTCAGCAGTAAAAACCTGCAGGAAATATGAAGGGCAGAAAACCGCCTAAAGCAGTGCAAAATTTACAATAAATGCAAAATGTTCAGTTCTTCAAGCTTTCTGGCACGATATTGTATGTGTATAATAGATTAAGGTGTGTCTGAAAGTAATTTAGAAAATTCAAAAAATTAACACCACAGTACCAACGTCCCTAGATTACATTTTGAATGGGGCATATCTCTGAAATTACTGAGTTCTAGCCTAGGCGAGATGGATGAGGGCTTGGAAAACCAAAGAGTGGGACTTTAGCGGTACCAGTAAACATTACTAGGTAAATATAACAGTGCAGCACCCTCTGTGCACTGTGGACTAGAACAGGATTGTTCACTTGAGTAGCCACTTGCATATAATCTATATATGGTCTTGGTTACACGGTTATATTTACCTATATGACTTAGCCTACCAATTATATCTGTTTTTTGGTTTTGATTTTTGTTCTCTGTTCTTTGTATCTTTTATATCACTATGCTAAGTGGATTATTTTATATGTTAAAATGAATAAAGTTCTAATATTTTTTATCTTTTTGTGAATATCTAATGTTTACTGGTACCGCTAAAGTCCCACTCTTTGGTTTTCCAAGCCCTCATCCATCTCGCCTAGGCTAGAACTCAGTAATTTCAGAGATATGCCCCATTTAAAATGTAATCTAGGGACGTTGGTACTGTGGTGTTAATTTTTAGAATTTTCTAAATTACTTTCAGACACACCTTAATCTATTATATATATATATATATATATATATATATATATATATCTATCACACACACACACACATATATATATATATATATATATATATATATATATATATATATATATATATATATATATATATATATATATATATATATATATATATATATATATATATATATACATATACTGACACTTTTTTATTATTAACTATTTGCAATAAAGCTGTGACTAGGGTTACCCCCCCCCCCCCTCCTCTGTCATGGATTACTCCTGGGTACTGCTGGCTAGTGGGTACTGCTGTGGGTACTGTTGGCGAAGTGTGAGGAAAGAGCAGAGCCGATGCTTCCTGTATCTCTCCTCCCACAGGCGGAGTGCATTTGATATCACTCCGCCTGTGACAGAATGGAGCCGGAACTACACAGGAAGCATCGGCTCCATTCTGTCAGCTGAGCTTTGACACAGACAGCCACGATATCACCCATGTGTCAGCAAGACATCCCAAGTCTCTGGCATGCGGGCTGCAGCTGTCTGTGTCATAGACACATAACACTGAGAATCGTAAACATTCTGGATCGAGATCACGATTCCTATACGATTAATCGTGCAGCTCTTCATATATATATATATATATATATATATATATATATATATATATATATATATATATATATATACATACATATATACATATACACACACACACACACACACACACATATATACATACATACATACATACATACACACACACACACACACACACACACACACACACATATACACATATACATACATACATACATACAGAAAAAGGCACCTGCAGCCACTAGGAGAATCTGCACTATACAAGCAGCGATCAGGAAGTAAAAATGATCCAGGAGTCAGCAACAGGGGATGAGGAGGGGCTCCCCCCAGCGAAATCGCCGCTCACAGGGCTCCATTGTCATGGCTGCCGGACTACAAAAACATGGCCACCATGTATAGAAACACACAGGCTACGACAAAATGGCAGCCCCGCACACCACTACGAGGCTTACAGGGACCCAGGAGGGAGACCGGGCCTCAAGGACAGATCCAGGCAGGACGGGGGGCCCTGGCAGGAGCCCCCAGCAGGTACAACCCCCCCTTCACCCCCATTCAATCGTCTGTGCGTGCTTGCTGGCCAGACTGGGGTGACCAATGGATCTACATTATCCAGCCCATCGCTCAGTCTGGCAGTTAATTGTAGATCTCACAGTAAAAATCCAGGAGGAAAAACTTTTCCATTTAAAAAATATTGCCAGGACCAAAAATCCCAGCTAGAAACTAGGTCCTTACTCCTGAATAGGCAGAAAGAAAAAAAAAAAAAAAAACGAGATAGAGAGATAGAGAGAGAGATTATGAATATCAGGAACTGTGTCCGCCAATGAACAAAAGAAATGGCGACGGTCTTTAATGAAGATACCCAACTGGAATGAAACACTGTCCTCCATAAACATGCCTCTTCTCCACTAGATGCCTGTCACAGAGGTAAACTGTGCTGTTACGGATACGTGTCTTTTTTTTTTTTTTTCAAAACTCAGTCAAATCCACTGGCTAGAATTCACTGCATCTTCTCTATGCTGGGAGGAAAGATGGTGGAATCACCACTACACTCACCTGATCTCTGGCAGTGTCCAGCGCTATTCAACCCACCTCCTGTGAGCCCAGAGTGTCAACATTCCACCCCTCCCCCAGGTGAATGCTGCAGCACCAAGTTGTTATGGGGTGCCACTGTCCACAGTCAGTTTTTTTTTTTTTTTTTTTGCTGGATTGCTCTAATGGGGTGGGGGGGCAGGAAAGGGGCAGATGCATTTTCATGTGTTGAGCCACATTGTGTTAGGCATCCCATTCAAAACAAATGGTCTGTCAAAGTTACCCAACGTGAAAAAGAATAACACGACACACAGCATATGTGCACTGTAACACAGATTTGTTGACAAGTAAATAACTTTGCATTGCAATCCACATTTAACAACATAGCAATGCATGCATTAGAACTCACGTTATGGTGAGAACAAGCCCATAAATATTTACAAGAAAAAAAAAAAAAAAATTCCATAAGAACAAATGAAAAAACACATGAATGTAAACTCAAAAAGCCTGTGGCAGACAATTACCTTATTTAATACACTGCTAACTTCGCTTGCAAAGTCTCTTGAACACACTTCTAAGTGAAAGATCTTCCCACAGTTGGACACGCAGGCTCCTAGTAGCTAGAACACAAAATGGGATTTGGTTACACACACCTTAAATATCTATAAAGGCGCACACTATGTTGAGCAATCTGAACACACAGCATACTGTACATTACCACTTCCGCACCGCATGCCGCATATATACTGTGGCAGGGCGGCCTGGCTGTGCAAAATCACGTACATGTACGTGATTTTGTTCATGAGATTTCGGCGCCGCGCGACGCTCCCACTTTGATTCGACACAGCGGGAGCCAATCAGCAGGTTCGGCGGCTGCTGGTACCCACTGAACATTCGACGGAATGACAGAACGGCGGTCTGCCTATTTAAACAAGGCAGACCACTGTTCTGTCAGGGAGGAAAAGAGATCCTGTGTTTTTAGCTAAGCTGAAACACAGAGCTCTCTTTTCCTCCAGTGCATCCACTCCCCCCACAGTTAGAAAGCACTCCATAGGAGCACACTTAACCCCTTGAGCACCCCTGGTGTTAGCCCCTTCCCTGCCAGTGTAATTTATACAGTAACAGTGCATTTATTTTTTAGCACTGATCACTGTATGGTGTCAATGGTCCCCAAAAAGTGTCACTTCGTGTCAGATCTGTCTGCCGCAATGTCGCAGTCCTGCTTAAAAAAAAAAAAAAAAAAAAAAAAAAAAAAAAAAAAAAAAAAAAAAAAATCGCTGATCACCGCCATTATTAGAAAAAATATAAAAGTCCATAAATGTATTCCATAGATTATAGACGCTATAACTTTTGCGCAAACCAATCAATATACACTTATTAGGATTTTTTTTTTTACCAAAATTATGTAGCAGAATACATATTGGCATAAATTGATGAAAAAATTACGATTTTTAAAAATGTTTTATTGGGTATGTTTTATAGCAGAAAGTAAAAAACACCTTTGGGATGAATTAGAGTGGAGACTGCGAGGCCTTCTCGTCCAACATCTGTGCCTGACCTCACAAATGCGCTTCTGCAAGACTGGTCAAACATTCCCATAGACACACTCCTAAACCTTGTGGACAGCCTTCCCAGAAGAGTTGAAGTGGTTATAGCAGTAAAGGGTGGGCCAACTCAATTTTGAACCCTACAGACTAAGGCTGGCCATACACTATACATTTTTCTTATTCAATTTCCTTGAGATTTACCGTCAACTATGTAGTGCAAGGGCCTGCCTGATTGCATACAAATTGAAAGTGTTTACGTTTGACCTCATATTATATCGTTTTGGTAAATCTAAAGGAAAGTTGAACAAGAAAATTGTATAGTGTATGGCCAGCCTAAGACTGGGATGTCATTAAAGTTCATGAGTGTGTAAAGGCAGGCGTCCCAATACTTTTGGCAGTATAGTGTAAATGTTCATTCAAGCCAGACCGGTTATTGAATGCACAAAAAAAAAAAAAAAAAAAATCCCACTTTTCATACATTTTTGTTGATCATGTGTATGGGCCATTAGACAACTAAGACAGGTCTAAACCTTAACCACTTTACCACCAAAGGATTTTTCTGCTTTACGTCCAGGCCACTTTTTGCGATTCGGCACTGTGCGACTTTAACTGACAATTGCGCGGTCATGCAACGCCGTACCCAAACGAAATTTACGTTCTTTTTTCCCCACAAACAGAGCTTTCTTTTGGTGGTATTTGATCACCTCTGCGCTTTTCATTTTTTGCGATATTAATAAAAAAACGCGACAATTTTGAAAAAACAACAATATTTTTCTACTTTGACAGTTAAAAAATATCCAATATATTCAATTTTTGTCATATATTTAGGCCAAAATGCATTTAGCTACATGTCTTAGACAAAAAAATTCTCAATGAGCGTATTTTTAACCGCTTTAAGACCGGTAGATTTTACCCCCTTCCTGACCAGGCCATATTTTGTGATTCGGCACTGCGTTATTTAAACGGACAATTGCGCGGTCGTGCGATGCTGTATCCAAATTAAATTGATGTCCTTTTTTCCCCACAAATAGAGCTTTCTTTTGGTGTTATTTGATCACCTGTGCAATTTTTACTTTTTGTGATATATACAAAAAAAAAGAGCGACAATTTTGAAAAAATAATATTTTCATTTTTTTAATATGAAATTCCCCCCCCAAAAAAATGTAAAAATCAAAATTATTTAACTTTTTTTGCCAATTTGTTTTCTGCTACATATTTTTGGTAAAAAAAAAAAAAAAAAAAAAAAAAAAAATCGCAAAAGTTATTGCAGCTACTAACTACCGGAAATTTAGGTTATGTAATTTTTATTGTTTTTTTTTTTTTTAACTAGTAATGGTGGCGATCTGCATTTTTTTTTGCGGGACTGCGACATTGCGGCGGACAGATCGGACCCTTGACTGACATTTTTTACACTTTTGGGGTTACCAGTGACATTACTACAGTAATCAGTGCTATAAATATGCACTGTTACTGTAAAAATGACACTGGCAGAGAAGGGGTTAATTTTTATTGGTGATCAAGGGGTTAATGTATGCCTGGTGCTTACTGACGTGTGTGGGGGGAGGGGGATGTGTGACACAGGGACAGATCGCAGGTTCAGCTATGCTGAATCCTGCAATCTGACCCTGCCTGTCACTTAGGAGATCCGCCCGCTTTGTTTACACAAGCGGGCGGATCTCCACACTAGATCCCCGACGATCGGGGAGAAGCGACGGTGATCACCGCCGCTCCTCCCCTGGCCCGACTCCCGCTGTGACTGAATACAGCGGCAGCGAGCCTCCGGCGGCACGCGTGCGCCGCCCACGAGGTGACGAGTCCAGCGACGTAGGTCTACGTCGCTGGACGGGATCGTGCCGCATTGCCGCAGTAGTGTCAATGTGGGCAGTCGTAAAGTGGTTAAAGTAGAACTAAAAGGCAACAATTTTTATTTTATTTTATTTGAATAGTGGGGAGGTGCATTAGGACACCTGTCAGTTTTTATTGCTGTCTGTACCCCCATTAGGAGAATCACCCTCTCTATTTGTCCTGTTTGCATTTATCACTGAAAGTAAACGAAAATGGGTTGTTCCAAGAAAAATAATGGAAATAATAAAATGTCGGCACTGGTTTGGGTGACCTGGAGGTCCCCAAGGAATTAATTAGTAGAGATTTCCTCTAACTTCCTGGTTGGTTATGGGACAGGAAGTGAAGGGAGATCTACGCAATGGGACACCGATAGTGGAAAAAAAAAAAAAAAAAAAATTCTGAAAAGAGTTATAACTAGAGTTGAGCGGACACCTGGATGTCCGTGTTCGGCGGGTTCGGCCGAACTTTAAAAAAAAGTCCGGGTCCGTGTCCCGGACTTTTGCCGAACTTTTTCCGGACACCGAACCCCATTGAAGTCAATGGGGACCCGAACTTTCAGGCACTAAAATGGCTCTAAAACACCAAAGGAAAGGGCTAGAGTGCTGCAAATGGCAGCAAAACGCAATTAAGAGCATGGCAAGTGCTCTGCAAACAAATGTGGATAGGGAAATAACTTAAAACAACAAAAAAAAAAAAAACAGAAAAATAAAACAATGTTCTTCATCTCTGAAGGACGAGGCCCATATGGAGTAGGAGGGAGGTTGAGGTGGTGGTGGATGTGGCGGTGTCATAGGCGTGCGCACAGGGTGTGCCGGGTGTACCTGGGCACACCCTAATCACCTAGGGCACATTAGCATTATCGCTCTGTTTGCCAGTGAGGAGATGGGAAAGATCTCCCTCGGACCTGCTCTGCTCTATTTCTCTTTGCCAGCAGGGAGAGTAATGTATCGGGGCCATGTACATGTAGAAAAACACATGCATATGTATTTAAACTTTGGGGTGCACACCCTAATGCAATAGGCTGCGCACACCTATGGGCGGTGTAGGTGGAAGCGGCGGTGGAGGAGGACCAGGGCCGGATTAAGAGCATCATGGGCTTGGTGCTGAGGATTTTGAAAGGCCTTAAGGGCCGTGCCTTGGCATGCACCCAGAGGAGGAAGGGTGCAGCCATGCATGCCTAATTCAACATGGGATGCTGTCTCTGAAGCCCATAAACACATCCATGCATCAGCAACTGTCCCTCCTTGTCCAGCCTTCGTGCTGTGTGGGGAGGTTCTGAGGGAGCTGCCTGGGGAAGCGAGCATAGAAGCCAGACTTCTGTGTTTACAAGTGACAGAAGAGCGGTAACAGTGAATATGGCCAACCCGGGGCCTATATAAAAGGTAGGGGCCTGGAGCTGCAGCTCCAATAGCCCCTACGTTAATCTGGCCCTGAGGAGGACGAGGTAGCCAACACTGCTTCTTTTCACAAATTTTAAATGAGGGTACACCCCAAAAGAGTGAGAAAGAGCAAAAATGGAACAATGGGTGGGTAAGGTCGGTATACATCGCTATTCTGCACAAGGTACGGAAAAGTCCCGTGGGATCCATGCCTGGTTCATTTTAATGAACGTGAGCTTGTCCACATTGTCTCTGGACAGGCGGCTGCGCTTGTCTGTTATAACGCCTCCAGCCGTGCTAAATACCCGTTCAGATAATACACTGGCTGCAGGGCACGTCAGCACCTCCAAGGCGTAAAGGGCAAGCTCAGGCCATGTGCCCAATTTGGAGACCCAGAAGTTGAAGGGGGCAGACCCGTCATTCACTACATGTAGGCGTGTGCACACATACTGCTCCACCATGTTGGTAAAATGCTGCCTCCTGCTAAGACGTTCCATCTGAGCTGCTGGTGCTGCTGTTTGTTGTGGCGTGCTGACAAAGCTTTTCCACATGTCGGCCATGCTAACCCTGCCTTCTGAGGTGCTGGCGGTGCCCTGGTTGCGTTGGCGACCTCTTCTTCCTCCTCCTCCTCCTCCGCCTTGTGCTTCCACTGTGGCCCCGCTGTCAGGTGGGAATGCCAGCAGCATCGCGTCTACCAGCGTGCGCTTGTACTCGCGCATCTTGCGATCGCGCTCCAGTGAGTGAATTAAGGACGGTACGTTGTCCTTGTAATGGTGATCCAGCAGCATGGCCACCCAGTAATCAGCACAAGTTAGAATGTAGGCAACTCGGCGGTCGTTGTGGAGACACTGCAGCATGTAATCGCTCGTGTGTGCCAGGCTGCCCAGAGGCAACGAAAGGCTGTCCTCTGTGGGAGGTGTATCGTCCGTGTCCTCTGTATCCCCCCAGCCACGCACCAGTGATGGCCATGAGCTGGCCTGGGTGCCACCCTGCTGTGAACATGGTTCCATCTCCTCCTCCAGCTCCTCCTCCTCATCCTCCAGAACTGTGCCCCTGCTGGACAATTGTGTCCCTGGCGTTTGTGTGTGCAGGAACCCACCCTCGGAGCCCCTTGCGAATGACTGCCCTGAAAGCCTTGGAAATGTTACCTCCTCATCCTCCTCATCCTGTGCCACATCCTCTTCCATCATCGCCGAATTGTTTTTTCAAGGAGGCATAGAAGTGGGATAGTTAAGCTGAGAACGGCGTCATCGGCACTGGCCATGTTGGTGGAGTACTCAAAACAGCGCAACAAGGCACACAGGTCTCGCATGGAGGCCTAGTTATTGGTGGTGAAGTGGTGCTGTTCCGCAGAGCGACTCACGCGTGCGTGCTGCAGCTGAAACTCCACTATGGCCTGCTGCTGCTCGCACAGTCTTTGCAGCATGTGCAAGGTGGAGTTCCACCTTGTGGGCACGTCACATATGAGGCGGTGAGCGGGAAGGCCGAAGTTACGCTGCAGCGCTGACAGGCGAGCAGCAGCAGGGTGAGAACGCCGAAAGTGCGCACAGACGGCCCGCACTTTCTGCAGCAGCTCTGACATATCGGGGTAGTTTTTAAGGAACCTCTGCACCACCAAATTCAGCACATGCGCCAGGCAAGGGATGTGCGTCAAACCGGCTAGGCCCAGAGCTGCTATGAGATTTCGCCCGTTATCGCACACCACCAGCCCGGGCTTGAGGCTCGCTGGCAGCAACCACTCATTTGTCTGCTGTTCCATGCTCCTCCACAACTCCTGCGCGGTGTGTGGTTTGTCCCCCAAACAGGCAAGTTGTAAAACTGCCTGCTGTCGTTTACCCCTGGCCGTGCTGAAGTTGGTGGTGAAGGTGTTACGCTGTCCGGATGAGGAGGCGGTAGAGGATGAGGAAGCAGAGTAGGAGGAGTTAGGAACAGGAGGCAAACTGAAGCGCCCTGCAATCCTCGGTGGTGGAAGGACATGCGCCAAATTGCTATCCGCCTCAGGCCCATCCGCCACTGCATTTACCCAGTGTGTCGTTAGGGAGATATAACGCCCCTGACCGTGCTTACTGGTCCACGTATCGGTAGTTAGGTGGACCTTGGCACAGATGGCGTTGCGCAGTGCACACCTGATTTTTTCCCCCACTTGGTTGTGCAGGGAAGGGATGGCTTGCCTGGAAAAGTAGTGGCGGCTGGGCACGACGTACTGTGGGACAGCCACCGACATAAGGTTTTTAGAACTGTGCGTCTCTACCAGACGGAATAACAGCATTTCAAAGGCCAATAATTTTGAAATGCTGGCATTCAGGGCCAGGGATCGCGGGTGGGTAGGGGGGTACTTCCTCTTCCTCTCAAGTGTTTGGGAGATGGAAAGCTGAACGCTTCCACGGGACATTGTGGAGATGGTTGGTGACCCAGGTGGTGGTGTTGCTGACAGATCCTCTGTTTGCGGGGTGGCAGGTGCCGGTATCACTACAGATGTGGCTGGAGCGGCCGAGACTGCAGCAGAAGAGGAAGCAGGATGAGCCAGAGACGTTTCTTGGTTTTGAAGGTGTCTACTCCACTGCAGCTCGTGCTTTGCACTTAGATGCCTGATCATGCAGGTTGTGCTCAGGTTGAGAAGGTTTATGCCTCGCTTCAGGCTCTGATTGCACAGGGTGCAAACCACTCGTGTCCTGTCATCAGCACATTTTCTAAAGAACTTCAACGCTAGAGAACTCCTTTGAGCTGACTTTGGTGTGCTCGTTCCCTTGCTGCATTGGGCAGTAGCGGGCGTAGTGTCTAGGGCAGGGCCGCTCCGCTTCTGCACCCTGCTCCCTCTTCTGCTGTGCTGGTGGCTCTGTGCGACCACCGCCTCTTCCTCCAAACTACTCAGGTCACCTGCATGACGTTCATTCCATGTGGGGTCGAGGACCTCATCGTCCTCCACATCATCTTCCACCCAGTCTTCACCCCTGCCCTCCTTGTAGGTCTCCACAATGCTGAATGCCACAGCAGTTGGCACCTGCGTTTCGTCATCATCGGAGACGTGCTGCGATGGTCCTTGCATGTACTCATCTTGAGAAATAAGTGGTTGGGCATCGCTGCACTCAATCTCTTCAACTTCTGGGGCAGGGCTAGGTGGATGGCCCTGGGAAACCCTGCTGACAGAGTCCTCAAAAAGAAGAAGAGACTGCTGTATGGATTGGGGCTCAGACTGCTTGCCTGATTGTGGTGAAAGACGGTTGGACATTGGATGCAGGTGCCAACTCTGAGCTTTCTGCAGTAGACTGGGTGGGAGACAATGTGAAGGAACTGGAGGCACTGTCAGCAACCCAATCTACTATCGCCTGTACTTCTTCAGGCCTCATCACGTCTAGAGGCGCATTATGCCCTACCAAATACTGATGCAGGTTCTGTCGCCTACTCACACTTGTGGAAGGTGTTTCACTTGTGCGTGTAGCTGGCACAGATCGACCACGTCCTCTCCTTGCAACAGGAGCTCTACCAGCAGCACCACGACCCAGGCCACGGCCCCTATTTGACGGTCTCCTCATATTTCTGTAATTTATGATCTTGCCCTAGAAAGGTGTTTATTGAATAGCGGAACAAAACAACAACAGTATCGCACGGGTGTATCTCACAGTCAAATATGCAAACTATGCCGTAATTTAATTTTCTTACACTCCAAAAGGGTGTATATTGAATAGCGGAATAGAAAAAATTTTATAATACGATGTATCTCACACGTACAAACACAGACTAGGCCCCGATTACAATTTTTTGTACTCTAAAGGCAGGATGAGGAAGAGGAGTAGGAGGAGTTGGGAACAGGAGGCAAACTGAAGCGCCCTGCAATCCTCGGCGGTAGAAGGAGATGCGCCAAACAAATTTAAAAAGGTGTATCTCACATGTACCGGTACAGACTATCCCGCAGTTAAATTTTTTACACTCAAAGAGGGTGTATATTGAATAGCGGCATAGGACAAATTTTACAAAACGGTGTATCTCACACGTATAAAAACAAACTAGGCCCCGATTACAATTTTTTCTACCCTAAAGGCAGGATGAGGAGTAGGAGGAGTTCAGAACAGGCAGGAGGCAGACTGAAGCACCCTCAAATCCTCGGCAGTATGAGATGCGCCCCAAAAATTGGAAAGGTGTATCTCACACGTACCGACACAGACTATCACGCAATTTAATTGTTTATACCCAAAGGTTTTGATTAAATAGCGGAATAGAAAATATGATCCAAAAAAAAATGTATGTATATCACACGTACACAACCACACTAGGCCCCAATTACTATTGTTTGTACCCCTAAAAGGCTGGATGAGGAGTAGGGGGAGTATGGAACAGGCAGCACCCTCAAATCTTCAGAAGTATGAGATGAACCCCAAAAACTTGGAAAGGTGGATCTCACACGTACCAACACAGACTATCCCCCAATTTAACTGATCCCCAAAGGTTTTTGATTAAATAGCGGAATAGAAAATATGATCAAAAAAAGTGTATGTATATCACACGTACACAACCACACTAGGCCCCAATTACTATTGTTTGTACCCCTAAAAGGCTGGATGAGGAGTAGGGGGGAGTATGGAACAGGCAGCACCCTCAAATCTTCAGAAGTATGAGATGAACCCCAAAAACCCCAAATATTCAGCTCTGCTGCAGGCCACAACTTAATTTTTTTTAACCCAAGGCTGTATATTGAATAGTGGAATAGAAAAAAAGTGTATGATTTTTGAAATCACTCAATATTAGCACATGTGAAATGAACACAGCAGTGTATGATCAGTCACTCAGCACAGCACAGCTGAAGGAAAAAAAGGCTGCACACAGTGCCTGATAGAAAAATACTTTTCTCCCTCCTCCTCAGTGGGCAAAAAAGATTGTATTCACTGCACCCCACAAAGATTGCGTTCACTGCACCCCACAAAGATTGCGTTCACTGCACCCCAAAAAGATTGCGTTCACTGCACCCCAAAAAGATTGCGTTCACTGCACCCCAAAAAGATTGCGTTCACTGCAGCCCACACACAGCAAAATGGATGTGGACCACTGACACCTGCCTATCTCCTATCCCACACCACACAGCAATATCGATTGTAGTTTGTAGAACACACTTTCCCTAAAAATCAGCAGACTCTCTCCCTAACAGGATTTATAAGATCGTAGATCGGGTGACTGCAAACCCCACCCCACACAGCAATGTCGATTGTAGTTTGCAGAACGCACTGTCCCTAAAATCAGCAGACTCTCTCCCTAAAATGCCTACAACTCGCCCTGCCTAACACACTCCGACCTGTCCCTCAATTCTATCCGGACACAAATGTTTTTTTTTCCTGTCTGTCCCTAATCAGCAGCCAGCACGTTGATGTGTGCTCTCTCCCTGATCTAAACAGCAGAATGACGCCGCAGCGGCGCTGCCTCGAACTTATAAAGACTTGGTCACATGCTTCAGACGGCCAATCACAGCTACTGATACATTTGCAGGCATGGCTGGGATGGCTTAGGCACACCAGTTAAACGCTTGTTGATTGGCTGTTGAAAGCCCGCCATGAAAAGCGCGCCAAAGCATGCAAAACCCAGAAATAAAACGACCGAACACGGATTTTTACCCGAATATACAGTAAAGTGTTCGTGTCCGTGTTTGGGTAAAAAAATCCAATTATTCGGTACGAACACGAATAATACAGTCCGTGTTCACTCAACCCTAGTTATAACCTTTCCTTTAATCCAAAATTAAAATGAAAGTTTTGCCTATAGTTTTACTTTAAAGCCCAACTCCAGGCAAATAATCCCCTGCACTGGGGCTGTGCCCGCACTGCAAACTTAATTGCTCATTTATGTCAAAGTGAACAATAAAAGGAAAGATATTACTTACTGATCCTCTGCTCCTCCCTGCAGCTAAACTAGTCCTGGCAGTTTCTGAAAACCACGCTTCCCCCATCCCCCACGGTCTATGGTCCTGATGTCATCAAGACCAGAGCAGGGTCCAAAGTCTTGCTCTGGATTAGAGGACACCAAAGGACAGCCCACCTCCGGATAGTGGGGGAGCACCATCTGCCAAGGGAGTGGAGAACCAGGTAAGTAAATTGACTTCTCTAACCTAGACAAAATGAGTTGTTAAAATGGATGTAAACCCTATTCATGAAATCTGACCTGGGCACATATATCTGTAGTGTTTACTTATCACTCTCCAAAGCCCTGAGTCCCGTGTCTTTCTGCTGCTCCGTTCCTCAGTTATCGGCACGATAACTTCAGACAAGTTCTCCGACACAGGAGATAAAAGCAGCTAGAAATATGTGTTGGGCTGGGTTCACAGAGACAGATAAGCAGAGCTGGTCTATTCACAGCACAGCATGTTTCTTCCTTCCTCTGCCTATGCGGAGGGGGAGGTGGGGTGTGCCTTTCCTCCAATCAGCTGTCACACCGCGTATGTCCAGACTCCACACCCAGTGCTGGAACAGGAAGTAGAAATTCTAACGCGATGTTCACTTTCTAAACAGTGTAGAAAGCTGAAGACAGCAGATATACAAATAAAAATGTATGTAGAGAGGTTTGTTTCATCTCTGTGTATCATCTGAGGCTGTTCACTTCACCTCTATTTTAACCCTTGCAGTATAGACACAGCCCAGCTGTAAGGGACACTTTTTTTTCTGCCTGGAGCTGGGCTTTAAAGATGGCTCAGTAAAACATTCTATACATGAATTTAAAAAATAATTCTATGTGTAGCAGCCTCCCCAGCACCCCCTAATACTTACCTGTGCCCTATCTCTTTCCAACGGTTTCCACAAGTTCCTCAGCCGCCCGGTACTCTCCCTCCTGATTGGCTGAGACACAGCCACAGTGCTATTGGCTCCCGCGGCTGTCAAAGTCAGTTACCCAATCAGTAAAGAGGGGGGGGGGCGGGCCAACCGGCCGCTCCGTGTCTGAATGGAAACACAGAGCTGCAGCTCAGCTGCCCCCATAGCAAGTTGCATGCTGTGGGAGCACTCAACAGGAGGGAGGGGCCAGGAGCAGCAACAAGGGACCCGAGAAGAGGAGGATCCGGGCTGCCCTGTGTAAAACCAACTGCACAGAGGAGGCAAGTAGAACATGTTTGTTATAAAAAAAATAGAAAAACACAAGACTTTACAGTCACTTTAAAAAGTATTGACTTTAGATCTACTTTACAAGAGAGAAAAAAAAAAGCCCCCAATTTTCATTTGTCTCTGTTTTGGAGATAAAAACATGAAAATGATAGAAGACAAGTAATCAATACAATAGTGCGGTATTTTCAAATGCCTCAGCGCTCTGTTGCCAGAGTTGTGTCCAATATAGACAGAAGATACTAATCTCAATGAGGTCACTGGGTGTCTACTGCATGTTCTATTAGTATACCGAGAAGGAATTCACACAGCATATATTTATTCAGAGAGGACCACCAACATGTCTGTCTCCTTCAGTTAGGACTCATCTAACATAGAACTGGGGTAGAAGATGATCTCCTGTTTTAACCCCTTTGCGTGTGCAGCCATTTTTTGTTATTTTATGCACACGTGTTCATTTTTTATACTAGAAAATTTACTTTAACCACTTAAGCCCCGGAGGATTTGGCTGCTAAACGACCAGAGGGTATTTTGCGATTCGGCACTGCGTGACTTTAACGGACAATTGCGCGGTCGTGCGACGCTGTACCTAAACTAATTTGGCGTCCTTTTTTTCCCACAAACAGAGCTTTCTTTTGGCGGTATTTGATCACCTGTGCGATTTTTTGATCACGCGCTATAAACAAAAAAAGAGCGTAAATTTTGCAAAAATAGCAATATTTTTCCCTTTTTTTTATATGAAATTCCCCCCAAAAAAAATGTAAAAATCAAAATTTTTTAATATTTTCGGCCAATTTGTTTTATGCTACCTATGTTTGGTAAAAAAAATCGCAAAAAGCGTATTTTGATTGGTTTGCGCAAAAGTTATTGCGTTTACTAACAAAGGGAAAGATTTTTGTCATTTTTGTTGTTTTTTTTTTTAACGCGTAATGGCGGCGATCTGCGATTTTTTTTGCGGTACTGCGACATTACGGCGGAAAGATCGGACCCTTGACTGACCTTTTTGACACTTTTGGGGTTACCAGTGACATTTCTACAGTAATCAGTGCTATATATATGCACTGTTACTGTAAAAATACACTGGTAGTGAAGGGGTTAACTTTATTTGAGAGGGAGGGGCTGTGTGTGTCCCTAGGGGCGTGATTCTAACTGTGATTGGCTGTGGCTTCAACTGTATGCAGAGTGATCAATGGATCTACATAGTAGATCCATGTGATCAGCTCTCATACAGCGAGGAGAATGACAGGTGGCTTGTTTACACAAGCTGCCTGACTTTCTCCCTCTCCCCCGCCGATCACAGAGTGGCCGGCGGCGATCGGGTCCGCCGGTCACACGCGCGGGGGGGGTCCGTGACCACGCGGGAGCGGGAGCGCGCCTCCGGCGGCGCGCGCTCGCTCCCTAAACCCTCACAGGCGAGCGACGTAGACCTACGTCACTTTGCCTGTGAGGGGCTGACCGCCGCCGTAGATAGTCGTGCGGCGGTCGGCAAGTGGTTAAACCCCCAAAATGATATTTTCTAAAAACAGAGGCATTTTAGAAAAAAATGGTGGCAACTGCTAATTTTTTATGTTGTCCAATATTTGTACGCTGACATTCAAAGCGATACTTAACACGTGTGGCGCAAATCGCTCTTTACATACATGTGTGCGCCCTACGAGTGTTTGCATTCGCATGTGTGCATCGTGTGAAGCAGGTGCTTTAAAAATGATTTTTATTACAATTTACATTTAACACTTATTTACATTATATATTGCTATGACAAGGGGACTAACAAGTCCTATATAAGTGGCAGAGAACTTTTACTGGTTAGTCGGAAGGCAGCAGTTCTGTGGCATCAGGTGGCTAAAGGATAAGTTCACCCTAACATGTTACACCCTGAATATGAATGTAACACGTTACAGATGTACCGGTCCCTGATCTGACACCTAGCAGGGGAGCTTCTCCCTCCCTCCCACCACAACCGCTAGCTGTTACATTCTGCAATCTGCAGTGTTCTGTGAATGAGAAGACTACAAGGCCTGACCCCTTTCGTGGCTGTTGGCTTGTAGTGCTCAATGAACTACCACAGCAATTCTGTTTATTTTTCTAGGAAAAGGCAGTTTACAAATTGTAATGGTCAGTTAAAAACAAGATTAACTGACAATAACACTCACCGTTAGTGCTTGCATTGCTACATGTGGGTCTTTATGGTTCACTCTTCTCATAATGGAACGCAGACAGTCTTTAGGCCTAAAAATAAATAAATACATTTAAAAAAAAAAAAAAAAAAAACACTTAGGCTGGCCATACACTATACAATTTTCTTGTACAATTATCTTTTGGATTTACCAAAACCATATAAATATGCAGTTCATACCTAAACACTTTCAATTTGTATGCAATTAGGCAGGCCCTTGCACTACATAGTTCAAGGTAAATCTAAAGAAAGTTGAACAGGAAAATTGTATAATATATGGCCAACTTTCTATATAACTCGAATGCTGGCCAAACACTAGCCAAAGAATAGTTTAAAAATCTGTCATTTGGTCCGATGTTCGTTTTTCGTCCAGTTAATGGGCACAAATAGAAAATAGTTTTTAACTTTTCAGAGCCGAAAAATCTAAGGAAGTTTGGAAAATTCTGCCAAACGAATGATAAATTGAAAGGTTAATGTGTTTCTTGGCTGAACTGTTTGCACTAGGCATATGTGACAAACTGAACGAAAAACGTCCATTGAACGATTTATCGTTCGAAATTCAGTCATTACATGATGGCACCATTGCTCTTACGGCCGATTTTTCATTTTTCGAAAAGGAGTTCAAACTATTTTTCGGCTAGTGTATGGCCAGCTTAAGGCTCCATTCACACACTAGTGCGACCACAGTACAGATTACTAGTTGCGTGATTTTGAGTGCGACTTTCATGCAACTTTACACTTGTGCTGGAACCTTTTTCTATTCGCTGCAACTGTCGCATTGATTGGAACGGGTGCCATTGAATTTAATGGGCTGCGCCTTGTCATGCAAGTCTATGTGTTCAAGGTCGCATGACAAGGCGCACTAGTGTGAACGAAGCCTTAATTATAAATTAAAATTCAGCTCTTTGAGGCACTGAATAAGAAAGTAGCCTGTGATTGTAGTACAGACTACAGCTGTAAAGCCCTAGTATGCTTTGGCTGTCTGTGGAGGGCTAGTTGTTGAGGTGGTTCTTTATTGTTAGGTCATGTGGTTTGTCCTTAGTTGGCAACCTCATCCCTGATCTGTGTGCTCCCTATTTACTGCCCCTCACCAACAAGCAATACCACACACTCACCACCAAACCAAAACAATTCAATACTCTACACTCACTACAACTGAACAGACAGACAATAACCCAATCATCGCCACTGCATGACAGGCAACTGCTGCAACACCAGCGTGCAATATCCAGCTCACTACAACTGTACTGCCATGCAATACCTCACTTACTGCCACTTCAACAACATGCAATGCCCCACTCACCACCACTGCACCAGAATACAAACCCCACTTACCGACACGCAATATCCCATCCACTATCACACTTCTGCATTCCCTGCCACTGAACAGACGATAATCCAATCATTGCAACTGCATGACAGGCAACGCCCCAATCACTGTTGTAGCACCAACGTGCAATATCCAGCTCACTACAACTGTACCGTCATGCAATTCCTCACTTAATACCACTTCAACAACACGCAACACCTCACTCACCACCACTGCGCCAGCATGCAAACCCCACTTACCGACACGCAATATCCTATCCACTATCACACTTCTGCACTCCCTGCCACTGAACAGACAATAATCCAATCATTGCAACTGCATGACAGGCAACACCCCACTCACTGCTGTAGCACCGTCCAACGTGCAATATCCAGCTCACTACAACTCTACCACCATCAATACCTCACTTACTGCCACTTCAACATTATGCAGCACCCCACTCACCACCACTGCACCAGCATACAAACCCCACTTACCGACACGCAATATCCCATCCACCATCACACTTCTGCTCTCACTGCACCAACACCAACTCCTACAGCAGTATAGTATTTCTCTTCTACCATGGAAAAGCATTTATGATGATTGCACATTTTAAAAATTATGCTTGAAGTTCCATCATAAAATGTTCTGAGTCAGCGACCTGAAAAAAGCATGCAGATTAGACAGCGTGAAGTCAGAACTCCCGATCCGCATACTTGTTCCTGTCAGTGTCTCACAGAATAATAAAACCACTGGATCAGCATGACAAGTAGGCAACTAACAATTTCAGGAGGAGAGCTCAGCAATGGAGGTCTCCATTTATCCATTTTACTGCAAAGCAGAATCATATTTCTTCTATCCTCTCTAACCTGATAATCTCTACAGAACATGCGTCAACAGCAGCAGAAATTCAAATTATCTGTCCCTCTACACCAAGTAGATGGATATTAAGGAAGAACTCACCCCGTGCGTGACTGCCCAACCTTATCACACAAGTCCAGGATCAGACTCCAGTCTTCAGCCGTGTTCAACTCACTTGTAGCTTTCTCTGTCAGAAAGAAAGAAAAAAACAGAACATCGTATTATTTGTCATGTTAACCATTATCACTGAGCTAAGGATCACACTTATGCGATGCGGGAAGGCTGCGAATTCGCAGCCTGTTCCCGCATCGCAAACGCACCCTTGGCAGTTCACACTGCCATATGCGATACGCTGGGGTGTCAATGTAATGTTAACGACACCCCCAGTTTGATCGCATATCGCAGTGCGATCTTGCACTTCGCACAGGATAGGATCGCACAAGTGTGAACCACTGTGCGATCCGATACTGATGCGGCTCAAAAAAAAAAAGGGTCCTGTGCGAGTTTACTGCGGGTGCAGTGCGAATTTAGCCATACAAAGTGTATGGCTAAATTCGCACCGCACAGCCGATCGCATGTAATGAAGGAGCAGTGCGCTCCGATATTACATGCGATCGGCGCAGCCGCACATATGTGAACCAGCACTTAAAGTAAAAGAAAATCCCCAAATTTGGGCTGTCCCCAGAAAAATAATGAAGAGGAATTTTCCAATGGGGACACTAGTTCGTGACCTGGGGGTCCCCAAGGAATTCCCTTAATTTGCAGGGATTTCCTCTCACTTCCTGTTTTGGCTATGGGATAGGAAGTGAAGGGATGTTCCCCAATTCACAGATAAAACCGTTCCTATTTATGTATTCTATCTTATCAAGCATTTGTCTGTCCATCCAGTCCTGAGATTTACACAGCTCTGCCACACAGCGCAGACCTGATCTTTTTCTTATGCTGTTTCACTTACACCTACAGGTCCCTTCCCCACCCTTACCCTGTTTCTGGACAGTAAAAGCAAAGCAGCACACAGAGCTCTCTCCTCCTTTTATTTGCACTGCAGCACAACTGCCTTGCTGCTTCTACCTCCTTCGCGCTAAGCTCTGCTGTATATGTACTACAAGAGGCTGATACCAAGTTAAATTCAGGTACTTACACTGCTTGCATTTAAAAAAATATTAATGTATTGAATTATAGAGTTGGATTAAAGCAATTTGAAAGTCTAAACGTTTTTCACCTTAAAGCGGTGTTCCAGCCTCCCCCCTCCAAAAATTAAAAAAGTCAGCAGCTACACATACTGTAACTGCTGACTTAATATTAGGACACTTAACTGTCATGGAGTACATCGGCTGTCGGGTGCTGCCACCGCCATTGCCGGTAAGGGAACCTGGCAGTGAAGCCTTGTGGCTTCACGGGCGAGTCCCTATTGCGCTTGCGCGAAGCGCGCTACACATTTAGATTGGCTTGGCAGTGGGGGAAGGAGGAGGGGGCCAAACTTCCAAGGGACAGCGCCGCGTCGCAGTCTCCCAGAAGTGGGGAAGGGTACTTGTCAAAAACAGGTACCCATTTCCCCCTCCCCCCCACGAAAGGTGCCAAATGTGGCACCGGAGGGGGGAAGAAGCAAATGAGCAGAAGATTCAATCTTGGGTGGAACTCCGCTTTAATGTATCTAAGCAAAATAAAAAAAAATAAAAAATGACTCAATCCAGTTTTTCCTTTCTATTTCCTCTAACGAATTTGACGTCCTTTTTTTCCCACAAACAGAGCTTTCTTTTGGTGGTATTTGATCACCTGTGCAATTTTTACTTTTTGCGCTATAAACAAAAAAAGAGCGTAAATTTTGCAAAAATAACAATATTTTTCACATATTTTTATGTGAAATTCCCAAAAAAAAAAAAAATGTAAAAAAAATAAAAATTTTAACATTTTTGGCCAATTTGTTTTCTGCTACATATGTTACGTAAAAAAAAAAAAAATAGCAAAAAGTGTATTTTGATTGGTTTGCGCAAAAGTTATTGCGTTTACTAACTAAAGGAAAGATTTTTGTCATTTTTGGTGTTTTTTTTTTAATGCGTAATGGCGGCGATCTTCAATTTTTTTTTTTGTGGGACTGCGACATTGCGGCGGACAGATCGGACCCTTGACTGACATTTTTGACACTTTTGGGGTTACCAGTGACATTTCTACAGTAATCAGGGCTATACATATGCACTGTTACTGCAAAATTACACTGGCAGGGAAGGGGTTAACTTTATTGGGGAAGGAGGGGGTTAAGTGTGTCCCTAGGGGCGTGCTTCTTACTGTGATTGGACATGGCTACTGGTGTAGGAACAGAGATCAACGGTCCTACATAGTAGGACGTCTGATCTCCATTCTTACACAGGGGAGAATGACAGGCGGCTTGTTTACATTAGCCGCCTGCCTTTCTCCCTTCACGGAGGACAATCGCGAGTGACTGGCGGACATCGGGTCCGCCTGTCACAGGCACAGACTTCCCAGGGAACGAGCCGGGGCGGGCGCTGGCCCGGCTATTGGCTCACAAGCAACTGACAGGCTAGTGACGTATATATTCGCCACTTTGCCTGGCCGGGGCTGACCGCCGCAGTATATGTACTTGCGGCAGTCGGCAACCGGTTAAATAAAGAATATACAAGTAAATAAAATGCCCCACTACCTGTCTACCTATTCCTAAACTCATACCTGGCTTCCTCACTTTGTACTTTCAAAAAGGAGAAACTGAGGGGAGTATAGACATAAGCTCCTGTTGCTGTCAGTCAAACTCCTGAAGAGGGGAGTGGCTTACTGGTGCTGTGTGTGTCTATAAAAGCAAACAGCCCGGATCGGGGGTGTGTATGTATGGATGCTTCCTTAGCACCCAGCATGCTACAGGAGGCACCTGAAGGAGGAAGAAGCAGACAGCGCCAGTGGGGACCGCAGGAAGTGGAGGTAAGGGACCTTTCTGTGCAATATTGATGCACAGAGCATATAGACAGTGTGTGTGTGTGTGTGTGTGTGTGTGTGTGTGTGTGTGTGTGTGTGTATGAGAGAGAGTGAATGAGTGTGTACTATATTGGCAAAAGTATTCAGACGCCTGCCTTTACACACACATGAACTTAAATGGCATCCCAGTCTTAGTCCATAGGGTTCAATATGAAGTTGGCTTTGCAGCTATAACAGCTTCAACTCTTCTGGTAAGGCTGTCCACAAGGTTTAGGAGTGTTTCTATGGGAATGTTTGACCATTCTTCCAGAAGCGCATTTGTGAGGTCAGACACTGATGTTGGACGAGAAGGCCTGGCTCGGAGTCTCCACTCTAATTCATCCCAAAGGTGTTCTATCAGGTTGAGGTGCAGGCCAGTCAAGTTCCTCCACCCCAAACTCGCTCATCCATGTCTTTATGGACCTTGCTTTGTGCACTGGTGCGCAGTCATGTTGGTACAGGAAGGGGCCATCCTCAAACTGTTCCCCCAAAGTTGGGAGCATGAAATTGTCCAAAATGTCTTGGTATGCTGACGCCTTAAGAGTTCCCTTCACTGGAACTAAGGGGCCAAGCCCAACCCCTGAAAAACAACCCCACACCATAACCCCCCTCCACCAAATGATTTGGACCAGTGCACAAACAAGGTCCATAAAGACATGGATGAGCGAGTTTGGGTGGAGGAACTTGACTGGCCTGCACAGAGTTCGTATCTCAACCCAATAGAACACCTTTGGGATAAATAGGAACGGAGACTGGGAGTCAGGCCTTCTCGTCCACATCAATGCCTGACCTCACAAATGCACTTCTGGTAGAATGGTCAAACATTCCCATAGACAAAAATAATATCCTGCTATCTACACCTATCCATTACTGCTCTCTTCCTACTGGCCTGAGAGTGCTGTACAGAATTTTCTCTTCTCCATCACTAGAAATCTGGATGTGATCAGCAATTAATATTAAAATGATGAATGTCTCCCCCATAAGAAGGTGGCATTGCATTTTATTTGCAGGTTATACGCTGGACTGTGGCAATTTTTAACGTTCTTCATTAGTAATTGTGCTTACAGAACGGTGCCTGCAGCGCTCAGCGGGATCACCTCCATGCCGGCCATTTAGAAGATACATTGCTGTCACCTTCCTTTATTCTAACCACAAGAAACCTGCTTTCTCTAGATGACAACTTGTACATAATGGCTCCCTGTGCCTCATCAATGAAGGAGGTTTCATGTTTGAAGAAATGAGAGAATATTATATCAGTAATTCTAATTAGCGGTGTACTTTGTGGATTGGAAAACCAAGTGAAGCTGCAAAATGTGTCCAGGAAAGGAAACCTTTCACATAGCCAGGAAATTCAAAATGAACATCGAAGAAAAAAGAAAAACCATCAGCAAAGGTTACCTTCAGGGCAAATCTCCATGTCTAATCTACTAAGGGCGCCAAGGATGAATTTCTATGGAAGTCCATTTTCATGGAGAGGTTAAAAGGCTGAACTCCAGGTAAATTGATAAATATGAAGATTAAATACATATAAAGTCCATATCCAGTCCTGAGATTTACACAGCTCCGCCCCGCCACTTACAGGTCTTGTCCCTCCCCCAGCCTGTGACTGGACAGTAAAAAGAAAAAAGCAGCAGATTGATGAACTCATCTCGGTCACTCTGCTCTCTCTTTCTATCAGCATGTCCTTGGTTAGCCTATAACGCAGCTCAACCAACTGGCTTCTTTTACTGCCCCTCTACCAGTCTGAGTCATGCTGTATAGGGGATGGTAAAAGGTGGGTACCAGGTACAATTCAGGGACCTGCACTGCTTGTATTTAACAAAATCCTTTTAAAGCTGAACTTGGGGATACTAGAAAACGTGCTGCATATGGGGAGCCCTGAAGAGACTGGTGGAAGCTGCACTGCTGGAAGGGAGGGGAGAGGAGGGAGGGGAGAGGAGGGGGGGGAGGGGGGGGGGGACAAAGGCCACCAGAGGGGCAAGTCTCTTGTAGTGCACTTTCAGCTACTACATTTTCTTCAAAGCCGACTTTTACTCAAAAAAAAGACCTTTCCACACCACCCACAACATTAAAAACGTGCACCTTTTTAACTCCTTGCCACTGTCCCCTAGGGAAGAATGCCTCCTGCGGCCTCTTAGGACACTGATGCCAAAAACCCCAGTAAGCGCCACGTCATCAGGGGGCCTGCTGCGAGAACCCGGAAAAAGACAGCCGGCTCCCAGATCACTACTAAACAAGGATGGAGGCACAGGACTAGGGGTGCACCGATCCGACTTTTCTAGTCCCGATACCAATACCGATCCGGAACTATTGTTTTGTTATAACAATTGTGCATTCAAAATCTAAAATATATATTTAATCAAATTCAAAATTAAAAAAGAATAAAATGTAGCCACAAGAAAAAAAAAAAAAACAAAGTTTATTGCTTGAACATATCAAACAGTAAATATGTAAAAAATATGAAATGCAAAATCCTGCAAACAGGAATTTAAAATGCAACATACAACATCGCAGCTAAACCTGAGAAATATATATATATACACATACACACACACACACACACACACACACACACAGTATACAGTAATAGCAATAAGGGCACTTGCAGGGATTTGCTTGTAGGCAGTGGCTCTGTCTGTCTGTGGCTGAGCCCGGGAAGCATGCGGCTGCAGTACAGAGCAAAGCCTCTGCTTCCTGTGTATGGCTTCTCCATTCACAGGTGGAGTGCATCTAATATCACTCTGCCTGTAAGCCGGACCTATACAGGAAGTAGCGGCTCCGTGCAAGTAAGTGACGGCTGAGCCGGGATTCAGCAGACACCGCGGTAGCTTCTGCTGCGACGAAACCGGACCGGCCCGTGGACCTGTTCATTTTACTGATCCCCGATACCAGCTATTTTGGCAGTAGCGAGGCCGATATCCGATCCCAATATCGGATTGGTGCAATGCTACACAGGACATGGTCATGTTAACCAAACGGCCCAGGAACTGTCCACAATCCTGGGGAGCAGTGTCTCATATTTGTGGCTAGCTTTAGCCAAATTCATGATTCAGCACACATTAGAGGTCTCACTTCTGCTGCATTCTATATGATTTTATAGATATACCACAATAAAGAAATAGATTTTAATAGAGTGCGGTCACCCAGGATTTTTATACAGCCTTAGCTAAAGTGTAACCCCCTACAGCAAGGAAATATGCAAAAAAGAAAAGCAGCTGCCTAAAGCAACCAATCAGTAGGTTTTATTGCCCCAGGGAAAATTGCCTCATACACACGATCAGATAAATCGCATGGAGAATAAATAAATAAATAAATAAAATCGCTTTTGAATTAATAGCACAATAATCTGATTGTTAGTACACCGCTTTCGACAGCCGATCACATTTCGTCCAACAAAATCCGAAGGGACAAACACAAAAACTTTTGTTGTACGATAGCCTAGCGAACAAAAATTGTTTAATCAGTACAGTATGTGTTCGCAAAAAAAAAAAAAATATATATCTCGATAGACAAGACCACGCATGATCAGAAATCAGAAACACTATTTTTGTTTTGCACTATCCGATACGTAGCTACCAGGAAGCTTTTCCAGAATCGCACAAAAAAAAAAAAAAAAAAAAATCACACGTTTAGTACGCATTGTTGAGTTCGATACTAGTGTCATGCAACAATATGCAAACGATAAGTCATCCGATTATCTGATCGCGTGTACGAGGCATTACAGGGTAAACCTAATTAGTGAAAACTGCCCCCCCCCCCCCCCAATTTAATTTTCCAATGTTTATACATAAGCCCTCAAATCGTGTTTTTTTTTTTTCCTTCACAGAAATCATTCGAAATTTGTTTTCTCTACCTTTTATTTTCTATGTAGTTGTATCAAGCACATTATCTTTGACAGCATGCAGAAAGAAAAAGAGAAAGTTACCAAAATTAACAATTACCTTTCTAATGAGAACTATCACAATTTCAATCAAATTGAATGAAAACAGCAAGAGGGGAAAAAAAAATAAAAACTTGTGAAGGCCGATTACTTCCCAAGGATATTGCAGCACTAAAATCTTAATGCTGATGAAGGTAGCCGTGTCCTCCTTGTATAGGACGCTGATGTGACGAATTGCACAAAGGGATTCCCAGCTGCTTTGCCAGATAAAGGAACACCACAGGCTGCCACCAGAGCCCACTGAGAGGGGGATACAATGATAGAGCAAAGAGCAAAATCTGAAGGGAGGTGGCGGCGGTGGTGGTGGGGGTACATGTTAGCACATAGAATTAGCATGCAGTTATTTAAAGACCCTAGCAATGTGCGTTCATATATTAAACACTACTGGGGATACATAAAGCAATGCCGAGTATATATAACATACAGCACAGTGTACAGAGCCAAGCGCTGTGGAATATATTGCATGAAGCACACTGAACACAGTGGAGGAATTTGGATTATATAATATAAACAGCACAGTACAGAGTGGAGCAATGTGGGGTATACAACATACAGCAGATGTTACAGAGGGGGGGTAATATTGTTGAATGTAGAATGTACAGTACAACGCACAGAACAATGTATGCAGTGGAGCAGTATGGAGTATATAACATCCAGCCTAACCCTGGAGAAGAGACGCCCCTGGAGAAGAGACGTCTGAGGGGGGACAGGATAGCAATTTTTAAATATCTCAATGGGGATCTCAGCTTAGAAAAAAAGCTGTTCAGTCGAAGGGATTGCATGAGGACTCGGGGGCACACAATGAGATTGGAGGAGAAGCGTTTTAACCTCAGGCAACGTGGGGGGTTCTTTACTGTTAGGGCTACAAGATTGTGGAATTCTCTACCTCAAGAGGTGGTTTCTGCGGGTAGTATGGTGGCTTTCAAAAGACTCTTAGACGTACATCTCAAGGATCAGAACATTCAGGGGTATGTGAGATGATTACAGCCACACACATCTACACAGGTTGAACTGGATGGACTATTGCCTTTATTCAACCTCACCTACTATGTAACTATGACATACAAAATGAAGAAGTGTGAAGTATACAATGCACAGCACAGTGTACAGGATGTGAAGAATATAACCAATAGGACAGTGCACAGTCAGGAAATGTGGAGTACAGTGGAGCAGTATGGAGTATAAACCATCCAGCACAGTGTGCAAAGCAAAGGAATGCAAAGTATACAATGTACAGCACAGTGTACAGGATGTGGAGTATATAACAAATAGGACAGCACACAAAAAGGTATAATGTGGAGTACAGTGGAGCAGTATGGAGTATATACCATCCAGCACAGTGTGCAAAGCAAAGGAATGCAAAGTATACAATGTACAGCACAGTGTACAGGATGTGGAGTATATAACAAATAGTACAGCGCACACAGGCAATGTTGAGTACATTGCATACAGCAAAGTGTACAATATTCTAAAACACGCACAGCAGTGTGGCATATATAACGTATAGCACAGTGTACAGAGCAAATATATGTAGAAAATAATACAAGAGCACACCATACACGGCGGAGCGGTTTAGAGTACACTGCATACAACACAGCGTACAGGATGACGCATACCATATCAAAAACACAGAATGGCGCAGCATGCAGTACAAACCGACAATGGATTTGGGGTTGATTAAAGGGAAATAGACTGCACTTAGCAAAGTGCGGTTGTGCCAGAGCTTAATAAATGAGGTAAAGCTTCGCCCAATCACATGCTTTCACATGATTGGCTGATGGAAGTCAGTAGAGCGTCTGCACATTTACTAAGGCCGCGGTTTTCAGCCCGAAGTCTGGTGCGCTTCTGTTCACCGGTTCAGGTGCGAATCACATCTGAATTTTTCCCTTAATTTTCACCTGAACCGGAAAAACAAAGCACAGGACCCTTTTGGAAATCACACTGCGGCAGCCCCGGACATGTGTGAACTGGCTCCATTTAGAGCCAGTCACATTCACATGTCATGCAAATTGGATGCACAAAAAAAAAAAAAAAAAAAAATATTGCATCCAATTCGCACATATGTGAACCTGGCCTACGCACTGGAGCAACTTCACTTGGCAAACTGCAGTCTATTTATCTTTAGTAAATCGACTCCTCAATGGGAAAAAAGACCGGGGCAGTTACACTCATTTTCCCCAGAGCTTGGTGAATGTGGTAAAGTTCTACTGATTTCCATCAGCCAATCATGTGCAAGCAAAAATCCTATATTTTTTTTTTTTTTTCCTTGCACATTATTGGATAAGCTTTACAAAAAATGAAGCTTCACCACATTAACCAAGCTCTGGGGAAAATGAATGCACCTATACAGTCTATTTGCCTTTGGTAAATCCACCCCCTATATTTTACACAGGCACACCTAAAAATGTCCATCAGCCTTTTTATATATATATATATAACATTTACAGAGCGATGACTGGACATCTTGTGCATCTAATTATCCTTTGAGCCAATACAATTTTCCATTTCAATCTTCTTTTAAATAATTAAAGGAACTCTATGCCAAAAGAAATGGAAATGCCAGTTGCCTGGCTGTGCTGTGGATGATATCTGTGCTTTCTGAACCGCCGAGTAGGGGCTACATCACACATAATGATCCAGTCACTGGCAGAAATATACCATCAACGGGATCACTAACAGACACTTACTGGTACAGTTACTTATTTCGGAGTTCAGTTTCCATTGACTGCGGCACACACGTGAGGCCGATGGTTGGAGAGATTTCTCCTACTTCTTGTTCTGGGAAGAGGAAGTGAAATCTAAAAGCATACATCTGTCAGCATAAAACCTGCACTTTTCATTGTTGGAAATCTTTAGATTTGCTTCCCAAATTTCCCTTTGTGCAAAACCACCAGCTGAGCACCAGCACTATGAGCCAATCAGGGAGCACTGCATGAACAGGGCTGTCATTCCAACACAAGCTTTTTAGCTGTATTGTCTCTTTCAGGAAACCTAACACTTAGCAACATATGGCGTTATATTACAGAGCGATACCATCCGCACAATCTGTTCCTGACAAGCTGGTCAGTCACAGGTTAGACTCAGGTAGGAGAGGATACATTAAAGTGATAGTAAAAGGCACAAGGTTTTTTTACCCTCATGCATTCTATGCATGAAAGTAAAAAAAACCCTCTGTGCAGCAGCACCCACCCCCCCCCCCCCCACACTTACCTGAGCCCCCTCTGGCCAGCGAAGTCTACAAGAGCCTTGGCTCGCCGGGGACTCGCACTCCTGATTGGCTTTTGGCAGCAGAGGGAGCCATTGGCTCCCGCTGCTGTCAATCACAGCCAGTGAGCTAATCTGGAGATGGAAGGGGCAGGGCCAAACCATGGCTCTATGTGTGAATGGAACCTCCACAGCAAGCCTGGCAGGAGGGAGGGGCCAGGAGCGCCCGCGAGGGACCCGAGAAGAGCAGGAACTGGGCTGCTCTGTGCAAAACCATTATACAGAGGAAGTATATATATATATATATATTTTTTTTTTAAATAACATAAATAACAAGACTGATTTAAAGTGTTACTAAACCCATAACAGTAACATTAGTCTGTATATGCAGTAAAGCATGCTTGTTACTTACTAAAACAATTACATTTCCATGTTCTGTGAGAGACCAGATATAGTGAATGCAGGTCCTGGATTTAGTGAAATTAACTGAAGGCAGGCTTCTTCAACTGGGCTCCACATTTACCATGGTGAAGGGTGACAACTGCTTCACTTGCTAAAATCTTTCTATATTCTACCTCTCAGAGTAAAGACGAATACCACTGTAAAGTGTTACTAAACCCACACCAGTAAAATCAGTCTATATATGCAGTAAAGCATGCTTGTTATACTCACTGTGGAGCCTAAGGGGTTAATCCTCTACATTGTGTAAAAATGCTGCTTGATCTGGTCTTCTCTGAACCTCCCCTTCTTTTACTGTCCCCAATCCATCTTCTGTTAGTACAGAGCCTTGGGGGCACATGCTTAGTTTGATGTGTATTGCTAGAGCGCTTTTTTTTTTTTTTTTTTTTGTTTTTTTTGGGGGGGGGAGGGTGTTAATCATCACTGTCCAGACAGAGGGTCAGGGGTTGTGCAGCCTCATAGGATTATCAGGAGGTGAATGAAAACTCCTCCTACAAGCTTTAACCAGTGTTCGGCATGACACTAATAGAAGTCACATGACTGCTATATACTGCTGATGAGAAAAGGTATTTTGCAGTTTATATTTACTAAAATAATTTCCATGTTCTGTGTACTGTGGGAGAACAGATGTAGTGAATGCAGAGTCCTGGGTTTAGTAACACTTTAACTGAAGGCTGGCTTCACATTTACCATGGGGAAGAGTGACAATTGCTTTACTTGCTAAAATGTTTCTAGATTCTATACCTCTGAGTGATGCAGACTCAAGGATTATGGTGCAGAAATGTTTTTTTTTAATGGTACATTTAGGATTGCTGTGATGGGTTACATTATCACACGCATGTTAACATGCATTTTGTTTGGGTAGCCTATTCCTTTTAATTCAGCTGCCAAACATTTTTTAATGGACATGCACTGTTTGTTTCACCACAACAAACAGATGTTTGAACGCCTAGCTGCACTGAGGTGCTAATTAAAAATGAATGACACCCCAATGCACCATACTTAAAGCGGTGGTAGCACAGCACATTATAAAAGAATTAGGCTGGCCATACGCAAGGCAAATTTTTCTTCCAGAAACCACAGATTCCTGGCAAGAAATTTGCTCAAATCCCCTATCAACATAGACTGTTACAATATGACTTGTGTAGCATTTGTATAGAATATAGAATATATATATGCGGTCCCTGGGTTACAAACAAGATAGGGTCTGTAGGTTTGTTCTTAAGTCCAATTTGTTGTAAGTGGGAACAGGTTCATTTTTTTAAGTGTAGCTCCAGCCAAAAGAATAATTCAAGTTTTTAGGATAGCATAGGGAAGGGTTAACACCCCTGTACCATTTGTTTTGCTGTCTGTACCCTTGTTCAGAAGATTTCACCTCACTTTCTGTCCCTATAATAACTGGATTTTGAACATTTTGGGTTGTGGTGAAAACAAGGATTGGTGATAAAGCTTCAGTGGAGAAACCTTTTTTCCATGAGAACTCTTACAGGAGTGAATTTCCCTTCCTAGGGGGAGATTTCCTCTCACTTCCTGTTGTCTCCCTCCATTTGTAAGTAGTGGTCATTTGTAAAGGCCCGTACACACGTACCGATCGTCGGCATACAAACGTCGGCGGACGAAAGATCTGCCGATTGTACGCTTGTTAGTATGGTGCCTGCGACAGCCATCAGCGCACATTCTGCCGACAAGAGTCTGTCTTGCAAGCATTAAAATTTTTGTATGATGACACCAGAGCGGCCGATTGTTCGCCAGTCAGTACAGAATTCGGCCGACAGACCGCAGATTTGCAAGACTGGGCATGCTCAGAAAAGAAAAAACACAGGGAAAGTTAACCATCACATGACATCACTGCTGTAGTCGGCGGACAAAATTCTTGTGCTGTCTTTGCACTTTTCAAAAGACACGACAGCCCAGGGACAAAAGACGGCCGATCGTTCGCTGACGATCGGTACGTGTGTACGGGCCTTAAGTCGGATGTTTGTAACCCAGGGACCACCTGTGTAAAAATATATATATTTATTTAGGGCTGCAACTAACGATTATTTTCATAATCGATTAGTTGGCCGATTAATCGACTATTCGAAAAAAACCTAAAAAAAAGTGTGTGTTAATATTCTTGAATATCTCTATGAAGTGGTAAATATAAATATCCAGCTATAAAGTTGGATATTTAATCCACTCTGAGAGAACACAGCAGATATCGCTACTGTAATATAATTATAATTTCTACTGTAAAAAAGTGAAAGTATTATATCTTGCATCATGTGTATGTATATAAAAAAATATTCCCAGAAGTCGGATATGCAGGATTTTTTAACTGGTAGTCAGACATGAAGCTATATGAAGGGAGTGAATAGGGAAACATTTTTATATTAAAGTAGTACTAAAAGCTGAGACTTTTTTTTCATAGATATAATAATTTTAAATATAAAGCACAATACTAGTAAACTTTTACTTTAAATGTAATTGTAATTCCTTATATCATCTCTAGTCTATCTGCCTCCACCTTCTCTGTGTTCAGATGCTCATCTTCCCTGCACGGGAATCACTTAAAGCGATTGTAAACGTTGGATTTTTTTTTTTACAATCTTGCCATACTTACCCTCTCTGTGTAATGATTTTGCACAGAGCAGCACTGAGCCCCCGTTCACACTGGGGCGACCTGTCAGGCGACCTGGTCGCCTGACAGGTCGCCGTAGGTCGCCTGCCATACAGAAGCTGTGGACCTGTTCTAATAGGAGCGACACAAGTCGCTCCAACTTAGAAAAAGGGTCCAGAGCTTCTTTGGGGCGACCCGGAGCGACCTGCATTGACTTCAATGTTATAAAGTCCGTGCCGGCCGCTCCGAGATCGCGGTGCGGTCGCCTGGGGAAGTCGGATCGCCCCAGTGTGAACGGGGCCTGATTCTCCTCTTCTGCTCCCCCAAATGCACTTCTGGCTCCTCCTGCCTTTAAAGTGCCCCTAAAGGAAGCAGCAAAGTATAGTACTGTACAGAGTGTCCCAAAAGTAAGGTAAAAAAAAAAAAAAGCCTCTGCCTTTAGAATCACTTGGTTCTTTCTCTTGCCCAGGACTGCATTTCCCATGAGGCATTGCTCCTCACACATTCACAAGTTCTCTGCCATCTACATACATGTATGGATGGTGTACTGAGCTGTATGTGCTTTACACTGTATTTTCTGATATGTAAACAAATAATGCATTCTGTATGCAGGACAACTAATCGGCTGATCGATTACGAAAATAGTTGACAACTATTTTCATAATCGATTAGTTGTTTCAGCCATATATATATATATATATATATAATTATTTTTTTCCAGTGGATTTTACCTTTATGCGAGCCATACATTAGCAGATTTTCAAACAAACATTTGAATGAAAATTCTCAGTACATTTGAGGGCTTGGCAAATGTTGCTCAAAAGCACTTTAAAAATTTGTCGGCTTCTAACATTCGATTTTGGAACAAATGGCCAAAATTAAAACCACATTGTCAGAAATAGTTCCACCCTACTCCTTAAAATTTTCCTCGACAAAGAAGTCAAAAAGCCATCCCAACTAATGATTAGAAAAATCAAAGAATGTTCTTAAAAATTTCAAACAAAATCTCTACTAGTGTATGGCCAGCTGTAGCTTTGTTGCCCTAATGTAGGATAAAAAATGCATTATTACAATGCAACTGTCTAACTGGGCCCTGAGGGCTGCTGCACACCGGGACCATAGGGGATCATAGGGGAACACACAGGTTCCTGTACGGTGTGTTTTAACAGGCTGCACAATGCCCCGGACCACCCAAAAAGTTGTGTTTTTTCTACTTTTAAGAAAACAGTGCACCAAATTGCATGATACTGTACTGCATCTAAAGGCATGCGTTTGGGGTGCCATTAACAATACATTGGCACACGCTTGCAGATCGCAAGGGCAGTGCGCTCAAATGTCGTGCAGGAAACGCACACAGAATGCACCATTCCTTCATGTGAACCCTTAGAGTCCATCCACACTGCCGCGACTTGTGAGGCGACTTGTGTGCCCTCAAGTCGCCCCAAGTCGCTTGACATAACAAAAGCAATATCAATGAGTGCCGTCTTAATTGGCACTACTGAAGTCGCTCTGACTTCTGAAAAGGGTCCTGTACTACTTTGAGGCGACTTGTATCCGACTTGTCCCATAGACTTCAATGGGAGTCGCCTCCTTATCTTATTTGAAGCGACTTGTGATCCGACCTTCCATTAAAATGGTCCTGAACAAGAAAAAAAAAAAGCATTTTTCTTAGAATTTTTAGTAGCACAGGCATAGGGCTTCTCTCCACCTGGGTGTTTTTGTTGCAGGCATTTATCGGGCATTTTTGGAGGCAGGCATGACTTTTTTTGGATTTAGTGTCTGGGGGGTCTAAAAAGTGTACCTGTGAAGTTTCATCTCTGTAGCATGTCCAGAACCAGAAAAAAAAGATACATTTTTCTAAGAATTATTAATAGAGCAGGGTAGTGGCTCCTCTCCACCTGGACGTTTTTGTTGCAGGCATTTATCGAGCATTTTTTGGGCGTCTTTGGAGGCAGGCATGCCTCCACAGACGCCCAAAAAATGCCAGCAAAAAAAAAAAAAACGCCCAGGTGCAGAGGAGCCACTAGCCTGCTCTGTTAATAATTCTAAGAAAAATTATCTTTTTTTCTGGTTCTGGACATGCTACAGAGCTGAAACTTCACAGGTACACCTTTTAGACCCCCCAGACACTAATCCAAAGAAATCTATTTTTTTTTTCACCGCGGCAGATGGACTTTTAAGTTTCAATGGGCGCTGATGAGTGTTCTCGTAGTCCACAGACATGTCCTCCAGCTTTCAAACAGAAATCATGTACAGAGGTATGGACTGAAAACCGGAGGAAATGTTTGCAGGAGCGCACGTTGCACCGTGACCAATGCTTTCATGCTCCTGCAAGGAAAAAAATATTGAATGTGCATTTTTTTTTTCTGCAAAAATACACGCATTAATTATTTTTTCTGTAAAGGTGAACTTCTCCTTTAAGCTGGTGCCATGATCACTGATCCAGAACCTGTTAGCGGGCATCCAGTCACCTGCTGCTGCCACGTCCCTCACCTTGTTGTGTCACTGCCGCATCACCAGCCATCCCACTAAAGTGAATGTGACTGTTGGTGAATCAACAGCGGGTCAGAGGAGAAGCCACTGCGGGACAGAGATGACAGATGCTCTTTAAAAATTATTTTAATTGACTTGATTTGAATCAGATCCACCCTGACATGAGAGCTCAATCAGGGTGGACTCCTGTACTGAGGAGATGACAGTTAAGGGACACATTCTCCCTGCAAATTTCTATTTTTTCTTAATCAACAGCAAAAATTATTTTCTTAATCAACAGCAAACAAAAACTTGGTGCGGATCGTCCTTTGGTCCGAGTGACTGTATCCCTGCTGGAGACTGCGGCTCAGCACAAGCTCCTTCCTTTGTCTCCGACTGATGTTGAATGGACTTTACAGAGATCTCCTCTTACAATTGTAACACTGATGTATTTATGGATCTGGTTTTGTCCAGAGAAAACACTGAACGCTTCTATGTAAAAAGACGAAAACAACTCGGCACAATGAGGCCATGTGCAGTATGGAGGCACAGGGGCAAGGATTACTGCCTTGCAGCACCCGTGTCCCACGCTCAAATGCTGGTTTCTGCATTCAAAAACCATACAGGTGGGGTGGCATGAAAAGGTCTGGCAGAGTGTGTGACGGTATATGGTGGGGACATTACAGCCTAGCATCACTAGGACAGTGACCAATATGAAAAGTGACACTGGGCCCATTAAGGTTCTTTATACAGTATTCAAGGGTCAATGTACTTACACAAATTAGGGACGGCGTACACTGACACCTTTAAAGACACCAACTGAAGTCCGCAGCACTGATGCACCCCCAACTAAGAACAGACTCTGGACCTGTTGATTGGCTCGAATACATTATTAATGGACCTGAATTCCAAAAGTGAAGATTTGCTATGTAATAGGGAACGCCTATTAATGCGGTGCACTTCCTGGTATGCGAATGTGCCTAGGCACTCCTCCTACAGCCTCACAGCTGTGAATCTGCAGCATGAGATCTAACGCACTGCGAGTCTCAAGGTATCTGGAGTGAAATCCGGAGAGGTCACCAATGTGCGTCTCACTGTTCTCCTTGATAGAGGCTCTGACATGAGGGAGAAGATCCCTGCCTCTACAAGTACCAGTGACTAGTCCTGTGCTTTTTTTTCTCTCTCAGACAGCTTTCAAAGTTCAGTCCTTTAACCACTTGCCTACCGGGCACTGTCACCCCCTTCCTGCCCCCACCAATTTTCAGCTTTCAGTGCCGTCATACTTTGAATGACAATTGCACGGTCATGCAACACTGTACCCATATTAATTTTAGATCATTTCTTTTTTCACACTAATAAACCTTTCTTTTGGTGGTATTTAATCAACACTGGGTTTTTATTTTTTGCTAAACAAATAAAGTTTTTTTTTTTTTTCATAGTTTGTATTAAAATTTTGAAAACGGGTAACTTTTCTCCTTCATTGATGTGCACTGATGAGGCGGCACCAATAGGTGACACAGAAATGACATGATGAGGAGGCACTGATAGGGGGCACTAATAGGAGACACAGATGACATGATGAGGAAGCACTAATAGGGGGCACTAATAGGAGACACAGAGATGACATGATGAGGAAGCACTGATAGGGGGCACTAATAGGAGACACAGATGACATGATGAGGAAGCACTAATAGGGGGCACTAATAGGAGACACAGAGATGGCATGATGAGGAGGCACTAATAGGTGACACAGAGATGACATAATGAGGAAGCACTGATAGGGGGCACTAATAGGAGACACAGAGATGACATGATGAGGAAGCACTGATAGGGGGCACTAATAGGAGACACAGAGATGACATGATGAGGAAGCACTAATAGGGGGCACTAATAGGAGACACAGAGATGGCATGATGAGGAGGCACTAATAGGTGACACAGAGATGACATAATGAGGAAGCACTGATAGGGGGCACTAATAGGAGACACAGATGACATAATGAGGAAGCACTGATAGGGGGTACTAATAGGAGACACAGAGATGACATGATGAGGAGGCACTGATTGGAAGCACCGTTGGGACTTCAATGTCCCTTTAACACAAGCTGGATATCAGCTCTCTCCTGTCCGAAAGCTGATAATCGGCTTGGGTTTACATTGTGATCAGCTATCATTGGACACAGCTGGTAAAGGGCCACTGTGATTGCCCCTTTACCCCGATCTGTGATCAGCTGAGTCAGGGAAAGTTGTCCCTGCTGGGAGAAGACTGTGCAGGTGGGTCCTTACAGCCGATGCATGGCCATTCTCTAATCCCTGCCAGCACTAGGAAAAGTAAACAAAGAGCTTTTTGCACTGTACAGGGCTGAGTGCCCATGTGAATGAGCTCTAATAGAACGCACATACACTGCCGCACATTGCAAACCACAATGTACAGTAACATCACCATGCATTGTGCTGTGCTGCAAAAAATAATGTCCAGCTTTAACCACTTTAATCCTGGGCACTTTCACCCCCTTCCTGCCCAGGCCAATTTTCAGCTTTCAGCGCTGTCACACTTTGAATGACAATTGAGCAGTCATGCAATGCTGTACACAAATTAAAATTGTATAATTTTTTGCACACAGAGCTTTCTTCTGGTGGTATTTAATCACAGCTGGGTTTTTTATTTTTAACTAAAAAAAAAAAAAAGTTCCTTAGTTTCTGTCAGTACATTTTGTAAATAAGTAATTTTTCTCCTTCACTGATGTGCGCTGATGAGGTGGCACCGATATGCAGCACTGATGGGCAGACTGGCATCAATAATGGGCACTGATTGCCACTGATTGGGTGCACTGATGTGCCATGTTTTTATGCAATTCATGTGCATTTATTTTACTTGGTTGTAATCAGTGCCCTGATTACTTGTCTGGTGCTCCCGTTCGAGGACAGTGTGAGGTGAGGAGAGCCGAATAACGGCACTTCCACATTTACATGTGACTAGCTGTGATTGGACACAGCCGATCACATGGGTAAAGAGCCATGTCATTGCCGTGTTTCTAGGACATGACGCTTCCACGATCACCACGCTGCGCACCCCCGCGGCCGCCATATGATTTCATCCCAGAACGAGAGCTGCACCGCTCCGCTCCGCCATCATTTGACGGTGGGCGCGCGGCAAGTGGTTAAAGGATGTTTCAGTGAGTTTGAATTGGGCTCCCCAACATGGAAATGTAATTTAAAAAAAAAATCCTCTACCATTATCTAGGCAAGGTGTCCAGCACGCTGACTGCGCATATTTTGTGTATGAGCAGACACCACAGGTCTATTATTCCTCGTACACACAATCAGTTTCTTTTCGTTCAACCAAGCAGACCGAACCAAAAATAAACTGAGGAGCCGCTGTACTATCCGATGTTAGTACAGCGATTTCCCCCCTAAGCTAATGTGTCCCCCCGCCAGCTGTTCGCCCAGCTTCTGTCGGACAGGCTGGTGTACACACAGGCCAAATGTCAACTGGTTTCATTTGAACCGGTGTAACGTTAAAAAACCATACCCCGTGGAGAAAAAATACCCTCGTCACTTCCGGTCTGAAACAGCTGAGCAGCGCAGTAGTGCGCATGCTCAGAGCCCCGGATACGTGATTGAAGAAGAAAGAATTTGAGAAGTGCGCATGCTCGGTGGGCATGAATTTATCACGGCACTGTCTCTAAAGTTATACTTGCGGCGGGTACATTAAAACACTTCGGGTGCAACATAAATCATGTCCTCTCCTATCGCTGTAACTTCCCTCATCTCCGGTAATAAATATAAAAGCGGCGGCGGCGGGTGTATGAGACGTAAATGTGACGGCGATCGCGGCTCCGTGATCCGCTTTTATATTTATTACCGGAGATGAGGGAAGTTTCAGCGATAGGAGAGGACATGATTTATGTTGCACCCGAAGTGTTTTAATGTACCCGCCGCAAGTTTAACTACCGTGAGAAATCCATACCCTCCGTAGCGGAACCGGAAGTGACGAGGGTATGGTTTTCTCACGGAACACCAGCGGATACCAGAGAATATTCAGCCCCTGTGTACCAGGTTTAGTGCTGCCGGATTACAAGCAGATCTGGGATCTCCTGCTTACCTAGCAGCCACTGTCATACGAAGCCCTGCTTCCGGGACCAGCTCCCATGATAGACAGCACATTGGTGACTACTATCATAGGAGCCGGTCCAGGAGGCAGGACTGTGTATGACAGCGGTCGCCGGGTAAGCGGGAGATCCCAGCTCTGTGTAATCCAGTGGCTCTCCTCTCTCTTCATTGCAGACTGCATTGGATGGGCACGCACTGGTGAGGCTGCATTGGATGGGCACGCACTGGTGAGGCTGCATTGGGATTAGCACTGATCAGGCTGCATTGAATGGGCATGCACTCATGAGGCTACATTGGATGGGCACTGATCAGGCTGCAATGGATGGGCATGCACTGGGGAAGCTGCACTGGATGGCACTGTTTAGGCTGCATTGGATAGGCACGCACTAGGCTGCAAGTGCCGTGCGATCCCCCGGCTTTATATGCAGCCCGAGAAAATTTCTCTACACTCAATGTGGTCCAGAGAAGCCAAAAGGTTGGACACCCATGGACTAGTGAGTACACAATTTTTATATACATACAGGAATAAAATAAAAAAACAATTTGATCTCATGCACACAGGGTAAAAAAACAGGCGTTTGGCATTTATTTTTACAGCCTATATTAACATATGTGTCCATGCACACACAGGCCTATACAAGCGTTTAGAAGAGGAGCGTTTACTGCCTGAAAAAAGAAAACCCATCATCAGCACGTTCAGAAGAGGGGTGTTTGGGCACAAAAAAAAAAAAAAAAAAAACACGCGTGAATGCGTTATTGCTAGACGTTTACAGGCGTCTTCACATGTTTGCAAGTTAAAGCATTCCAACAGCCAGAACAAAATAAACTGTTTCTTAAAGTGGAGCTCCATCCAAAAGCGAAGGCTCTGCTTGTCTGCCAAAGTCCCCTCCCCTCCGCTGTCACATCTGGCACCTTTTTGGGGGAAGCGGGTACCTGGTTTTGACAGGTTCCTACTTTCGGCTCAGTTCACTGTGGTGAAGTGAGGAGGAAGTTTGGCCCCTGCTCCCCCCCACAGCCGGCCCATTGACAGACCCCAGCACGATTCGCACATGAACAGTAGGGAAACCGGCTGTGAAGCCTCAAGGCTTCCCTGTCAGTTTCCCTTAGCCGAGATGGCAGTGCCAGCACCCGAGATCCGATTCAAGAATTGGTTTGGGTGAGGACACCACTAGATGCCTGGACAGGATCTCCGCTTCAAACTTGAAGGCCATATATCTTAATGGATTCTCCCCATTTACGCCTTCGCACAGACAGCCTCCTGGCCCTTTAAGAGTTCTAAAATCTAGAGAAGGAGGCAAGCATTCAGGTCATGTGACGGCTGGGATTTCATGTCACATGATCACAAAGCTTCCAATTACAACTATGCATTGATCCCCCATTGGCTACTCTCAGCACAGTAAGTGGTTTTAAAAGGGCTGCATATATACGGCCGCTCGGTGTTACATCCCATCTGCCGAGCAACCACATATATGTGTAAGGCCAGCGCCAAAGAGGTCAAGGTAAAAAAAAAAAACACCTATGTGCAGCTCCCCCACCCCTCTACTAAATACTTACCTGAGCCCCATCTCCATTCAGCGATGTGCACAAGAGCCAAGGCTCTCCCACGCTCCTCATTGGTTTAGACCAGGGGTTGGGAACCTTTTTTCTGTCAAGGGCCGTTTGTGTATTTATAAAATCATTCGGGGGCCGTACAAAATGATCAACTTAAAAATGTGCCTGTTATATTTGGTCAAAAATGTAATTAACTCCCCCCTAATGTGATGGCTGCAACTGCTTCTCTTTGGTGAGGTGTGTGATGTTAGCTGGTATTGATGATGTTGCTACTCTCAACTGGTTTTCAAGGTTTGCGTCAATCAGTCTGGAGCGCAGTCGACTTTGTGGTGGTAAGTTTTGAAAAGAACTGCTGGCGGGTACTGCTGGTGGGTATAGCTGGCTGGTACTGCTGGTGGTTACAGCTGGCTCAGGCTGGTACTGCTGGCTCAGGCTGGTACTGCTGTGGGTATTGCTGATTCAGGCTGGTACTGTGCTGTAGGTACTGCCTTTGGTACTGCTGGCTCAGGTTGGTACTGTGCTGTGGGTACTGCTGGCTCTGGCTGGTACTGCTGTGGGTACTGCTGGCTCTGGCTGGTACTACTGTGTGTGCTGCTGGCGGGAAATGCTGACTAGCAGCGGCGCCGCGCTGGAGGAAGAGGCAATGTTTCCTGTATTGGTCACAGGCAGAGTGCATTTATTATCACTCAGCTTGTGACTCACGCAGTCTTTCAGAACGGAGCCAGAACTATACAGGAAGCATTGGCTCCGTTCTGACAGATCAGCTGAGAGACACAGACTCGGCTGCACGGGGGGCCGGACCAAATGACTTTGAGGGCCGCATACGGCCCCCGGGACGTAGGTTCCCCACCCCTGGTTTAGACACAGCAGGCTGTCAATCTGAGCCAGTGAGTAGGGAGTGTGGCCATGTCTCACTATGTGGGTCTATAGATGCACACAGCACATCTTGAGATTGAGTCCATGTAAATGCAGCTTCCCCCCTCCCCCACCGCGAGCGGCCTGCTAGGGGAGGAGGATACGTGAAGGGGGAGGAGCCAGGAGTGCCAGCATGGGACCCAAGAAGAGGAGGATCAGGGCTACTCTGTGGGAAACCATTGGACAGAGAACAAAGTTTACAATTACTTTAATATTCTGGCCAAAAGAATTCATTAAAACCAAAAGCGCGACCACTCAAACATATGTGACAAAATACAGCGGTTACCATTTTTTGTTAACCCCTTGCAGCCGGCCATATGCATATATGCGGCCCTGTGTTTACAAATGACCGTGCAGAGAGCGCACTCCCATGCTGCATGGTAGCTGGCAGGAATCAGTAAGTTCCTGATGTATTCTTGTGATCAGGAGCTTTATGATCATGTGACCGCTGTGACAGCCAATAACAGCAGCCACATGACCCGAATGCCCGCCTCCCAGCATCTAAACCTCTTAAAGGGCCAGGAGGCAGTCGGCACAAAGAGGTTAAGCAGCTTCCATCTGTGTTAAGGCGTTCAGAGGAAACACTTGAAGCCTTAAAGCGGAGTTACACTTTTTTTTTTTTTAAAAATACCCCTTTAATACTAATATATAGCGATGTACAATACCACTATTCTCAAATCTATAACTTGTACAGTATTTGATAGTAGAGAAATTCTTACTTTTAAAAACGCTTGGAGAGCGCGGCCATCTCCATTGTGGGCACCTGAAGCCGCTGTGCCCTTCTTCCTGATTTCAGTGAATGAGAGGAGCGGCCGGCGATGCCCATTGCCTCCTGGGATTGATGACAAACATCTCCCAGGACGCAATGCAAAGCCGGAAGTGACGTCCGGGGCCACAGAAGGAGGAAGTAGAACAAACTATCCTCCAAAATAAGGTGGGACCCGAAAAAAAAAAATCTTATAGCCCAATTCTTTTTAAACATACCTATCACTGCTGGAATCAGTAAAGGTAAAAATTAGGGTGGAACTCCGCTTTAAGCTAGGTGGGGCGGAGCTCCTCTTTAAGCAGCGAAACGCACAGCATTGCTCGTCACCACAGCTTCAATAAAGTTTTTATAAATAAAGCAAACAGTGCGTTGCATAGTAACAACGCACAACACCAACCCTGCACCTGGCACACCAGCAGGGGGCGCATTAGAGGTCAGTGGGGATTTTCCTAGCGCCCCTGGAAATCAGCTCTATGCAAGTCCTGCAGCACTGGACCCTGCGCTGTAACCCATAGCAACCACTGACCTAACAGCTGAAATCTGATTGGTTACTAAGGTCTCCTCTAAAAAGGAAGTCACCACCAGGAAAACACCTGGGTGAGAAGCCTCCGCTAGAAGATGCTGTCAGCAACACTGAGCAGAAATGTGTCTGCTTCCATGTGAGGCTTCTCACACAGGTGCTGTGATTGAGTCAGGGGTGGGCCTGGGAGCCCAGAAGTTGCAGACAATGACTTACCCACATCTGGCTCGAAGGGGTTGGAGGTGAAGAGCGGCATGGCTGCTGGGGGGGAGGAGGGGGTCTCCTCAGAATGCTGGATCCGGGTATTCCTGCTGATCACTCCCCAGATTCTGCCTGTCTGAGCATCAGTTCTACACAGGGGCCACACAGCTGCCTGGCCCACTGAGCATGCCGGGAAATGCGGCTGTCTATTCCATTGCCTGTCCCCAGCAGGACAAAAAAAAAAAAAGAAAGTAAGCGGCGCCGGGCTGTCCCCTCTTATTAATTAGAGACAAAGGAGACGGGGAGAGGAGCTTGTCAGCTGCTCCCTGGGCTGATGCTGGGACTGGAGTTTGATGACGCTCCCTCAGGGGAGAAGGCGGGGCCAGGTATTGCGCAGCCGCACTGCAGAGGGTGGGGGGCTGACGGATGGTTAGGTTGTGCGCATGCGCAAGAAAATGCCCTGTAGCCGCAAGAAAATGTGATCAGGTCATGTGATCATTTATTACCTGATAATAAACAGAACACCACGTGATAGCTGCCTAGTCATGTGACTCGTTATTGATCTAATTTCATGATACCAGCCAGTTTCTTCAGTGTTCTAAGGAATGATCATATAAAGCTCCTTATACAGAACATACATACGTCCATTATTTGTCTTCAGTCACTCAGTCCTTTACACAAAGCTCACAGCTGTCCCTGATTTAGAGGGACTGACTCTGATTTAAAGGGACTGACTCAGATTTAGAGGGAGGGACTGACTCTGATTTAGAGGGACTGTCCCTGATTTAGAGTGACTGTCCCTGATTTAGAGTGACTGTCCCTGATTTAGAGGGACTGTCCCTGATTTAGAGGGACTGACTGATTTAGAAGGACTGACTCTGATTCAGAGGGACTGTCTCTGATTTAGAGGGACTGACTCTGATTTAGAGGGACTGACCCTGATTTAGAGGGACTGACCCTGATTTAGAGGGACTGTCCCTGATTTAGAGGGACTGACCCTGATTTAGAGGGACTGTCTCTGATTTAGAGGGACTGTCCCTGATATAGAAGGACTGTCTCTGATTTAGAGGGACTGTCTCTGATTTAGAGGGACTGTCCCTGATTTAGAGGGACTGTCCCTGATATAGAAGGACTGTCTCTGATTTAGAAGGACTGTCTCTGATTTAGAGGGACTGTCTCTGATTTAGAGGGACTGACTCTGATTTAGAGGGACTGACCCTGATTTAGAGGGACTGACCCTGATTTAGAGGGACTGTCCCTGATTTAGAGGGACTGTCCCTGATATAGAAGGACTGTCTCTGATTTAGAGGGACTGTCTCTGATTTAGAGGGACTGTCCCTGATTTAGAGGGACTGTCTCGGATTTAGAGGGACTGTCCCTGATTTAGAGGGACTGTCCCTGATTTAGAGGGACTGTCCCTGATATAGAAGGACTGTCCCTGATTTAGAGGGACTGTCTCTGATTTAGAGGGACTGTCTCTGATTTAGAGGGACTGTCTCTGATTTAGAGGGACTGTCCCTGATTTAGAGGGACTGTCTCGGATTTAGAGGGACTGTCCCTGATTTAGAGAAACTGTCCCTGATTTAGAAGGACTGTCTCTGATTTAGAAGGACTGTCTCTGATTTAGAGGGACTGTCCCTGATTTGGAAAAAAAAAAGTTTCTCTGTCCCTCTTTCCTCCTCATTTGTCCCTCATTTTGATGTGATCTATATGGTGCTATATAAAATTCACTTTTTATATTTCAAAAAGTGTTTTCCAGTGCTAAGCTTTTCATCCACTTTCTAAATCGCTACGTTTGTATATTTTTAAGCGCCGGGTTAAACACACTACCGCGACGCTACTTTAGGTGGCGACCTCCGAGGTCGCGGTGCGAGCAGCGCGCCGCGACCTCGGAGCGGCCGCCACGGACTTCATAACATTGAAGTCTATGGCGGTCGCCTCCTGGTCGCCCCAAAGAAGCTCCGGACCCTTTTTCTAGGTCGGAGCGACTTGTGTCGCTCCTATTAGAACGGGTCCACAGCTTCCCTATGGGAGGCGACCTGTGAGGCGACCAGGTCGCCTCACAGGTTGCCCTAGTGTGAACCGGCACTAAGAGCCAATATAAAGGAATAGTAGTGGTAAATAAAAAAAAATAAATAAAAAAAAGCACTTTAACCACTTTAAGACCGGAAGGGATTTGCCCCCTTAATGACCAGACTACTTTTTCAACTTGGCATTGCGTGACTTTAACTGGCAATTGCGCAGTCGTGCAACGCTGTACCCAAATAAAATTGATGACCTTTTTCTCCCACAAACAGAGCTTTCTTTTGGCAGGATTTGTGCGATTTTTATTATTTGTGCTATAAACAAAAAAAGAGCGACAATTCTGAAAAAAAAATCAATATTTTTCACATTCTGCTATATAACATTCCCAAAAAAAATTTAAAAATCAAAATTTTTTTAACATTTTAGGCCAATTTGTTTTCTGCTACATATTTTTGGTAAAAAAAAAAAATCGCAATAAGCGTATTTTGATTGGTTTGCGCAAAAGTTATTGCATCTACTAACTTCAGGAAAGATTTATGTCGTTTTTATTGTTTTTTTTTTTTTTTTACTAGTAATGGCGGCGATCTGCGATTTTTTGCAGGATTGCGGTGGACAGATCGGACCCCTGACTAACATTTTTGACACTTTTGGGGGGACCAGTGACATTACTACAGTAATCACTGCTAAAAATATGCACTGTTACTGTAAAAATGACACTGGCAGGGAAGGAGTTAACATTGTGGGTGATCAAGGGGTTAAATGTGAGCCTAGGGGAGTGATTCTAACTGTGGGGGGCTTGGCTTGTGGAATGACCATAGAGATCTGTAATCCTATATAGAAGGATCACAGGGGCTCTGTGATCATTCCAGGGAGAAGAACGATCAGCTGTGTTTACAACAGCTGACCGTTCTTCTCTCTCAGCGGGGAACGATCGGAGCCGCCTGCCCACTGCACCGGCTTCCTCGCTGACGAGCGGGGGCGGGAGCTCGCCGCCTAGCCTCCTGCTCGCGACCGGCGTACAGTTACGTCGATTCGCGGAGGAGCGGCTGCCTGCTGCAGTACATCTGCGGCGGGCGGTCGTAAAGATTTTAACTAATCATTTTTTTGTATAATTCTCCTTTAAAGGGGCGTGGCAGGGGGTGTGTCCTATGTATACATACTATTCCTAATAGGTGTCTCTCGTTTTCATCTCAAAAAGTTAGGAGGTATGTTACAGAAGGGAGCAAACCTGCAGAATTGTTCTAACATATTCCAAACATTCCTGGATTAGGCACATACTTTCCAAAGATCCACATTTCCCCACCACAGATCTGTTGGCAAATCGCTGCAAAACCGGCTATTACTTATCACAGGACTTCATTAACCACTTCACATCCAGAAGGCTTTACCTCCTTCATGACCAGGCCATTTCTTGCTATTCAGCACAGGTTACTTTAACCCCTTGCCTACTGGACACTTTTACCCCCTTCCTGCCTAGGCCAGCTTCAGCGCTGTTACCATTTGAATGACAATTGAGCGGTCAAGCAACACTGTACCCAAACTACATTTTTAGCATTTTTTTCACACAAATAGAACTTTCTTTTGGTGGTATTTATTCACCGCTAGGTTTTTTTTATTTTTTGCTAAATAAACAAATAAAAGCAGAAAATTTTGACGAAAAAAAAACGTTTTCATAGTTTGTAATAAAATTTTGCAAAAAGGTCATTTTTCTCCTTCACTGAAGGGCACTAATAGGCACTGATATGCTGCACTGATGGGCACTGTTGGGACTGCACTGATAATCAGTGCCCTGATAATTAGTGTACAGTAAACCCCCGCTCCATCGCGGTTCAGTTTTTGCGGTCCCGGTATATTGCGTTTTTTTTTGTAATGTTATTTTACTATATAAATCATTAAAAATGAAATATTTTTGTGTTTTCCATAGCTCTTGCTCTGTCTCTCAGTATCTTTTATGTGTTTAAATGAGTTTCTATTGTTTTAAAAGTGTGTTTAAAGACCTTAAAATGCTTTTACACGTACAGTGACAGTAAAAAAAACATGCCTACAATGCATTTTTATAGGGTTTTTCTATTTCACAGATTTTCACTTTTCACGGGTGGGTCTGGAACGTAACCCCCGCAATGGAGGGGGGTTTACTGTAGATGTCTGTTTTACAGAAGCCGGTTATCGTCTCTCTTCTCCTCTCCATATGCTGTCAGCATGAGGAAAGGAGTGGCGATAACCGGCTTCTGTGTTCATCCATGATTAGCTGTGATTGGACACTGCGATCACAGAGCACGCTGCCTGTGCCCCGGCGTGCAATCATGGCACACAGTCATAGGACAGCGCCTCAGAACTAGCTAGCTGCACTGTAGCTGTCATTTAGCTATATCACGATCAGCAAGTGGTTAACTGGCAATTGCGCGGTCATGTAACAATGTACGCAAATTACATTTATATATTTTTTTTTTTCAAACAAATAGAGCAGACACTGTTGGAGGGGGGACAGAGGACACTGCTTTGGGGGATAGGAAGGCAGGAGACACCACTTTCCAGGGGCAGAGGACAGTGCTATGGGGGGTAGAGGACACTACAGTGGGGGGTGATGTGAAGGGGGGCAGAGGACACTGTGTTGGGGGGGGAGGGGGTTAAAAACACTATGTCTACGTCTTTGTATTGGGTTTTTTTTTTTTTTAAGGGCGCCATCTAGTACCCCTCTCCCCTCCCAGAGATCTTTGCTTTCCTTCATGTTGTCCAGGTAGAGCTCAACCTCTGAGAGGTTTCCTACCCCTGCCTACTGTAATGGCAGTGATCAGCAACTTATAGTGTGTTTGTGATAGTGTGGTGGCCAATCTGGCACTAACAGCCACTGTATGGGAGGGTCACTAACTGACAATGACATCACTAGTTACACTAATACAGTGATCAGTGAAAATAACGTACACTGATACTGTACTAATGACACTGGCTGGGAAGGGGTTACTATCTAGGGGCAATCAAGGTGGGTAACTGTGTGCCTTACAATGTGTAATGTGTGCTGCTTCTACTTTACTATCTGGCTGTATTTTCTCACTGCTTTTCAGGAAGAAGAAATATTCAGATAGCTGTTCCTCTGATCTCAAACACAGAACTCTGTGTGTGATTGGATACAGCCAATCAGCAGGTTTCAGCCAAAATCATTGACTGAAATCTGCTGCTAAACTTGTGCTGTTTTTCAATTACAGTATGGGTCAGCAAAGGGTGCGCACATACCCCCAAACCTGGAAAAGGGCCAGTAGTGTACATGACAGTGCCTGTACCTACCTCCCGCTCGCAGTTTATTTACTATGAGCAGTCAGCAGATAGTTAACCGCTTGCCGCCAGGCCACAGTACATTTCCTTCCTCTTCTGGGTTAGGGGCATGCAGTACCTGGCTGCTTTGTGATCACGTGATGTCAAAAAAGCTATTATGAATTATTTTCATTCATAACAACTGAGTTTCTCTTAGTGATGCTGTGAATGGCCCATAGCTGTCACATGCTACCTGGGCCAATCACAGCACCCTGTATCATGTGATAGCTGTCAATCACAGTCAAACACAGCACACAATATTAAATCACAACTGATATGAATGTAACCCATTCATGTCAGTTCAAAACGTTGTTAAAGTGATCTGTAAAAAAAAAAATCCCTGAACACCCCCCCCCCCCCCCCAGGTAGTACAAAGTCACTATGATGTACAGAACAGGAAAAGAGAGCCTGGTGGGACTTTAAATGAGGAGGACTCAATGTGTCATTAGAGTGCAATGCGTCTGGTTTATTGACCAAACCGTAATGTGTAAAATAGTAACCATATGAAAACATATCCAAGTCATACATAATTACATGAGTATAGTAATGCAAATTATCAGTAAAACATGACATGGCAATAACAATATGCACATAAATACATTTTAACCACTTGCCGACCGCCGCAAGTAAATATACTGCGGCGGTCAGCCCCTCACAGGCAAAGTGATGTACATATACATCACTAGCCTGTGAGGCTCTGCGGAGCGAGCGCGCGCCGCCAGCGGCGCGCTCCCGCTCCCACGCGGTCATGGACCCCCCCACGTGTGTGACCGGCGGAACCGATGTCCGCCAGTCACTCGGCGATCGTCGGTGGAGAGGGAGAAAGGCAGGCGGCTGATGTAAACAAGCCGCCTGTCATTCTCCCCTGTGTAGGAATAGTGATCATACGATTCTACTCTACAGCTCGAGCCACAGCCAATCACAGTTAGAATCACTCCCCTAGGGACACACATAACCCCTCCCTCTCAAATAAAGTTAACCCCTTCACTGCCAGTGTAATTTTACAGTAACTGTGCATATGTATAGCGCATGATCAAAAAATCGCACAGGTGATCAAATACCACCAAAAGAAAGCTCTGTTTGTGGGAAAAAAAGGACGTCAAATTTGTTTAGATACAGCGTCGCACGACCATGCAATTGTCCGTTAAAGTCACGCAGTGCCGAATCGCAAAATACCCCCTGGTCAGGAAGGGGGTAAAATCTTCCCGGGCTTAAGTGGTTAAACGTTGAACTCAACGCGTTTCATGGGTCGCATTGCCCACTCATCAGGAGTATGTGTATAAGGGCATATCTGAAGATATAGTAAATGTTGTTAGTCGACATGCAGAGTGAATGACAGATGGGGCATGGATACTCAGTAAATGTAAGACCCAAGTGGGGAGACACCCTACTCACATACAAAGTAATGTCATCTTGCTTAAAAACAGCGCTGCCTTATGGTGGCAGACAATATGTCCAAAAAGGGAGCTGAAGGAGCAGGAGCCCAAAAGGATGCTACACCGGATTAGGGATGAGGATGTGCCTTGCTCTACGCTCTGAGCCCACCTTTTTTTTTTTTAAATCAACAAAGTCTTTATTGTATTGAAGCATAAAGTCAAATACACAGAAGTATGCACACAGGTATCATGAAAACGTGAGAGGAACAATACAGCTGGGTTAACAAACAGGTATCAAACTAACACCATAAAAAGAGAAAAAAAAAAAGGGAGAAAATCCATCACTGCGATAATAAGAGCCGAGGGGCACAGCGAATACACACATCTGACAGGAATTCCATGCTGTAGGTAAAAGTAGGTGCCGCGCCGCGCCTGCTATGAGGGGCAGCTGCGACACCCCCCACGGATGGACAGGGCTGACAATCAGCATTATCAAGGTGACACACACGTCTCCGGGGCCTGAACCCACCTATCCCATATCTTGTTATATTTGGACGTGCATCCTCTATGGGTATAGACCAGTTTTTTATAGGGCAGAGTTGCATTAACCTCCCGGAGCCAGTCCTGGAAAGAGGGGGGTGAGTCCCTCATCCAGCGGCGTGCTATACATTTTCTGGCGAGGAACAGTGTCTCATGTAGAAACAGGGTAGTGTATTTATCCGTGCTAACATCAGGGGGTATCCCCAATAAACAGAACTTCGGGGCCAGCGTCAAGGGGGAACCCATGGTGTCATGGAGAAATCTAACCACCTGCCCCCAGAAGCCCTGAACCTCCGAACAGGACCAGAGCAAATGATAAAAGGTGCCACGTTCCAGCTTACACATGGGGCATTGACCAGAGGTCTCACTGCGATAGGTTGCCACCATCACCGGCGTCAGGTAGGCCCTGTGGAGGACATATAGTTGAGTTAAGCGATCCGAAAGTTTCGGGGATACTAGTTTACAATTATCGAGGACATCCTCCCATTCCTCATCATCAATCGTCCCGACATCTCCCTCCCATTTAGTTTTGACTGCATACGCCAAGACCGTGGACGCCGGCGTAAGTAGGGCATTGTACATATGGGAAATGAGTTGTTTGGACTCAGAACCCATCACCACCTCCAAAATCGAAATCGGGGCCAAGTCAGGAACAGGTCGGGGGAATTGAGCAGAGAAGGCATGTCTGAGTTGAAGGTAGCGAAAGAACAGATGGTTAGGGATGCCGTATTGCCCCTTTAGGGCATCAAAGGATTTAAGGACTCCATTGGTGACTATGTGTGCTAGATAGATGATTCCATACCTGGCCCACACATGTGCATCTGGGATAGAAGCAATTTCGGGGAGGCTGACATTGTGCCACAACGGCGTATGCGCATGTAGCACGGGGAGACCCAATTTAGTGGACACCACATCCCAAACCAGCCTGTACTGAAACAGCATGGACGTCCTGTCCCCGCGGGACTCCGCCCCCCCGGATACCCATTAGAATCAATGACAACGGATCTGCAGATGCGTGGGCCCAGGCAGGAGTAAGGAGGGACAGGAATCTCTCCCTATCGGAGCCATGAAGAAAGAAAAAGTGGGACAGCTGTGAAGCCAAGTAGTATGAGTTAAAATCAGGGAGGGCCAGGCCTCCCAGGTCAGTGGGACTCTTAAGTTTCCGCCAGGCCAACTTGTGTCTACTGGACCCCCAGATAAAGGGCTTAAGGATAGAGTCCATCTGAAGGAAAAATTTGAGAGGGAGGTAAATTGGGGAGTGCCATAGAATGTACAAAAGTGTGGGGAGTAACACCATTTTTACAAGGTTAATGCGGCCACGCACCCCCAACGGGAGACGCGCCCAAGTCTGCGTCTTGGCCTTTAACAATGCAAACAGTGGCTGTAAATTATCGGATATGTAGTCTTTCGGAGAATTGTTTACCTGGATGCCCAAGTATTTAATGCGGTCCACTACCTGCAAAGGGAAACGTGGGTCAATGGGGAGGGAGGATATATCGTCAATGGGCAGAATTTGAGACTTGTCCCAGTTAATCTGTAGTCCTGAAAAGCGACCGAATTGTTCAATAAGAGTCAATGCAGTGGAGAGGGAGGCACCCGGGTCAGCCAGGTACAGCAGGGTGTCGTCTGCGTAGAGCCCACCCTTTTTTAAAGCCAATTAGAGCCTCAGGCTATAATCATGTGCTTAAAAAAAAAATACACCCATTGAAATCCATGCGTCCAGAGCCCTGCATGTAGTTTAGGGGCCAGTCGCATGGATTAGGGGGGGTGGCGTCCCTGCGCCCAGTATGGAGGGGCCGCCACTGCTTACTAGTCCATAGAGCCCAGTGTTGCTACCCTTTCAGCCCAAAGTTCTTCTTCATTACTCTGCTCCGACGTTGCATTCACATAGCTCCCAACTGTCCCTCTGTCCCTCTTTCCTCCTCATTTTGGTCTGATATATAGTTGTATATAAAATGCACTATTTATCTTTCAAAAAGTGTTTCCCAGTGCTAAACCTTTCATTCAATTTCTGGATTGCTGTATTTGTAAATTTCAAAATCCACTATAAAGGAATAATAGTGGTAAAAAAAAGCACTTGTGGGTTTAACTAATCATTTTTTTGTATAATTCTTCTTTAACCACTTGCTGACCAGCCGCTGCACATATACTGCCGCAGATCAGCTCTATTGTGCGAAATGGCGTACCTGTACATTGTTTCGTGCAATAGCCAGTGGGGGCCAGAGGGGGAGCCAATCAGTAGGACTGGCGAATGCGATGTCCGCCGGGCATCCACAATCGCTCCCCATAGAGGCTGTGTTTTATAGCAAAAAGTAAAAAATATTGTTTTTTTTTTTTTTTTTTCAGAATTGTTTCTATTTTTTTGTTTATAGCCCAAAACATAAAAATCGCACAGGTGATCAAATACCACCAATAGAAAGCTCTATTTTTGGGAAAAGAGTACGTCAATTTTTTTTTGGGTACAGTGTCGCACAACTGCGCAGTTGTCATTTAAAATAACACAGTGTCGTATCTCAAAAAATGGCCTGGTCATTAAGGGGGTAAAACCTTCCGGTCCAGAAGTGGTTAAGGGAGCGTGGTGGCAGGGGTGTGTCCTATGCCTACATACTTTTGCTAATAAGTGTCCCTCGTTTCCATCTCGAAAAGTTGTGAGGTATGCCATCACTGCCCGATATCCTGCACATGAGCTGACAGATCACATGTCTCTACAAGGTCTCTAGAACCTGGCAATGCCATGCAGTGTTTCTGTGCATGGGCACAATCCCAGCAATCCCCTTTCCCCCAGGTATACATCAATACGCTGTGCTTCTCTTCCAGATCCCATAGCCTGGTAAGGACTTGCTGCTTTCTGTGCTTGCCAGGGGGGAAGGGTGAGAAGGGTTGCAGGATTTTGCGCATGTGAAGACATGTCATGGGGTTCTGCCAGGTCCCAAGGGCTGGCAGTGTGTCTGTGCAGCCATAGGAGGTTATTTACTAAAACTAAAGAGTGCCAAATCTGGTGCAGCTGTGCATAGAATCCAATCAGCTTCCAGGTTTTATTGCCAAAGCTCTTAAAGTGGTTGTAAATCAGAAAGTTTTTTATCTTAATGCATTAAGATAAAAAGCCTTCTGTGTGCAGCAACCCCCCTCAGCCCCCCTAATACTTACCTGAGCCATCTAGATCCAGCCATGTTGCAGCAGTGTCTCGGCTGCCTGGGACTCCCCTCCTCATTGGCTGAGATATCAGTGCGGTGCCTTTGGCTTCCACTGCTGTCAATCAAAGTCAGTCAGCCAATAGGAAGAGAAATGGGGGCAGGGCCTAGCCGAGCTGCGGCTCAGTGTCTAAATGAACACAGGGAGCTGTGACTCTGCTCAGGTGCCCCCCATAGCAACTTGCTTGCTGTGGGGGCACCCAAAAGGAGGGTGGGGCCAGGAGCACCAAAGAGGGACCCGAGAAGAGCAACTTGCTTGCTGTGGGGGCACCCAACAGGAGGGAGGGGCCAGGAGCACAAAAAAGGGACCCGAGAAGAGGAGGATCTGGGTTGCTCTATGCAAAACCAACTGCACAGAGCAGGTAAGTATAACATGCTTATTATTTTTAACTAAAAAAAAAAATGAGACTTTACAGTCACATTAAATGAACAAAGTAGTTTGTTATATAAATCGTTTCAAAAAACTATTAGATGGGCACCTTAACCACTTAAGCCCCGGAGGATTTTCCTGCTAAAAGACCAGGGGGTATTTTGCGATTCGGCACTGCGTGACTTTAACGGACAATTGCGCGGTCGTGCGACGCTGTACCTAAACGAATTTGACGTCCTTTTTTTCCCACAAACAGAGCTTTCTTTTGGCGGTATTTGATCACCTGTGTGATTTTTTGATCACGCGCTATAAACAAAAAAAGAGCGACAATTTTGCAAAAATAGCAATATTTTTCACATTTTTTTATATGAAATTCCCCAAAAAAAAAATGTAAAAATCAAAATTTTTTTAACATTTTTGGCCAATTTGTTTTATCCTAACTATGTTTGGTAAAAAAAATCGCAAAAAGCGTATTTTGATTGGTTTGCGCAAAAGTTATCGCGTTTACTAACAAAGGGAAAGATTTTTGTCATTTTTGTTGTTTTTTTTTTTAACGCGTAATGGCGGCGATCTGCGATTTTTTTTGCGGTACTGCGACATTGCGGCGGACAGATCGGACCCTTGACTGACATTTTTGACACTTTTGGGGTTACCAGTGACATTTCTACAGTAATCAGTGCTATACATATGCACTGTTACTGTAAAAATACACTGGCAGTGAAGGGGTTAACTTTATTTGGGAGGGAGGGGCTGTGTGTGTCCCTAGGGGCGTGATTCTTACTGTGATTGGCTGTGGCTCTAGCTGTAAGGACACTGATCAACGGATCTACATACTAGATCCGTGTGATCAGTGTCTTTACAGCGAGGAGAATGACAGGCAGCTTGTTTACACAAGCTGCCTGACATTCTCCCTCTCCCCCGACGATCGCCGAGTGGCCGGCGGACATCGGGTCCGCTGGTCACACGCGCGGGGGGGTCCGTGACCGCGCGGGAGCGCGCCTCCGCGGGCGCGCGCTCGCTCCCCAGACCCTCCCAGGCTAGTGACGTTAATTAACGTCACTCTGCCTGGCAGGGGCTGACCGCCGCAGTAAATCTACTTGCGGCGGTCAGCAAGCGGTTAAAGACCACAACATACAGGGGTATACAATGTACGGTTAACAGCAAACACACACATCATAGGTTGAACTGGATGGACTGATGTCTTTTTTCAACCTCACTAACTATGTAACTATGTAACAAGCTGAAGTTAGAAGCTGATTGGCTACCATGCACAGCTACACCAGATTTTGAGTGCTTCGGTTTTAGTAATTCAACCCCATTGTGCTGGACACCTAATTATCGCCTAGGCGAGGAGAGAGGAAATAAAAAGTAAAGCTGGCGGAACTAGTCAAACTTCAATCCATCTATGGCTGTTCCCCCCTCAACAGAAGTTTATCTAATGATTGATTGACTTCCCCTGAACGGGAATGTTGGAAAACTTTCATCCGATCAGCACCTGCAGCCAATTGGCTGCAGCGCTGATCAGTATATTCTGATGGCGGAGGAGTCTTCATATCAGAATACAATAACACAGCGGGGGGGATTCCTCTATCCATCCATACCTGCCAACTGTCCCTTTTTTCCTGGGACAGTCCCTGCAAATAGGAGCCTGTCCCAGGTCCCTGGAAGTGCCTGTTAATCGGGCTGCCCGTAAATGTTACGCAGAAGTAGTGCAGCTGAATGGTAGACTTATTCCAACTCTGCTACTGTGACCTTAAGTTTGAAATTCCCTTTTTTAATCTCCTGTAATTCTCTCTATATTGAGTAGACCCTATAATTGAATAAATAGGCGAGATTAATTATGCAGAGTGGGCGGAGCTTCAGGGAAGTGGGTGTGGTAATTGATACCTGTGCTGCAAAGTGTCCCTGGAAAATGTTCTTAAATGTTGGCAACTATGTCCATCTTTCCTGTGTGAATGCGGGAATCCGGTCCTTTATTATTTTTTTTTTGATCAGCCTGCCAGCTGATCGAAACAAAAAGGATCCATGTACCATGTAAAATTATTTACAGTAAACCCCCCTCCATTGCGGGGGTTACGTTCCGGACCCAGCCGCGAAAAGTGAAATTCCGCGAAATAGAAAAACCCTATTAAAATGCATTGTAGGCATGTTTATTTTACTGTCACTGTACGTGTAAAAGCATTTTAAGGTCTTTAAACACACTTTTAAAACAATAGAAACTCATTTAAACACATAAAAGATACTTAGAGACAGAGCAAGAGCTATGAAAAACACAAAAATCTTTCATTTTTAATGATTTATATAGTAAAATAACATTACAAAAAAAAACACGAATTACCGGGACCGCAAAAAGTGAACCGCGATGTAGCGGGGGATTACTGTATTGTTACATTTTTTTCCCACTTGTGTAAGAGGGAGGGGGAGGAAGCAAAGGAAATCTTATTCATGGGTGAAGATCCGCTTTACCAAACTGCAATTGTGTAAAGTGATGTCTTGGTAGAAGGAGGAGCTGGAGATCAGGACAGAACGCAGCTGCTGATAGGAGGGGGCTGTAAGAATGAGCATGTATTGTTCCAGCTGAGTCACAGAGACAGATCATGTGCTCACAGTCATGCACTCTATTTATCACTGCGGGACATGCATATTACTCAATAATCTGTCACAGGATACAATACATACCACAGGTATTTCCTCTACTAGACACCGCTGACCTTTGCCTCTGCAGCTCAGTGCATGCTGAGATTTATATTCCATCTGTATTGAAGGAGCAAAAATGACCTGTCTAGTGTGAATCAGGGCCAGCTCACGCCACAAAAATGTCCTTCAGATCGTTCCGGATGCGTTTCTGCATACGCATTTTTGATGCAATCCATTGCTTTTTTTGATTGCTTTTTTCCTCCTTTTTTTTTCCTTCCTCTTACTTTTGTTCACTGTACTGGGGTATGGAGTGTTTTTGATGCATTTTTGATGTGCGCCGGTACGGTTTTGATGCGCTTTACCGCATTCCAGTACGGTTCTGTGCAGGAAAAGTGCAGCATGTTCTGCTTTTTTTTTTTTTCTGGAACCAGAACGCACTGGAACGGGAAGCATTGGTGTGAACAATGCCATTGAAAACCAAGTAACCTACTTTCTACGCATTTTGGATGCAGGAAAAAAGCACTGGAACACGTGGTGCGAACTAGCACTTAAAGTGGATCCAAACCTTAACTGGAGACATTATTGCAGTTAACAACACATGCAGTCCAGTGAGGTTTTTTCTGCATCAAAAATGCATGGAAAGTAGGTTATATGGTTTCCAAAGGCATAGTCCACACCCAGAGATGTATAGTAACTAAGTAGAACTACTTCACTACTGTACTTAAGTACCGAAAGGCGGTATCTGTACTTTCCTAGAGTAGAATTTTTTTCTCCTACTTCCACTTTTACTTCATTACATTTTTTCAATGATTTCAATACTTCTACTCCGATATTTTTTTTTTGTGCTGCATAGTTACTCGTTACAATTATAAAAATTACCACTGCCAGAACAGTAGATGGCAGGTTTCATGAAGCTCAAAACATGTATTATCAGCGCATACGAAAATAAAAGCTACTGTATGTATAAATAAAAGATGCATTTGAAATAATAAAAAACAATATGATTTTCAAACTTTTGACTTTTTTTTTAATAACTACATAACACAGTACTTGTACTTTTACTTTCAGTACTTGAGTAGCAATTTATTTTTAAAAACTACTGGTAATTTTACTTTCTGTACTTGAGTAGCAAAATTTTTAAAAAAACTACTTGCAATACTTAAGTACAAAAAATGTTGTATACTTTAGTACTTCTACTCAAGTCACTTTTTGATCGAGCACTTGTACTTTTACTCAAGTATGGGTTTTGAGTACTTTATACAACTCTGTCCAGTGCGGTCAGTTCCAGGATGTTCCAGTTCCAGAAAAAAAAGTAGAACATGCTGCATTTTTCCTGCACTGGAACGTGGTAAAACACATAAAAAAATGCACCAAAATTCACTGGAACGCATAAAAAATGCACCGAACCTCAGAACATTGAAAAAAACAACCAAAAAAAAAAAAAAAGGAAGAAAAAAAGCAACTGGGATACATCTAGAAACACTTAAAAAAAGCGTTAAAAAACGTGTATGCAGAAACGCATTTAGAACAGATCTGGAGTACGTTTTTGTGGTGCGAACCAGCCATAAGGACCGATTCACACCACATATAGCCCAGGTGAGTTTTTTTCTGCATCAAAAATGCATGGAAAGTAGGTCATATGCTTTCCAATGGCATAGTTCACACCAGTGTGGTCTGTTCCAGGACGTTCCAGAAAAAAATAGTACAACATGCTGCATTTTTCCTGGACTGGACTGTACTGGAACGTGGTAAAACACATAAAAAAATGCACAGACAGCGGTGTGCAGCAGCACAGATCACCGACATGACACGTCCCCTCCTGAGTCACAGTGACAGTCTCTCTCAATGCCAGGTGGTCCCGTCAGTCCACCCAGTCCAAACAGCACTGACAATACTGCTCCCAGCTTGCCTTGCTTCAGTCCCACAGACAGCACACGAGGCTCGGGCTGCTCCGCTCAGATCCCTTACACTATGATGTCACATGACACGCTCAGGCACCACCTCCGCCAGACCCACGCCCCCAACGGTGTCACCCGAACACACTGTAGCAGGCACCTTTGGATGGTCTTGACTGTCAAGTGTCACAGCCATATTTTTTTACTGGCAACATTTTCCTGTCACTGGCATTTACTGGCAGGAGAAAAGTGCCCATTTTTACTGGCTGCCAATAAAAATACTGACGGTTGGCAACACTGCACCCGGCATCAGTAGCAGGCTCCCCACAGTCGTAAACAGCTCCACATCCAACACCTCAGTCCTCAGAAGAAAGGGGGGGGGGGGAAGCTGCTCACTATAAGGGCTCTTTCACACAGTCCGCTGTTGTGTGCGGAGACACAGCTGTCAGAGCCCCATACATCTCTATGGGGAAATCGGATGGGAACGGACTGTCTGTCTGTTCTCATCCGATCCGCTGGACGGATGGAAAATAGGGTTTCCATCCGTCCAGATTTGACGGATCGGATCGGATGTCAGTGGACATGTCTCCGCTGACATCCGATGCCCCATAGGGATGCATGGGGGGACCGTTCAGATCCGCCAAAAAAACGGACAGGTGGATCTGAACGGTCCGCCTGTGTGAAAGGGGCCTAAACGTTACGTTTATTGAAGCAAATCAATGCACCGACAAGTCCACCAGGTGCAAACCGGCTTTAATTTTCACTAATAACTGGAGCTTAATTGTGAAGCTTTTAAGCTCATACAGTTTTTAGACCACAATGCAGGAGATTTGTCTAAGCCCCCGAAACATGTTGAATGCTTAATCTCATGTCACCCTATTATGAAGTAATTAAAAATCATCTCAGACTCTGTGACCATTTATGTGGCACTCTTACTATATCTTCAACTTTTGGACTTTAGTAGTAGAGATGTCTTCCATGTGTGGTAGATAAAACAATCCTAGGATACCATGTGAACACATGAAGGCGTTCTTCCTCCTGCATGAATGCTGGGTTGAGGACAGGTGAAAGAATACTGGGAAGAAGGATTAGGAAGAGAATTATCCAGCTTCCTAGCATAGTCTGCTAAAGACTAACAGGCAGCTGTTGATGCGAGTGAACCGATGATAAGAAATGCAATGTTACTGCATTACAAGTAGAATTTAGGAAAAAAAAAAGTTATGTAGCATCAAGCCAAGTGAGTATGTTTATTTGGTAAGACCAAGTTCACTATTACCAGGGTCTAGGACAGTGAGAGCCTGAATGAGAGGGGTGATCTTTCATCCCTTAGGTACTGCAATAAAGAGCAGAAAAAGGGTGGTGATGGCCTCTTTGAGCCTGGAGACAAGGGTAGAAGAATTTTTTGTCATGTGGATGAGCTATGGCACACCCACTCAGAAAGCCCTTGCTGAATGTGGATATAGGTAGTGCTGTATTTTGGCCTAGGCCAACAAGGCCCAGGCCTAGGGCAGCACTTTGCAGGGGGGCAGCAAAAAAGCCGCCCCCCCCCTCCACCAGAGACTCTATTGGCCACTAGTTGCTAGAACCGCCTCTCTCATCCCCATCTCTCTCACCCCCTCTCTCTTTCTCTATCATCCCCCCTTCTCTCGCTCTCCTTTCACTCTCTCTCTCTCTCTCATCCCCCCTCTCTCATTCCCGCACTCTCTCCCCCCTCTCTCATCCCCCCACTCTCTCCCCCTCTCTCTCTCTCTCTCTCTCTCACCCCCCCTCTCTCTCTCTCTCTCTCTCTCACCCCTCTCTTTCTCTCTCTCACCCCCCTCTCTCTCTCTCATCCCCCCTCTCTCTCTCTCTCTCTCTCTCTCATCCGCCCTCTCTCTCTCACCCCCCCTCTCTCTCTTTGATTCTCCCCTCTCTTTCATCCCCCTTCACCCACCCTCTCTCTCTTCCTCCCTCCCTCACCCACCCTCTCTCTCTTTCATACACCCTCTCTTTCCCTCCCTCACCCACCACCCCTCTCTCTTTCTCGCCCCCTCTCACCCCCCGTGAGATCTCAGAGGTTCATGCTGGGACTTGTAGTCCTTCCGTTTTGGATGGAGTCACATCTGTTAAAAAAGGAGTGGGGAAAATTTACATGGGGGACGCCCAATTTTAGTCTTGCCTAGGGCAGCACAAAACAAAAATACACCACTGGGTATAGGTATAATGGAAAGGTTGGGTCCTATGGGTTCCCTAGTTATAAGTGTAGCAAGTTTTCCAGGCCCATGGCCTGATGTGGGTCTGCCATTAGTACCGGAATCCTCTCCAGCCCATGTGAGCTGAGTCCCCAGGTGTGACAACTGAAGCAGCGACAACTAGGCATCCTTGTTTGTGGTTTTTATTGGAATTAGAAGATGGGAGAAGGGAATGAGTGGGATACTCAAACTAATTACAATTGGGACTTTTACTCCTGAAATGCCTGTTGGCGCTTCCTTAACGCCAGCCGGCGCCAGCCAACGCTCACTGACACTGAGCACACTCTGTTGAAGAGAAGAAGTGCTGAATCCTCGACTTATAGGCCAGAAGATCCAAGACTGAGAACTGTAGAACTTCTGACACTGTTGTACTATGAAAGTCCCTGCATACTTTCCCCCGCCTGGCACAGCTTGAGGTAGTATATTGTAGAACTCTGTAAAGCTGTCACTTTAGCTGGCACGCTCTGTGCAATTCAGGGCCCAGACTGCAGGTGCCCCCTTTAACCTTGAACTCTTCAGGGTCCACTGACTATGTACCCCCTCTGTAGCTTCAGGGTCCTGAACCTAGGTACCCCCTTTACAGCTAGATGGCACTGGATCCCAAAACCTCTTCCGGAGTGGTCCCCTCTAACTTCAGGCAGACCCCCAGGGGCAATCCTCAGTACTCACGACCTGTGTAGGCTTTCCTGGGACTGGACCCCTCTCTCTCTCCGCAGGCTCTAGGCACACCGGATCCCCTCAGCTCAACTCAGAACTATCTGGATACTCAGGCGACACCCTGAGATGTCCACCTTCCTCAGACAGGAGGAGAGACAGCCGCACTCTCCTTCCTGGGACTCTGCTCCCGCCAAAGACACCGTGCCACACACTTCCCCCCAAACTTCTACCCACTCCCAGAATCCTTTGCAGCATAATCTGCCTTCTGGGGTAGTTACAAGCTGGGATGTGTCCCCTGATTGAGCTTCCCACACTGCCCTATGAGAATCCTCTCACAGGAGCCAATGGGGATACTTCTCCCCTCAGCAGGCACATCTGTAAGCCCTGACACCCTAGCTAAATAAATCACAGCCCTGCTGTTAGGCAGACAAGGCCCACTATACATTTACCTAGCACCTACCTGTAGGGTGCTACACCCACCCCACACCAAAATGAGTCAGGTCCCTCTGACTCTGAGGCAGCTGCCTCCTATCAAAATCTGCCAAAAATCATGAGTATCCCACAAACCTGGAAAGGGGGAAAATGGAAAAATGAATTTACAGAATGAATTAGCATGAAAAAATATATCTTTACAATCTGCTGTACATGTATATACACATTTTAAGGTGCATGAAAAAGGATGCACCCCCCACCAAATAAACTCACTTGGTGGGAAACAATGAAGAAACAGGCATTATAACATCCTGACTGTCTAACTCTAAGGTGGTCCCACCTGTATAGAGAAAAGGAAGCAAAAGTTAGTCAATCTCATCACATCACATAGAAATCACATCACATTTCTAACTTACTGAACAGTTGAATGGAAAGACCCTCCTCCAAATTTCAAGGGCAATCTTTCTACTCCCTCCCTGACTGCCTCTACCAACAGTGTCTTGACACGCCGGGGTCCTCCTTTAGCTTGAAAGAACTTGTCCCCTATATTTTTTCATTAAAATATTTCCTTGGTCAGTTGTGGTAGCCAGCCGGCCACACACATTTTCTTGTTAAGCCTCTCCTTGCTCCTCTTGCCACTGGTGAATACTGACAAATTTTCTTTCAGATATAGTACTCTGGATGAGGTACTTGAATATATTCCCCATTTTCATTTTTGACTCTGATGGACCAAGCTTGTCTGGAGCCATCTGGGCGGCGGACCTCCACCCTATCTATGTAGATGGAGCGCCCATAATACCACCGAACCTTGACCTTTTTGAATTTCTCTTGCAATCCTTCCTCCGGGGAATCTCGGTACAGCTTGGGGACAAAAAGATAAGTCCCAGATAAGTTCATCGCACCACCAGTCCCTGAACTTCCCCATTAATAGCATGACCTCCCTTGGAGCATAGGGGTAGTCATAGCCATACTCCAAGGCAACCTTTTTCTGCATCCACCGCTGCATTCTTGACAGTCTGGGGAGGGTTCTCCGGTTACCTCTCCCTGGTGGAGAAAATGGGGTATGTACCCTTTGGATCATTTCCTCAGAGGCAGTGTTCTGATCCTTGGCCCTAGCAATGTTTCCCGGCGGGGTGAGGTCTGGGACCCTTGTGACATAGGCCTCACAGAACTCCAATTGCTGAGCCAGTTCCCCTCTTTCAATAGCCTCCTTGGCTTCCTGGTCTAGGGGTGTAACAACTTCGGGACTTGGGGAGCTACTTCCAGTCTCTGATCCCCATTCCCATTCAGTCTCCTCAATGGATCCCCAGTCATCCATACCTTCTTCCACAGAGCCATGCTTCAGATAGAAGGATAGGGAGTCCACTCGAATGGGGCAATTTTCACCCTCACTGCTGACAGTGGAGGAAGACACCTGGGCAACTTCTATCTGGACAGGCTGGGGAATACTTATAGGGGCAGATTCCATGATGGCCCTGACTGACGGTGCTTCTGGCCAGGTCCCTACTGTTTGGGTGGACACGGATCCCCTCCCCAGGGAGCACTGCGACCGAATCCCCTTCCCGCAGACTGTAAGCCCACCAACTGCAGGCAGGGCCTCCATCTGCATTATCAGCCTGAAGATGCCTCTTCCTGCTCCGCGGAGGAACTTTGATTCGCTCCCGACACCTCCTGAGTGAGGCCTGTCTCCCACATAACTGCAAACTTCTTGGGATGGCCCTTGCTCTTCTCTGCCCTGAGAAGCAAATCACCGCATTGCCCACATTGAACCCATGCCTGCACCCTCAGAGTAATAGTGGCACATTGGGGACATACCACTCCCAGGAACTCGCGACCTCCTCCGGTGCACAACGTGAGTCCGCCGTCCGGCACCATCCGGGTACCGGTATCCCAAACTAGCGGGGGATCGGGCGGGTAGATCTGCTCTTGGCTCTCCACAGGGTTTTCGGCCATGGTGGTAGCCATAGCGGGAACACTCTTCGCTCCTCTGGTGAACGACATGCCTCCTTCTCCTACACGTGTCTCCCGCACGGCCTCGCCCGGAGGAGGGGATATTTATAGAGTCCCCTGGGTCGCTCCTGATTGGCCAGAAGTTCCCGCTACCTCCACCCATTCACCATTTTGGGCGGTGGCTCCTCCCTTTGGGTAGTTCGGCTCATGGCACGCTTTCCTGCGTGGTACTGTAACTCTTCCCCTGCCATGCTGCTGCGCTGCAAACACTTGGGAAGTAGCTGCAAAGCGGAGTATGTCACTTGCCAGACATACATCTGCCCACCTTAATTGCACTAGGGCCTCCACTGCGCTTTTCCTGCCTAAAGCCAGCCGCCCTCTCTTGCTCGGCAAGAGCAGCATTCCGCCACCGACTGCACGGTCGATACTCCTCTTCCTTGCCACACACGTGCAATTAACATCTTCCATACTGGCTCCGGGACTAGCTCCACGGCCCTCCTCAGCGTGGTTGACTACAATCCCCACAGTATGTGTGCACCAGCCATAAAGAATAAATGTCCCGCTGTCAGATGTACGGTCAACATTTTTCCACATAGCTTGCACCACCACCTGGCCCCTGGCACCGCTCTTCCCGTGCCCCTGGCCTCCATTTTCACTGTCCACACTAGGACCTCCGGCGTCCACTTCTCTGTCCTTCCCTGGACCCTTGATGCCATTTTCACTGTCCACACTAGGACTCCTTGCTATCAGGCAGTTGCTGCATTCACTCATCCTGACACACTTGTCTCCTGCTTTCTACTTCTTGACAGCAGAGTACATCTCATAATCCATATGAAGAGTCTTGGTCACTTTACAGTCTTTCTTGGAGCATTTGCTTTGCCACAAGCATCCCTCTCTGTGGGCCTCTAGCCTCAGTCCACTCTCCATGCCTCCCACAGTTGCAGTCTCACACCCGGCCTGATGCTGATGTAGCAGTTCCTGGACACAAAAATTGATTTTTTGGACTTTCTTGTGCCATTGCCAATGGAAACTGGCCCAGTAGCTAATGGCAATATCCCGGACGAGCCCCCAAATATAGCAAGTTTTCCAGGCCTATGTCCTGATGTGGGTCTGCCATTAGTACCGGAATCCTCTCCAGCCCATGTGAGCTGAGTCCCCAGGTGTGACAACTTGTCAGGCTTATTGGGTAGAGTAAATAAAAGAAAAATTGAATTTTGGCATAGTCATATATAGATATTCTATTTTACATAGAAATGTTGAGCAGTGGCATCCATGTTGTAGAAGGTCACTAAAAGTTCAAACCTCCTTTTAGAAAAAGTGCCTATTCAACAGGTTTGCCCAAGACATGCTGTGTTGACCTAAGGTAATAAATAAATAGTCTGTTGACTTTCCTTAGATATAAGTCTAAGACGCTATACAAAGGTATCTTATCTGTGTGTGGGGCCATAAACCTTAGTCAGTATTTTCTATGCTTAAACCCATTTAAAAATAAGATTTACAGATACGTTATAATCTTATATGTAACATAATATTAACAATGAAATATATATATATATATATATATATATATATATATATATATATATATATATATAACTAACATGCATAGATATGTAGAAAACCGTTATATATTATAATTGTTTCATCCTGGCTAAAGAAAGTTATACTGATATTGATGACTCATCTTTGTATGTCGAGAAAGATAGACTTAATGTTAAACATTTGTAAATTGTAAGTTGTAGAAAGCATCATAACATTTTGTTTGACCTTGCTAGGCTCTAGGAAGTCTGAGATGGTAAGCTCTTTGTCAATATAAGGTTCAAAGTTTATTTGTAGGCAAATAATGCTGTCATAATGAACCTAAGAGCAATGCAATATTGCCATCTCTGGTGACTGACTGCTACTAGTTGAAGTCTTAGGTTAAAAAGTCATTTCTAATATATATAGATATATATATTAAATAAGATATATTAAATATTAAAATGGTGTTGCCAGATTTAATCTTTATTCAGATACCTGGTGGATATTAAATGGACATGTAATAGATGAGAGCATGGATACATTTTATGTTGTTTTATGATACTCTTAAATATGGAGATATCATCATTTAATTTTAATATACTGGTTGACCAAGAGGTGTCACCCAATGACATCACCAGTTAATGAATAAGATGTTCCAACCAATGGGGATCATGTTACTCCCTCTGGGTTTAACTTATGGTAATTTTAATAGTCCTTTGTTCTATACCATATAAAAAGGCAACCCCAGATGAGAGAGGGACACACATCACATGACATTTGCCCAACATACATCACACATACAATACACACGCTACTAAAGCTATGCATAGACTCATCTATACAGACTCCATTTTGCTCCATCATGTATCTGAAACTTTGAGGGACGACAAATGAAACTCCTCCCTAATTGGCCACCATCTTGGAAATGCAGCCATCTTAAGGACTCTGGTAACGACCATTCTAAGCTAGCAGCCATTTTAAATATGGTAAATATGCCTTGCTAATTATTTGATTATTATTCAATATTGTTTATGTACTTCCTTAAATGTTTTACATTTCATGCTAAAGGGTAACGAGAGTACAATCCCAGCCATATAAACCATATGTAGATTTTTCTCTAAAAAGCTGATTTTTGTTTTTATAACATTTTTATAAATATCAGATTTAGCGCATATTGGCGTATTAGTCCCACGTTTTGCATAGCCTATTCTCGCTTCATCTGCAGTGGAGTGACTATCAGACTGTGCATTGCACAGACAATTGTGGTCTGATTATATAGAACATTCATTTATGGTTTATACTATGCCTGGAGAAAACGTAATCTTGCTTTATTTTTACTTTCATTATTGAGCTACACATCACATTGAATTTATTGTTTGAAGTTCATATTTTATGTAAAGTTCTCTTTTTGTGTCATCTCAAGTTTGATTATTTATCGTGATTACATGTCTCGTGAATAAATATTATATATTCCATACTGTAGACTGTTTTCACTAAGATTGGTATATGCTTTTAAAAAGAAATCAATAAATAGAATTCGCTACATATTGATTTGTGGAAATAAGTGAGATTCTCCTTCCGCACAGATCTTTGCTTATTGACATAAATAGACACTGTTATATTCAAAGCAGTATAAACATTCTGACATAATGGAGGCGGCCCAGCGAGATATTATTAATTTCGATCATAATGGAGGCGGCCCAGCGAGATATTATTAATTTCTTACAAACTGAAGCAGCGACAACTAGGCATCCTTGTTTGTGTTTTTTTTTAGAATTAGGGGATGGGAGAAGGGAATGAGTGGGATACTCCTTGCGGTTCAAACTAATTACAATTGGGACTTTTACTCCTGAAATGCCCGTTGGCGCTTCTGTGACGCCAGCCGGTGCAAGCCAACGCTCACTGACACTGAGAACACTCTGTAGAACAGAAGAAGTGCTAAATCCTCGACTTATAGTCCAGAAGATCCAAGACTGAGAACTGTAGAACCTCTGACACTGTTGTACTATGAAAGTCATTGCATACTTTCCCTCGCCTGGCACTGCTTGAGGTAGTATAATGTAGAACTCTGTATAGCTTTCACTTTAACTGGCATGCTCTGTGCAATTCAGGGCCCAGACTGCAGGTGCCCCCTTTGACCTTGAACTCTTCCGGGTCCACTGACTATGTACCCCCTTTGTAGCTTCAGGGTCCTCAACCTAGGTACCCCCTTTACAGCTAGCTGACTCTGGATCCCAAAACCTCTTCCAGAGTGGTCCCCTCTAACTTCAGGCAGACCCCCAGGGGCAATCCTCAGTACTCACGACCTGTGTAGGCTTTCCTTGGACTGGACCCCTCTCTGTCCCTGCAGGCTCTAGGCACACCGGATCCCCTCAGCTCAACTCAGAACTATCTGGATACTCAGGCGACACCCTGAGACGTCCACCTTCCTCAGACAGGAGGAGAGACAGCCGCACTCTCCTTCCTGGGACACTGCTCCCACCAAAGACACAGTGCCACGCACTTCCCCCCAAACTTATACCCACTCCCAGAATCCTTTGCAGCATAATCTGCCTTCTGGGGCAGTTAAAAGCTGGGATGTGTCCCCTGATTGGGCTTCCCACACTGCCCTATGAGAATCCTCTCACAGGAGCCAATGGGGATACTTCTCCCCTCAGCAGGCACATCTGGAAGCCCTGACACCCTAGCTAAATAAATCACAGCCCTGCTGTTAGGCAGACAAGGCCCACTATACATTTATCTAGCACCTACCTGTAGGGTGCTACATAAGTAGTATTATCTCTAAAATTCTTTCCTCTAAGGGGCTTTGTGGCTTTAAAATAGAATCAACAGTTAGCACATAATGGGGTCATAGTACTCATTTGAATACATAATTGCATGCGGTAAATTATGTCCAATTCACAAAAAAAAAAAATAACGATTATGCGTTATTTATGTAGCACTGCCCCCTTGAGGACTGCTTTATTGTTCACCTTGGGATTAGCTACGACATGGTGCACTGCTTGACAGCTATTTTCACATAAAAGATTCAGACATGTTACATGGTTACCTCCTAAAAACTAGGGACATTAATGTTTGACTCAGCATAGGAAACAATTACCTTTTTGGGAATTTGTCTCAGCATCAGGGCCCATGTCCTCTGTTTCTTCATCCAATGTGGATGGATCAGCCACTGTCGATTCCCTTCTCCTCATCTTTTATCGTTCTTTTATTTTCATTTTTCGTTTTTGCCCTATTTAGGTAAAAAAAATCATATGGAACAAATATGAGTTTGCAAAGAAAATTCTTTGCAAAAAAGAAAATTCTTTGCAAAAAAAATGCGTATATAGTTTACTGTGGATTCCTGTCTTTTAATGTAATATAAAAATAAATCATCAATATATCAATAAAATCAAGACATGACCAATAAAAAATAAAAAAGTACAGTTTTCATATACATTAGTATCTATACATCTATACAACATACACCAAATATACCCAATACATATTGCTTTAAAAAAAAATGTTGCTTACTTTTTTTCAGGATATGATGGATGTGACCTAGCTGTTCTTGCTCCCGATGTTTAAGATCTGACCATCTTTTTCTTATTTGGTCCTTTGATCGATCCACCCCATAAATCTTGTTTAAAGCTGAGATCACCTTATCCAGAATTCTGTCTTTTCTGGAGTTGGGCCTTTCATAATTCTGCAGCCTGCCATCATAGTAATTTTTTTCTAGTATGGCCACCATCTCCACCATTTGACCCTTGCTCATAGGTGTGGTTTTTGCTTTTTTCTTCACCCAACCACTGCGGCCTTCACTGGAACTCCGCGATTCCGCCATCTCCTCCACGAATCTTCCGCCGACTCACATGTGTGTGTGTCGCATGCAGCTTAATATTCGGCAAGTACACGCCCCTGCGTCAGCGCGCTACTGGAGGCGGAGTTGACGCATGCGCTGTATTTAAAGGACGCCAGATCATTCGCTCGCCGATTCGCCATCGGACAGATCATTTCGAGGAGCACGATCGATCGGCGAACCACGATTCTTCAGCACAAACAAAGGTACGACTTTTGATTCAAAAGCAGGTGTTTTGGGCCCTATACAGCTTATATTGGGCCTATCTTTATTATGTGACAAAATACAAGATCTTTGCCTATGTTTTGTGTTGTGTTGTGTCTTGCAGGCATATACATCATAATGGTAGATAAATTTACCTCTCCAGAATTTTTGCAAACATTCATTGATGAATACCGCAAATTGCCTTGTTTGTGGAAGGTCAAGAGTATGGATTACTCAAACAAGCAAATGAAAAGTGAGGGATATCAAAAATTGGCGGAGTTATGCAAACCGATTTGCCCTAATGCTGACATCAATTATGTCAAAGGCAAAATCGGAAACTTCCGCACCACCTACAAAAGGGAGCTAAACAAAATAAAAAAGTCGGAAGAAGTCAGGAGCTGGTACCAAGGACATCTACATCCCAAGGCTCTGGTATTTCGAGAGCCTGCGGTTCCTGACGGAACATGTCAAATCCAGGCCTTCCCTGTTGACGCTCGCTTCCACTTTGGCAGAGGGCTCATGTGGTGCAAGCCAGGAGGAAGATATCCTGGAGCCAAACTTGACACAGGTATAGCATTTCACAATATATTGTCTGCAATAAAGATAATGATGCCATAAAAATATTATCAAGACAATAATTCACCCTTATGTAAAGTCTGCTATTTGGTTAAAATAATCCAACAAACATGACTTTTTATATACACTATAACATTATAATAAATTGTTAATTTCATCAACAGGAAAGTGTCAGTGTGGAGGAGGCAAGTGCCAGCCAGGAGTCTGTGGAGCCGTCTGTATCCAGCCAACCTCCTCTAAAACGCAGAATGAAAATTAAAAATTTGGAGGAGATAACGACAGCTTTTCTGAGCCAGGCCTCTATAGCCCTCAAGAGGAAGCCAGATGAGGAAGAGTCATTTGGCTCTCTGACTACCAACAAATTGCACCAAATGAATGTGTAGCAGCGGCGAAGGGCAGAGCTCCTCATCCTCCAGGTGCTCAATAGAGGGGTGTTGAGCACACCCACCTCTCTGATTTTAAACCACCCCCTCCACCACAGCAACCACAGCCACCACCTCCACCACAGCCACAAATGCCACATGGCAGTCAGTGGCAATATGCCCCTGATCCCCACCTACCCCCATGGTCACATGACTATACTTATTCCCAGTTATAAATGACACAAATTTTTAACATGTTTTTTCTGTTACCCCTTTTTCCCTTTTTATTTATTTATAGTTTATATGAGGAGGAAATGCCCCTTTTTTTTTTAATAAGGAGAGTATATCTATATTTATGTTGGAATTTCTTTATTTATAAAATAAATATAATGATAAACAAACTACCGTATTTATCGGCGTATAACACGCACTTTTTCCTCCTAAAAATGGAGGAAAAAGTAGCAGTGCGTGTTATACGCCGATATGGAAAAAAAAAAAGTCCAGGAAGCAGCGCTCTGAGGTAGAAGGGGGCGGGCGGGGCCGAGGAGAAGGAAGGACGCACTGTCATCGGAAGTCCCGCCTCCTATGCCGACGTCTATCATAGGCGCCGGGACTTCCCATGACCGCGCGTGCGTCCTTCCATCTCCTCGGCCCCGCCCGCCCCCTTCTACCTCACGGCGCTGCTTCCTGGACTTTCAAAAAAGTGATTCACATAGTGTAACTGGCGCTGGCGAGGCTGCAATTATGGGCATAGCGCTGGCGAGGCTGCAACTATGGGCATAGCGCTGGCGAGACTGCAAGTATGGGCACAGCGCTGGTGAGGCTGCAAGTATGGGCACAGCGCTGGTGAGGCTACAACTATGGGCATAGCGCTGGCGAGGCTGCAAGTATGGGCACAGCGCTGGCGAGGCTGCAAGTATGGGCACAGCGCTGGCGAGGCTGCAAGTATGGGCACTGCGCTGGTGAGGCTGCAAGTATGGGCACTGCGCTGGCGAGGCTGCAATGATGGACACTGCGCTGGCGAGGCTGCAATGATGGACACTGCGCTGGCAAGGCTGCATTTGTGGGCACTGCGCTGATGAGGAGGCTGCATTCGTGGGCACTTAAAAAAAATGTTCAAAGCTGTTTATTTTAAATTTAAGCTTTTTTCCTGAAAGTTCTCTCCTAAAATTTAGGTTCGTGTTATCCTTTTAGGTGCGTGTTATCATTTATTTAAAATTTCAGCTTTTTTCCTGAAAGTTCTCTCCTAAAATTTAGGCGCGTGTTATACGCCGATAAATACGGTACTTGCCTATCTTTATTTTTTAATATTTAGCATATTGGGAGTAAGCAGCAATATATGTTTTATACATTCATTTCAAAAAGAATAAAGGGACACATCAATAGTTAGATATTTGCAGTCATAAAACAAAGAAAATGGTGGAGTTTTAACAATTATTTTTTAAAAATACATGCACCATATAGAATAGCCAAATCCTTATCATCATCATAACAGAACACACGCCTCTTTAATTGTAAAGTATAGAATTATGAGCAGCAGCTTCCTTCTTCTCACATTTACCAAGATGAGCATGTGCTCCGCATTTCATATATTTTTTTGACTGCCGCGAGACAAAAGTTCTTTCTTGATACAATGGCTAGTTTTCTTCAGAATATTCTTCCGGGTTGTTATTTGCTTCCGATCATGCGTGTTCCGATTAGTAGATTTTTGTCTGACGAAATCTGTACTGACTGACGGAAAATCGAACGTTGTGTTGACTGCCGACAAAAATGTTATGGCCTGCACACCAGATTTTTTTCGGCCGAAAAGTCGGAGTCGGTTGTCGGAAGCATCAGAGCTACAGAGGACGCCGTTATTGGACGGCGAAACGCGTCTAGCGATTGGCTGAGCGGACCTGACGTCACTTCCGGCCGGTGAGACGCACGCTGCGAGAGCAGCAAGCCACCGAGCCGTGCTTTCATGTCGCCCATTTGTGATATATGTTTGTAAGTACATTTCCTTATCTTGAATAAACTTTAAGAGAAACGTACTTCACTATGTTTGGCCTTTGTTTTATGCCTGAGGGAACTTGGAGTATACACTAAGGACCAGTACAAGGATCGATTCCAACACATCGGTGTGTCCAAGCTGGCAAGGCAAGCTGCTATTTCATGACTGAACTGCAGATGACCGAGCGATTTGTGGTGAGTAGTAGACTACCACAAGGGGGTGAGCACCCGGATTGATTCAGTGGAACACCATTATTTCACACTTTGAGGGATATATATGGACTTTTTTCACCTATGATCACAGCTATATTTATATATTTATATTTTTATTCTTTATGTGATTAGCATAATATTCATGGACTTTTAACAGTATGTTCTAATTAATTTTAGCATGATTGTTTAAACATATTGTGTGATTCACACATCTTGTATTTGCACATTGTTGCACTTTTGCACGTATTGATAATTTTTGCACAATTTTATATTTGTTTTTAAATAGCAGCGCTGCAACACTGGTAGTATATTTATTTAGCCCCGGTTCACACTAGGGCGACCTGTGAGGCGACCTGGTCGCCTCACAGGTCGCCTCCCATAGGGAAGCTACGGACCCGTTCTAATAGGAGCGACACAAGTCGCTCCGACCTAGAAAAAGGGTCCGGAGCTTCTTTGGGGCGACCAGGAGGCGACCGCCATAGACTTCAATGTTATGAAGTCTGTGGCGGCCGCTCCGAGGTCGCGGCGCGCTGCTCGCACCGCGATCTCGGAGGTCGCCCCTGAAAGTAGCGTCGCGCCAGTGTGAACCGGCGCTTAAAGGCACATGCACTTTAATTTGCAGCTAGCAGCTATTGCACAGACACTTTAGATTGTTAGTTATAATTTATATATTTATTCATTCACTTAGTCACACCATAAGCGCAAGGTTTCTTTTACCGTTTTACATCATGCTAACAAGTCGAAAATTGGCGGATCGGTCGTAGGACGAAAATTCCCTGCCGATTTTCGACGCGTGTGTACGAGGCTTAAGACTGGGATGCCATTAAAATTCATGTGCGTGTAAAGTGAGGTGTCCCAATACTTTTGGTAATATAGTGTATTTCAAGGGTTCCTCAATGTTGAAAAGGTTGAGAAAGAATGCTCCACACATTTTTCAGTTTTCCATGGAACAATAGGTGGTAACCCTAGTAAGTCTACGCGGCTGGAATTTGATTAGCTTGTTTGGTGGTCTCTCTTACTACCTTTGTTTGATAAGTTGGGTTGATTTGACAGATCCGATCTCAAACAAAATCTTTCTGTGTGTGGCCAGCTTAATAATGAGAATTTTCATTCATCCTTATATCGGTTAAACTCGTTTCTGCTGTTATTCATCACCAGACAAGACAAAGCTATTGGGTCGCTCCTCCCTTGTGCTCTATTATTGGAGGAGCCATGTGCCACTGTATGTGAGATTTGTCAGCTCCAGCTGTCAGCTGTGCCTCAAACTTCAGCCTGACCCTGCAGCTTTTTCCCTGTGAAGCCATGGCATCAAGTGAGGACGATGGGTCTGTGGAGGAGAAGGAAAACACCAAAAAAAAGCAGATTGGCGCGGTGGCCACAGCATGGCTCACTTTTTACAACATTGCCATGACCGCAGGGTACGTACCGCATTTTTTCACATTTTGCACTATGATATAACACCTGTACAAATCCTTTGCCTTCTCTCTGATTATAATGCATTCTACAGATCAAATTTTTTTTTTTTTACAGTTTACTTTTTTCTTTTATTATATTCTGTCATTGTAAATTCTTTACGCATCAATAAAAGTCGCATATAAAAACAGGGGGGAAAAAAACAACATATTTAGTTTATTAAGGTATTCAACTAAATGAAAATTTTGGAACTTTCCAAAAGTTTTTTAGAATATTTTATGAAACTGTGTTGTTGCTTTTCGGGAAAGATGGATTGCGTTATAAAAATGTGACAATCAAAGGGCATTTAACACAAACTGTGCCAGCCGTTATCAATCTTCTAGGTTGTTTGACATTTTATTGATTAAGAGAATTTCTTGAGAAATGGAAAGGTAGCCAAGGAATGGTGAATGAACAGCAATTAGTTCTGTGTTCATGCGACTTGCATTGCCTAATAGGGTTCATTACAGCAGCTGTGTCACCATACTGCCGCTCTGTGTGGTTAAGTATAGCATAAGAAGCCAGTGGGCGGGGAAAGTGCTTCCCTCGGCACATTTTACAGTAACACAAGCATGTAGCCCTCAACATAGCTGTACCTTCACAGTGCAGTACTGCTAAAATAAGGGAGCCGGCCATAGCTTCTGCATTATATTTAGTGCATAGATCCCACCGGAATGATTTGCTTTCCATCAAAGCTAAACTCCAGGCAAATATAAAATACTCAAATGAATGCAGCTTTGTATTGGTACACGATTTAATGTAAGTTTTAAAATGCAAGCAGTGTACATACCAGAGATTTCAGCCTCTTGCAGTCCCTGTATAGCAGAGCTCAGACTGGAAGAGGGAGAAGCAGCACAAGGAGCCAATCATTTTTGCTTCAGTGCTCATGTGCTAACAGTAGAAATGCTTATTGGAGGAGAGAGCAGAGTTACGGAAAGGTGAGCTCATTGGTCTGCTGCTTCTCCTTTCACTGCCCAGTCACACTCTAGGGGGGGGGGGGGAGGGCCTGTCAGGACTGGCACTAGACATTGTGCTGCCTGGGTCTAAGAATAAAATGCTGCCCCCCCCCCCAAAAAAAAAACATACCCAACAAAAGGCCCTCACGTCCATTATATAAATATAAAATTTAAAAAATTTTATATATACTGTTTTTCTTATTTCATAACTCACCAGACTGGTCCACCAAACACCACTGTCTGTCCTCAGTCCTCCTGTCACTCCTGTGTCTGCCACCGCCCTAGAAGGTCCAGCCTGCCCTGCGTGAGATGGAGTGCGCTGAGGTATGATGTCATTGCACAAACCACGATCGCGCGAGGGATGTTCCCCCGAGGAGACACTCCGCCTCCTAATACTCATCAGTTTGCGCTACAGGCGGCAGTATGAGATGGGGAAATGCCGCTGGTAACGAGCCGCAAACTGGTGACACACAAAACTGCTGGAAAAAAATCTTGGAAGTCAATGTTCTGCCTGGGTCTAATGGATATTTTCTGCCTGGGTCCAATGGACCCAGTGGGACCCATTGTAGGGCCGGCCCTGGGACCTGTAAGTATAAGAGCCCTTTCACACTTAGGCGCTTGAAAGCTGCCCATTAAACTCTGAGTGCTTTTGAGGTGCTTTTGAGGTGCTTTTGTGGCTGATACAAAATGTGGTCTCCTGCCATAGGTATGCGCAGGGGGTGTGCCAGATTTGCCTGGGCACACCTTAATCACTATGTATTGTGCCGATTCACCCTACTGCCCAGGCTCCCCTACCCCGCACTGCTGCTGGCTTCCCTCCTCTACCCCCGGCTGCTGCAGTTGTAGTTTGGGGATGGAAAGTGGGGGAAGGGGCTAGTAAATATGTAATTTACCAACCCCTTCCTTTTCTAAATGAACACAGTGAACAGACTCGCTCACTGTGTCCACTCCTAACTAAAGCAAGGTAAACTGTGTTTACTATGCTTCAGTTTGTGAATAAAAAGGAAGCCACTCAGCACAGAGCACTTACTATTCATTCACTGTCTAGTGCAGCTGAGGCTGCAGAGAAAGACATGCGTGTTTGCGCTTCGGGGTGTACACCCTAATACACCCGTACGCGTTACGTCCTATGGGACTTCGCCAGCGGGGGTCCCGTAGGACGTAACGTGTACGGGAGGTGGAGCCTAGTGATGTCACCTGCTGCTGTCTCGTGGGCCGAAGGAGTGAGCATCGGCTCCCGGCTCATTCTATTCATTGCTGTAACCTGAAGGATTATCCTGTAAGTGTGTTATTATACTAATAAATGTGGAAGTTTAATACGGTATACACTTAGATCTCCTCTTTTGTGTCTTGATTGATGCACTGGGATTCCATTGGAGACGTGGAGGTTCTACAGCTCACCAAATTGGAGGCTATCGATTTCTGGACAACCCTACATGATTATTATCTGAGCCTGTTTGACCCACTGGTGACACAGGGGTCACACATTGAGGTGAACACAATAGAGTGCTTCTTGGTGAAGGGATTATCACCGTTTGTGAACATCTTTCCGGCACCGTGTTGTGGTCTCCAGCTACCAGTTATTAGGACTCTGAGTTTTAGAATGGACTTTTTAGATACATTTTTTGCTCTGCACTATTTTTCCTATTATATACTTTCCTATTGGGCAAAAAATATATAAAAAAAAGCATCAAAAATGCATCACTTGCGTTTTTGGTGCAGATCCATTGAAGTCTATTACACGCAAAACACAATCTGCTGTGGGGAAAAAAAGCCCTTGCCCCTTTCCAAAAAGGAGGGTTCTAGCCTTCCCACACTACTAATACTATTAACCACTTTAGAACCGCTCACAGTAATACTACTGCGGCAGAGTGGCTCGTTATCGTCCAGCGACGTAGTATTAACGTCGTTAGACACTCCCCCTTCTGGGAGGCTCGCTCCCGCTGTTTTCATTCACAGCGGGAGTCGGGCCAGGGGAGGAGCAGCGGCGATCGCCGCTGCTCTTACCCGATCGTCGGGGATCTAGTGTGGAGATCCGCCCGCTGTGTGTAAACACAGCGGGCGGATCTCCATAGTGACAGGGAGTGACAGATCGGACTGTTCAGCATAGCTGGACATCCGATCTGTCCATGACTCACAAGGTCACCTCCCCCCCTACACGTCAGTAAGCACCAGGCATACATTAACCCCTCCCTCTCCAATAAAATTAACCCCTTCCCTGCCAGTGTCATTTTTACAGTAACAGTGCATATATATAGCACTGATTACTGCAGTAATGTCACTGGTACCCCCAAAAGTGTCAAAAATGTCAGTCAAGGGTCCGATCTGTCCGCCACAATGTCGCAGTCCCGCAAAAAAAAACGCAGATCGCCGCCATTACGCGTTAAAAAAAAAACACCAAAAATGACAGAAATCTTTCCCTTTGTTAGTAAACGCAATAACTTTTGCGCAAACCAATCAAAATACGCTTATTGCGATTTTTTTTACCAAACATATGTAGCATAAAACAAATTGGCCAAAAATTTTTAAAAAAATTGGTTTTTACATCTTTTTTGGGGGGAATTTCATATAAAAAAATTTAAAAATATTGTTATTTTTTCAAAATAAACGCTCTTTTTTTGTTTATAGCGCAAAAAGTAAAAATCGCACAGGTGATCAAATACCACCAAAAGAAAGCTCTGTTTGTGGGAAAAAAAGGACGTAAATTTCGTTTGGGTACGGCGTCGCACGACCGCGCAATTGTCAGTTGAAGTCGCACAGCGCCGAATCGCAAAAAGTGGCCTGGACGGAAGACAGCAAAATCCTCCGGTGGTAAAGTGGTTAATAAAATATGATAATAAAATTTGCTTTTTTTGTCATTGTGTCCCTGTTGGAAAAATGTCCCCTCTCTTTCTGTGTTGGGGACAATGTTCTCACCGAAACAGGAAGTAAGGAAAAACGTCCCAAATGAGACAAAAAAAAGTTTACATTTTTTTCTTCCATTAGGCTTGGGGTCTAGGTCTAGGTCTATCAGAGATACTGTTAACTTTTATTGATACTAACAGATTTTATATTATCTATGCAGATTATTGGATAACAATGAGAAGATGATTGGTTGCAATTTTCAAAGTGCAGTTGTGCCAGAGCTTAGTAAATAAGCAGAAGCTCTGCTGACTTCCATCATCCAACAGGGGCTGACTGGCAATTTTTCGGCCTAGGGGGCAAGTACAATCCAGAGGCCCATGGTGCAATGACTCAGCCCCCCCTCCCACTTTCCCTCTTCACAGCCTCCTTCTGACCCCCATTCCAGGCTGAAGCTCCGCTCCAGGTACTCTCTACCCAGCCGATCCAGCAGGGGGTGGTTTGGGGGAGCTGGGACAGCTTGGTTGGGGCTGGCCAGGGGAGAGTTTCCAGTGGGGAATGGAACTGGCTTCTGCTCAGACACAGTTTACACCATCCATGCTGGGGAGGGGGTCTGCGCTCTGTCCTTGTCTTCATCCCGCACTCAGTAGTTCAGCTGCGGGGATTTTTTACTTCTCTTCACCAGGAATCATTTAGGCATGTCTGTGGCAGAAGCGGTGCAGCCTTTTAACAGGAAATCAAAGCGGCCCAGGGGGCAATTGCCCCCCTGCCCCCTGGCCCAGTTCTCCCCTGTCATCTAATCATGTGCAAGCAATTTTTCTTTTCCTTGCACATGATTGGGTATTCTTTGAAAAGTGAAGCTTTACCCCATTTACTAAGCTCTGGAGCAACTGCACTTGCAGAGTGCAACTTCACTTTGGAAAGTGCACAGTCTATTTGCCTTTAGTAAATTCCCCCTATGTATTCTCCCAGGCATTTCTATACATGGCACCCATAGACACCAGCTTCCCTATTTACAGTGCCTTGAAAAAGAATTCATACCCCTTGAAATGTTCCACATTTTGTCCTTTTACAACCAAAATGAAAATGTATTTTATTGGGATTTTATGTGATAGACCAACACTTTGGAGTTGATTTACTAAAGACAAATAGGCTGTGCATTTTGCAAAGTGCAGTTGCACTCTGGAAGTACAGTTGCTCCAGAGCTTAGTAAATGAGCAGAAGTTCTGTTGACTTTCATCATCCAATCATGTGCAAGCATAAATGCTGTTTTGTTTTTTGTTTTTTTCCCTGGCATGTTTTGGGTATTATTTGCAAAGTGAAGCTTCCCTCATTTACTAAGATTTGCAGCAACTGCACTTAGCAAAGTGCACAATCTATTTGCATTTAGTAAATCAACTCCTTTGTGTTGGTCTATCACATAAAATTCCTATAAAATATATTTACATTTGTGGTTGTAACATGACAAAATTTGGAAAATTTCAAGGGGTATGAATACTTTTTCAAGGAACTGTATAAATAAAGTTTGTCACTGACTGTCTGCCACCTTCCTGCCTGTAACCAAACTGCCATAGTCATGGTGTTTATTTATTAAAAATAAAGAAAATATATCTTTGTCACCCATAGCAACCAGTCAGATTCCATCTATTTTCTTTTTTCAGAGTAGTGAATGAAAGAAAGGATCTGATTGGTTGTAAAAACAACAAAGACACTATTCTTCACTATTAATCCTGTTTGATTACAAAGAGTGTTGGCTCCATGGACTGCTGGTTAGTGACCCCGATCACATTTCAGCTTTGTTATGTAAGTAATTATATCAGTCACATTCCCTGTGGAGGACACTCAGCCGCTTACATCAGTCACTGCCAGCCACACTGCACATTTCTTCTCTATTGATCAGATATGGGATTCCTTTACTTTATTATCACATTCATTTGGGAGTTCAAGTCAGTTTTTCAGTTGTAAACAAAAGGATTGATCAATCAGCATTGTTTCAATCACCGATTCATCATTAGATTGGATTGGAAATGGCTTATAAAGATGTAAATGGTCAAATAGTCCTAATCAAAAGAATCATAGGGCAAAATGATTAACATTTAGCCTGGGTTCACACACATGTGATGCAGGAACCAGCGAGTTTCTAGTGCGGGTTCCCGCATCGCATCTCCCTTGCAGGCAGTTCACACTGCCCTCTGCCAACCGCTGCGGGTGTCAATACAAAGTTAAGGCCCCCCCCCCCCGCCCCCTGATCGGTTCACAGATCACAGTGCGAACTGTGGATTCCGACAGGAATTGGATCGCATGCGTGCGACGAGTTTCAGCGTCCTTTTTGATGAAACGTGTCGAGTCTGGCGTTTGGTATTGCCGTCTCGCTGCTGAGCGATTCCGGGTCGCCAGCAGCAACCCATGTAAGTTCATATTGTTTTTTTTTTTTTGCACGTGATGTGTATTTTATTTATGGAATAAACCTTACTACACTATGAATGCACTTCTGGGCTCTGGGTGAGCTTATTTATTCAAAAAACTCTCCTGCACTCAAGTGGTATATGATGAGGGAAGGATTATTGTTTAATGGTCTTTGTTGGCATCGCTTATGGTCTTCCCGCCCCCTCAAGACCAAGGGTATCCAATAAACACTCAAAAACAACAAGAGAGGGGCGCACCGACCTTGTGCATTACCACTAAAAAGGTTTATTAAAATTCCAAAATAATATACGTTATACTTACAAACAATTGTAGATAGCACACATGTAAACATGATCAGACAAAAGATCTCCAAGGTACCCAAAGCACTCCACAGTGCTGGATAGCGTGCTAGTGTCGACACGAATCTGCTATGGCTGACTCGGTTCAAGGGCAAAGCCCCCTTCCTCAGAGCCAATGAGTGCTGCTAGCTTATTTATTCTCAGTGGAATCCTGGTAAGATGGAGTGGCGGAAGCGATCCACTGTGGGATTTCCAGAAGGACTTCCATATGTGTTTGAGGCTTACTTGCTGCTGTAACAGCAGCTGCTCTATTCGGTGAATTTGCAGTCTTTCCATTGGTGGCGGTACATTTGATTGGACACCGTTGCCTTGCTGTTTGCCAACTGGATTGGTGATTTTATTATAGACTATCATTTGTTCTATGGAATTATTTTACATGGACTCTTTGTTTAATCCTAAATACATTTTTTTACGTGTCTGCATATTTTTATGCTTGAACACTGATTGATCTTTGTTTAAAGGTGCAACACCTTTTTTTATTATTTCTGTATAAGTCCGGTATACTTCCTATGTGTCAGCTGCCTTGATTTTAGATAACTATTATACACACGGCGCAGAATTACCACACTACAACAAAAAGGGATTGCTCTGCAATTCCGCGAGGCCATGCCTTCGCATGAAAAGCGTCAGAACAAAGCTTTGTGCTGATGTCACGCTGCCACTTCAGGATACGGAGTTGGTGGCCATCTTTGTAAGTGCTTGATGTGTATTTTATGATGTGATTGCTCATTGAGCTATATTGATTCAACTTTTACACATTTGGCTGCATGTTTTTGCTGTTTAACCTATATCGAACTCTATTGAGTTTTAATAATAAAAATACTACATTATATGACTTTTTTGTGGCTCCACTGCACGTTTCTCTCCACATAGCGGCTATTATTGGATATGGGAGGGTCCCTGTGGTGGTGAATGCTGGAGGCCTTATAGACTTGTGAACATTATGTTGGTTATTTGTGGCCATGCATGGTACAAATTTATATCTGGTGAGTAAATAGAGTTGTCGTGTGGCAGACACGTTGGGTGTTGCACAGCTTCCCGGTGGAAGAAACCACTTAATGATTCTGGAAAATTCCTATTGCTATCTGTTGACATGCGCACTGCATATATCTAGTGAGTGCACAGTGGTGTTGGCTTGGAGCAGCCTTTTTCAACCAGGGTGCCGTGGCACACTGGGGTGTCTTCTAGACTCTTCAGGGGTGCCTTGGCAAATTGTCCAAAAATTGCCCAAAAATTTTCAACAAAACAGAGGGTGGATCAAGGCTGCCTTTTTTGTTACACAAAGCCACAGTGTTTTAATGTGAAGCATTACAAGTTTGGGAATTGTGTTGGCCAGCTTCTAGTGTCCCAACAACTGATGATGGCATAGGTTGATCCGAAGGATGCCAGACGCCTGAGAACATCCTTGTTTGCCCCTTACCTGCCCCTCTTTATCACCACTGGGGTCACGTTAGCTGATTGAGGGAGAGAAATAGGCAGAAGAGAAAAGCTGGAATGCTAATCAGTACCAATGTGCAAAGGTACATTGCATTTTAAAGAATAAATCACCTCTAATGTTGGGTGTCCTATGTGTGTGCATGCTGCTGCAATATGTAAAACTATTCATTTAAGTTTTTACATTTTAAAATGGGGTGCCTCGAGAGGGTGCAAAATTTAAAGGGTGCCTTGACAGAAAAAAGGTTGAGAAACCCTGGCTTGGAGGACACTCTGGGTGCTGCATATCCCTTCCGTGGTGGACTTTAGGGAACGAGACACCATTATTTTCACACATAAAGGACTTTATTGTCATGCATACTGGTAAGATTGTATACAAAAAATAACTTTATTGCTTCATATGTTAGGAATAGTATACAGAGGACTCTTCTTTTTCTTTTTCACTTTAGTGGTGGTTCACATGAGCACTCTTTGGATCTTTATATTATTTGTTAATTGAAAATCATTTGGACATTTTATGTTATTTTGTCACTTACAGTACTAATACACATTGATCAGATGCACTAATTTGATATAGTATTGCACACATTTGAGCGCAGCATTCTGGAATATTTCATTTGGAGGTTTATACATTGACCTAATATGCCAGCTGCCACAATTTTTCCCTAGCACTGACTTTCACTTTCTTGAATAAAAAGATTTGACAAATGCATTTGCACAAGACTAGTTAAGATTTTTCTTAGCTGGGAGCCAATTCAACAATTAGAAATGAATTAGTTCCCATTACATTAATTTCCCATCCTTGTCCTTTAATTTTTTTCAATTCCTCTAGTTGAAACCAATTGTCAAATCGTCCTTTAACTTTTTTGAATGAAATTCTACAGGTATAAGACCAGCTTAAGGCAATACAAATTGTCCTCATTGCTTAAGTCTTGTAGATGCCGGATCAGAGGAGAAGTTTTGTTATTAATGTCATCGCTGCGTGTCACATTGTACACAGTGAACTTTGGAACATTTTCAAAACCTAAACACAACTTGCTATCACCGGTGTGAACCTATTCTATGATCCCTTCTCTGATAAATTGTGTTACTTAAGACATGTAGACAGATTTACCAATATGTCAGAGAAACAGCTGCTTTTTACAATGCTGATAGACTACTAATGTGACCCAACAAGACTGGTCAAAAACAGTCTGGTTGTGAACCCAAAAGACAGCCCCATGCAATAACTGGCTAGGAGTCGGACTATTTGGAGGAAACTTCTAAAACCAACAGTATTTACTATCTTACACTAGGGTTTTTCAAACATGCTGGTAAATTTCTGCGTGACCCTAAGGAAATAGAAGGATGCATTAGACCACATGTGCACCCTGCTACCAGGGAAAAATAAAACAAAACCAGCTTGTAAAAAAGAAACATTATATTCACTGTTTACTCTTTGCATCTTGAAGTGCTTTGGGCACCTCTACTGACACTTCCATGAGTGGTGGATAGTTTGTCCCCTGCTGGGGGCTATATCTCTAGTTGGCCGCCGTGTCACTACTGTGCCTTGTATTCACAGCCAGTGGGTGGATTCACACAAAACCCAGCAGGGGGCACTCTTTTTGACACACCTGAAAGTGCCAGACAGCACTTAGCCTAGGTTAACACTGAGGTGTCCTTTTATGAAACGGAGATGAGCAGTGATCCTGCTGATCACAGCTCATTTCCGATCATTCTCAGTTTATGAAACAGAAATGATCGGGGGAGAACATGTTCTCCGCTGATCATCTCGTCACACAGGAATCTGTCATTGACTGACACAGAAACAGCCAGACTATGAAGCTGTGATCCCCGCACTTCACTGGCGATCTGGGTCAGAATTCACACTCCTGGGTTCACCAGCTTGGAGCTTGTGAAGTGGGGAGTGAAGACAGAATCGGGGGAGAACTGAGGGGGAAAAAGGAAGATTATGGACTTCCTTCTTCCTCGTTCAGACCCCCGAACACAGTAATCATGTCCCCCTGCCATATTTATGTATATATATACATGTATATATATACACACATACACGTAGATATCTATTTAATGTGTATATATATATACAATGTATGTGTGTGTGTATTCAGTATATATATATATATATATATATGTAAGGGGACTATTATTTATTAACCTGGTGTACTCAGCAGTGATAATTTATCTCTGCTTGTTAAAGCGCGCCAGGGATTTTCATACTACTGTAATCTCGCTTTGTCTCACGAGATTACAGGCGCCCCATTGACTTCTACACAGATCTCCGAGAAAACCGTTCTCCTCTGATCACCCTGGGCGAACTGAAGTTCTCCCATTCATAAAAGGGGTGCCAGATGTGATCATTTTCCCTGGAGAACTGTAGAGAAGCCAACGGAGAAAAAAATTCACCCGTTCATAAAAGGACACCTGAATGCGGGTTTGAAATCAGCTGAACTCGCACAATTTCAAACCGGCATTTCAGTGCAAGTTCGGGGTGATTTGAGAGACATCTGCGTGGGTTCATGCACAGATGTCTATTGAAATTGCCCCTGAAGTCACCAAAATTAGTGCAGGAACTACTTTTGAGAATCGGTGTGGCGCCGCAAAGTTGGCGTCACACTAATTCGGACGGCAATAGGCATATGATTTGACATGTCAAATCGGCCCAATGTGAACAGGGGCTTAGGGTCACTTCACACCAGCTGCGGCTGTTTTTGGCGCAATGCCACGGGACAACTGCAGTGCTGAGGCTCCAATCCTGGCACATTACACTGTTCAATTTTTTTTTTTATGAACTTTATTGAATTGTCACAAAGAGGTTTATATACTAAAGCTAGAGGAACAAAATGAGTTACAATTCTGCAGAGAAACCATCTAGCTTCTAACCTCAGCCTGTTTAATTAAGCTTTAGCAATAAAACCTGGAACGTGATTGGTTTCTCTGCAGAATTGTGAATAATTTTGCCCTCTCTAGTTTTAGTAAATAAACCCCAAAGTGACATTCCATTAAGTTCATGGATCACCGAGGAGGTAGATTGCTGGTAGTAGTGTATAAAGTACTTTTCTTCAGTGCACACCACCACATTGCAGCGGTGTGTACCAGGCACAAAGGTAACATTTGTTGGGACTGGGTGGAAAAGCCATCTAACGCAGACCCACCACACCTGGTGTAAATGGGCCCTTAGTCAGTCCATAGTTGGTTCTATAAGGCTGGAGCATGGCATTGTATATCTGCATTCAGCTTTCATACTATCGGAAGGAACAGATCTCATTTCCCCACAACTAATATTTTGGATCTTATGAGGGATTAAACATATTTGCAGTCGCCAAGTCTGGAGGATTTTTTGATGGTAGCCATCCATCAATGGTATGCATTCGGGGACATGCACTCGTCCTTGCATACCTGTCAAACTTAACTGTGTGGGTTAGTTTGTATAGCCATTGCATCTCCATTCTTTTATATAGGCAGCCTACCCTCAGCTCTACTCCACAATGTTCTTCACATTGTACGAATCCAATGTGAATGAAACCTTAAAGCGGCTCTTCAGCCCTCCCATTTTTTTTAAACCCTGCATACCTTGTGGTGGGTGAATGTTTTAGATACTCAGCGCCCAGCGATTCAGTGGTCTCTTACAGAATCCTGTCAGAGTTTTGCCCCTGCTCAGTCCGGCGTCTCCATTTTTTGTATGACATCATCCCGAGGTCTGCTGGCTTTTCCAAGTTTAACCGGCCTTAGGATGATAAGCCGCTAGGTCCGCCTCCATCCCCCTTTCTTTATGAAGCAATATGCTTCCTAGGATACGCACTTCCAATGCCATAGAAGGCATAATGACCATCATTCGCCTAGGCAAATGATGGACATTAGGAGGCAGGGCAGAACTTTTAAGGAAAAAACGTGCGCTTTACTTGGGGAGGAGGAGTGGAGAGGAGGGAACTTCACAATAAGGGTGAAGTCCTGCTTTAAACACGTTGTCGCGATACTGACCTATAGAATGGCTGCATATGCACATTGCATTGAGTCGTTTTTGGAAGTTGCTGTTTAAATGCTTAACAAAACAAGAAAGAAAGAGGTTTGTTCAAGGACAAGGTACTTGTGTGGATTTTTAGGCAGACTGATATTTACTTCTTCTGCAATTCCTATTAATATGATCTGCTATGCTGAGGATGAAATTAATAAATGTCCTCCCTCCTTTGGGATGATGATACCGCCTGTTGCGGTTTGCAGAAAATGCCACCAAACATTACCTGTTCAAATGCATGGGACCGCACTACAACCACTCTGCAACAGCGCATAATGTACTCGGTCACGGCGTGGTGCTGTGGGCTTTGAATGATTAACACAGGTGGTGAGTCGCCTGCCAAATGCCTCCAAAAAGTGATCCATTGCAGAATGCTTTTCAGAGGGATGGCAAACAAGGCTGCATGTTTAAACATTGTCTTACTATATACTAATATATATATATAGTACACGTTTATCCTGCCAATCCCTTCTTTTTTCTGTGCGTTTTTTTTTTTTTTTGTGGTGTTGTAGATCAGAAGCAATCGCTATCTCAATATTTCCAGGTCAAAGAGCATTAAATGTTCCTAAGCATTACAGCACAGCAATAATATTATACAAAGTAAACATCGGAGAGGACCGACCAAAGATTTATTTTAAGTCTGAGGTCTGTGTGATGCTGTACCCTAATAAAATGTATATCCCCCCCCCCCCCCACAAATAGAGCTTTCTTTTGGTGGTATTTGATCACCTCTGTGGTTCTTATTTTTTGCACTATAAACAAAAAAAGATTGACAATTTTGGAAAAAAAAATATTTCTTACTTTCTGCTATAAAACATGGCCCCAATTATACCACAGAGGTATGCCCTTTCCGTGACCATACTGCTGCTGCAAAAAAGCAGGGTTTATGAGTCAGCCAAATCAATGAAAACAATACACTCCCTGTGTGGCTGATCACTTATCTCAGCTGTTGTTAAGAAGGGAAGTAGAATGAAGTTTATTCAAACCCAGAGCTCCCTCTAGTGGCTGAATTTCAAATCTCTATATTTAATAAAATAACAAAATTATGAAAAACACATAAAAATGAATCACAATAAAATTAAGGGAATGCTGCAATAATGACTCAAAATTTGCGATCAGTGAAATCATAATATATGTTGCTTTTAAAGAGGAAGTAAAGCTTCCTCTGTAACCTGTACCTATAGGTAAGCCTATGATAAGGCTTATCCATAGGTACTGTAAATATCTCCTAAACATGCACTGTTTAGGAGATATTTACTTTGCATGCAGCCAGTGACATCACTAGCGCATGCGCTCTGAAGGAAAGGCCCCCTGTGCTGTTCCTTCAGAGCCCTGTACCGTGAATGGTGGCTCCAGTGCGCATGCGTGGGAGTGACGTCATCGCGTCTCTGGCCAATCAGATGGCCGGAGGACGCAAACTCGGAAGGAAGACTGGTTAACATGTCGGCCGTGTCAGCGGCGGGCGCCGCTGTGGGGGCTTCTGTGACGAATGCCCATATCCGGGAACGTTCGCCACGGCCTACTGGAGGAGTGTGGAGGCCAGCCTCCTGCCCACAGACTATGGGCCCTGGCTTGTAGGGGAGTGCACCTCTGTGTGGGGGTATATGCTGGGAGACAATGGGAGTACTGTTGCTTTGGACTCAAATCCATGTCACCCCAAGATACAGACTCAGACTGGGATCAATGTTACAGGCCTAAAGCTGCCTGTTGCAGCAGAGGACTTCTCCACACATTGAGGTCTAAAGAGATGCTAATAACGTCTACTGTGAGGATGTGTATTGACAGTTATAATAAGGTGTGTTGAAGATGGAGATGTGCAGTCTGAGAGCCTATGTCTTCTGCTTTCATCTGTTTAGAGGTGAGGTGTGTTCAAGCTTCTAGGAATGTGTATTCGGCTATGTTTTGGGCTTGTTGTTTGTTGAATTAATTATGATAATGTTGCAATGTCATTCACCTGTGTCTGTCCAGATGGCCAGGTATGTTAATTACGTTCTGTATACAATACATTTGCATGATGTAATTAAGCTCCTAAAACTGTATATATTGCAAGTGAGTTGGTGAATAAAGGGTCATTTGTTTTACCCTTCGGCTAATGTTTGGGGGGAATTGAGGGGCCAGATCACTGCATCACGTGAGATTCTGGGGACTTAAGACAGAAATACTTGTTCCAAGGATTGGGGATCTGTTACACTGGTGGCAAGTGGTGGGATTCTTCTCTGAATAGATCCCAATCCAGGAATGCAGTGAGGAGCCCAGCAGCATCTAGGTCTAAGGAGGAACTCAGGAGATGGAGTGAGCTAGCCCCCGGGCAGTGTCCCCATATGAGGTGGAGTTCCAGCGGAGACTACAAGACATACTGGCAAAGGAACAGGGCCATATGTCAGCCAAGGACAAGGGAAACTGGAGAAAATATGTAATGCAAGAACTCTGGCAGGAGTCCATGGAGGTAGCACAGCTTCGGCGGAAAGAGAAGCTTCCAAGTACAGCTCAACGCTGGCAGGAACAAGTCAGCCAACGGATGTTTATCCTGGGAGAACAACCCTTGACGCGGTGGGAAAGGCACCTTGAGTGCCTGGTCCAGAGAGAAATTATGCTAAACGACTTGTACCGGGCACTATGGTGGTACGCAGTCCAACGAGACCCTTGGTTGGCAGAAGGCATTCAACCAGAGGGAGTGATCAGCAGGAGCTGCATATATGAACCAAGTTTGTTCAGGGGGAAGGAAGAAGAGGATTTTCAGTGTACATAATGAGGAAGTTGTCTCCGCTGTTCATAGTTCTGGACATTTTTCAAGAACATTCCCTACCCCATCCAAGTTATCAACCCCTAAATAAAACAACAAGAAAACAAGCCAAGGATTGCTTTCTGTGTGGAATGCATGAAGGAAATGCTGTGTGCCTGGCCGTGTAGCAGTGGGGAATCCTAACCCAGCAGCTCCTATGTGAGGCATGCTACACAAGCAATCTGACGTCATCAAGTACAATGCAGGACCAATAGCTCTGCATTGCACTTAAGGATACAAAAGACCCGCCCACAACCTGGAGCATCAGGGAGAAGAGTTGGGTGCTGGCTGCAGGGGGAGCGAGGGGTAAGATACGTATAACTGCTTTTTACTGGTACCCTTCCTTAATATATGAGTATTTAAACTTTGCAATGTTGGGGGGATGGAGTCCTATTGCAAGGGAATGTTTCTTTTTTTCTGGGTGTTCAGCTTTAAATCTCAAAACAGGATGGACAGAAAAACAAATCATTTAATAGTTTAAACTCCAATATATATATTTTACTGTGTGCTTTAGCTGTTTGCAAAGAGTTCACGTTTTCATTCTCGGAAATACCGCAGGGGGATTGTAAATCTATGGTGTTAGGAAATAAAGTCAACAGCTCAAGAAGGGATATTTCATAGTCAGTGTGCCCCAGAGATATAAGAAGCCACTATGTACTTCAGTTTACCATTATTCACCATAAATGATGTGCCTATGTTTAATGTAGAGACCTCTTAAAATTGAACTCTGGGCACAAAAACTTTCATTTAAATACATTCCTTAGTAGCCACAAAGAATATAAATCCACTTTGTGTGAAAAATGCTATTGCTCACCTGGATATTACCTTTGTAAGGCTTCATGTACACATAACCTTTTATTACCACCGGCAGCAGAAAAAACACAAAACGTGACAAAATTGCCCCCCCGTTTTTACTGCGATTCTGTGCAGCCAGTGGTCAAAACGTTCCTATCCTGAATGTGATTCTTCCGCTTTCAGGAGTGGGGATGTTGAACCTCACCTAACTGCCGCAGCTCCTAAACGATCCTAAAAGTCTTTGTTTACATGGATGTCTCTGATGAAGTTAATTGTGACAAAACGCGTAAGAGGGAACCTACGACATGACGCAAGCACGCTTTATGTAGGGGCCATCTTTGTTTATCTTCTGACACACTGATATGCCTGTTTGATTCTTATTCCATATGAGTGTAATTTTTATCTTAATAAATTAAGAGCCTTTAACCTCCCTAGTGGTATTCCCTAGTGTGGGTTAATATTCAGTGCCAAAAGCAGAATTCAATCTCACCTTCCCCTGCGATCCCCCACCGTCCTCCCCAGCCATCCTCCAGCTGTCCTCCCACTGTGTGTTCGGCCAATGCTGGCACCTTCTTCCGGTTCCCTTCCCTGCGAGTGTCACGTCGCAGGGGTGTGGAACCAGCGGGAGATTAAAAAAAAAACAAATGACATGATACAGTGTAATTTATTAGGATTACAACTTTGTATCGTGCCTTTTCACCTAATGGCTTTTCCAGTGCCCTGCCTGTACTTTTTGCGGTACATTGTGCCTGGAAAATTGATAATGTCCATGACGTCCAAAAAGCGTTCTTTTAGCTCAAAAACGCTTTTGGACGAACTAGAAAACAGCAACGGTGAATCGGAAATATTTGAAGAACTGAGCTATAGAGATTCGTGGGAAAATTCGTCATCAGGTACTAAAAGTGACAACAGCGACGATTCTGCGACTGAGCTCAGTGATGTGCGAACTTGGTGCTCTATTGACTGCGGTACAGATCAGGCAGCGCCCCAAAGATTCCCATTTACTGGAGCACCTGGTATGAAAGTTGACGTTGACCATGACAACCCCTTGGCATACCTACAATTATTTCTGACCGATGAGGTTATTAAAAAAATAGTTATCGAAACCGGTACAAAGAGCAACAATGCTCTACGCATCAGAAGTTTGCAAGATGCAGAATGTGGGAACCAGTGACCAAAGATGACATTTGGAAATTTCTGGGCCTAATAATTCTTCAGTGAGTGGTGGGGAAACCCCTGCAGAAGTGGAATTGGACAACCAATACATTACTTGCCACTCCATTCTTTGGCACGGTCATGTCAAAGTACAGATTCTCCCTCAAAATGAAATATCTCCACTTCCAAAACAATGAAGAATTTGATGAAATTTATTATTATTACATTATAATTTATGATTTCGTGTTTTTTAAACTTTATCATACCCGGGATGTCTACTAGACTCTTGTTTGGACAGATTTAAGTGAGTTATTCCCAAGAAATACAGGCCTAAAACATAAAACAACATATTTCCATGCAAAACAATGTCCCGCTTTTAGCACAAAAATTCTGACATAATCAGAACACCAGGGGGGTTAATTACTACACTATGATAGCCTTTTTATACCTCTGAGGTTAAGCTGGCTGGTTCTTTTACTGCCTCTGGATTGGAAGCCCACCTGACTGTGGTTGTGGAGTATCATTACATCTGGATTATCCACTACACTTATGGTCCGTTAGCATTGCAAATTCTACCTGTTTGTGCACATGCCCTTACTGACCTCTCCATAATTTGAGGGTCTATACTATCTGGTAAGCAGGATTGCCTCTTTTATCACCGGTCCATGACATGTGTGTTTCCAGATAATGGGAGTCGGTGTGGGGACTTGTCTTTCTACAGTTCTTTAATTCATATCCATGAACTTTGTTGTACTTCATTGATCTATTTTTCTGGCGCTGCATCCTTTTGTTTTATTGTTCTTTTATGGGTGTATGATTAGACCCACTGGTGCTTGCTGCCTACATTATTATTATTTGTATTTACCAAGCGCAGATATACTTTTGTTTTATTGCATAAACACATAGGCTTTTACGGAGTTGTGTTTAGGAGCTTTGGCAAAAAAACGCCAAAACTTGAGTTTAGGAGCTGTAGTGTACGTCAGGGGCGTAACTACAGGGGTTGCAGGGGTTGCAATAGCTACCGGGCCCCATGCTCCAGGGGGCCCAGTAGCAAACCAGTGGGTGAACTTCTAGGATCTCAAAGGTCACACTTGCGACCGGGCCCTGGCATTTCACCACTGTGGGGAGGCCCCAAGATTGCAGGAAGGGGCCCACTGCAGAACTTGTGAAAGGATCCTGATGCGGGACCATAATAAAAGGCCATGCAATGAGATTAAAGAGCCCCAGGATTAGTGGGAAGAGCCCCGGGCTTGAAGGGAAGGGCCCCGGCCAGGGGTCTGGGGGGCCCTTCATGGTTTCTTGCATCGGGGCCCTGAAGGTTCTAGTTACGCCTCTGGTGTACGTGAAGACTAAAAGTAGCAGGGACATCATCATTGTGCAGTACATAGCCTGTATAAAGAACAGAACTGTGGGAGGAGCCCAGCAGTCTCCACCCAGAGGTTGTCTGCAGAAAACTACATAAGGAGAGGAGATAAGACCAGTCACTCTACGAAAGAGAGAGAAGCAGTGACTGGTCTTTATTACAGGAAACCTCTGCCCTGAGACAAAATCGCATGCTAGATTATTGCACAGGTTTGGAAGATATACAGAGAGCACACCAAGATTCAATTAAAAATTCACCTGCTTCTTGTATTTAGACAATATTTGCTTGTCCCGTAGTTTAGCTTTAGGTCCTCAAATCTTCCTTTACTTCATGGTCAGACTGGAAATTTTCAGCATATCCAAACCTGTTCTGGCCAGTGAAAGATATCTACACCATACATGGACACAATAGTACTTGATCACGTGCCTTCTGTTGAGGGGGTCCCCAACCCCCTGTTTGCAGCCGGGCCGTGAAGACTACACTGTCAGAGGTGCAGTGGCGGTGGTCAAGCAGAGAGATGACATCAACTCTCACCGTCCGACCCGCATCACAGCTTTTCTGCCCTCATAGCCATCTGCTACAATGTCGGAGGTGTGGCAGGTGAGCAGAGAGATAACATCATCCCTCACTGCCCATCCTGCATCACTGCTGTTCCGTCCTCACTCGGAACCCACCACTGCACCAAGGTCTGCACCGTGAACCAGTTCTGCCACCAATGGAAATTTTCAGCATATCCAAACCTGTTCTGGCCAGTGAAAGATATCTACACCATACATGGACACAATAGTACTTGATCGCGTGCCTTCTGTTGAGGGGGTCCCCAACCCCCTGTTTGCAGCTGGGCCGTGAAGACTGCACTGTCAGAGGTGCGGTGGCGGCGGCGGCAGGCAAGCAGAGAGATGACATCAACTCTCATCGTCCGACCCGCAGCACAGCTTTTCTGCCCTCATAGCCATCTGCTACAATATCGGAGGTGTGGCAGGTGAGCAGAGAGATAACATCATCCCTCACTGCCCATCCTGCATCACTGCTGTTCCGTCCTCACTCGGAACCCACCACTGCACCAAGGTCTGCACCGTTAACCAGTTCTGCCACCAATGCAGTGACAATCCACATCTGGTGGCAGGCAACGTAGCAAGTGACAATCCACATCTGGTGGCAGGCGACATGGCAAATGACAATCCCCATCTGCTGGCAGGTGACGTGGCAAGTGACAATCTGCATCTGGTGGCAGGTGACGTGGCAAGTGACACTCTGCATCTGGTGGCAGGAGATGTGGCAAGTGACAATCCGCATCTGATGGCAGGTGATGTGGCAAGTGACAAGCTTCATCTGGTGGCAGGCAACGTGGCACCTGACAAGTGGTATTCCCTGGCCTGCAGATGCACATATGTGTAGCACCCTCTTAAATTCTTGGATTAGTTAGATTTAGACCCAGTTCACACTACTTCAAATTGGGACGCGACTTGTGCGACCTCAAGTCGCCCCAAGTCTCTTGTCATTACAAATTCAATGTAAATGAATGAGAGGCGTCTTAATATGCACTACTGAAGTCGCTCCGAATTCAGAAAAGGTTCCTGTACTACTTCAAGGCGACCTCTATCCGACTTGTGCACATAGACTTCAATGGGAGTCGCCTCTAAGTCGGATCCTTATCTATTTTCAAGCGACTGTGATCAGACTTTCCAGGAAGAAGAAACAGACTACCCAGGCATTTCCCACAGACAAAGTCGCCTATCATTTAAGTCTCTTCAAAGTCTCTTTAAAGTCTCTTCAAAAGTCTCTTCAAAGTCACTCTAAAGTCGCGCTAAAAAGTCGCTCCTTCATGGGGCGACTTTCTGGTCGCGGTAGTGTGAACCGGCTCTTAGTGTTGGTTCTTTGTGTTCAGTGGAGCTGTATTTTTGTTGTTAGGTAAATTTAGCTTGTCTCACTGTAATCAGTGTGGCTAAAATTTCTGGGTTAGGCAAATATATTTTTAGCCCACTGTAATCAGTACAGCTGCATGTGATTAGCTAGGTCTGTTCTATGTTTACAGCCCTGGCCAATCCCAGGGAGAGTGGCACTAAAGGGTGCTGGGAGCCTGTAACAATACTCTGTGACACAGAGCTTCTGGGTCTTGTCCTGGAGAGGAGAAGTCCAGCCTGTAGGGCTTGATGCCCTCTGGGCAGCCCTGTCATCTGCTTGCTGTTCTTGAGGCCTCAGCTGGGCTAGCTGAGGGACCTGGATACTGAATTTACAGAGAGCTGACTGAGGGGCTGTCTGAAGATCTAGTCTGGAATAACAGGAAAAAGGTGTTGCATGGGTGTTGGAAGGAGGCAAGCAACTTGGTCAGGAATGGTCAGGAATCAGCAGCAGCTGGAATGACCAGATATAAGTAGCTACACAGGAAAACTGGGATCAAGCAATGTATGTATTTTTGAAGTGTGATTTATTTAGTAAAACAAAAGACAATCAGCAAACAGTTAACATGAACAAACCCCAGTGACAAAATACTTAAAGTGGTTGTATCCGCAAAAAAAAAAAAAAAAAAACAAGCTTGCAGGACAATGACGTAATGTGCTAGTATGCATCGCAGCGTCTACGGCGCTGTGAGTGCCCGGAGCTGGGATGACGTCACTCCCGTGCATGGGTTCACTTTCCGTCAGGGAGTCGGCAAGGGGCTCTGAAGGTCCCGCAAGATACGCCGGAGCTTCAGAGCGCATGCGCCGCTGGTGTCAGCAGCGGCATTCAGGGTGAATATCTCCTAAACCGTGCAGGTTTAGGAGATATTACGTTTACCTACAGGGAAGCCTTATTATAGACTTACCTGTAGGTAAAAGTTAAAAAGTGGTGAATACTACTGCTTTAATAAACCTAACAGAGACCTAACAACTAACTATATACAAAATATACTGTATACAAACACCCGAACATAGGGACACAGATAACGGAATACCACGGATGCAAGAAAAGGGGGAATCCAGACTTTGTACAGGAACAAGGAGCAGAAGTAAGCAGCAGGGTACAGAATGCAAGGCTAGTTTAGGAACAGAATAAACAGGCATAAGGATCTGGCAGCAAGGATGGCAAATAAAACACTGACGCAAGTTGCTGTATGAGAGGAGGGACCTAAGTACCCTCCCAGCAGCTGGGGCCAGGTGGAACTGATTGCAGGAACCTGCTGGCTACTGGGAGACACCCGTTGGTGATCACTGGAACTACAGCTTTCAGCCCAGAGACCCACAGTGCCAATAGCAGGTGAACTAGATCCTGACACAACTTTCCAAGGACAATTTTGAGTACAGACAGTGAGAGAGATCTTAGAGACTTTTTGGGCTGGTGCCACCCCTCTGGTGCTAGAGAGTCAGCTGTGTTTGTGTAAAGGGGGACATTGGCTGGTGTCCTGAAGAGCTCGGTCTAGTTTAATGTGAAGGGACTGCTCTGATTGCTCAAAGAAAGAAGCTCTTGTGCTTTTAACTGCTTCTACTACAAAACCAAGTCCACATTTTGCTTTTGCAAGGACTTTTGCTTCAGTTCTAAAGAAGGATGTTTACTGTCCTCATCTTGTACTGTACATAGTTTTTTTTTGGAGTATCTTACTCCAATCCCTCAAACCCATCCAATTTACCCCAAAAATAAAAACACCAAAAAGAACACCCCTAAACTTATTATTGAGCCAAAGAGTGACTGTGATCATGTGCCTGGCTGCGGAGTAATTAATGGGAATAGGAATCTGGGCAATTTACAGAGGCTCCTTGGGGTTATGGCATGACATATGCAAGGATCAAAACATGTTAGAGCTCATTCCCAATGGCTAATATACACAAGCCCGAAAAAAGTAGCACCCCTTTGTATTTTTCACCATAACTTCCTTATTTCTTGGGTAATACAAATTAATGTGCATTATTTTCCTTGACTATGTGTCTGGGTCACATGGGCACCATCAGTTTCAGTTCCCCCTGGTTTATCGGCAGATAGTTATCCTTCACATTGAAGTATACAATTCACAATAATCCATCTCATGTAGAAACGTACGCCATTCACATGATCCAGTCATTGGCATCAGATCAGTCTCAGAAGGAAGAAGGCTTTGGAGCCAGCTAAGGCTTTACAACAGGCTTGATTATTTCACTTTCATGTTGATCTGTTACAAAGTAGAAGATACAAGAAAAAGATACTGTGTGAAACATGACTACCCACCATGTAGATAACTGGATCATTCAAATATGAATAGCAAGGTCTGCACTAAATTAAACTCAACTATTCATCAAACTGAAGCACCACATTGCATATACCCCATGTCTGTCTGTATATCTTCATATTTTGAAACCTTTACATAAACCTGAGATTAAGTAGCTTAGTAGTTAGTACTTGTGATTTGCAGCAATGGTGCCCTTGGTTCGCTCCCCAACCAGGACATTATCTGCGTGTGCTTTGCAAGTTCACTATGTGCTTCCATGGAATTCTGCCCACTCTTCAAAGATATGCTTGTAGGTTAATTGCCTATCATCTAATCTGGTCCCAGTATGTGTGTGTGCATCCCAACCTCATTCCATAGTAACACTATATCGAGTAGCTAAGGCAGAATCGCCGTGGAAGAGAGGACATAGCTTGCACTTCTCCTAACTCCATTCTCCTTTGGAACCATCAGAATAGATATCTGCCAGATATCTACTGAGAGTAGTGTTGCTCACATTGCGAATACAGTCATCTAATGGCTGGGATGGTGTTAATGGACTGGAAGCTGGAGATCCAGTGCTTACTGGAAAATTTGTTGAACGGTTTGTACCCGTGTCTGTAATTTGATGATAACCCTATCTTAATTAAGATGTATGTGGACAGGGCCTACTCGCCCTGAACTTGGGGGTACCTGTCGTGTGTACATACTTATCAATGCCTGGAACCAAGCGGGGCCACGTTTATGTGAAAATTGAACATTATGGCGGTGCGCTGACTTAAAGATGAGCTGTACACTGTGTGCAGTGGTTAAATGTACAGTTTCTGTGTGAAATGTGCTGTCCCGTGTTACTACACAACCTTGCTGTCAAGTGTTTTGCATTTAGGAGAGATGCTTCTGAGCCTATGCCCTCTCCAACAACCCAGTGTACCTCTGCCACCTCACTCTTAGTGACAGAATGGGGTCCCGCGAGCACTAGCGCAGACCTCATGCATGCTCTTACCTAACTCTTTCTCTCCAGTACCATGCGGCCAGGTACATGAGGCCTCCGTACTGCGGGCTCTGTCCCAGTTACAGTACTTTGGGGAACTGACCTCTAAGAAGGGATCCAGATAACCGACCCCTCCCTACCAGACGACTTGTCACCTACAACAAGTACTACGCTTATGACCGGCTGCTATTCACTTTTCACTGGTTCATGGGTACCCATAGGTACTGCATTCCTCCTCCAACTTGTCTTGCCAAGTTAACCTTTCATAGTGGCCTTGCTTTGTACCCCAGGTGTGCTTTACAGACCCTGTTCTTCTAATATGCCATAATCTACCATGCACCCATTGAATAACTTCAGATCAGGCTTAGAAGGTTTTAAAACTTTGCTGAAACTTTCAGTGCAAAGTCCATAACGTTACATTTCAGTGCAATATATTTTAGTGAAATGTGTTTCAATCCTTAACTATATAGATTATCGCTGCCCAGGCATACCTTGACAAAGTGGAGAGACCATTATTGGCATCCTCCAGACACTTGGCACTCTGATAGTTCTGATTTTCCAATGTTCCAAAGGACTGCTGGGTCCAGCAGTCCCTTCTTAGTTTCCCATGTCGGTTTTAGCTAGAAGAGGGAACAGGGAACTCTGTGACTCTGAACTGTGGGACCTGGCCTTCCCTCTCTTTTTATATCACAGGGTGGGAAGGCAGTGCCCAGAAAGTCCAGGAAAGGAGACTGAACCTAGTTAATGCCTAAAATACACTCTCTCTGTTATACTCCTTCCCAAGAAAGCCTACTCTCTGTACAATATGAAATTAAAATTCATATGATCTTGTTACTACGTAAATGAAAAATAAATACCTAATAAATATCACTAAAATTATGTCGCAAATATAAAAATGAGAAACATACTTGTATACAATTCAGTGGCAAAGTATAGGAAATAGGAACTTTGTTGGTGATCTTTATAAACTAGATATCTTTTTTAATATTGTTTTCATAATAGCGACTGATAATACCAATTACAAAGGCTAAAGTCAAAGTGTCTATTTAATTGGACATACAATTTATATACATCCAAACAGGAGTATGTTAAATTACCGAGCACATAAAACAATCAACATGAAAGCTGTATTTTTGCTGCACGTAGTACAGAGGGGATGGGTCTTCTAGCTTCCAGTCTTATTATGTGCTAAGTCCATTGACTGCTGACTGCGCTGGATGTCAGGTGTCCAGTGTCAGACAACTTGCCTTGCACGGCTGGTGTATTTGGCACTGGCAGAAGTGTCTGGGAAAGCTAGGGACATTGCGATGTAGAAATATAACATACTCAGGGTGATTTCTGTATTCATTTTAAGAATTGCTTGGTAGGTTAGTGGCAGGTGGATAGCTGGCAGGTGGATAGCTGGTACATTGGCAGGAGCAGTCATACTCTTAACCTAAATGCATGAAAAATGGAAGAGAGGTCCACTAAATATATATGTATGTGTATATGTATATATATATATATATATATATATATATATATATATATATATATATATATATATATATATACATATACATAAAGTATATATTTATATACAGTGCATCCGAAAAGTATTCACGGCGTTTCACTTTTTCCACATTTTGTTATATTATGGCCTTTATCCAAAATGGATTAAATTCAAACTTTTCTTAAAATTTTACAAACAATACCACGTAATGACAATGTGTAAGAAGTTTGTTTGAAATCTTTGTAAAATAATAAAAAAAAAAAAAAACGTAAAAAAAAAACACATGTTAAGAGGTGGGCCAGGGATACAGGAAAAGATACACAGGTACTGGTAATAGGGGACTCAATTATTAGAGGGACACAGAGGGCAATCTGTCACAAAGATCGAGGTCACTGAACAGTTTATTGTTTACCAGGGGCTCGGGTTCGGCACATCGAGGATTGGATGGATAGATTATTGGGTGGGGCTGGGGAGGATCCAGTTGTCATGGTACACGTTGTCACCAATGACAAAGTAAGAGGAAGGTGGAGAGTCCTAAAAAATGATTTCAGGGACATTGGGAATAGAAGAGAAGAGAAGGACTTTCTACCTGTGCCTCAAGCCACATAAGAGAGGCAGCATGAGCTTAGAAACCTGAACAAGTAGCTGAGGTAGTAATGAAGGAAGCGGGTTCCTGGAGAACTGGGCTGACATCTCAGTAGATTATTGGCTCTTTAGTAAGGATGGGCTGCACCTTAATGGGGATTGTGCAGCTCTATTGGGAAGAAAGATAGCCACAAAGTTGGAGGGGCTTTTAAACTAGGTGCTGGGGGGGAGGGTTCAGAGGAAGTGCAGTGAGCCGGCAGTGAGCAAAGGGCAGAGGGTAATAATGGAGTCAGTAGTGATAATATAGCCGTAACATCTAATGCCGGGGTTAATGAGTGGACAAACCCAGAACAAAGCCAGGGAAAACATAAGAAAAATGAATATGCACTCATACAACACTGAGAGATGTATACACAAATGCCAGGAGCCTAGCTAACAAAATGGAGGAACTGGAGCTTCTATTACATGAGGAGGACATAGATTTTGTGGGAATGTGGCACATAACTTGCTGGCAAATATTCAGGGGTGTTCCTTGTATCGGGAAAGGACAGTGAAGGTAGAAGAGAGGGAGGGGTGTGTGTATACATCAAAAATGATCTAAGGGTCGTAGAGAGGAGTGAAATTGTGAATGGGATGAGGAGGGAGGTGGAATTAGTTTGGGTAGAACTCCAAAGAGAAGAAGTAAGTGGTAAATTAATAGTGGAAGTATGTTACAGGCCCTCCAACCTGAAGGAGGAGCTCGACCTCCTATCACAGTTAGAAATGGCTGGAGGCATGGAAATGTCATCATAATGGGGGACTTCAATTATTTCGATATTGACTAGGCTTAGGGGACAGCTCACTCATTAAAGACCCGTCATTTCGTGAATGTCTTACAGGACAATTGGTGGATTACCCGACTAGAAAGAATGCATTGCTAGATTTATTAATTATGAACGATCCAGGTCTGATCTCAGATGTGGCAGTACAGGACAACTTGGGATCTAGTGATCACAGGATGATCACATTTAGCGTAAATCATAGGAAAAGGAGCCATGAGGGTAGCACTAGAACTTTACATTTCAAACGAGCAAACTTTTCTGAACTGTACTCAATACTACAAGACATCAATTGGGACCAAATCTTAGAAACATTGAACACAGAAGAAAAATGGGAAAGCTTTTGGAACATATTAAACAAAGGTATCACACAGTGCATTCAAAAGGGCAATAAATATAGAAGAGCAAAGAGTAAACCTAGGTGGCTAAATTGTAATGTAAAAAGTCTTATTAAAGAGAAAAAAATGGCCTTTAAAAAATATAAAGCGGAGAGGGCATTGTCAGCATTCCAACACTACAAGGAATGCAATAGGAAGTGTAAGAACGCAATCAGGGTGGCAAAAAGAGGCTACGAAAGACACATAGCAGAGAAGAGTAAAAAAATCCCAAGGAATTTTTTAAATATAATAACAATAAAAAATTGAAATCAGAGCACATTGCCCATATAAAAGACGATAATGGGAGGTTGGTTACAGATGACACGGAGAAGGCAACTGTACCACATGCTTTCTTCTCCTTAGTCTTTACACAGGAAAAGGAGGGGTATACTGCCCACAACAGTATTGTTTATAACACAGGACATACCCCTGTAGCTAACAGAGGCTTGAGTCAAGAAAAGACTAGATATGCTTAACACAAATAAATCCCTGGGACCAGATGGCTTACACCCCAGAGTCCTCAAAGAACAGGTTATAGCTAGACCATTATTCCTAATCTTTGTGGACAGAATATTGACAGAAATTTTACCGGCTGATTGGAGAAAAGCCAATATGGTACCAATATTCAAAAAAGGGCATTTTCCTGGAAACTACAGACCAGTCAGCCTAACATCAATAGTAGCTAAATTTTTGGAGGGGATGATAAGGGTCTATATCCAATAATTTACTGAAGATAATAGTATTATTAGTAGTAATTAGCATGCGTTTATTAAGGGTCGTTCTTGCCAGACCAATCTGTTAACATACTACAAGGAAATGAACTGCCATCTAGATAGGGGGAGGCCTGTGGATGTGGTGTATCTGGATTTTGCAAAAGCATTCGATACAGTTCCCCATAAACTCTTAATCTACAAGCTGAGGTCTGTTGTCATGGCCATAAGGTTTGTTCTTGGATAGAAAACTGGTTACAGGGGTGCGTCCAAAGGGTAGTGATAAATAACATGTACTCAAACTGGTCTGGAGTAGTAAGTGGGGTACCCCAAGGCTCTGTCTTGGGACCGATTCTGTTTAGTTTATTCATAAATTATATAGAGGATGAAATACATAGCTCAATCTCAGTTTTTGCGGACAACACAAAAATAAGCAGAGCAATAATATCACATCAGGATATAGGAATTTTACAGAAAGACCTGAACAAAAAAATGGAGAGGGCAGCTACAAGGCAAATGAGGTTTAATGTTCTCCAGCTAGAATAAATTTAGTGCTTGTGGTCGCTCCTTGTAATAGTTACATAGTTACATAGTTAGTGAGGTTGAAAAAAGACATCAGTCCATCCAGTTCAACCTATGATGTGTGTGTGTTTGCTTTTAACCGCACATTGTGTACCCCTGTATGTTGTGGTCTCCAAGGTGCCCATCTAATAGTTTTTTGAAACTATCAATGCTCCCAGCTGATACGACTGCTTGTGGAAGAGAATTCCACATCCTTACCGCTCTTACAGTGAAGAACCCCTTACGCATTTTAAGGTTAAACCGCCTTTCCTCTAGTTTTAGTGAATGGCCACGTGTCTTATTGTATCTCCTCTCTCTGAATAGTTTGTTCCTTATGCTAGGGTCGCCAGTACAGTATTTGTACATTGATATCATATCCCCCCTCAATCGTCTCTTCTCCAGAGAGAATAAGTTCAGTGCTTGTAGTCTTTCCTCATAGCTGATGTCCTCCATTCCCCTAATTTTGTTTTGTTGCCCTTCTCTGGACCCTTTGCAATTCCAGCACATCCTTCCTGAGGACCAGTGCCCAGAACTGGACAGCATACTCCAAATGTGGCCGGACCAGAGTCTTGTAGAGCGGGAGAATAATCTTTTTATTTCTGGAGTGAATCCCCTTTTTTATACATCCCAGTATTCTGTTGGCTTTGCACCATTGAGGTGATCACAAATGCAAACTACTCACTAGGGGGAGAACCTCTGGGGGAATCAAGGATCGAGAACGATCTGGGGGTCCCAGTAGAAGACAGACTGAGCAATACCATGCAATGTCAAGCTGCAGCTAACAAAGCCGGCAGAATATTAGCATTCATTAAAAAGGAGATATGCTCCAGAGATAAAACTATAATCCTGCCACTTTATTAAACTCTGGTAAGGCCACATCTGGAGTATTCCATCCAGTTCAGGTCAACAGTCCTCAGAAGGGATGTGCTGGAGCTGGAAAGAGTCCAAAGAAGGGCAACAAAATGAATACAGGGATTGGAGGACCACAATTACGAGGAGCAACTACAAGCACTAAATTTATGATCGCTGGAGAAGAGACACTTGAGAGGGGATGTGATAGCGATTTACAAAGACCTCAATGGTGATCCCAGCATAGGAAAAAAAAAATTCAGTCTCCGGGAGTGTAAGAGGACACAGGGCCACACAATGAGATTGGAGGAGAATCGGTTTAACCTAAAGCTGCGCAGGGGTTTTTTCACTGTCAGGGCGATAAGGAGGTGGAACTCTCTTCCACAATTGGTGGTGTCAGCGGGGAGTATTGATATTTTTAAAAGGCCCATGGAAGTGCATCTTAGTGAACAAAATATACAGGGATATGGGAAATTATTTTTGACACTGACACGTACACCCGACACACGTACACCAACACAGGTTGAACTGGATGGACTATTGTCTTTATTCAACCTTACCTACTATGTAACTATGTCACAGCATTTGCTCAATACTTTGTTGAAGCACCTTTGGCACCAATTACAGCCTCAAGTCTTTTTGAGTATGATGCTACAAGCTTGGCACACCTATTTTTTGGGCAGTTTCATTCATTCCTCTTTGCAAAACCTCTCAAGCTCCTTCAAGTTGGATGGGGATCATTGGTGCACAGCCATTTCAGATCTCTCCAGAGATATTCAATCAGGTTCAAGTCTGGGCTCTGGCTGTGTCAATCAAGGACATTCACAGAGTTGTCTCATAGCCACTCCTTTGTTATCTTGGATGTGTGCTTAGGGTCGTTGTTCTGTTGGAAGATGAACCTTCACCCTCATATTGAGGTCCAGAGTGCTCTTGAGCAGGTTTTCATCAAGGATGTCTCTGTACATTGCTGCATTTATCTTTCCCTCGATCCTGAATAGTCTCCCAGTTCCTGCCACTAAAATACATCCCCACAGCATGATGCTTTCACCACCATGCTTCACTGTAGGATGGTATTGGCCAGGTGATGAGCCGTGTCTGATTTCCTTCAGAGATGATGCTTGCTATTCAGGCCAAAGAGTTCAATCTTTGTTTAATCAGACCAGAGAATTTTGTTTCTCATCATCTGAGAGTCCTTCAGGTGCCTTTAGGCAAACTCCAGGTGGGCTGTTATGTGCCTCTTATTAAGGAGTGTCACTGTACCATACAGGCCTGACTGGTTGAATGCTGCAGAAATGATTGTTCTTCTAAAGGGTTCCCTCTCTCCACAGAGAAATGCTGGAGCTCTGTCAGAGTGACCACCGGGTTCTTGGTCACCTGCCTGACTAAACCCCTTCTCTCCCGATTGTTCAGTTTGGTGGGGCAGCTCGCTCTAGGAAGAGTCCTCGGGGGTTCCAAACATCTTCTATTTATGGATAATGGAGGCTATTGTGCTCATTGGGACCTTCAAAGATGCAGAAAATTTTCTGTACTCTTTCCCAGATCTGTGCCTCGATACAATCCTGTCTCAGGGGTCTACAGAAAATTCCTTGGACTTTATGACTTGGTTTGTGCTCTGACATGCACTGTTAACTGGGGGTCCTTAAATAGACAGGTGTGTGTCTTTCCAAATAATGTCCAATCAACTGAATTTATCACAAGTGGACTTTAGTCAAGTTGTAGAAACATCTAAAGGATAATCAGTGGAAACAGAATGCACCTGAGCTAGATTTTAAGTGTCATGGCAAAGGCTGTGAATACTTATGTACATGTGATGTTGTTAGTTTTTTAATTTGAATACATTTGCAAAGATTTCAAACAAACTTCTATCATGTTGTCATTATGGGGTATTGTTTGTAAAATTTTAGGAAAATAATGAATTTAATCAGTTTTGGAATACGGATGTAACATAACAAAATGTGGAAAAAGTGAAGCGCCGTGAATTATATATTTTTTCTGAATGTATATCTATGTTTGTTCCAAGCATGTTTGAGTCCACTTACTGTTGCCAACTCACTACCTCTGCTATGTCTGTTCCAAGCATCAACTACTTTCAGTAAAATAATACTTTTCTGCAAGCTTCAAGACATGCCCCATGTTCTTGATCTTAGCTTCAAATTGAAAATACTGCCCTCCTGAACCTTATTCACACTCTTCTTGTAGGACACCTAGAAAAACATGAAAGGAAACTAGCGCAACCCCATTAGTAGAAGTCCAGAAAGAGTTTTATTTGTATTCATCAAGGTGAGCCAATGTGTTCCCAGATATTTGCAACAGATGAAAAAATCCCACATTGCCTATGATAACATTTAGGATAGCACAACAATGACTCATTCAGAAGGTCATAAAAAACTCCAGAATATTTAAAGAACTGCAGGCCTCACTTCCCTCAGTAAAGGTCAGTGTTCATGATTTAACAATAAGAAAGAGACTGGGAAAAAAATGACATTCATGGGAGAGTTCCAAGGTGAAAGCCACTGCCGACCAAAAATAACTTAACCACTTGCCGACTGCCTAACGTAGATCTACGTCGGCAGTCAGCCCCTCACAGGCAAAGCGACGTAGGTCTACATCGCTAGCCTGGGAGGCTCTGGGGAGCGAGCGCGCTTCGCAGGAGGCGCGCTCCCGCTCGCTCACGGACCCCCCAGCGCGTGTGCCCGGCGGACATTCGCGATCGTCCGTTAGAGCGGGAGAAAGGCAGGCGGCTAATGTAAACACATCCGCCTGTCATTCTCCCCTGTGTAAGAATTGAGATCATACGGTTCTACTACGTAGGACCGTTGATCTCTGTTCTTACACAAGTAGCCACATCCAATCACAGTTAGAAACACGCCCCTAGGGACACACTTAACCCCTCCCTCTCCAATAAAGTTAACCCCTTCCCTCCCAGTGTCATTTTTACAGTAACAGTGCATATGTATAGCACTGATTACTGTAGTAATGTCACTGGTACCCCCCAAAAGTGTAAAAAATGTCAGTCAAGGGTCAGATCTGTCTGCCGTATAGCGTCGCACGACCGCGCAATTGTCCGTTAAAGCAACGCAGTGCCGAATCGCAAAATAGGCCCTGGTCAGGAAGGGGGTAAAATCTTCCGGGGCTTAAGTGGTTAAAGGCTCATCTCACATTTGCCAAAAAACTTCTTGATTAACCCTAAGACTTTTGGGCAAATATTCTGTGGCCTGATGAGACGAAAGTTAAACTTTTTGTAAGATCTGCGTCTCGTTGCATCTGGTGTAAAACTAACACAGCATTTCATAAAAAGAGCATCAGACCAACAGTCAAACATGGTGGTGGTACTGTGATGGTTTGGGGCAGGACGACATGCCATAATTGATGGAACAATTAATTCTGCCCTCTACCAGAAAATCCTGAAGGAGAATGTCCGGCCATCAGTTTGTTACCTCAACATCAAGCGCATTTGGGTTATACAGCAGCAAAATAATCCAAAACACACCAGCAGATTAAGGTTTTGGAGTGGCCTAGTCAAAGTCTGGACTTAAATCTGATTGAGATGCTGTGGCATGACCTTAAACAGGCCGTTCATGCTGGAAACATCTCCAATGTGGCTGAATTAAAAAATTTTGCAAAGAAGAGTAGGCCAAAATTCTTCCACAGTGATGTGAAAGACTCATTGCCAGTTATCGCAAACGCTTGATTGCAGTTGTTGCCGTCGAGGATGGCACAACTAGTTATTAGGTTTAGGGGGAAATTACTTTTTCACATAGGGCCAGGCAAGGTATGACAGCTTTTTCCCCCTAATAAATGAAATCACAATTTAAAAACTGTATTTTGTATTTACTTGGGTTATCGTTGTGAAATATTAAAATATGTTTTATGATCTGATTCATTTAGGTGTAACAAATATGCAAAAAAAAAAAAAAAATCAGGAAGGGGGCAAATACTTTTTCATAGCACTGCTCATCCTTGTCTTTATGGACCTTGCTTTATGCACTGGTGCGCAATCATGTTGGAACAGGAAGGGGCCATCCCCGAACTGTTACCACAGAGTTGGGAGCATAAAATTGTCCACAATGTCTTTGTAGGCTAAGAGTTACCTTCACTGGAACTAAGGGGCCAAGACCAACCCGTTAAAAACAACCACACACCATAATCTCCCCTCCACCAAATGATTTTGACCAGTGCACAAAGCAAGGTCCATAAAGACATGGATGAGTGAGTTTGGGGTGGAGGAATTTAGCTGGCCTGCACAGAGTCCTGACCTCAACCTAAATGAACATCTTTGGGATGAATTAGAGCGGAGACTGTGAGCCAGGCCTTCTCGTCCAACATTAGTGCCTGACCTTAAAAATGTGCTTCTGGAAGAATGGTCAAACATTCCCATAGACACACTGCTATACCTTGTGGACAGCCTTCCCAGAGGAGTTGAAGCTGTTATAGCTGCAAAGGGTGGGCCAACTCAATATTAAACCCTATGGACTAGGACTGGGATGCCATTATAGTTCATGTGCGTGTAATGGCAGGTGTCCCAATACTTTTGACAATATAGTGTATACACAGTATAGTAAAACCTTGGATTGCGAGCATAATTCATTCTGGAAACATGCTTGTAATCCAAAGCACTCTTATATCAAAGCGAATTTCCCCATAAGAAATAATGGAAACTCAGATGATTCGTTCCACAACCATTTATTCAGAAGTCTTTCAGTTTATAGTCCATATAAAAAAGATTACAGCAATGTGATAGGCTGTGTAACCATAAAATGTCCATCCACAAATGGCGCCTCCACAAGGGGATTAGAAGCAAATTCCAGGAGGAGCTACAGAGTATAAAAGAGAAGAGAGGAGCCTCTAAGTGTAGCAATATAGTTACATTTACTGTCCACATAGACCATCTTCCGCACCGCCGGCTGTCAGTCTGTAATCCTGACCGGGAAGACCACCCTGCAGTAAAGCGATCTGAAAGCAAGGCACAGCGTGGAAGGGATGACGTCGATGGCGGTGTGGAGGACGGTCTATGTGGACAGCTTTATCCCGGATGCCTCCATACTTAGATGTGCTTCTTTTAATCATCAACCATGTGAGTTGCTAAATGTTGTACCTTCATTAAATTTAACCATATTGCTACACTTAGAGGCGCCTCTCAAGACATCGCTTGTCTAGCAAGTCAAGATTTATTTTAAAAATCTGCTTGTCTTGCAAAGCGCTCCCAAACCAAGTTACTCTCAAACCAAGTTTTACTGTATATATAATGTTGTAAAGCGCTGTGCAAACTGTTGCCACTATAAAAATCCTGTACAATTGTAATAAATATATACAGTATAGACCTTGGAAAGTACTTTGTTCTGCACACACAGAGACCTGGAAAAAGGTATATACTGTGCGTATATACTATATATGCATATATATATATATATATATATATATATATATATATACAGTATCTCACAAAAGTGAGTACACCCTCACATTTTTGTAAATATTTTATTATATCTTTTCATGTGACAACACTGAAGAAATGACACTTTGCTACAATGTAAAGTAGTGAGTGTACAGCTTGTATAACAGTGTCAATTTGCTGCCCCCTCAAAATAACTCAACAAACAGCCATTAATGTCTAAATCGCTGGCAACAAAAGTGAGTACACCCCTAAGTGAAAATGTCTAAACTGGGCCCAATATTTTCCCTCCCCGGTGTCACGTTGCTCATTAGAGATGTCGTGAACATAAAATTTTATGTTCGCGAACGGCGAACGCGAACTTCCGCAAATGTTCGCGAATGGGCGAACCGCCACAGACTTCAATAGGCAGGTGAATTTTAAAACCCACAGGGACTCTTTCTGGCCACAATAGTGATGGGAAAGTTGTTTCAAGGGGACTAACACCTGGACTGTGGCATGCTGGAGGGGGATCCATGGCAAAACTTCCATGGAAAATTACGTAGTTGACGCAGAGTCGGGTTTTAATCCATAAAGGGCATAAATCACCAAACATTCCTAAATTGTTTGGAATAACATGCTTTAAAACATCCAGTGTGTGAATACGATCAGGTATGATGTTATATCGATCAGGTAGTGTAAGGGTTACGCCCGCTTCACAGTGACAGACCAAACCCTGACAGACCAAACTCCCCGTTTAACGCACCGCAAACAACCGCAAACAGTCCATTTGCAGTGGGCACAGTACAGTCTGTGGGCCTGACACTCACTGGCAGGCAACTGCAATTATATTACAGAGAAAAAATTAAATGACTTTTTTATAAGGTTCTGTGCCACCCTATATGAGTGGTGGGCAGTGGGCACAGTACAGTCTGTGGGCCTGACACTCACTGGCAGGCAACTGCAATAATATTACAGAGGAAAAATTAAATATATAAATATCACTACTTGTACTAAATTAATAGACGATGTTGTAATCCACTGCGGTTTAGGAAATACAGGTAACACAAACCTGACAGAATAACACAAATAACACAAATTGCTGCTACTTAAATGAGTAAATATAATAAAAAATAAAATTCATCCAGAAAAAACAGGAACTTGCTTTTTCATTCGAATTTCAGTAGCGCAGGGATGGTGATAACCTCTTACCAAATAAAGGAGGAGTCTTTGCAGCACAAATCAGAGATCTGGAGGAAACCTGATTTTATAATATGCTGTTGTTGCCCAGTCTATGAGAGTGGTTAGGCATAGGCGTCTGGTGAGTCTGAATTTCAGATACTTCTCCCGGCACTGTGTGGTGGTGGAAAGCAAGGGTGGTCCCCATAAGTCACACCTGTGATCCTTCATGTTTGCACTTTCATTGCTCTATGCACTTTATACCTATGGACTTTATGGACTCCTATTGATGTGATTTCATGCTTTTATGTATTTATGATTTTATGCTTATATTTATCACATCTGATTCATATATTTTGGTATATGTTATCATCCTATTTATTTGGTAAGAGGTTATCACCATCCCTGCGCTACTGAAATTCGAATGAAAAAGCCTGTTCCTGTTTTTTCTGGATGAATTTTATTTTTTATTATAGGAAAAATTACATGAATTTCTTATCTGCAAGGTGCTGTGCCACCCTATATGAGTGGTGGGCAGTGGGCACAGTACAGTCTGTGGACCTGACACTCACTGGCAGGCAACTGCAATTATATTACAGAAGAAAAATTAAATGAATTTTTTATCTGCAAGGTGCTGTGCCACCCTATATGAATGGTGGGCACTGGCAGTGGACACAGTACAGTCTGTGGACCTGACACTCATTGGCAGGCAACTGCAATTATATTACAGAGGAAAAATGAAATGAATTTTTTATCTGGAAGGTGCTGTGCCACCCTATATGAGTGGTGGGCACTGGCAGTGGGCACAGTTCAGTCAGTGGGCCTGACACACACTGTTAAGCAACTGCAATTATATTAAAGGGTAAAAATTAAATTACTTTTTTATCTGCAAGGTACTGTGCCACCCGATATGAGTGGTGTGCACACAGTACAGTCTGTATATATATATATATATATATATAGAAAAAAATAAATAAAAGCAGACTGATATACCAGCCCTAAAAAGGGCTTTTTGGGGTGCTGTCAGGACGCTGTCCTTACAGCAGGAGTGGACACAGAACACTGGCCTAGCTAATGATTTCCCTATTAATTCAGCAGCAGCAGCAGCAGCAGCAGCACTCTCCCTGCTCTAACTAACTCTGCAGCTTCAGAATGAATCTAAGATGGATGCTGTCCTTGCTTTTTTATAGGAGGTGGGAGGGTCTGGGAGGGAGGGTATGCTGATTGGCTGGAATGTGTCTGCTGACTGTGAGGTACAGGGTCAAAGTTTGCTCAATGATGATGTATAGGGGGCGGACCGAACATCGCATATGTTCGCCCGCCGCGGCGAACGCGAACAAGCAATGTTCGCCGGGAACTGTTCGCCGGCGAATAGTTCGGGACATCTCTATTGCTCATTAGTGTTACAAGGTCTCAGGTGTGAATGGGGAGCAGGAGTGTTAAATTTGGTGTTATCGCTCTCACTCTCTCATACTGGTCACTGGAAGTTCAACATGGCACCTCATGGCAAAAAATTCTCTGAGGATCTGAAAAAAAGAAACGTTGCTCTACATAAAGATGGTCTAGGCTATAAGAAGATTGCCAAGACCCTGAAACTTAACTGCAGCATGGTGGCCAAGACTATACAGCAGTTGACCAGGACAGGTTCCACTCAGAACAGGCCTCACCATGGTTGAGTGCACATGCTCAGCGTCATATCCAGAGGTTGTCTTTGGGAAATAGATGTGTGAGTGCTGCCAGCATTGATGCAGAATTTGAAGGAGTGGGGAGTCAGCCTGTCAGTGCTCAGACCATACGCCACACACTGCATCAAAATGGTCTGCATGGCTGTCGTCCCAGAAGGAAGCCTCTTCTAAAGATGATGCACAAGAAAGCCCGCAAACAGTTTGCTGAAGACAAGCGGACTAAGGATATGGATTATTGGAACCATGTCCTGTGGTCTGATGAGACCAAAATAAACTTATTTGGTTCAGATGGTGTCAAGCGTATGTGGTGGCAACCAGGTGAGGAGTACAAAGAGATATAACAAAGAGTGGAACCCGATTTAGTTAGCCTTGAAATGGGCAACTGCCCCAGATTCTCAAGTCTTAAAAAGAAAAGGTAAAATGAAAAGTGGTATAATATTTCACTAATACATTGATTTGACCCTGCAGGTGGCTGGTTCTCGCCATTGCGATGTTTCGGTTCTACATGTACAAAGGAACACACAAGGGGCTCTACAAGAGTATCCAGAAGACTCTTAAGTTTTTCCAAACATTTGCTTTACTTGAGGTAAATGTTCTGCTAACCCTGTATTTAGAAATACCAAATGTCCTTTTCCTCCTACACATGAGAATCAAAAGACAACATTTAATTTTGCAAATCTGATTTAATACCAAGTTATATACACTTTTTGCTGGATCCTGAGGAAGCATCTACTGCGAAACGCGTAGTTCCAGCAACGATTATGCATCTTTACAAATTTTGTACAATTCGCTCAATTTGTTGATCGATGTAGTTTAAATGATGTACATTTTTATATATTGTGTATGCAAATAAAAATTCTCTGTTAACTTTTTATCATACATCTATTGCTTGTGTCTTATATAAACATACGCATATATAGATATTCTCTGCCATTATATCCTCTCTTTTTATTGACAGGCCTAAACCTCCCCTTCTATAAATTTTTCCACAACATTTAATTTGTGTTCTTTGGCCTACTTATGGCAAGACTGAAGAAGTGTGTGGAGCTTAATGGCTAATAATTACATTTTGCTTTGCTCTCCATTGGCTTTCCAGGAAAACTAGCTAGAGAGTGTTTATACATTGTATAAGCCAATACTTTTTTAGTTTTGGATAGAGTAAGGAATGGTAGCCCCCCTGACAGTTGTTGTAGTTGTGTCCCATTTGCCTAATTTTTCTTTACTTCCTGCCCTGGAAACATAGAAGGACGTGAGATGAAACCTTTCCGAATGGAGCTTTAACCAGCTGTCACTGGAAAGTTTTATTTTTTTTGTATTTATAAAGTTTATTGATTACAGCCAGGTACAGGTAATACAAAAGACATTAATTGGGGTTTGGCATCATCACATATGCGAATCAACCCCCCCCCCCCCCCTTAAGTACCATAAAAGAACCCTCACTGGCATGCAACTTTTTTCTTTTTCTTTTTCCTTTTAGTAGTCAAAAGGTCAACACTAGGACCAAAGTAAGAAAAGAGAGAGAAAAGAGAGAAAGAAGAAGAGAAAAAAAAAAAAAAAAGGAGAGAGAAAAAAAAAAAAAAGGAGAGAGAAAAAAAAAAAGTTTTTTTTAACGTAGCTCCAGTTTTGATAACAACTGTAAAATGTTCCCAATTTCCCATTTTTCGATCCCAGGAACAATGGTCATCAAGACAAATGGATAGGGTGAATTTTCCTATCAGAGTCAAAGAGCAATAAAAACCTGAAAGAAAATCTAACCTTTCCCTACTCTATCTAAAACTAACCTTAGCTGCTTATTAACATCTATAGAACAGCCAAGGTCTGCTCCTTTTTTTTTCCTTTTTTATACCTCCTTACTGCTACCTGCACCATGATAACATAAATGAAAAAAACCCACAACTCAAGATGACAAGAAAGTTCTCATCACTACTTCCTTTCATGTTTGGATTGTCTACATTTCTATCAAAGATTGCAGTTTATAGCCTGCCTAATGTAAATGTAAATGTAATTCAAGAATGACAGCACTTCTCATATATTATTGATGTGTGTATTTTCTTTTACAGTTGGTCCACTGCGCACTTGGTGAGTTTATCTGTTTTATATCCTAGTAGAATAATCAGTATAATGGTGTCCAACAGTAAAGGAGTAGTAGAAGTAATTATCTATAGCAGGGCTTCCCAAACTTTTTTGGGCTCGAGACCCACTTCTGAATACAGTTATTTTTCGGGACCCACTTGCTTGCAATTGAATATTGTAAAGCGCTACAGAATTTGTTGGCGCTATATAAATGAAAATAATAATAATGCATATTTTAAAGGGAGGGGGATGTTAAATTAAAAATATCAATTTACTACTTTTTAATTTATTATTGAATACACTTAATATATAAATAAATATAAGGCTATATGGCACTCACCCTCCTTCCTCTCCCAGTGGTCCACAGTGAAGGTGAAGCCCCTGTTTGCCCTCTCCAGGGCCCAACACACCTCACCCAGAGTCTCCATGATGAGGAGCTCTATGCTGGTCTTGGTGTCCTGGCTCTTCTTCAGGTGCTCTACTGGGGCCACAGAAGCTGCCATGAACTCCTGATACCGCCGGGCCACCTGGTCCTCCTATGACACCAAGGCTGCCCTTTCTGCCCACTATAGCTGAGAAAATCCCGCTGCCAGTCTAGCCACCACCGCTGACGCCAGCAGGACCGAGGAGCTGGCTCTGCACCTCATGAACATATCCTACATACGTACGCACTGATGCAAGTATGTGTCCTTGTGGGAAATGCAGACCAGCCTTCGTAAACTGCATGGGCGGAGTCCTGAATCCATCACAATTTGACTCCTTTGGCTCTCACACAGCACAGTTTAAGCGGGCCCGCTCTCAGTGATTTCTAACTCATTGCGACCCACTCAAACAGAGCTCGTGACCCACCAGTGGGTCCCGAACCACAGTTTGGGAACTCCTGATCTATAGTCTTGCAATAAATCAAGCTTTTTATTGTGTTCTCCAGAATTAGGATGTCACCAATCCTTAGTGCATTCTCAGTGATCTCACCAATGTTTAGTGAATAGATCTGCTGCATTCTCAATGATGTCACCCGTTTCCAGTGAATAGATAGGCTGCATTCTCTATTACGTCTCTAGTGAAAGGATGAGCTGTATTCTTAGAGATGTCATCAGTCTCTAGTGAATGGCTAGGCTGTATTCTCATTGGTGTCACTAGTCTCTAATGAATGGATAGGCTGAATTCTCATTGGTGTCACTAGTCTCTAGTGAATGTATCAGCTGCAATCTAACTGTTGTCACCAGACTCTGGTGCAGTGGTTCCCAATCTCAGTCCTTATGTACCCACCAACAGACCATGTTTTGGGGATTTCCCATAGAAAAAATAGCTCTAATTTTTATCAGGACATTGACATTGATTTAAAACATCTGTGTAAAGTGATGGAAATCCTGAAAACAAGACATGTTCGGGGTACTTGAAGAATGAGGTTAGGAACCATTACTCTAGTGAATGGATAGGCTGTATTCTCAGTGATGTCACCAGTCTCTAGTGATTGGATAGGTTGCATTCTCAGTGATGTCACTAGTCTCTAGTGAATTTGTAGGCTGTATTCTTAGTGTTGTCACCAGTCTCTAGTGAATGGATAGGCTGCATTTTCAGTGATGTCACCAATCTCTAGTGATTAGATAGGTGGCATTCTCAGTGATGCTCGTGGTCTCTAGTGAATGGATAGGCTGCTCTCTCAGTGTTGTCATTGAACTCTAGTGAATGGATAGGCTGCATTCTCAGTGTTTTTACCGGTCTCTAGTGAATGGATAGGCTTTTTTCCCATTGTTTTCATTGGTCTCTAGTGAATGTATAGGCTGCTCTCTCTGTGTTGTCATTGGTCTCTAGTGAATGAATAGGGGGTTTATGATTATGACTAATATAAGGCTAACATGACAATTTCTCCTTGTACATTGGTTTGGGTTGAAACAGAAAACTAATTTTCTGTGACAGTAGTTTTAGTTTCACATTTTATTTGGGCTGACAATATGTGGTTACCCCCAAACAGGTATTTAAGACTTGATGCTGATGGGTTTCTCTACCCATTAACCCACAATGTACCTGTTAGATACCATTAGTGAGTTCTCTCCACCTTTGTAGTTGACTCCTTACATCTGCTGTGTCCATTACTAGAGCGTTTATCATTTCTTACATCGCCAAGAAAACAGTTATAGGATTGAGGATGCTCCTTCTGCAACCAGAGTAGGAAGCCTCTGTGGAGCTGTGGGTAGCAGAGCTGGAAACATATAATGTAATATTTTACCACTGGAGTGCATGCAACATATAATTACCCGGGGAAAAATTCTGCCCTCCTATATGTTGAAAAGCAGCTAGGGTGGACTGATCCTTTATTAAGCCCTCTTTGTATATATTATTGTTGAACATGTCATGCAGCTAATAATAATTTCTCTTTCTTCCAAGGTATAGTGCGTACATCGGTGCTAGTAACAGGGGTCCAAGTCAGTTCAAGAATCTTTATGGTTTGGTTTATTACCAACAGCATTAAACAGGTAGGTAGTAGAATGTGCTTCAATTGTATTTGTAAAATAAACTCTAATAAACTACCAATGTGTAAAGGCACATTTTATAACATTTATGGCAACAACTATGTTTATGAAAAAAAATTAGACCAGCCAGTTTTTTTTACATTTTGGATTGAATAGAGAAAATTTAGAACCTCTGTTGGGTCCTTAATAGATGTCTTTGTTCCCATTGGGGACATATTTCATTTCCTTTCCAGTAACAGCTTGGCACAGGAATTAGGCACATCAGGCAACAACCACTCTTTTTTTTAAAAAAAAACAAGCATTATCTAGGTCTCTGGTGCCCAACCTGCAAGCCCTTGGTATATGACGTGTGGTCTCGGACCTCAGCAGTCTGTGGTGGGAACATTGAATAGGGTAATAGCAGTGATCTCTACTAGCCATGTAACACTTTCCCTGCTCTGTATTGTCTTCTGCAGAATATCCCAGCCAAAAATATAACATGCCCACACTCTGACTCTCATTACCTTTATTAGGTCTGCAGTTTCTGACTGTCCTCTCAAAAGTACATATATTGAACATTATGTGTGGCCTTAGGATGATATCAGAGGCTGCATTTGAGGCTGCATGTGAGGCTCCCTTTAGCTCATAGATTGCCAACCACTAAGCTAGGTCATTGATGAAGGTGACAGGAGGCCAAAACAATAAAACGCATCAATTATAACATTTTGTTTTACAATTTTGAGTTCCCAATGGGACAAAATACATTTACTACCTTGTCCTATGTCCCTAGGTGCGCAGCTAAGACTAGCTGTGATATCAGGCAGGGATCCCCTCTCTGCCCAACACCACAGCTAGCAAGGAGATGGCTGCTTTGCTTTGTAGCAACTGTCTCCAGCTCCCTGCACTTGCCCAAGGCAAGCACTAGCAAGAAGAATGCAGAGGGAAGGTAAGCTAGCACACCTCAGCTTTTAAGACTATGTGACATACCACACAGCATGGGGGGGGGGGGGGGGTCAAGGGTCAGGACTATGTTATATACAACATTTCATAAACAGTGCATAAGTCAGAATTTTTTCAGACTGCAATGTACAATACCACATTTAAAATCGATCACTCCACATTATGTAATGTACACCAAAGCATAAACAGTGCAGCCATCAAGATAAGCCAATGAACAACAAAGTGACAAACGTGCAGTGGTTAGGACTACATAATTTACAACAAATGTACAGCATGTTGCGGGTCATTGGAAAGTGCCACCCTAAACAAACGGAGGTCTGTGCCTTTTTAAATTTGGTGTTCAGTAGTATGTGCCACTTATTACACTGGTGTACAGTGGTTAATATCCCTATAATAATTATGTTTAGTGGTTCATGGCCAAGTTTTTTGCTGGTTAGTGGAAGCTTCAGTGCCTACTTACCTTAGAAAAGTTTCAGAGGCCCAACATACCTATGCTTCCCACATCTTAACTTACTAAAGTTATGCCAATGTAGCGCCACTGCCGAAGGAGCTGCTTGGCAACTTGGGTTCTCTGTTCTGCTTACCAACTCTGATAACACCCTCCGCCTCTCTGACATACCTGGTTGAATGAAAATCACCACAAATGCTTAAAGAGTCACCAGCAAGAATACCCTTGACTTGGCAGTGAGCTAATACCAGTAAATGAACATGAGGCCATTTTGTGGTAAAGGAACACAATATATTGGCATGAGTAGAGTAAATTAAGGCTTGTGCATCAATGAACACACAGGAGGTAGGTTTAGACACAGTCTGCTAGACAGTAGATTCACTATGCCACAGCACCTTAGTTTAGAGTTCTATACCACTAGACTTGAGTTGACATATAAACCAGCAAGACAGGGGAGGACTGGGCCAGGGGCAGGGGGGCAATTGCCCCCTGGGCTGCTCTGATGCCCCGTAAAAAGGCTGCACCACTTCTGCCACAGACATGGCTAAAGGATTCCTGGTGAAGAGAAATACAAAGTCCATGCCCTACTAGAGACTCTCCTCCCCTGGCCAGCCCCAAACGAACTGTCCTAGCTCCCCCTAACCGCCCCCTGCTGGCCAGGTTGGGAACCCGGATTCAGCCTGGGAGGGAGTAGAGAGTACCTGGAGCAGAGCTTCAGCTTGTAATTATTAATTAATCTATTTGAGGCAACTCTAAATGGTCAGTCTTTAGTTCTGGCTCTTCAGCCGGCTAACTTGGGGCCCAATCATACCATACCGTTGGTGCACATAAGAACAGTCATAGAACATCCCTCTGCTTGAGAAGGAATCCTCTGCAGTGGTTCTGTACCTTGGCTCATCTGCAATGTCATTGTAGTGTCAGGCGGTGGTAACACAGCCTCAGTGACCATTCTTTCCAATGCTCTCCCTCTCTCATTGGTCTTGTGGTGGTGTGCCCGAGGCTCCAGCTCCAACATCCATTAGGTCCGACTCTTGGGATGTGCTCACTCCTGCTCCCTGCAGCAAAAGACTGCGCAATTTAAAGAGCAGCACAGGGAGGTACTTCTTCTCTTCCCCCATTCCAAGCTGGTTCAAATGAACTGTGAAAAGTACAGTAAAACCTTAGATTGCGAGCATCATTCCTTCTAGTGTAACGTTAAAAAACCCTACCCTGTGAAAATTCCCTACCCTCGTCACTTCCTGTGAGGGTACGTCATTCAACAGCTGAGCAGCTTACTAGTGCGCATGCTCACAGCTGCAGCGGGTAGGGAATTATCATGCGGTAGTGTTTTTTAACCTTACACGGGGTCATTTATCAGCTGTTGCAGCGTGAACGACTGCGCATGGCCAGCCGCTAAATTAAATCATCTTGGAGACTTCCCTCATCAGCAGGTGCGCCGTCCCAAATGAGTGACTGTTACGGTATAAAACACTGTAGACGTAATTTGTATTTTTATAGACCCGCTGCCGATTTAATTTTCGTGGAGCAGAGATGAGGGAAGTCTGACGGGTTGGAGCCGAGATGATTTTGCGCGGCAACAGCTGATGAATGAGGCGGTGTTCCCTGAAAAAACACTAACCTGTGAAAACTCCCTACCCTCCGCAGCTGTGAGCATGTGCACTGGCAAGCGGCTCAGCTGATGTATGACGTACCCTCACCGGAAGTGACGAGGGTAGGGAATTTTCACGGGTAGGGTTTTTTCACGGAAAACCGGAAACATGCTTGTAATCAAAAGCACTCTTATATCAAAGCCAATTTCCCCATAGGAAATAATGGAAACTCATATGATTCGTTCCACAGCCATTTATTTGTAAGTCCTTCAGTTTATAGTCCATATAAAAAGATTATAGTAATGTGATAAGTTGTGTAACCATAAAATGTCTATCCACAAATGGCAGTCTCCACAAAGGGGATTAGAAGCAAAATCCAGCAGGAGCTACAGAGTATAAAAGAGATGAGAGGCACCTCTAAGAGTAGCAATATGGATACATTACACTATAATTAAGGTTCAGCATTTAGCAACTCACATGGTTCATTAAAAGAGGCACATCTAAGTATGCAGGCATCCGGGGAAAAGTTGTCCACATAGACCATCCTCCTCACTGCCAGCCAGTGGAAAGACTACCCTGAAGTAGAGATCTGAAAGTGAGGCTTGGACCGCTCATGGAGCGCAGTGGGGAAGGAATGACGTCGATGGCGGTGTGGAGGACGGTGTGGAGGATGGTCCATGTGGACAGCTTTACCCTAGGTGCCTGCATACTTAGATATGCCTGTTTTAATCATCAACCATGTGAGTTGATAAATGTTGAACCTTCATTAAATTTAACCATATTGCTACACTTAGAGGGACCTCTCTTCTCTTTTATACTCAGTTGTGACATGAGGCTACTTGAATATCAAGACATCGCTTGTTTATCAAGTCACAATTTATTAAAAAGCTTGCTTGTCTTGCAAAAACGCCCTCAGACCAAGTTACTCTCAATACAAGGTTTTACTGTATATCAAAAGATTTTTAAATAACAAACGTGTTATACTTACCTGGTTTGTGCAAGGGTTTTGCACAGAGCAGTCCAGATTCTCCTCTTCTGGAGTGCCCTGGTGTCGTTTCTGGCTCATCCTCTTCGTCAGCTGCCCCCGCGGTGAGCCGCTTTTCATGCGTCCATTGACACAGATAGCAGGACTCGGCCCCACCCCAGCTCTTGTGTCACTGGATTTGATTGCTCCTGCTGCTATCAAGCTATCCAATGAGAACCCGAGACAGCGGCTGGAGCTGCTGGGCCTGTGCTCATCGCTGGAACGTTCGGGTTCAAGTAAGAATAATGGTGGGTCAGCTACAAACAAGAAGGTTTTTCACCTTAATGCATAGAATGCATTAAGGTGAAAAACCTTGAGACCTTACCGCTCCTTTGACTCTTGCAGCCTAGTACTTGGCTACACTGGAACTATGCAAGCACTGTCAGGGGGATATGTCTCCACTCAGCATTACTCTGACAGTCAAAGTGACCTGCAAACTGGAGAACCAGGGCATGTGCCATAGGTGCCCAGATCTACGCTGCCTATGATTAAGCAGAGAGCAAGAGCAATTTATGAATAGCAAAAAAAATGCAAACAAATTCCATGTAGCCAGAAAAGCAGACTTAATCAAAACCTGTTTGTCTTTTTTTTTTAATAGCAACACCAAGTTGGGGTTTTCTAGTTTTAGTTCTACCCTAATCTAACCTATGCTAATTATTAAGTGATGGAACAGCTGGTGTCACTCTCTTAGAGATCTTGCTAGACCATGGGCAACAGGAAACCCAGGGAATGCGCCACAGGTGCCTATATCTAGCGATGCCTATGTTTAGGCAGAAAAGCTTGGGCAATTTATCAAAAGCAAAAAATTCCAGATAGGCTTTGATTTGGTCTATAATTCTGGCTATTTGTTTTATTATTTATTTATTTATTTTTTATAGAAACAACGATCAGAGCTTTCTAGTTTTAGTGCTGGTTCACACTGCCGCTACCACTAAAGTAGCGTCGCTTCCAGCGCGACTTTGACGCGATTTTGACGCGATTTTGGCGCGACTTTGACGCGACTTTGGCGCGACTTAGCGCGACTTTGACGCGACCTAATCGCGAGGCAACTTTTTATTTGGCCAATCACAATCTGATGTCTTGTGACCTAATTTCCTTTTCCTGTGTTTTTTTTTTTTACATATTTCCTTTTTCCCATGTGTGCAGTGTTGTGTGTCTCACATAGCTTTGTTTGTCTGTCCAGAAACGTAAAAAAAAAAAAAGAGCTTTTTTCCTATAATTTTTAAGAAGCACATGCCTCCAAAGACACCCAAAAAATGCCCGTAAAATGTCTGCAAGAAAAAAAGCCAGCCGCAGAGAAGCCATATTACAGAAAATATAGTAAAAATGCTGTTTTTTAGGGGTTCTGGACATGCTACAGAGCTGAAAGTTGACAGGTACACTTTTTAGACACCCAGACACTAAATCCCAAAAATGACATGCCTGCCTAAAAAAATGCCCGCTAAATGCCTGCAAGAAAAAAAGACAGCTGGTAAGACACTACAAAAAATTATAAGAAAAATGATTTTTTTTAGGGGTTCTGGACATGCTACATAGCTGAAACTTAACAGGGACACTTTTTTGACCCCCCAGACACTAAATCCAGAAAATGACATGCCTGCCTAAAAAAATGCCCGCTAAATGCCTGCAAGAAAAAAAGCCAGCCGCAGAGAAGCCGTATTCCTGAAAATATAGTAAAAATGCTGTTTTTTAGGGGTTCTGGACATGCTACAGAGCTGAAAATTGACAGGTACACTTTTTAGACCCCCCAGACACTAAATCCAGAAAATGACATGCCTGCCTAAAAAAATGCCCGCTAAATGCCTGCAAGAAAAAAAGCCAGCCGCAGAGAAGCCGTATTCCTGAAAATATAGTAAAAATGCTGTTTTTTAGGGGTTCTGGACATGCTACAGAGCTGAAAATTGACAGGTACACTTTTTAGACCCCCCAGACACTAAATACAAAAAAATGACATGCCTGCCTAAAAAAATGCCCGCTAAATGCCTGCAAGAAAAAAAGACAGCTGGTAAGACACTACAAAAAATTATAAGAAAAATGATTTTTTTTAGGGGTTCTGGACATGCTACATAGCTGAAACTTAACAGGGACACTTTTTTGACCCCCCAGACACTAAATCCAGAAAATGACATGCCTGCCTAAAAAAATGCCCGCTAAATGCCTGCAAGAAAAAAAGCCAGCTGCAGAGAAGCCGTATTCCTGAAAATATAGTAAAAATGCTGTTTTTTAGGGGTTCTGGACATGCTACAGAGCTGAAAATTGACAGGTACACTTTTTAGACCCCCCAGACACTAAATCCAGAAAATGACATGCCTGCCTAAAAAAATGCCCGCTAAATGCCTGCAAGAAAAAAAGCCAGCCGCAGAGAAGCCGTATCCCTGAAAATATAGTAAAAATGCTGTTTTTTAGGGGTTCTGGACATGCTACAGAGCTGAAACTTGACAGGGACACTTTTTAGACCCCCCAGAAACGAAATCCCAAAAATGACATGCCTGCTTAAAAAAATGCCCGCTAAATGCCTGCAAGAAAAAAAGACAGCTGGTAAGACACTACAAAAAATTAAAAGAAAAATTATTTTTTTTAGGGGTTCTGGACATGCTACAGAGCTGAAACTTGACAGGGACACTTTTTAGACCCCCCAGAAACGAAATCCAAAAAATGACATGCCTGCCTAAAAAAATGACCGCTAATGCCTGCAAGAAAATTATGCTCTTTTCTTGTTCACTGCCATTTTTTAGCAAAGTCGGATGACAAGTCGGATTACAGGTCGCTTCAATTAAGATAAGGAGGCGACTCCCATTGAAGTATATGGGACAGGTCGGATCACTGGTCGCCTGAAAGTAGTACAGGACCCTTTTCTGAAGTCGGAGCGTCCTTAATAGCGGCAATTAAGACGGCACTGATTCATTTACATTGGTTTGGTCATGTCAAGCGACCTGGGGCGACCTGGGGCGACACAAGTCGCCTCGTGAGTCGCCCTAGTGTGAATGGGGGCTTAGTTCTACCCTAATCCAACCTATGCTAATTATAAATAAATGTAACAGCAGATTTTTCGTCTTTTTGCTGTGGTTGATAAATAGTTTCAAAAGCACAGATCTCTCTTCAAGGCCTGTCTTTCTTCTCTCTCATTTAATGCTACCTGGCATTGGCAATAAATTTTAATGTGTACGATTCAGTGCTTTGAAATAAACACATCCATAATCAATGCTGAGCTTTGGTTGGGGTTGGAAGACGGCTCTCGTTTCAGATTATGTTTTTATTGAAGCTTATGGTTCTTGGAGCGGCTCTTGGCATGAAGGGAGGCATCTGCAGACTGGACAGTTTAAGAAGAGCCATGGTTCATTCTCTGAGCTCCTGGGCTCCCTTCCATGTCTCTGCGCTTACTGCAAAAAATAAATGTACTGTAACAGATATATTTATGTCCACCATTCATTCTCTTCCATTTAACTGTGCTGGTGGAATGTTAAGTAAAACATTGACCGGTCTATCAAAAAAAAAAAATGTGGGTACATCTAAACCCAATCGCTAAATCTTGTATAAATTTTAATATTTTAATGCCACTTCAATAGTTGTTACCAACCTTTTTTACATCTCCAGTTTTCATTAAAAGAATATCGAGTGTTCCATTCTTGAAAGGCCCTTTTTCAGGCACATCAATGTTATGGAGTGACAAGTGTCTTCCAGTGGTGCCCCTGTATTGTCACCCTGTCACATGCAGGCCTGACAGAGACTACTGGTGACTGTGCTGACACACATTGAGCAGAAATGGTCCACTGTTGTCACTTTCAGGAAGCCAGGTGTGCACCCCATGTTTAAAGTCTTACTAAACCCAGGAGCCTACATTCACTATATCTGGTCTCCCGTAGTACACAGAACATGGAAATGCAATTATTTTAGTAAATATAAACTGGTAAATATCTTTTCTCATCAGAAGTATATAGCAGTCTTGTGACTTCTATTAGTGTCTGGTTAAAGCATGTAGGAGGAGTTTTCATTCCCCTATAATTGTCCTATAAGACTGTAGGACCCCTCACCCTCTGTCTGGACAGTGCTGATTGGCTCTGTGCTGATCACATGCATACTCCCAAGAATAAAAAAAAAAAAACTTTAGCAATATACACCAAACTGAGCTAGTGTAGAGTGCCCCCAAGGCTCTGTTCTATCAGGAGATGGATTGTGGACCGGGGAAGAAGGAGAGGATCAGAGAAGACAGGATCAAACAGCCTTTTTACACATTGCACAGGATTAACCCCTTAGGTTCCACAGTGAGTATAACAAGCATTATATAGTGCATATACAGACTGACTTTACTGTTGTGGGTTTAGTAACACTTTAAGTGAGTTTATGTAAACTGGAAGTGGCTGAAAGAGGCTGCTGGAGATCAGCATCACTGAGATGGAAAAAGGTGAAAACGGTCTTTTGTTCAGAGAAAAAAAGACAATTGTTTATGAAAAAAAAAGTACACTGCTCAAAAAAAAAAAATTAAAGGAACACTTTGAAAAAACATAAGATCTCAACAGGGAAAAATCTCATGCTGGATATCTATATTGATATGGATTGGGTGATGTGTTGGGAACAAAAAGATGCCACATCGTTTGATGGAAATGAAAATTATCACCCTACAGAGGGCAGAACTCAAAGACTCCCCAAAAATCAAAGTGAAAAAACGATGCAGCAGGCTAGTCCATTTTGCTGAAATTTCATTGTAGCAACTCAAAATGGTACTCAGTAGTTTGTGTGGCTCCCACATGCTTGTATGCATGACTGGCAACATCGGGGAATACTCCTAATGAAACGATAGATGGCGTCCTGAGGTATTTCCTCCCACATTTGGACCAGGACATCTGAGGTGCTAACTGGCGGCATCGGATGGACTGAAACATAATGTCCCAGAGTTGTTCTATTGGATTTAGGTCAGGCGAGCCTGGGGGCCATTCATTGGTATCAATTCCTTCATCCTCCAGGAACTTGCTGTATGCTCTCGCCACATGAGGCTGGGCATTGTTGTGCTTCAGGAGGAACCCAGGACCCACTGCACCAGCATAGGGTCTGTCAATGGGTCCAAAGATTTCATCCAGATACCTAATGACAGTCAGGGTGCCATTGTCTAGCCTGTAGAGGTCTGTGCATCCCTCCATGGGACCATCACTGACCCACCACCAAACTGGTCATGCTGAATGATGTTACAGGCAGCATAATGTTCTCCATGGCTTCTCCAAACCCTTTCATGTCTGTTACATGTGCTCGGGGTGAACCTTCTCTTATCTGTGAAAAGCACAGGGTGTCAGTGGTGGACCTGCCAATTCTTGTGTTCAGTCGCAAATGCCAATCAAGCTCCATGGTGCCAGGCAGTGAGCACAAGGCCCACTAGAGGACGTCGGGCCCTCAGGCCACCCTCATGAAGTTTGTTTCTGATTGTTTGGTCAGACATTCACATCAGTGGCCTGCTGGAGGTCATTTTGTAGGGCTCTGGCAGTCAGGGTGCCATTGTCTAGCCTGTAGAGGTCTGTGAGTCCCTCTATGGATACGCCTCCCCAGACCATCACTGACCCACCACCCAACCGGTCATGCTGACTGCATAATGTTCTCCACAGCTTCTCCAGACCCTTTCACGTCTGTCACATGTGCTCAGGGTGAACCTGCTCTCATCTGTGAAAAGCACAGGGTGCCAGTGGTGGTCCTGCCAATTCTGATGTTCAATGGAAAATGCCAATCCAGCTCCACGATGCCAGGCAATGAGCACAGGGCCCACTAGAGGACGTTGGGCTCTCATGCCACCCTCATGAAGTCTGATCTGATTGTTTGGTCAGAGACATTCACATCAATGGCCTGCTGGAGGTCATTTTGTAGGGCTCTGGCAGTGCTCATCCTGTTCCTCCTTGCACAAAGGAGTAGATACCGGTCCTGCTGATGGGTTAAGGACCTTCTACAGCCCTGTCCAGCTCTCCTAGATTAACTGCCTGTCTTCTGGAATCTCCTCCATGCTCTTAAAGCGGAGTTCCACCCTGGAATTTTTTTTTTTTTTTAAAATACCCCCGGGACAGTCAGGGCTAGTGCATTCCACAATGGCTAGCCCCTGATCTGTCCCGGGTTGCACTTACCTGTTAGGACAAATACTTACCTTGAAAACGTCTTGTCCAGCGCTGCCATCTCAGATGTGGGCAGCTTGAAGCCAGCGAGATCCTCTTCGGGGTCCTCTTCCGCCTTCTTCGGTCCCACGATGCCCTGCGCCGGCCCCGACGTCACTTCCGGGTCACGCGCGTCATCCCTCCACAGCTTCTGGGCATGCCCAGAAGCTGTTTAGAAGGGGATGACTCGCGCGCCCCAGAACTGACGTCGGGGCCGGTGCAGGCGCAATGATTCCTGGGAGCTATGACGTTCAGCTCCCAGGAATCATTGCAGAGCCAGGAAGTGACGATGGGCCGCGGCCGAGGAAGGAGGAAGAAGGAAGTAAGGTAAGTATATTATCTTCGCTACGAGGTAAGTAAAAGAAAAAAAAATATGCGATTATCCATTTCTTTTTCAGGTGACCCGGAGCGAGAAGATGGAGGTAAGTATAAAATTAGGGTGGAACTCCACTTTAAGACTGTGCTGGGAGACACAGCAAACCTTCTATTGATGTGCCATCCTGGGGGATTTGGACTGCCTGTGCAACCTCTCTAGGGTCCAGGTATCGCCCCATGTTACCAATAGTGACACTGATCCTAGCCAAATGCAATACAGTCAGAAAAGATGAGTAGGGAAAAAAATGTCAGTGGCCTCCACCTGTAAAACCATTTCTGTTTTAGAGGTTGTCTTATTATTGCCCATCTAGTGCACATGTTGTTAATTTAATTAACCCCAAAACAGCTGAAATTGAATAACAACCCCTTCTGCTACTTAACTTGACCAGATAAATATCCCAGGAGTGTAATTGACTTGATGCTATGCTCTGATCAAAAGTGTTCCTTTATTTTTTTTTTTGAGCAGTGTACTTTAGATCTTTTCTAATTCTCTTAGAGATGTTTAAGATTTTTTTTTTTACTTTGCTGCATATTTTTACAGTTTTCAGTTCACTATAATGTTACATTTTCACAAAACATAAATTACTGTGTTTTCATAAATTGGATTATATAATGGTGTTTCTTTTCATACATCACGGGACACAGAGCCATAAATCATAATATATGTGTTATATAGCCACCTATAGGTGAAGGACACTGGCAACCAATCAGAATTGATCACCCCCTATATAACCCCTCCCATACAGGAAGTACCTCAGTTTTGCCAGTGTTTAAAAGGTAAAGGTCACCGTGGATAGGTGCTCCACATGTTTATGTTTCAGAGAAGAAAAAAGAAGATTATGCTATCATACCCCAAACAAAGATCACTGGATCTAAGGGATTAGCTATCGGATCCATCAAAAACAGTCTATGGACTAAAAAGATGGTACCCGAGCCTCGGGAAGCAGATACACGGTTTTGCCTGTAACGCTGTCCTTTTTAGGCGCTGGACCCTGGGATCTGGACCCTTGGAATACCAAACCCCAAAGACGCTCCGTGCAGTATGCTCTACAGGTCCAAGGCCGTGGCCCCTCTTATATAGGGGACCCAGTTCTTGAAGGTCTCTAAGACAATGCTCACCATGAAGGGTGAAGATTTGATACTTGCTTATAGCAGTTTCCTGAGGCAGGACTGGAGTCCATTTAAATATTTACACAGCACACATAAACCTTAAAAGGTTAAAAATTGCAAAATTGTAAATATTTTATGCACTGTTCCCTTTATTAAGATTACAGAGACTTGTGCCAAGTGTATTTCTGCTTGTATTTACATTGTAACAGGGTTATGCAAAGTATTTTTAAAGTATGTTTAAAGCATATTGTTACACTGCTTCTTACCCTGAACTGGTCACCTGAAAGTTATCAGCTGTGACAAACAAGATTCAGCCTAAACTGCTCTCACCCCCATTTGTTTGTTTTGTTCGCCCTGGTGCATAAGCATCCGCATGTTCACCTCTGCTGGATCGCATGCCTATGACGTAGGCCTATTCGTGCGTGTGCGGGAATCTTCACATTTAAGTACAGGCATACACCGCGTGGTGGGTGTGTTCTAATGCACGTGGATGCCATGTACCACGCCGCACATGCATAAAAGGGCACGTTCTGCAAGGAAATGTTTCCAACACACTAGCCTCTGTCACAGGCTGCAGGGGACACAGAGCAGAAACAGCTGGGTTGCGTGAGTCACTGTGGGTGTATGTTACTGGCACTAATAGGTCCTGTATCTTAGGTAATTAGTGTTGTGTGCATTAGGCTGTATAAGCTTGGCACAGACCTTGAGTACACTTTAAAGGTAGTGCCTCAAGTTTGTCTTGCTATAAAGCAATGTCTGCCCGAAAGAGGGCTGGAGGGAGCACAGTTGGAAAGGGCACTATGATGCCACCGTCAGGCCCTGAAGGTCCTAGTCATATTTCCACTATGTCTACTCCTCCTGATAAGCCAGAGGCAATTAGCCTGTCCGGCATAGTAGCTACTCCGTGTTCTTCTGCCATAGCCTATGTTGCCAGGGATGATTTGGCATTGGCATTGGCATTAGCCAGCCTAAAGGGTAAGATTGCTGACATGATTGCAGCACCACACGGAGGAAAGAAGCAGGTTAGATCCCCATCTCCTGAGCCGCCCCCTGTATCAGTTCAGGATTGGGCAGAGGATGTGAAAGATGTAGCCCTATAGAAGGGACCCTATAGAAGGTAAAGCTGAAATTTCCACTTCCGGGGAGTCAGAGTCGGAGGAATCTCTATTGGCCTCTCAATCCCAGAGATTGTTTATCCAGTCTCTTGCTGAGATGATCCTGGTTGAGTTTAAACTCCCGCCCTTAGAGACAACTGAAACCTCTTTTTCCTCCCTAGGCTCCTCTGTCATTTTCCATACATCCACTCTTGGAACAAGAAGTGTATATTGACTGGGATCATCCTGATAGGATGTTTGTTCCTCCTAAAAGGGTTTCATTATATCCTATGGAGGATAAGTTTTCTATGAGATGGAAAATTACCACTGTGAATGCAGCCATTTCTTCGGTTAACAAGAATTGAACCTGTCCTGTGGATAATGCCCAGTTTTTTAAAGATCCAGCAGATAAAAAGTTGTAATCTTTATTGGAAGCCTCCTTTGCGGTTGCAGGTTCTGCAGTACAACCAGCAGTAGCAGCCATACGAGTGTGTCAGTCGTTGAAAGACCGCATAAAGCGAGTGGCCAAGACCGTTCCTTCTCAAGGAGAGTCTGTGGAAGATCTGTCGGATCTACTTCACACTTTGTGTTTTGCAGTAGATGCTCTTACGGACTCCATAAGGCAAATGTCATGGTTTGCTCTGATGACAGTGCATATGCGCAGAATCCTTTGGTTAACCAGTTCCCATCCGCGCTACAGCCTATATACGGCTGCAGCGCGGACTTGAATTTTCGGGAGGCCGTTTTTAAACAGCCTCCCAGAAAGAGTCTCCCCGCGCGCTCCCGCGAGCGCGCATCAGGGAAAATCTGTGTCGGCTGTGTCCCTTGGACACAGCCGATCACAGATCGTGGTGAATGGCCAATCACACCACGTGATCGGACCGTCCAATGAGAGATGATCTCATATGTAAACATATGAGATCATCTCTCATCGCCGGCACTCCTTCCTCACACGGAGCCTGCAGTGTGAGGAAGGAGGGGGAGCCGTCAGCCGCCGGGGACACACAGGAATGTAATCAGGGCACTGATCACCAGTGCCCTGATTACTAAAGGTAAAACACATACACAAATTGCCACCATCAGTGCCCACAGTGCCCGCCATCAGTGCCCCCATCAATGCCCACAATCAGTGCCCATAGTGCTGTCAGTCAGTGCCCATCAGTGCCTGCTCATCTAGGCACTGATGAGCACTGACTGGCAGCACTATGGGCACTGAGTGTGGGCACTGATGGTGCTGCCCATCAATGCTCATCCGTGCCGCCCATCAGTGCTCATCAGTGCCACCCGTCAGTGTCCATCAGTGCCATCCGCCAGTGCCCATCAGTGCCGCCTATCAGTGCCCATCAATGCCGCCCATCAGTACCGCCTCTCAGTGCCCAGCAGTGCCACCTCTCAGTGCCACCTCTCAGTGCCCAGCAGTGCCACCTCTCAGTGCCCAGCAGTGCCGCCTATCAGTGCTCATCAGTGCCGCCTATCAGTGCCGCCTATCAGTGCCACCTATCAGTGCCGCCTATCAGTGCTCATCAGTGCGGCATATTAGTACCTCCTCATCAGTGCCCATAAGTGCCACCTCATCAGTGCCCATAAGTGCCACCTCATCAGTTCCCATCAGTGCAGCCTATCAGTGCCCATCAGTGCCGCCTCATCAGCGCCCTTCAGTGAAGGAGAAAAATGTATTTTCAAAATTTACTCGCAGAAAATAAGAAAAACTTTTTTTTTTTTCAAAATTTTCTGTCTTTTTTCTTTTTTTTTGTAAAAAATAAAAAACCCAGAGGTGATTACATACCACCAAAAGAAAGCTCTATGTGTGTGAAAAAAAATGATAAAAATTTCATATGGGTACAGTGTAGCATGACCGCGCAATTGTCAGTCAAAGTGTGAGAGCGCTGAAAGCTGAAAATTGGTCTGGATGGGAAGGGGGTTTAAGTGCACAGTAGGCAAGTAGTTAAAGAACTGGTCTGCGGAACTACCATGTAAAAAATGACTGGCTAGTTTCCACTTTCAGGGAGAACACCTTTTTGGTGATGATCTGGATAAATATATCCAGAAGATCTCAGGGGGGAAGAGTACTTTGCTTCCCGTAAAGAGAAAGAGCAGGCGTCCTTCCTTTAAAATCCCCAGCACTCATAATACCAGTGCTTTTCAATTCCAGGCAGTGGCAACGGCCTCAACCGTCTGCATCCGGACCCAAGCCTTCAGGGCAAGGTCAGAAAAAGCCCTGGGCCCAGAAATTAGCCAAGTCTTCCTCTAAGCACTCTCAGTGAAGGGGCGCCCCCACTCACTTGGGTGAGGGGAAGGCTCCCGTAGTTCTCAGGGGCATGTGTTGTCTCCACCATTTCACAGGGATAAAAGATGACATTTCAAGTGCTCCCGCATCCTCGGTTTGTAAGGTCAAGTATACCAACAGATCCCCTAAAAGAAAGATCTCTCTTTCAGGCATTGAAATTTTGGTGTTTAAAGTAAAGGTAAAATCTTAACAAGCAATTTTCTCAACCAGGGCTAAGTGGAATGCTAGGGTTCCTTCAGAGGTAGCTAGAGGTACCTTGATCAGTGGAAAACTGACCTCCCATCCCATGGTGCCTGCAAAGTTCCTGGGCCAACGTCACTTGGCAAAGCCAACAGCATGACACTAACGAAGGTGCAGTGCAATCCACTCTATGATAAACCCTCCAAGGGACGGAGCATAATGACGCCATTGCGCTATCCAGGGAGCCTGACTATCCAGCTGGTGTACGGTGGTGGGAGTCCAAGGCATTTTTAAACTACCTGTGATTGACTGCCATTAAACATTGACGTTGTTCACTGCTTTCTTGGTGCACTTTATTTGTGAGTAGTTTTATTTTGGTTTTTAACCCCTTCACGCCTAAGGGTAAAACAAATGTTAATGCCTAAACACAATTTTGACATTTTGACATTTGAGAGTAAAACAGTACAAATCATCACAATTACTTTGTGCATCCAGGTGGATTATAGCTTGTTTTTTTCAGGACAAATTAGGCTTTTGTTTGGTATTAAATGGTCATGGATATATCCTGATTTTTTTTATTATTATTATCAAAGGAAATCTGTCCCAAAATAGTAAATGAAAACTTTAAAAAAATAAAAATAAAATTATATTTCTTGTTAATACCATGACCTACCACCAAAGTAAATTCTCCTGCTCCTGACAATCGCAATTATAAAATATACAGTATATGTATATCAGTTGTTGTTTGTACCCGTAGTAGGGCCCAGAAGCAATAGTGCACAGTTTGATTTTTTTTTGTCCTAACTAAAAAAAGCACACTGACATTGATGCTAATTTAAAAAAATAAAAAATCCTGCCCAAAATATATTGACCCTGACCTTGACCTTTGACCCTTACTTGACCCAAACACTAAGCCTGGCACTGACCTAGATCAAACCTTAATGTAAGTATTTTTTATTTATTTTTCCTTTTAATTTTTATTATTTATTTATTTTTTTACAAACACTTTTTTTTCCCTCTCAGCAAAGAAAGAGTAAAACAATAAGAGAAAAACATAGGGGCAGGCTTTACAGTGACTGATCACTATGGTAACCAATCAGAGGCTACCACAGTGATCTGGTGACTTGGAATCGGGAGATCCAGGCCCCAATCATTATTACGGAGCCCTGGGCTCTCGGTGAGACCCCGGCCGCTGTGCAGTACGCTCCCAGCACAAACGGAGATACGCAAATATATGCAGCCCCAAAGAAAACAGCCTACTTCCATGAGGTCGCATATACATGTTACTTCAGCGGGAAGGGGGTAATTAAAGTGTGACCCTTATTTTAACTTTATTTCATTATGCTGAGTTTTCTCTTTGCCTCAAGTGAATGAGCCTGGTTATGCCCCTTATCCTATGGGAGAAACTCGTGGGTCATTGATGAGGCATCAGCTTATTCAGTGGCTGCGGACAACTCCTTTTTTTACCCTTCAGTAAAAGGGAAAGGTGCTGATTGACCTATTAAGATCAGATAGGTCCACGTTTCCAGGTGGGAGCAGAGAGTTAATGGTGGTGGGACCCTCTGCCTATGATGACACAATAATGGACCACTGAATTATTTACCTTATGTTCAATTAATTTCATTGGGTTTTTTTTATGGATTTTTCTCTTTTTGCTTTATGACTTATTGCATGCATTGACATATGATATGCATTTATGATTAATTTTAATAAGTTTTGAGTTATTTTTTGGGCTTATCACTTAATTATGCAATTCATGTGTTGTTGTATACATGTCTTTTTGATGTGGGCTATTGATACACAGTCTATCAGTATACTATTATTTACATGCATTGTTTTATGACATTTGATTTATTATATGGTGGTTTGCACTGCACTTTTTCTTTTTTTTTTTTTTGCATTTCTGGTTGGTTTGAGGTGAATACACAATCAGTGCTGTTTGTAGCATAAAACTAAGGACCCTTCTCAGAATTCTTCCTACTGACCGCAATGACCATAATGCCCTTCTCCCGCTCACCCCTAATTAAATGGTGCATTCTTTTTCACTGTCTAACAATGTATTGGATATTCTTCTTCTCACAAAGACCTAACCTCCATGTAAGGGCCCCATTCTCCCACTAACCTCCAATGTAAGGAGGCATTTTTTCCTCTGACCACCTACACTATATAACCAAAAGTATTGAAACACCTGCCTTTACACGCACATGAACTTTAATGGTATCCCAGTCCTAGTCCGTAGGGTTCAATACTGAGTTGGCCCACCCTTTGCAGCTATAATAGATTCAACTGTTCTGGGAAGGCTTTCCCAGGAGCGTGTCTATGGAAATGTTTATGGACCTTGCTTTGTGCACTGGTCCAAATCATTTGATGGATGGGGGATTATGGTGTGGGGTTGTTTTTCAGGGGTTGGGCTTGGCCCCTTAGTTCCAGTGAAGGGAACTCTTAAGACATCAGCATACCAAGGCATTTTGGATTTTGGATGCCCACCAGTGCACAAAGCAAGGTCCATAAAGATATGGATGAGCAAGTTTGGGGTGTGTCAGGGAGGAACTTGATAAAGAATGGCAAAGTTTCCAATTTCCAAAATGGCTGCGCAGGACTGTCAGGAAATGACATATATGCTAATTCCAAAACAGCCATGTGGGATGTCCTAATTAGGGCCAATTATCAACACCCACTTCCTATATAAACTCAGCACTGGCTGCCATTCATTGCTGGATTATCTTCAGCTAGTACCTGTTTGCCTTGTGTCTTGAAACTCCTGCTTGATTGACTACCTGTTACCGACCCGGCTATCCTTGACCTGCTCTGGCTTTCTCCTGCTCTGAACCCGGCTTGCATTACGGACTTCTCCCTGCCTGCTCCTGATTGACTACCCGTGTTTGACCCTCGGCCTGTCTTCTGACCTTGATTTGCACTAACCTGCCTGCACTTCCAGTGATCCAAGTGACTGTCTTTCCTACTGCGAATCCGAGTCCTGACACAGCTACACCTGCAGGCAACCCGTGCACCTTTGGGCACAGCACCCTCTGTCACCATCTCCAGGGGTGCTCTGCACTCAGCCGCAAGGGGAGCCCTCTCGTCACCTCAGCCTCCAACCAGGTTCGTGACAGCATAATCCAGCCACTATGTCTGAGGCTGAAAGAGGTGCTTCCCCGCTAGAGGCTCTGTGCCAGCAGGTCGCCGGCCTTACCCAAGCAGTGAAGAATCTGCAAGACGGATACTTTCAATTAGAGGGTCGCCTACAGAACCTTGCAGTATCTGCTACACCAAGCGTCCAGAATCCACCTGCTGCACCTTCTGCTTCAGCTGCTTCAGCCCAAGAACACCCCGCATTGGCCTCCTCGGTGGTCATGCCAGTTCCAGAACCCAGAGTTCCAGTCCCCGAACGCTTCTCGGGGGATCGACGGAAGTTTAGGGCATTCCAGAACGCCTGCCAGTTATATTTAGCCCTCCAGCCCAGGACTTTCTCCCTGGAGTCCGTGAAGGTGGGGTTTATCATATCTCTACTCTCAGAAGACCCCCAGTCTTGGGCTCACCATTTATTAGAGCAGAAAAGCCTGGTGCTTAACTCAGTCTCCACGTTCCTGGATGCCATGGCACAATTATATGATGACCCTCAACGTGTGACGACTGCAGAAACTGCGCTTCATAGCCTCCAACAGGGGCGACGCCCAGTGGAGGACTATACTGTGGACTTCCTCAAGTGGTCGGCAGATACCGGCTGGAATGAGGCAGCCCTCAAATACCAGTATAGGCTTGGTCTATCTGAAGTCCTTAAGGACGAATTAGCCAGAGTTGATGCCCCGGCCACCCTGGAGGATCTTATTAAGCTGGCCATTCAGCTTGATCGCCGCCTGCGGGAGCGAAGGTCTGAAAAGACTGGTACGTACTGGCCTTCCTGGATGCTCCCCAGGGTTCCACCCTCACCTGCACCTGTGCTTAAATCTCCACCTGCTCCTGCTGCTGAAGGAGAACCGATGCAGATTGGACTAGTACGGGGTACCCTATCCCCTGCTGAGAAATTACGGCGACGACAGGCCAATCTCTGCCTGTACTGCGGAGGTTCTGGACATTTTCTAAGCAACTGTCCCGTAAGACCTAGTAAGTGCCTTCCTCCATGTCCTGTCTACTTCCAGGTCTCTGGATCCCCTCCTGCTCACCTTGTCTTACCCATCTCATTGCAGGTGGCGGAAGGGGAGATCCCGCTCCAGGCAATCCTTGACTCTGGAGCATGCAGCTGCTTCATGGACATCACCTTGGCAAAGAGATTACAAATATCGCTTAGGAATAAGAAGCAGAGACTTGAAGTCCATCTAGCTGATGGGACTATTCCCAGATCCGGACCCGTGACACAGGAGACTATCCCCATCCTAACCTGGACGAACTCTGGTCATCAGGAATTTCTCTGCTTTGACGTTTTGTGTTCCCCTATGTTCCCTATTATTCTCGGAATTCCTTGGCTCCGGGCGCACAATCCTCAAATTGATTGGCCATCGGGGAGAATCTCCTTCAACTCCGAATACTGCCAGCAGCACTGCTTTGTCCCCGAAATCAGCAAGCCTCCCGTTTGTCTGTCTGTTCAACCCATCACCAGTACTAGCCAAGTAGTACCGCCAGCCTATCATTCCTACCTGGATGTTTTTGACAAGAAAAAGGCTGATGCCTTACCACCTCATTGGCCTTATGATTGCCCTATTGAGCTACTTCCAGGTGCGGAGATTCCGTTTGGGCGAATTTTCCCTCTCTCTGAAGTTGAATTGGAGGCTCTACGCCTTTATATCAATGAAAATCTCGAGAAAGGATTCATTCGCCCCTCCTCCTCTCCGGCTGGCGCCGGCATCTTCTTCGTCCAGAAAAAAGACCACTCACTGAGACCTTGTGTGGATTATCGGGAACTTAATAAAATTACAATTAAAAATCGTTACCCACTCCCTCTTGTCCCTGAACTCTTCCAAAGATTCCGTTCTGCCCGAATCTTTACCAAGCTAGATTTACGCGGTGCTTACAACTTGGTCCGCATTCGCGAGGGAGACGAGTGGAAGACAGCTTTCAGGACCCGCTTCGGGCACTTTGAATATCTAGTCATGCCCTTTGGACTATGTAATGCTCCAGCCACCTTCCAACACTTAGTAAATGACATTTTTCGAGAGTTCCTAGATCACTTTGTAATAGTGTATCTAGATGATATTCTCATCTTCTCTGCCTCCCTGGATCTTCATCGGGTGCATGTAAAAAAGGTCTTGGCCACATTAAGACTACATGGACTGTATGCAAAGGCAGAGAAGTGCGAGTTTGAAAAACTGTCCATTCAGTTTCTGGGACTGATCATCTCCACAGAAGGGATCTCCATGGACCCACAGAAGGTGGCTGCTATTATCAATTGGCCAGCTCCCACTGACAAGAAAGGCATCCAGAGGTTTGTCGGGTTTGCTAACTTTTACAGACGCTTTATCAAGAACTTTTCTACAATCATTTCTCCCATTACCCAGTTAACCCGCCAGCAGGTCCGGTTCCAATGGTCTCAGGAAGCCCAGTTAGCCTTTTATCAGCTTAAGATCCTTTTTACATCTGCTCCAGTACTGCAACACCCAGATCCAGCTTTGCCCTTTGTTCTTGAGGTAGATGCCTCTGAAGTTGCCACAGGAGCCATTCTGTCTCAACGCCAGGGGCCTAAGGCCCTGCTTCATCCCGTCGCTTTCTTCTCCAGGAAGATGACTCCACCAGAGAAGAATTATGATGTGGGTGACCGAGAGCTACTAGCCATCAAGTCGGCACTGGAGGAATGGCGATACTTACTGGAAGGCGCTACACACCCCATTATGATCTTTACAGATCACAAGAACCTAGAGTACCTCAGGACCGCCAAGCGACTCAGACCACGGCAAGCCCGATGGGCCTTATTCTTCTCCAGGTTCAACTTCCACCTTACATATCGCCCAGGATCCAAAAATGGGAAAGCTGACGCTCTTTCCCGCATGTTCCCGGAGACCCCGGAAACACCTACTCCCAGCACGATCCTGTCACCACACAACTTTTTTGCTGCTCTCAACCAATCTAAACACAATGATCAAGCGAGCCTCTGCCCGGTACCCAGAAGCCGAAACCTTGGCATTGCAAAGAGACCGAAATCTCTTATGGCATAATGACAAAATTTTCATCCCTCCTGAAGTAAGACCCCAAGTCCTGAAGGCTTGTCATGATCACCTCCTTACCGGCCACTTTGGCGTCAGGAAAACGTGTGATCTTGTTCAAAGATCTTTCTGGTGGCCCAATCTCAGACAGGATTGTAAAGATTATGTGGACTCCTGCGTAACTTGTCTCCGCAGTAAAGGTCACAATACCAAGACTTGGGGCTTGCTGAGACCTCTCCCTGTTCCAGAACAGCCATGGAGGATGATATCAATGGACTTTATTGTGGACTTACCCCCTTCAGACGGATTCACCACCATATTGGTAGTAGTCGACAGACTGTCCAAGATGGCTCACTTCCTGCCTATGATAGGCACCCCCTCAGCTATGGATACGACACATATATTCATTAAAGAAATTGTCCGACTACATGGACTACCAAGTAGTATTGTGTCCGACAGAGGGGTGCAGTTCACTTCCAGATTCTGGAAATCATTGTGCAGGACTTTACAAATCCAAGTCTGTTTGTCGTCTGCATACCATCCACAAAGTAACGGACAAACAGAGAGGACCAATCAAACGTTGGAGCAATACCTGAGATGTTTCTCTACCTTTACCCAGGACAACTGGGCATCTCTTCTTCCATGTGCCGAATTTGCATATAATAATTCGGTGCACGCCTCCACGAATCAATCCCCATTTTGGGCAAATTATGGGTTCCATCCCTCCTTTTTGCCGTCCAGGATAGGGTGGCCTCTATACAGTCCAACTACCAGACCCTTAAAGAAGCAATACTGAAGGCTCAAGAGGATTATAAGAGGAACTTTGACAAAAAGAAGAAGGGAAATCCTATGTTTAAGGTTGGAGACAAAGTTTGGCTTTCCACAGCAAACATCAAACTCACTTGTCCCTCACGGAAATTGGGTCCTAAGTTTATTGGACCTTTTGAAATCAAAAGGGAAGTTAACCCCGTGGCATTTGAATTAAACCTTCCCAACTCCTATAAGATACACGCAGTCTTCCACGTCTCTCTACTTAAATCAGCAGTGACTAGTTCATTTCCTAACAGGGAGGAGCCACCTCCACCTCCGGTTACGGTTGGGGAGGACACAGAATTTGAAGTAGAGGCCATTATAGATGGTCGAAGAAGAGGAAGACAAGTGCAGTATCTCATTAAGTGGAAGGGGTTCCCACCTGAAGAGAACTCATGGGAACCAGCAAGTAATGTTCATGCCCCTAGACTCCTTCGGGAGTTCTTTGGCAGATTTCCGGAGAAACAGGCACGTTTGGGCATCCGGAGGCTGCCCCTCGGGGGGGGGGGCACTGTCAGGGAGGAACTTGATAAAGAATGGCAAAGTTTCCAATTTCCAAAATGGCCACGCAGGACTGTCAGGAAATGACATATATGCTAATTCCAAAACAGCCATGTGGGATGTCCTAATTAGGGCCAATTATCAACACCCACTTCCTATATAAACTCAGCACTGGCTGCCATTCATTGCTGGATTATCTTCAGCTAGTACCTGTTTGCCTTGTGTCTTGAAACTCCTGCTTGATTGACTACCTGTTACCGACCCGGCTATCCTTGACCTGCTCTGGCTTTCTCCTGCTCTGAACCCGGCTTGCATTACGGACTTCTCCCTGCCTGCTCCTGATTGACTACCCGTGTTTGACCCTCGGCCTGGCTTCTGACCTTGATTTGCACTAACATGCCTGCACTTCCAGTGATCCAAGTGACTGTCTTTCCTACTGCGGATCCGAGTCCTGACACAGCTACACCTGCAGGCAACCCGTGCACCTTTGGGCACAGCACCCTCTGTCACCATCTCCAGGGGTGCTCTGCACTCAGCCGCAAGGGGAGCCCTCTCGTCACCTCAGCCTCCAACCAGGTTCGTGACAGGGTGGAGGAACTTGACTGGCCTCCGCAGAGTCCTGACCTCAACCCGATAGAACACCTTTGGGTAGTATGCACTCAAAACGTGGTCAGAGCTCCTTTTCCATGAATCACTGCATCAATGTGGCATGGCATGGAGGCGATCTGCATTGTTGGGTCTGGTGTCTCTCATCCTCCTCTTGAAAATATCCCACAGATTCTCTATGGTTTAGGTCAGGTGAATTTGCTGGCTACCATGATCAAGTCCTGCTTGAAAATGAAATCAGTATCTCCAAAAAACTGGTCAGCAGAGGGAAACATAAAGTGCTCTACAATTTCCTGGTAGAGGGCTGCACTGACTTCGGACTTGATAAAACACAGTGAACCAACAACAGCAGATGGCACGGCTCCTCAAATCATCACGGACTGTGGAAAATTGTGCATTAAATTTGTAAATCAAGGTCCCAGAGTCTGGAGGAAGAGTGGAGAGGCACAGAATCCAAGTTGCATGAGGTGCAGTGTGAAATTTTCACAGTCAGTGATGATTTGGGGAGCCATATCATCTGCTGGTGTTAGACCTCTGGGTTTTATCAAATCCAAAGTCAACGCAGCCCTCTACCAGGAAATTCTAGAGCACTTAAGGCTTCCCTCTGCTGACCAGCTTTGTGGAGATGCTGATTTCATTTATCAGCAGGACTTGGCACCTGCCAACACTGCCAAAAGTACCAATACCTGATTTCATGATCATGGTATCACTGTGCTTGTTTTGCCAGCAAACTTGTCTGACCTAAACCCCATAGAGAATCTTTGTCAAGAGATATACCAGACCCAACAATGCAGATGAGCTGAAGGCCGCTATCAAAGCAACCTGGGCTTCCATAACACCTCCGCAGTGCCACCGGCTGATTGCCTCCATGCCACGCCACATGGATGCAGTAATTCATGCAAATGAAGCCCCGGGCCAAGTATTGAGTGCTTACTATACTGTACACGGACATACTTTTCAGTAAGCCAACATTTCTGTATTAAAAATCCTTTTTTTTTTAAATTATTCTAATTTTCTGAAATACTGAAATTTGGGTTTTTACTAGCTGTGCGCCATAATTCTCAAGATTAAAATATAGAAATGCTTGAAATATATCACTCTGTGTGTTACACATCTATCTAAAATATATAAAATATATGAGTTTCACCTTTTGAATTGAATTACTGAAATAAATTAACTTTTTGATGATATTCTAAGTTTTTGAGATGCACCTGTATTTTTTTGCTATTTTTGGTCAGTTTTCCTTTGATAATGGATATCTCTATATCTATTAACAGTTACCACCACATGAAGGCCCAATTTGTCCTAAAAACAAATTATAAGTCACCTGGGGTACCTCGAGATTTAGAATACTACTAACGCACAAAAAGTTTTGCATATGTTATATATTTTCATATAAAAATTTGTTTTAAGACATTTACAAATGTATTTGGCTAAGACCATAAGACGATCCAATACAACACCATATGTTATTTAAAGTACATAGAAAACAATCTGTCATGTGCTAATTTTCATCCAATGCTTTTAGGAACAAAGTCCAGGTTGTCATGGATGTATATGCAGTTCAAGTAATAAAAAGGTCATGGATCATAATAGTTGTTTGTAAAGCATATTTCTTCATCCACAATGGCCATTGGCTGGTGCTAGGCAGAGTGATCACCATAGGGGATATCTGCCTTCTGGGGATCTCTCTATACCGATATGTGCTGGACGTGGCAGTAACTCAGCTCTACTGCCATCTGAAGGGTGACATTGTGATATTCAATACAAATGGTTAAAGACATATGTTTTACAAACAGGTCTTATGATCCATGACATGAGATTATCTTAATTATTTGAACTGCTTGTGCAACCTTGATAAAGTGGACTTTGTTTTAAGAAAAGTGTTGGATAATAAAATCTTCATATCCAAGATACACTATATTGTCAAAGAGTATTGAGATGCCTGCCCATAGACACACTCCTAAACCTTGTGAACAGCCTTACCAGAAGAGTTAAAACTGTTATAGCGGCAAAGTGTGGGCCAACTCAATATTGAACTCTACGGACTAAGGCTGGGATGCCAATAAAGTTCATGTGCGTGTGAACTGTGAAGGCAAGCGTCCCAATACTTTTTGGGATTATAGTGTATGTTTGCTATGAACACTATGCAATATATGGTGTTGTAATGGATCGTCATATGGTCTTAGCTAATTTGTGTTAGTATTTTGCATTTGCATACTATACCCATTCCTTGTTTTCTTTATTCTGATATTTAGATAAGTAAATTATTAAAACCTCCTACTTTTTTCGCTGTCTGTCTCATTTGGGGAGATTTTCCTTCACTTCCTGACTTGAGATACAACAGGAATTGAGAAGAGATCTCTCCATAGTAAGGGAAAACAGCCTCTTAAACAGATGTCATTGGAACAAGTGTCCCCACTGGTAGATTTCCTCTCTATTCCTGTTCCAATGACAACTCAAAATTTTAGATACTTTCCTCATATTTTCAGTATTCAGTTCACTTTTAGTGACAATGGTCACAAGGACAAAGAGAGAGGGAGAACCTTTGCAGTGGGGAAACAGATAGCAATAAAACCTGACAGGGGTTCTTCCCTACTTTTTATAAAAAATGGCTTTAGGTGTATTTTTCATTCACACCTTATCAGCAGGGCGCCACTGAAAATTATTGTAAAATGTTGGCAACCATGTACAGGGCTGCTGTTAGAAATCACAGAAAGATATATTTAGCTAAAATTACAACAAAATCACTATTAGCAGACACAAATATAACATAACTCGCATAATTCCTGCTAAATCTAAAAGAAAAACTATGTTAAATAAAAACGAAGATGAGATGAGAAAAATATACAGGCTGGGCAGTTGGAGCTCAGTGATCAGAGAGACAGAGAGAGAGAAACAAAGTTACAATTTACAAATAAACTCCTGAGCAGAGATAAGTGCTGGGAGGAGGACCCACACAGGGAGGGGGATTAGTGAGGGACAACTGTCTCTTTCTCAACAGATAAAAGCTGATAGCAGGGAGAGGGACAGATCAGATTCAGGTGCCGGAGGAAGATTTCTGTAATTGTTGTCCATCACTAATCCCCCTCTCTGTGTGGGCCCCCCTGTGTGCTCGGGCCCCCTACAAGAGGGCTGGTTGTCCCCCCCTATCAGCGGCCCTGACCATGTATATTGTGTAATCACAAAATGTTAGACAAGCAGTGATAGTACACAGCCTGCTCTCCTGCTGGTACTATTATGTACTAGAATAGACCAAGAAGAATTTGTGTTCATCTTGAATAATGCAATCACCACGGAGCTCAGATTTTATGATGATTGATAGCAGCTCTGTGATTGCGCACCGGAATCCGCTACATGCTGATACTCAGGAATTGTATTCCAAACTGCAATTGCGAGCTTGTGTACTGTAATGTTGAAAGCTTGCCAGCAGGTGGTGCACTTGTCACACAGATGATACCTAAATGGTCTTAAACTCTTGAAGCGTGGTATACTGTACATGAAATGGCTAACTTTTCATAAGGTGTAGTCATCCATAACCGTTTTTTTTATAAACATTTTACTTCAGGGAAACCCTTAAAATATTGTTCATGTCTCAATAAACCCCTACTAAAAATGATTCTATCTACAGCTCGTAGTACATTGGCTAGATCAGTAAGCTACATATATAGGAATAAACAAATAAACACCCAATTAAAAGAGGAAACAATGTGGTGTTCACTATGGGACATCCCCATCCCGCCTCTATATGGCAAAATTATTTTCACTAATAATCACTAAATAGAATGAATAATTATGGCTAGAAAAGAAGTGCAGACAGTGAAAATGGTAATGCTCTCTGACATTGGTGATCAGAAACAAAGTGCCCATTTACTTTGATTGGAGAAAACCTCCTTTATATTAATGGTCAGTGGTGAAGTGTCCTCTTATATTGGTGTTTTTTTTTTTTTTCATCCTGTGCCTGCCCCCTTTTTTTAAATAGTCATCTGCAGTTTTTGTGAGTGCGACGCTGTTGCCCCCCCCCCCCCTTTTTATAGTTTTTACATTTCTCTCAGTGGCAGTCCTCAAGTTAAAGTGTTCTAAACACCACTTTATTGATTTTACACATTTCCCAGTACCTATTAAATTTGGGTAATACCCCCCCCCCCCATCATGTCTGGGAGGCCAACAAGGGGAGACAGACGTTCCCATGCCACTATCAGGGGGCCACTATTGGGTGTCTGCAGTCAAAGGTGGATGTGGTCTGTCCTCAGGCAAGGCACGTTTTTCTCTGTTCAGTGATGTTACATAGTATGTGAGGTTGAAAAAAGACATCAGTCCATCCAGTTCAACTTATGATGTGTGTGTGTGTTTGCTGTTAACCGTACATTGTATACCCCTGTATGTTGTGGTCTTTAAGGTGCCCATCTAATAGTTTTCGATACTCCATGCTGATACGACTGCTTGTGGAAACGAATTCCACATCCTTACTGCTCTGACAGTGAAGAACCCCTTACGTATTTTAAGGTTAAACCATTTTTTCCTCTAGTTTTAGTGAGTGGCCACGTGTCTTGTTGTATTCCCTTTCTCTAAAAAGTTTGTTCCTTATGCTAGGGTCGCCAGTACAGTATTTGTACATTGTTATCATATCCCCCCTCAATCGTCTCTTCTCCAGAGAGAATAAGTTCAGTACTTATAGTCTTTCCTCATAGCCGATGTTCTCCATTCCCCTAATTATTTTTGTTGCCTTTCTCTGGACTCTCTTCAGTTCCAGCACATCCTTCCTGAAGACCGGTGCCCAGAACTGGACAGCATACTCCAGATGTGGCCAGACCAGAGACTTGTAGAATGGGAGAATAATCTCTTTATTTCTGGAGTGAATCCCCTTTTTTACACATGCCAGTATTCTGTTGGCTTTGCTTGCAGTGGCTTGGCATTGCATGCCCCTGCCAAGCTTGTTGTCCACTATGACCCCCAGGTCCTTTTCCATCTTAGATTCACCCAGAGGTTTCCTCCCTAGTGAGTAGATGGCTTTCGTGTTTATGACGCCCAAGTGCATTACTTTACATTTTTCAACATTAAACCTCATCTGCCATGTAGTTGCCCATCCCATTATTTTGTTCAGGTCCGCTTGTAAGGTTTCCACATCCTGCATAGAAGATATTGGCATGCTTAGTTTAGTATCATCCGCAAATACTGAGATTTTACTAGATATCCCCTCCTCTAGATCATTTATGAATAAATTAAACAGGATTGGTCCCAGGACAGAACCTTGGGGGACCCCACTTTCCACACCCGCCCAATCTGAGTACTCCCTATTAATCACCACCCTCTGGACTCTCCCCTGGAGCCAGTTCTCTATCCAGGTACTCACCCTATGGTCCATACCTACATTCCTTAGTTTGTACAGTAAGCATTTTTGGGGAACGGTGTCAAAGGCCTTTGCAAAGTCCAAATACACCACATCCACAGGCTTACCTTTATCTAGGTGGCAGCTCACTTTATCGTAGAAAGTTAATAGATTGGTTTGGCAAGAATGATTTTTCATGAATCCATGCTGATTACTACTAATAATACCGTTTTCATTACTAAAGTCTTGTATGTGGTCCCTTAACATCCCCTTCAAAATCTTGCAGACTATTGATGTTAGGCTGGCCGGCCTATAGTTTGCCCGTGATATATCTCGGCCATTTTTTAAATATTGGTATCACGTTGGCTTTTTTCCAATCAGCAGGCACCATACCCGTCTGTAGACTATCCTTAAAGATCAAGAATAATGGTCTGGCAATCACCTGGCTGAGCTCTTTAAGAACCCTCGGGTGCAAGCCAACCGGTCCCGGTGATTTATTTATGTTAAGTTTCTATAGTTTAGTTCTAAGTCTATCTTCTGTTAGCCATGGCGGTACTTCCTGGGGTGTATTATTTATTTTAGCATTACAAGCTGGGTTAGTGTAGCCCCCCGATTCTTTTGTGAAGACTGAAGAGAAGAAATTATTTAACACTTTCGACCTTCTCTCTGTCCTCTGTGGCCAGATTTCCTTTGTCGTCTTTTATGGGGCCAATGGGTTCTGGCCTCGCTTTCTTACTGTTTTTATACTTAAAGAATTTCTTGGGGTTCTTTTTACTCTCTTCCGCTATATGTCTCTCGTGTTCTATTTTAGCCGCCTTGATTTCGCCTTTACATTTCTTATTACACTCTTTGTAATGCTTGAATGCTGCCAATGACCCCTCAGCCTTGTATTTTTTGAAGGTCTTTTCTTTAGTATTAATATGCATTTTTATGTTGGAGTTTAGCCACCCAGGGTTTAGTTTTGCTCTTTTAAATGTATTTCCCTTTGGAATGCACTGGCCAATCCCTTTGTTTAGTATGCTCTTGAAACACTCCCATTTTTCCTCCGTGTTCTTTGTTCCCAGGGTTCTATGCCATTTCATATTTTCTATATGAAATATATTTGCTTCTTGATGATGCACAGCCATTACATGATTCTGATGAGGTTGAGGAAGGGAGTAACATGAGCCTACAGAGAGGGGAGAATACTGATAAACAACAAATTGGCAGTCATGTTCCCCCAGCCACAGCGTATTGCCAAGTTGGCTTCAGTGATAAGGAGGATGGAGGGGATGATGATGATGATGAGGTCAGTGACACGACTTAGCTGCTGGATAGAGCAGAGGAGGAAAGTGGAGACACAACCCCAATGAGGAAGGATGTCCTTCAGAGGCAGCCATCATGGAACAGTAGAGAGCAGCCACCCTATTCCATCAGATTGTGGAGCTGTCATCTCCCGGCCCACTTCTCACAGCTCAGCTGTGTGGGCTTTTTTTAACACATGTGCAGCTGATCGCACTGTTGCAATTTGCAATCTCTGCTACAAGCAGATCAAGTGTGGCAAAAACACCAGCCATTTGGGTACCACATGCTTGCAAAGGCATTTAATCTCCCACCACCATTGGCAAGAGTACCTGAAGCCACACAAAAGGGACACAATTCTTCTCCCTCTCAGTCCCCACCTTTCTTGTCTACCTTCGCTATATCTAATGACCTCTTAGCAGCCTCCACTGACAGGGATGCAGCAGACCACCAGCTATAGAGTATAGCAGGCAAATTTCTCTGCCCCAGCTGCTGCATCGAAAAAAAATACACTCCCTGCCCCCACATACCCAGCATCTAAATTCCAGCTTGTCCAAATTGCTGGCTTTACAACTTCTGCCTTTCTGTCTGGTGGATTCTGCCCCCTTCCATGAATTTGCAAAATGCGCTGTACCACAGTGCCAGGTTCCCAGTTGCTATTTCTTTGCACGTAAGGCCATTCCTGCTCTGTACCATCACATGGAAGGCAATGTTTTGGCATCGTTGGGAAGGCAGTCAGCAGCAAGGTGCACCTATCCGCTAACACAGGATCCAGCAATCATGGTCAGGGACAATATATTTCATTCACAGCACACTGGGTATCTCTGCTTGCAACTAGGAAGGATGCAGGACAGGGCTCAGTGCTGGAGCTTGTTTTGAAGCCACATATTTATATAGCTAGGGGTGATGATGTTAGATCTGTCAGCTCCACCCCCTCCTCCTCCATGCCCTCCGCTGCTGAATTGTCCTATGAACCACCAGTACCCCCCAAGCGTTCAAGGTGCTATTAAACAAGTCAGGCTAAAAGATGCCATGCAGTGCTTCAGCTGGTCTATCTAGGGAACAGGAGCCACACCAGAGCAGAGATTATTTAAGCTCTGCAGGGGCAGGGGCAGGGCCAGAGGTGGTTCACACCATGGAAGCTTGAGCCAGGAATGTGGTGGTGTGCAATAATGGCACTAACCTTCTGTCTGCTGTTCAACAGGGAAAGTTGACACATGTGCCATGCCTGGCACATATTCTTAATTTGGTGATGCAACATTTTTTAAACAGGTTCCTAGGTTTGCAAGATCTTCTGAGGCAGGCCAAAAGAGTCTGTAGCCATCTCAAGTGGTCATACACAGCCAGTGTTCAGTTGGCTGAAATTCAGTGGGAATTCCACCCACCTGTTAATCGCCTGATTTGTGTTATACCCACCAGGTGGAACTCAACTTTGGCAATGCTGCAGCAGCTACAGATGCAGCAGAGGGCCATCAACGAGTACCTGTGTGAGTATGTCACAAGGACAGGCTCAGGGGAGCTCAGGTTTTTTTTCCCATGCCAATGGCTGCTGATAAAGGATGCATGCACTGTACTGCCTCGATTTGAGGAGGCGACAAGGATGGTGAGCCGTAACAATGCATGCATCAGTGACACTATACCTCTTGTGTTCCTGCTGGAGCATACTCTGCATGGCATTATGGGCAGGGCACTCGAAGAAGAGCAATAGGTGGAAGAGGCGGTCTTCCTTTCCTCTCAAGGCCCACTTTATGAAGACACTATTCTTGTAATGCCACAGAACACACAAAAGAAGTAGGAGGAGGAGGAGGATTCTGACAGATTTGGAGGCATTGAAGCAGAGGGAGACATATGTCAAACCTTTTGTTTTCAGTCCCCAGAAACCTTGGAAGAAGTGCATGGTTGGGAGGAGGCAGTCCCAGATAGTGTAATCCTCAGTGACCTCGAGGACTCTGCTTCTCATGCCTCCGCAAATTTGCAGTACATTGAGCAGAAAGCCAGGGGCGAGCTGGGCTGTGTGTGTCCATAGACACACACAGCCTGGCTCAGAAATTAGCCCACATGTCTGCCCCCACAGTAGGATCGCCGACAGGGGAATCCAGAGTATGAGGATCAGAGAGACAGGATCAAAGAGCCTTTATACACAATGCAAAGGATTAACCCCTTAGGTTCCACAGTGAGTATAACTAGCATGCTTTACTGCAAATGCAGACTGATTTTACTGTTGTGGGTTTAGTAACACTTAAAGAGTTAGGGTTCAGATAAGAAAAAGGTTAATTGCTAGGGTTAAGTTAGTAGGGAATGTTAAGTCTTAGGGTTCAGGTGGGGAGGGTAAAGTTTTTACGGTTTGGGTAGGGAAAGGGTCATATGTTAGTATCAGGGATATTTTTCCTTACTGTGCATTGCTGACATGACTTAATGCACCAAAAACTAACATTCTGCATTTCATGTGTTTTTCTTTTCAGATCCAGAATGAGGAGAGCGTTCTTCTCTTCCTGGTTGTGTGGACTGTGACGGAGATCACTCGATATTCCTACTACACTTTTAATCTTCTCAAGCACGTGCCATACTTTATTAAATGGGCCAGGTGAGGAGACAGCATATGTGGACTGATTTTGAGTGGAACACAACTTATTTACAGGTGCCAGCAGGTTTCTAGATTGTAGGAGGAAACAGAACCATCCATATGAAATACATAAACTCTGGGTGTGACAATGTACAAGTCCCCTGAAGTTAGGGCCTGGTTCATATGTTCAGTAGAGATGTATAGAACTGTTCGCCGGCGAACAGTTCCCGGCGAACTTAGCATGTTCGCGTTCGCCGCTGCCGGCGAACATATGCGATGTTCGGTCCGCCCCCCATAAGACATCATTGAGGCAAACTTTGACCCTGAACTTTACAGTCAGCAGACACATTTCCAGCCAATCAGCGTACCTCCCTCCCACACCCTCCCACCTCCTATAAATAAGCAAAGGCAGCATCCATCTTAGATCATTCTGAAGCAGTGTGTGTAGTGAGAGTAGGGAGAGCTGCTGCTGCTGCTGCTGCTGTTAAGCTAGGGACAGTTAGTCAGTGTTCCTGGTCTTGCAGTGTTCTTGGTCCACTACTGCTGTAATATCAGCACCCCATACCAGCCCTTCTAAGGGCTGGTATTTGTGGTTTTTTTTTATATATATATATATATATATATATATATATATATATATATATATATACCTAGCGTCCCCAAAAGCCCTTTTAAGGGCTGGTAATTGAGTTGTTTCTTCATATATATATATATCTATATCTATCTAGTGTCCCCAAAAGCCCTTTTAAGGGCTGGTAATTGAGGATTTTTTTATTTATATATATACATATATATATATATATATATATATAGTGTCCCCAAAAGCCCTTTTAAGGGCTGGTAAGGTAATAGATTTTTTTCTTTATATATATATATATATATATATATATATCTATTGTACACTGCAGTTGCCTGCCCGCTGTGTGTGAGAGGCCACAGACCTACCACAGACTGTACTGTGTGCACACCACACTCATTTCGGGTGGCACAGGCACAGTACCTGGCATTTTAAAAAATATTTTTTTTTCCTCTGTCATAATTGCAGTGAGTGCTGTGTCAGGTCCACAGAGTGCACTGTACCCACTGCAGTGCACTGCCCACCACTGATATATATACGTTGGCACAGCATCTTGTTGCAATAAATTGAAAAAAAAATATTTTTTATTATTGCAGTTGCCTGGGCTGCCAGTGACTGTCAGGTCCACAGAGTGTACTGTGCCCACTGCAGTGCCACTGTGTGCCCACCCACCACTGATATATAAGGTGGCACAGCAGCTTGCAAAGTAAAAAAAATATATATATTTTTTTAAATTGCAGTTGCCTGGGTGCCAGTGACTGCTGCCAGGTCCACAGAGAGTGTACTGTGCCACTGCCCACCCACCACTGATATATATGCCTGCAAGAGAAAAAGCCAGCCGCAGAGAAGCCGTATTCCTGAAAATATAAGAAAAATGCTTTTTTTTAGGGGTTCTGGACATGCTACAGAGCTGAAACTTGACAGGTACACTTTTTAGACCCCCCAGACACTAAATACAAAAAATGACATGCCTGCCTAAAAAAATGCCCGATAAATGCCTGCAAGAGAAAAAGACAGCCGCAGAGAAGCCGTATTCCTGAAAATATAAGAAAAATGCTGTTTTTTAGGGGTTCTGGACATGCTACAGAGCTGAAACTTGACAGGTACACTTTTTAGACCCCCCAGACACTAAATACAAAAAATGACATGCCTGCCTAAAAAAATGCCCGATAAATGCCTGCAAGAGAAAAAGACAGCCGCAGAGAAGCCGTATTCCTGAAAATATAAGAAAAATGCTGTTTTTTAGGGGTTCTGGACATGCTACAGAGCTGAAACTTGACAGGTACACTTTTTAGACCCCCCAGACACTAAATACAAAAAATGACATGCCTGCCTAAAAAAATGCCCGATAAATGCCTGCAAGAGAAAAAGACAGCCGCAGAGAAGCCGTATTCCTGAAAATATAAGAAAAATGCTGTTTTTTAGGGGTTCTGGACATGCTACAGAGCTGAAACTTGACAGGTACACTTTTTAGACCCCCCAGACACTAAATACAAAAAATGACATGCCTGCCTAAAAAAATGCCCGATAAATGCCTGCAAGAGAAAAAGACAGCCGCAGAGAAGCCGTATTCCTGAAAATATAAGAAAAATGCTGTTTTTTAGGGGTTCTGGACATGCTACAGAGCTGAAACTTGACAGGTACACTTTTTAGACCCCCCAGACACTAAATACAAAAAATGACATGCCTGCCTAAAAAAATGCCCGATAAATGCCTGCAAGAGAAAAAGACAGCCGCAGAGAAGCCGTATTCCTGAAAATATAAGAAAAATGCTGTTTTTTAGGGGTTCTGGACATGCTACAGAGCTGAAACTTGACAGGTACACTTTTTAGACCCCCCAGACACTAAATACAAAAAATGACATGCCTGCCTAAAAAAATGCCCGATAAATGCCTGCAAGAGAAAAAGACAGCCGCAGAGAAGCCGTATTCCTGAAAATATAAGAAAAATGCGGTTTTTTAGGGGTTCTGGACATGCTACAGAGCTGAAACTTGACAGGTACACTTTTTAGACCCCCCAGACACTAAATACAAAAAATGACATGCCTGCCTAAAAAAATGCCCGATAAATGCCTGCAAGAGAAAAAGACAGCCGCAGAGAAGCCGTATTCCTGAAAATATAAGAAAAATGCTGTTTTTTAGGGGTTCTGGACATGCTACAGAGCTGAAACTTGACAGGTACACTTTTTAGACCCCCCAGACACTAAATACAAAAAATGACATGCCTGCCTAAAAAAATGCCCGATAAATGCCTGCAAGAGAAAAAGCCAGCCGCAGAGAAGCCATATTCCTGAAAATATAAGAAAAATGCTGTTTTTTAGGGGTTCTGGACATGCTACAGAGCTGAAACTTCACAGGTACACTTTTTAGACCCCCCAGATGCTAAATCCAAAGAAATTTTTTATTTTTATTTTTTTTTTAATTTTTCCAATAATTGGCTCTCTATCAAAAAATTATAATTTTTAAGAACTTTTTTTTGCGTGATCCCTCTCCGGCATGCCACAGTCCAGGTGTTTGTCCCCTTGAAACAACTTTTCCATCACTATTGTGGCCAGAAAGAGTCCCTGTGTGTTTTAAAATTCGCCTGCCTATTGAAGTCTATGGCGGTTCGCCCGGTTCGCCGGTTCGCGAACATTTGCCGATGTTCGCGTTCGCCGTTCGCGAACGGCGAATTTTAGGTTCGCGACATCACTAATGTTCAGCTAACATCCTCTGGCATCCGCACCGGAGACACATGAGCTGCTGCACAGTTTGGTAACTTATGACAACCAATTAGTTATTACGGTTTACATGCCCACTGTGTGGATTCACCCACTTTATCTGCCCTAGTGACCACTATCATGGACAGAGATATGCACAGCCTATTGCATTAGGGTGTGCACCCCAAAGCTTATGTGTGTATTTAAATATATATATATAGAGAGAGAGAGAGAGTTGTCAAAAGTATTGGTACACTTGATTTTACACGCACATGAACTTTAATGCCATCCCAGTCTTAGTACATAGGGTTTATTATTGAGTTGGCCCACCCTATGCAGCTATAACAGCTCCCACTCACCTGGGAAGGCTGTCCACAAGGTTTGGGAGTGTTTGACCATTCTTCCAGAAGCACAATTGTGAGGTCAGGCACTGATGTTGGACGAGAAGGCCTGGCTCGCAGTCTTCAATCTAATTCAGCCCAAAGGTGTTTTGTCGGGTTGAGGTCAGGACTCTTTGCAGTCCAGTCAAGTTCCTCCATCCCAAACTCGCTCATCCATGTCTTTATGGACCTTGCTTTGTGCACTGGTCCAAATCATTTAGTAGAGGGGGGATTCTGGTGTGGGGCTGTTTTTCAGGGGTTGGGCTTGGCCCCTTAGTTCCAATGAAGGGAAGTCTTAAGGCATCAACATGCCAAGACATTTTTGACAATTCGATGCTCCCAACTTTGTGGGAACAGTTTGGGGATGGCCCCTTCCTGTTCCAACATAACTGCGCACCAGTGCACAAAGCAAGGTCCATAAAGACATGAATGAGAGAATTTAGAGTGGAGGAACTTGACTGGTCTCCTCAGAGTCTTAACCTTAACCCAATAGAAAACCTTTGGGATGAGCGGAGACTGGGAGCCTGGCCTTCTTGTCCCCATCAGTGCCTGACTGCACAAATGGGCTTCTGGAAGAATGGTCAACCATTCCCCTAGACACACTTCTAAACCTTGTGGACAGCCTTCCAAGAAGAGTTGAAGCTGTTATAGCTGCAAAATTTTGAACCCCACGAACTATGAGTGGGTTGCCATTAAAGTTTGTGTGCATGTAAAGGCAGGTGTCCCAACACTTATGGTGTGTATATATATATATATATATATATATATATATATATATATATATACATACAGTAACTCACAAAAGTTCCCCCAAAATAACTCAACACAAAGCCATTAATGTCTATATCGCTGGCAACAAAAGTGAGTACACCCCTAAGTGGAAATATCCAAATTGTGCCCAAAGTGTCAATATTTTGTGTGACCATTATTTTCCAGCACTGCCTTAACCCTCTTGGGCATAGAGTTCACCAGAGCTTCACAGGTTGCCACTGGAGTCCTCTTCCACTCCTCCATGGTGACATCACGGAGCTGATGGATGTTAGAGACCTTGCGCTCCTCCAGCTTCCATTTGAGGATGCCCAACAGATGCTCAAAAGGGTTTAGGTCTGAAGACATGCATGGCCAGTCCATCACCTTTACCCTCCTTTAGCAAGGTAGTGGTCGTCTCGGAGGTGTTCGGGGTCATTAGCTACCCTGCGGCCCAGTCTCTGAAGGGAGGGGATCATACTCTGCTTCAGTAGTGTCACAGTACATGTTGGCATTCATGGTTCCCTCAATGAATTGTAGCTCCCCATCTTGGTCTCGTCAGACCACAGGACATGGTTCCAGTAATCCATGTCCTTAGTCTGCTTGTCTACAGCAAACTGTTTGCGGGCTTTCTTGTGCATCATCTTTAGAAAAGGCTTCCTTCTGGGATGACAGCCATGCAGACCAATTTGATGCAGTGTGCGACGTATGGTCTGAGCACTGACAGGCTGAACCCCCACCCATTCAACCTTTGCAGCAATGCTGGCAGCACTCATACGTCTATTTCCCAAAGACAATCTCTGGATATGACGCTGAGCATGTGCACTCAACTTCTTTGGTCGACCATGGTAAGGCCTGTTCTGAGTGGAACCTGTCCCAGTAAGCTGCTGTATGGTCTTGGCCACCGTGCTGCAGCTCAGTTTCAGGGTCTTGGCAAACTTCTTATAGCCTAGGCCATCTTTATGTAGAGCAACAATTCTTTTTTTTTTTTTAGATCCTCAGAGAGTTCTTTGCCATGAGGTGCCATGTTGAACTTCCAGTGACCAGTATGAGAGAGTGAGAGCGATAACACCAAATTTACCACACCTGCTCCCCATTCACACCCGAGACCTACATGACACTGGGGAGGTAAAATGGCTAACTGGGCCAAATTTGGACATTTTCACTTAGGGTTGTACTCACTTTTGTTGCCAGAAGTTTAGACATATATGGCTGTATGTTGAGTTATTTTGAGGGGACAGCAAATTTACACTGTTATACAAGCTGTACACTCACTACTTCACATTGTAGCAAAGTGTCATTTCTTCAGTGTTTTCACATGAAAAGACATAATAAAATATTTACAAAAATGTGAGGGGTGTACTCAATATATATATATATATATATATACAGACACACATAAACACACACTCTTATAAAAAATAGGAAAACAAAGATTTTAAAATGTATTAACCACTTTAAGACCGGAAGATTTGACCCCCTTCCTGACCAGGCCCTATTTTGTGATTCGGCACTGCGTTATTTTAACGGTCAATTGCGCGGTCGTGCGATGCTGTACCCAATAAAAATTGATGTCCTTTTTTTCCCACAAATAGAGCTTTCTTTTGGTGGTATTTGATCACCTGTGCGATTTTTGTGCTATAAACAAAAAAAGAGCGACAATTTGGAAAAAAAAAAAACAATATTTTTCTCATTCTGCTATATAACATTCCCCCCAAAAAATGTAAAAATCTAAATTTTTTAACATTTTAGGCCAATTTGTTTTTTGCTACATATTTAAAATCGCAATAAGCGTCTTTTAATTGGTTTGCGCAAAAGTTATCGCGTTTACTAACTACTGGAAAGAGTTATGTAATTTGTATTGTTTTTTTTTTTTTTACTAGTAATGGCGGTGATATGCGTGTTTTTGTGGGACTGCGACATTGCGGCGGACAGATCGGACCCCTAACTGACATTTTTGACACTTTTGGGGGGACCAGTGACATTACTACAGTAATCAGTGCTAAAAATATGCACTGTTACTGTAATAATGACACTGGCAGGGAAGGGGATAACCCTACGGGTGATCAAAGGGTTAAATGTGAGCCTCATGCTTACTGACGTGTGAGGGGGGGTTCTGTGACACAGACAGAGATCGCAGGTTCAGCTATGCTGAATCCTGTGATCTCTTCCTGTCTGTCACTGAGAAGATCCGCCTGCTTTGTTTACATAAGCAGGCGGGTCTTCTCACACTTTCCCTGATGATCGAGGAAGAGAGGATGCAATTGATGCCTCTCCTCCTCCGGCCCGACTCCCGCTGTGTCTAAACACAGCAGGAGCGCGCCGCCAAAATCACTAGGAGTCCAGCGACGTAGGTCTATGTCGCTGGACCCAGGGGAGCCGCACTGCCACAGTAGGATTACTGTGAGCAGTCGGCAAGTGGTTAAAAAATGCACAGTGTCAGTAGGGCAGTGGACGTGTCAGTAGAACAGTGGATGGTGTCAGTCACTAGAGCAGTGGACCTCTTCAGTAGGGCAGTGGGGACGGTGTCAGTAGGGCAGAGGATGGTGTAAGTAGAGCAGTGGCAGGTGTCAATAGGGGGCAGACATTGGAGTCAGGCAGGGGAAATCTGCACCACACAGGGTGCTTAGGTTGTGTCCAGGCCCATCCAGCACACCCTGTGCGCACACCTATGATCATGTAGCATTAGGGGAGACCGAGAATTGCCACCAGAACTTAGAAGGGACTTTAGGTGGACTTCCTCTTGTATCCCTGTGTGTCTCTGGAACAGGAAGTGAAAGGGAAATCTCCCTAAAGAGGCCCTTCACTCAAAAATGAAAGTTACCCTCACCCAAGTCTATGACTAAATCATAGTTTTTTTTGGGAGGGGGGGGGGGTTGTGGGGGTGAGTACCTTTTTCTTGTTATGTACCCCAGTCCCACTTCTTTTTTTTTTTGCTTTGACTGACCCCCAATAGCCCACAGCCTCCTGGGATGGTGTCACACATTCCAGGAGGCTGCAGGATCAGTCTCAGAGCAGTCAGTCGTTTTGGTGTAAGTGAGGGCTGAAGGGGTTAAAGGAAACCATTCATAAGACAGTAAAGGAGCTAGATAATGCTGGAGGTCCTCCAGCCAGGAAATGAGGTGGGCTTTATCTGACTTGCAGCAGCTTCTAATATACACTGTGGGAAGCTCACAGTGTGCTGCGAAATAAGATTAGCAATTTAAGTACAGGAGAGGAGCCTGTGCAACTGTGCAGGGCTGAAGGGAAGGTGCAAACAGGGTCCTTTCACAGTGTGGACACATAGACGTGCGCACAGGGTGTGCCGGGTGTGCCTGGGCACACCCTTATCACCTAGGGCACATTAGCATTATCGCTCTGTTTGCCAGTGAGGAGATGGGAAAGATCTCCCTCGGACCTGCTCTGCCATAAGAGAAGTGCCACACACTTCTATTTCACTTTGCCAGCAGGGAAAGTAATGTACCGGGGCCATATACATGTAGGCAAACATATGCATGTCTATTTAAACTTTGGGGTGCACACCCTAATGCAATAGGCTGCGCACACCTATGTGTGGACAGATTGGGTAAATTGGGGTCTGAACCCAGATATTAGGGACACTTGTTGAGTCCACCCCTCACGGTCCTGACATTAATCTAACTGTACTGCTTTTCTTAGCATGTCATGATTTCTTTTTGTGCAGAATGATTGGATAAACCTGTTATCAGTCCCTGAAAGTGGAACACTGCGATAGATCATCTGAGATGAATGAAGACTCTGTATCAGGGGAATATTTCTATCATTGCTTAGTCTTTTGTTAGAAGCATTGCACACAGAGATGTTGACCTACATTCTATATCTGATCGAACATCCATTGTGGGGTAGAGGACTGTCCGCCAGGAGGTCTGAGGAACATCACACAAACTGTGACACCATTTCAGCCACGGCCTAGACAGTTCACCTTGATATCTTTGTAAAAATTAGATGAGAATCTGGTCCCTAGTTGTCACAGAGTTTAACCAACAATACCTTCGGGTGCTTGTGGTTTTAATGAGGAACCGGAGGCAGCTGCTTCTGATGGTGGTAGAAAAATATATCCTATATAAAATATAAAGGAAATTCTAGATAAAATGAAAAAAACTACTTTTCAAATAATAATGTTAACATGTAAAATAAAAGTAGTTGTGAGCATACAATGTTATAGACATGTTCTAATACAGTTATAACTATGCGGGCACCATAACTGTTTTTGCTTAGGTTCAGAAATGATCTTTTTTACAAGGTAAAAATGTTCTGTCATGTGACCATGCATCTGTTCTTCATGATAGTGGGGTGGGGGGGGGGCAGAGTTACAGGGCACTGTGCAGATAAACAGTGCCTGTATTCCATAGTCTGTTCAGTCTGAGGCGAGATACTGGCTGTGCTTGAGCAGGGGGCATGTTCAAGGGATTGGGATGGGGATGTGTGCCAAAAGCGGGCCGTAATTGGGAAGGGGTGTGTGCCAGAGGCAGGCCATGATTGGGAGGAGGTGTGTGCCAAAGGCAGGCCGTGATTGGGAGGGGGTGTGTGCCAGAGGCAGGCTGTGATTGGGAGGGGGTGTGTGCCAGAGGCAGGCTGTGATTGGGAGGTTTGTGCCAAAGGCAGGCAGTGATTGGGAGAGGGTGTGTGCCAGAGGCAGGGCATGATTGGGAGGAGGTTTGTGCCAAAGGCAGGCCGTGATTGGGAGGGGGTGTGTGCCAGAGGCAGGGCACGATTGGAAGGAGGTTTGTGCCAAAGGCAGGCCGTGATTGGGAGGGGGTGTGTGCCAGAGGCAGGGCATGATTGGGAGGGGGTGTGTGCCAGAGGCGGGCCATAATTGGGAGGAGGTGTGTGCCAGAGACAGGCCGTGAGTGGGAGGGGGTGTGTGCCAGAGGCGGGCCATAATTGGGAGGAGGTGTGTGCCAGAGACAGGCCGTGAGTGGGAGGGGGTGTGTGCCAGAGGCAGGCAGGGCCAGCGCCAGCATAAGGCAGCCAAGGCAGCCAGGAGAGAGAAGGGGGTTAAAGCCATAGGGCTTCTCTCCCCTGCCTGAACATTTACCTTGCTCGGCACAGCAGCGTGCAGTGACAGGCAGCACAGTCCTAGCACTGTAAACTTCAGAGCTGCCTCTACAAATTTCCATCTGCTCCCCTGGCCCCTCCTCTCTCCCTGGTTGTTCGTTTCTCTCCCTCCAGCCCTCGCTACAAACAATCTCCTGCCACAGACTCCCACCTCCAGTCCAGCACAGATACAAACGCCACTGAACTGGAGGTGATAAGGATGAGAGGGAGCCCGGGACACCAGGGGGAGGAGCTGAATGAGCCCAGGGGGCTAGGCCTTCAGGCACAGGAGATAGAATGGCACAGATGACGATCCTCTGGGGAAGGTAGGGCATGGATTAAATGCCTTTTTATTGCCTGACTGTGTGTAGTTTTATTATACAGCCCACTGCATGTACATGGGAACCCTCTCTAGAGTGAACACACGGGGACTAGAGGACAGAGAAAGAGAGATAGAGCAAGAGAAAAAGAGATGGGACAGTTAGAGAAGCTACATGGGGTCAGAGCAAAGGAGATTTTATGACAGAACAGAAGACACACAGGGGGAGGGGGGTGGGGTGTACTCCGCTTTGCTCCGCAGGGGATCTGTGAGCTGAGTGGGACAGAGCCCAGACGTTGCTGTCTGTTTACACCCAACTGAAATCTGATCCAATCCATCATTCCATTTGTTTTTATTGGACCGGATTGGATTGAAGATTACACCCGCTGCTTCATAGAAGAGAATGAAGGGTCCAACTGGACTGCTCATATAAAGGTGCCTAAAGTGCAATGTGATAGATATTAAGAAAAATTTAAATATGTATGTTCTAAAGTGCTAGTGCAGTAAATACATACTGTACATTTCATACAAAAAGTTCAATAAAATTGCATTGTAATAAACTGTTTGCACCAACTTCAGTGTATTATCACCAAGACAGAGCACATACCATCTGCTTACCAAAAAAGTTGTCCTCTTAAAATTATGAGGTCATGTTTGCTTGTCATCTGCTGCATATTTGCAGCCATTGTGTTACTAGAGAAAAGTGATGTCAGAATGTTTATACTGCTCTGATAAACAGTGTCTATTTATGCAAATAAGCAAGGATCTGTAAGTAAGGAGATTCTCAACTTATTTCCATAAATCAACTAACATTCGAGATTGTTTAAGTGGCACTAACCTGAAGATAAGAGGAATACAATTTTGTGCAAAAATATATATATTTATTAAATAATTCAGTGCAGAATAATGTCAAAAAGATAACTGGTAACAACCACAAAATGTGGAACAAAATTCAATAATATGTATCACACAGGTAATGTGAGAAATGCAATCAAAGAATATTATTACAGAATATCAAGGTAACCAAAACCCATAACTTCTGGAATGTGATTAATAGCTTTCCATGAGCTCACAAAAGATGGAAACAAAATATAACAGATTTGACACGTTTGACGGAATCCGGACACCACTGATGGTGTATCTCCGCCAGTAACCTGCTTCCTAAGCTCTGGAACACGGGATCCGTGATTCTGGCTATAGTTACCCCAATAACTCGACAGTACAAGTTTTGGAGTGAAACCAGAATGAACCGTTTATCGACCAACTTTCAGACTTTTATATACACTTTGAGAATACAACATGATTTAATTAAACAGACCCACCCACCACATCACACAATGGTTTCTATACAATACACCTTACTCTGTGTAATTAAATCCCCTAGCAGACACAGGTGAGTTCATTAGCACACTTGATAATAGGTGAATGGAAAGCCACCTCAGACAAAAGCAACATTGTTAGACAGTCAGTCTCCACATTGAACTTCCTGAAATGACCATATTAGGAGCTGCACTTCCTGTGCCTGACAGTCTAAAGAAATAAGATAGATCTCCATATTTCCTGAGAGATATGGTTAATGCATATTATTGTCCCATTTGAAGTAGTCCAACCATATTCTCAGTGTTCACCACCCTCTTGGTCACCCTGCATCCATAACAGATGCAGGGTGACTTAAACATAAGAGAGCCCCATAAGGCTGGGCATGGTGCCCCCCAACCTCTCTAAAGGAATTTGGAGTCCACAACCCCCATGCCCAAAGTGACTCCTGTCACAACACGTGACTTCTCTCAGCCAACAGATGTTCACAACACAATGTTTAAAAGAAATGCATGGACAAAAATTGTTACACCATGCACCAAGACTTGCTAAAAGTCCAGATAGTTTTTGGTAACATAAACTTCTATTAAGTTAATCTATTTTAAAGAATACATCATAACTGCCCCATTTACTATGGCTAAAGTCAGCCTAAAATTCCCAAGAAAAATTAGATCAATCATACTGCAGTTAGAATGATCCAAATTCAAATCTTGATGCTATAAGAAAAAGAATGGTTCAGTCAAATGTATTTGGCAAATGAATTGCCTGTAGGAAAAATAGAAAAATATACTTTACCAAACAAAGTTATTTGTCTTGTTGTCTGAGATATCACGTTTGGGTAGCCTCAGCTTCTGAGGCTGTCTCCCATCAGCCTCAGAACCTCATCAGAGCACCTTACTCCTTTCATGTTCTGTTCAATTCCCAAAGCCTAGGAAAGAAACTTAAATCTCATGTGGGATACCGTCCATGTCATATTCTGTCAAGAATAGTGTCTGGCTTGTAGGATTCATAACTACAGTAATCCCCCGCTCCATCGCGGTTCAGTTTTTGTGGTCCCGGTAATTCGCGGGTATTTTTGTAATGTTATTTTACTATATAAATCATTAAAAATGAAATATTTTTGTGTTTTCCATAGCTCTTGCTCTGTCTCTTAGTATCTTTTATGTGTTTAAATGAGTTTCTGTTGTTTTAAAAGTGTGTTTAAAGACCTTAAAATGCTTACAGTGTACAGTGACAGTAAAATAAACATGCCTACAATGCATTTTAATAGGGTTTTTCTATTTCGTGGAATTTCACTTTTCGCGGCTGGGTCCGGAACGTAACCCCCGCAATGGAGGGGGGGTTTACTGTACATATATAAACATTTCTTTATAAGTTAAGCCATTTAAGTGGAATAGTACTTAGCTCTTTACACACAAAACTAAAACAATAGTATACAATACATTCCTAGAACTTAATCAATTTAGTAGGCCAATGTATATACCTCACGTAATACGATGATATAATAATATTGTTGCTTATACAATTATTACAATAATAATAATAATGTTTCCTCAAGCATATTTTAAATGAGCCCTAAATAAAATATATTGATCTATTGTTCATTGGGAAAATACAGGCAGACAAGAATGACATCACCCTCATTAGAACCTGGCCTGTCACCATCATGACTGGATCTTATCTTAGTGGGATGTTAGGGCCTGTTTCATTTATGGCTAGAAAAAGTCTTTGCTGAGACTTTAAAATTGTCTATAGGAAATCTTACCCAAGGACAATGAACTTACATTCACCTCATGACAAAATGGCTGCTAGGCTAGGCTGCTATTATAAAATAATATGTATGGGCCTTATATGATTCCTTTTTAGCCTCTAATAGTTCTGACTGTGACAATGCAGGTATATAAGCTTTTTCCCAAAATTGGCCTTTCCACACTCCATCCAGTTCAGTACCAACCCCAGGAAACCCCGTATATGCAAAAAATAAATCATGGTATAGTGCATTACCCAGCCAAAAAAACAATTTGTCTCTTTATCCTTTGCTGTAAATACAGTACTTTAATAAAGCGGCACAGTTTGTCCTGCTAATGCACTATAGCGTGCTTTATTCTTTGCATATACCGGGTTTCCTGTGGTTGGTACTGGACTGGACAGAGTGGCAAAAGGCCACTTTTGGGAGAAAGCTATTATACCTGCATTGTCGCTTTTTTGAGTGAAGTTGGTATGTGATTGGTCTTGGTGATGTTACACTGAAGTCTGTGTAAACAGCTTGTAGTGGATCTGCACAAGTTTATCACGGCACAATTTTATTGGACTTTTTGTACGAATTGCATGTTTTATGCATATAATTTATTGCACTAGCACTTTAGAATGTATGTATATATATATATATATATATATATATATATATATATATATATATATATATTAACTGTTCTCCATCTATCACATTGCACCGTATTGTGGTTCACACATATAGGATGGATATTTTTTCTTTGTACATAAGGGTATGCTTATGTAAGATATTTTGTATTTCTGCGATTTTGCAAATTTAAAAGCACTTCCATAGCATTGGTAATCATTTAAAGGAACAGTGCACCTAATTTGTATATAGCAAAATATTTTGGTGTTGATATATTTGGGCACCTTTTCGTTTGCTACCTTTCCGTAGGTGATATTGATTTGTACATCATTATTTTTCATTTGTTGTTTTTCACAAGCGCAGAGTTACACACATATTTAAAAAAAAAAAATAGAAGCCATGGTGGAAAGTGGACAGAGCAGGGGAGATGGGAATAGAGCAGAGGACATGGGGACATGGAGACAGACAGAACAGGGGAAATGGAGCAGTTAGAGCAAGAAACATGGGGACAGTTTGTTGAAAAAGGATGCTTTTCTCCTTCCCATAAATGTCCGTAGAGAGCGCCCATACATTTCCAGTTTTCCCCGTCTATTCTGTGCATGCACAGTTTTGAGGCCGGTCAATGATTAGACAGCTGAGCTCTGCCTAACTGTGGCAGTGGGGCAAGCACAGGAGGATGCACGTGATGTCTGTGTGCTTGGCTCCTGTTTCTACTATTTTCAAAAAGATGGGAGTGAGGGAGAGGAAGGACCAACAGCCTGCCCTAGCCTGTGCCAGCCTGCAGTGCCCTACAGCCCACCCACCTGACCCCAAAGCCATACAGCCCACCCACCTCTCCACAGTGCCCTACAGTCTGCATGCTTTGAATGGACAACAATGCAAGAGGTAAGTCGGACCGGGGACCCTAAGATCAGGGGTGAGTAAGGAGGACACTGTAAGGGGGAACTCTGCAAACTCTGGTGTAAAGAGGAACTCTGATATAAGGGGGGCTTTGTCACCAGAGCCCCCTTACATCAGAGTTGCTAGATTTCCCCCTTAAATCACAGTGCCCAGAGCCCCTTTTCATCAGAGTTCCCCCTACAGTATAAGGGAGAACTCTGTATATTCTGATGAAAGGGTTCATTCAGAAAGGTGCAGAGTTCTGTCCTCCCAGAAGAGCTGCTGTCTAGGGTTGGGGTGGTGGAAGGATGGTGCACCTTCGCCTATGTATATAAAAATCCTTGCACCAGCCCTGGACGCAGGCCATGATTGGGAGGAGGTTCATGCCAAAGGCAGGCCATGATTGGAAGGAGGTGTGTGCCAGAGGCAGGCCATAATTGGGAGGAGATGTGTGCCAGAGACAGGCCATGATTGGGAAGGGGTGTGTGCCATAGGCAGGCCGTGATTGGGAGGGGGTGTGTGCCAGAGGCAGGCTGTGATTGGTTGGGGGCATGGTGACTTAACAAAACTAAAACGTAACTAACTAAACCATGCAGGCATGCCGTTTGTCTGCACTGTGTCCAGTACTTCTGACTTGCCAGTCAAAGGATGAAAACTGACAAGGCTAACACAAATCAGCTTCTGTACTTTGTGTGGCCAGTTTAGAGCAAGGAAGAAAGGTGAGTGGCAGGATAAACCAGGTACTTCACTTTTTAGAAAGCTTCTATTTAAATGATTTCTTGATTCAACAGGTCTGGCAGTCAAAAACTACAGGATCCACCCAAAGGGCACCCTAACTATAATGATCCTACCACAGCGCCTCAGCAAAAAGATGATAATACAAGCAAAATTAAATTTTAGTGAACAGCTACCACTACCACTTAAAAGGGAAATATATTGCAAACATATTTACTCTAGTGAGAAAACAATCAAACAGTAGATAGTGGCGCTAAACATAATCACCAATGCATAAAGTGATTCAATTGAATCAAGTCCAAAGTCCATGCAGAAAAACGTTTGGTAAGAACTTTGCACCACACTGCGTAAATCAATGTCACAACTCCCTCTTGGTTGTCCACTCACCAGATATACAGTATATGCCAAATATTCTCATATTGGCAAACAAAAGCGGGGACCCTCGCAAGGGTTAATGACAATCTCAAAGGGTGTGCAAGCTTTACTGGTGCTCCATAGAGGTGAGGCATGGATATAGGGAGAAAGAGGAAATGCCCATAGTGTGATACTGTAAAAGCTCTTTATTAAAAATATTCCTCATATATTGCACTCACATTGATGAAAAAAAACAATAGCACATAAAAGAAGCAAGTGGGCTGACAGATTGTGGTCACAGCGGACCGAGAAAGATAAACTCCATATCTTACCAGACTCCTCGCAATGTTCCCGAACGTCACTTCCGCTTTGCCTGGGTAAATACTTCCAGTTGCTGCCGTTCCAACGCGTTTCGTCATTCCGACTTCGTCCTGGTATTGGCTGTACAGCACGGCAATGACATTTGTATACAATTGGATATGCTAATAAGTTACTATCCGCCATTAGGAAGTTTTGTGACTCCACCACCCAGAATATGTGCAGCTCCCACTCCACATACCGTGAACGGAGCATGGCAAATGCGATATAGGTAATTATAAATGAACTTGATTGCAAGAGACATTAAATGCGTGAAAAATTAACCCATGCTCAACCTGACAAGATCTACAATCATAAATCATGATAACATAATTAAACATGCAACTAATAAGTACTAATAAAGCAATTTAGGTCTAATTCAATGTTCAACCCCCTTGGGGCGAGACTTTTCAATAAAAAAAAATCCATTTAGTTTCTCTTTGTGATAGATCTCTCACTGGATTTGAGCCCCTCCAAGATGAATAAACACAATCAATTCCACAAAAAAGTTAAGGGTCTCTATTATGTTTTCCTCTAAAATGAAGGGGAACACTATGTTTTTTAAAACCTTTTTTAATGTTGGCTATATGTTCGGAGATACAAATTTGTAATAGTCTTTTTGTTCTCCCAACATAATAGAGCCCACATGGACACCATAATAAATAAACCACATGTGTTAAATTTCACGTGATAAATTAATTTATAGTGAATTATTTATTATCAATATTGGTAATAGAGGTTCCACCTCTATTACTAATTCATACCGTCTTGCAAGAAATGCATTTTCGACATGGAAAAAAACTTTTTTATCAATAAGAAATTTTTGTTAGTCATGTGGATCCAAAATTCTTTTTAACCACCTTGTTACCAAAATTTGGGGCTTTTCTATAAATGATCTTATCAGGGATAAGTGGTCCCAAATCTCTGTCCATACCTAAAATACACCAATGTTTCTTGACTATATTTTCAATATTCTTATACTGATGATGAAAATTAGTAATAAAACTCCACTGGTGCTGATTTGATTCTGATCTCGATTTAGGCTCCCGTTTCTTCAAACACTCAGATCTTGGTAAAAGTGCTACTTCATTGATTGTTTTATCTAAAAAATCTTCTCTATAACCTTTTTGTAAAATGTTTTTCTTTGACATTGATGACTAATTAATAAAATCTTCATATAATCAAACCTGAACGGGACAGGTAAAATTTACCCAAGCTTTTCAAAAAATGTGGTTAATCACAGTTTATTCATGATTTAGCAAGGGGAAGGAGCAATTAATTTTCACAGCACTATACATAGTACAGCAGGCACAAATTAGGAATATGAAATGTTGGGGTAACATATTCTCTAATTGTAATTCTGTCAGCCACATTTGTGGTTCAAACACCTCTGTGGGACAGTACAACCAGGAGGGTGACACCGCTTATTCTATTATAGGTAAGGATTACAGTAGTGTCACCTCCCATTCTGCAGCCTGCTAATTGAAAAATTAAGCAGCAGCAACATATTGATACGGTACCACCGCTGCTCACTCTGCTGTCTCTTTCTATCAGTAAGGCCTCATGCACACAGGGCATTTCTGCTTTTTTGGAGCATCAGAGGTTTTTTTTTTTTTTTTTTTTTTGCAGCTTAAAAATGCCCCTCCATGTTATCTTATGGCCTCATGCACACACAGAAGTTTTGCTCCTGTAAGTGGCATAGGCATTTTCAAGCTGCAAAAAAAACCCAGGGCCATTGCGTTCTGAGGGCCAGAGCTGTAAAAACGTCTGACACTGCTAAAGGCTGCTTAACGTTGCTTATACAGCGTTAAGCCATGTTATACGTTTTTTTTAAATGTGAAAATCAATGGTTCCCTATGGGAGTCCATTGATTTGAATGGAAGTCGCATCCAATTCAGATCATTATGACTTGTGCTCTGAGGATCCTAAGGGGGGACTCATGCCAAAATGGGAAAAAAAACGGGCGTGGGGGTCCCCCCAGATTCCGAACAAGGCTCTTCGGGTCTGGTATGGATTTTGAGGGGAGCCCCACGCAAAAAAAAGGCGTGGGGTCCCCCCAAAATCCATACCAGACCCTTATCCGAGCATGCAGCCTGGCACGTCAGGAAAGGGGAGGGGACAAGCGAGCGGCCCCACCCCCTTCTGGACTATACCAGCCCACACGCCCTCACCATGGGGCGGAGGGTGCAGAGCCCCCCTGCTCCAAAGCACCCACCGCCCCATGTTGAGGGCGTGTGGGCTGGTATGGTCCAGAAGGGGGTGGTGCACCCTCCCATCCCAAAGCACCTTGTCTCCATGTTGATGAGTACAAGGGCCTCTTCCCGACAACCCTGGGCGGTGGTTGTGGAGGTCTGCTGGCAGGGGACTTATCGGAATCTGGACACCCCCTGTAACAAGGGAGTCCCCCCTTCCCTATGTGAGTGAGTATGGGGTACATTGTACCCTACCCATTCACCCCCAAAAAAAAAGTATAGTGTAAATAATGACAAGAGATGGTTTTGAGAAGTCCTTTATTAAAAATCTTCCTCCGATCTTCTTCCTCCAATCTTCTCCCTCTGATCTTCTCCCTCTGATCTTCTCCCTCTGATCTTCTCCCTCTGGTCTTCTCCCTCAGATCTTCTCCCTCTGATCTTCTCCCTCCGATCTTCTCCCTCTGATCTTCTCCCTCCGATCTTCTCCCTTCCGATCTTCTCCCTCTGATCTTCTCCCTCCGATCTTCTACCTCCGGTCTTCTCCCTCGGTCCTCCAACGATGTCTCCCGTGATTATGCTGGCTCCGCTCTTTGCAGCTTCTTATATAGCCATGGGGATGTGGTCACTCAGTGACATCACCTGGAGACCCTGCCCCCTTGTGTCGCATCATCAGATGTGTATTCTGACGATCACGCATCGCCACACATCGTCATTGGCTCCTAGTGCTGCATCTGTCTTTCCCAGTCCGATTGCAGATATGCAGGAGGTGACTGGAGGCATATATCAACTTTCAAAAATGTTAAAGTGTTCTTTTAAGAGGCAACTGTGTTAAAACGATGGGCATTAAAGTTTATACATACACCTTAAGAGGTGTATTTTCATAAATAATAAATAAATAATAATTCATAAATTTACCAAGTGAAAGTGCATGTAAATTCATTCTGAGCAAATAATGCAAAAAAATTTTATGTTGCGCTATTTCCTGCTGAGGTGAAATTTTTTTTTTTTTTATTAATTCAAAACATTACTGTGGCAGAAATGAAGACCTTTTATTTTATTGGATATGTTTTGTAACAGAAAGTTAAAAATGTTGTTGGTTTCTTTTTCAAAATTTTCAAAATTTTTTTCTTTTATAGAGTAAAAAATAAAAAAACCCAGCGGCAATAAAATACCACCAAAATAAAGAATTATTTGTGTGAAGAAAATGATATGTTTTATTCGTGTGCAGTGTTACATAACCGCACAATTGCCAGTTAAAAGTGTCACAGTGCGGAATAGCACAAAATGGCCTGGTCATAAAGGAGGTTAAACCTTCCTGAGGTCAATTGTTTAATATCACAGAATTAGGATACCAAAAATAAATTAAACACAATCATACAGTTCCTTTATATTAGCTTCTACACATAATTGTACTGGAATTCTCCATTAATAAAGCTTGTTCTTTTCTTCTGTATTCTAGAAATGGAGTAACACTATCTGCTTTTCTTTTCCAGGTATAATTTATTTATTGTCTTGTATCCTGTTGGTGTAGTTGGTGAACTCTTAACAATTTATGCTGCTTTACCGTACGTGCGGAAGACTGCGATGTACTCTCTACGACTTCCAAACAAGTACAACGTTTCCTTCGATTACTACTACTTCCTTATCGGCGTCATGTGTTTTTATGTACCATGTGAGTCAGACAATTATTTGCAATGTTATTTTTGCAGTTAAAACAACGAAAACATAATTTTGACACTTAAACTGTATAATAATTTTTTACATTGCTGTTTTATTTCTTTTTCTACTATTTCTATCAATTATTTTAGGCTGTATTAACACAGGAACGGACAGCTGCCAGAGCGCTTTTCCTCTCCGGCAGCTGTCCGTCCCCGGTAGGCGTAGTGTTTTTTTTTTTGGGGGGGATTTGTACAAACTCCACTTCATACAGTGACATGCAATTCTGTATAGCGCACTGCAATAAAATGCAGCATGCCTTCATACTGCAACTCTGGGCTTTATTTAATTGTGAACGGGACACATAGGAAATAATTGTTTTCTGTGTGTCCTTGCAGTGACAGGTATTTTACAATGCACTGTGAATAAGCCCTAACACAAAGAAATAGCATTTAATACAGGGTGCACGCATGACTCAGCACTTACAGAGCATTATAGGTTTTCTAAGATGAGAGTAAAGCTGACACAGCTTTCAGACTATCTCTCACTAATTGAATGTTGGTAGGGAGCCATAGAGCGCAAGCAGGGAGCAGCGGAAAGAAAAAGTCACTCATTCTACACTTCGTAAAAATGAGAACTTTAAGCAGAGCTCCACCCAAAAGGGGAAGCTCCGCTTGTTTGCCTTCTTCCCCCCCTCTAGTGCCACATTTGATACCTTGTGGGAGGGAGCGGGTATCTGGTTTTGACAGGTACCCGCTACCACTTCCTGCTGAGTTCGCTGCGACCAACTCAGCCAAAAGTTTGGCCCATTGACAAAGTGCCACGCGATTCACGCATGCGCAGAAAGAAGTAAAAATAATAATCAACCAAAAATAATCAATTCTGCTTTAAAAAATTGTGTCTAACGTCTTTTCATTAGCACTTACCATGGTCCTCCCATCCACTACTTCATGTCACAGTGCTATTCTTCACCAGATATACTCTCACCTGACAACTTTGATCTACATGTACACCATATTACCAAAAGTATTGGGACACCTGCCTTTACACAGACCTGAAATGTAATTGCATCCCAGTCTTAGTCCGCATGGTTCAATATTGAGTTGGTCCACCCTTTGCAGCTATAACAGCTTCAAGTCTTCTGGCAAGGCTGTCCACAAGGTTTAGGAGTGTGTCTATGGGAATGTTTGACCATTCTTCTAGAAGCGCATTTGTGAGGTCAGGCACTTGTTTGGAGAGAAGGCCTGACTCGCAGTCCCCGCTCTATTTATCCCAAAGATAATCTATCGGGTTGAGGTCAGAGCTCCTTGCAGGTCAGTCAAGTTCCTCCACCCAAAACTCACCCATTCATGTCTTTATGGACCTTGCTTTGTGCACTGATCCAAATCATTTGGTGGAGGAGGGATTATGGTGTGGGATTGTTTTTCATGGGTTGGGCTTGGCCCTTTAGTTCCAATGAAGGGAACTCTTAAGGCGTCAGCATACCAAGACATTTTGGACAATTTCATGCTCCCAACTTTGTGGAAACAGTTTGGGGATGACCCTTTCCTATTCCAACATTATTGCTCACCAGTGCACGAAGCACGGTCCATGAAGACATGGATGAGGGAGTTTGGGGTAGAGGAACTTGACTGGCCTGCACAAAGTCCTGACCTCAACCTGATAGAACACCTTTGGGATGTATTGAGCAGAGACTGTGAGCCTGGCCTTCTTGTCCACATCAGTGCCTGACATTACAAATGTGCTTCTAAAACAATGGCCAAACATTCCCATAGACACTCTCTGAAATCTTGTGGACGGCCTTCCCAGAAGAGTTGAAGCTGTTATAGCTGAAAAGGGTGGCACTCAATATTGAACCCTATGGACTATGATGCTATGTGCATTTAAAGGCGGCCCCGCGTGGCACCACAAGGCTTACAGGGATCCAGGAGGGAGCCCAGGCCTCAAGGACAGATCCAGGCAGCACAGGGGGCCTTGGCAGGAGCCCCCACCAGGTACAACCCCCCCCCGCTAGTCAATCCTCCAGTCGTCAGCGGCGCTCATTGCCAGCTAGTGCCCTACCCCCACCCCAGGAGGTGGACCAAACCACCCACACAGCCCCAGCATATGTGGAGGGGGAAGGTAAGGAAGGATAGGGGACACTGAATAGGGGGGTGCCTAACGGGAAGGGGGGAACCCAGGGGTCCCACAGGGGGGGCCCACGTCCACCCCAAAACCCTCCAGGTGAAGAGGGGGGACAGCTACTCACCATACCAGGACCCAGGCGGGCACCGCTCCAGACAGAACCCCTCTCTATCGAAATGGGGGGCTGTCGGCCAGGAGGAACGCTTGGATCCACTCCTAGACCCGGTCGTATGCGACCTCGCGAGGCATTTAACTCCCAGGCCAGCCCCCGTTCCAGTGGGGCTATGTCGCAGATGACCAAGTGCGGAGCTGAGGTCTGCACGCACTCGCTGGCCAGACTGGGGCGACCACTGGATCTAGATTATTCAGCCCGTCGCCCAGTCTGGCAGTCACAGGAAAAATCCAGGAGAAAAAATGTTTCTATCTAAAAAAGAAAAAAATTGCCTGGACCAAGATCCCAGCAAGGAACTAGGTCCTCACACTTGACTAGGCAGAAAGCTTATAGCAGAGAGAGGGAGTATACCCACTGGGACTGCCCATGAGCATAGCCAGATTTCTTTTCTTCCTGTGTACTACTCCTGTAGAAACAGTGTATCACAAGGTTAAGAATATCAGGAGCTGTGTCCGTCAATGAACGAAAGAGAAAATTACATTTTAGTTTTAGTGTTTCCCGCAGCAGAAATACACTTTTTTCCTTGGTGGTGTACATCCATAATCAGCAGTATGAACGAGGCCATAATGTTGTTGATCATTTATTTACCCTAACAAATCATTCACCATCTAAAATCTTTCCTTTCAGTGTTTCCCCAGTTGTATTTCCACATGCTCCGTCAAAGAAGAAAAGTCCTGCATGGAGAAGTCTTTGTGGAGAAGGAGGAATAGCCCAACAACATTGTAAAGAAGTCTTTACGCTCTGAGGTTCTTTGATCTCCAAAGCCTACTCACCCCAAAGGCCTGTTGGTTTCAAATCCTGGATATCCTTGTCCCACATACAACAGACTTTTTTCCAACGAAAGCAAAACGACCTGGGATTTATGTCATTTTTGGATCATCCAGTCCTAAATTGTACCCAACCCCCGTACCCACCATTTTTTATAGATTTCAACCTTCACCAAATTTGACTCATGTTTTCATTGAGTTTTTAAGGTGCTTTGTGATCTTTTTATAAAGAGAATGAAGACGAATTCTCAGTCAGTCATCAGTGATTTGTCTTATTTATTTTTGTACTGTATCTATAATACTGTATCAGCTACAACATCTCAGAACACCGAATAAAGGGAAATAAAGTCAAGTTTTTACATTCTTGCCAACATTATGATCCCGGGTGAAACTGTTAACCCTGCCCACGGTCCACATTTCATCTGGGTGGGTGCAACCAAATCACACCCACTTTACAGATTGGTCCCATACGCACTCCACCTCTAAACATTTGGGAATGGCCATAATGTCTATTTTATGGGTTGGACCCGCTCTGACCCCATCTTAAAAAATGCAGGGACAGACTGCACAGCCCCGATTCCCACAAATAATTCCTTTTTGGGTTACTGTACATGTGCAGGAACTTAAAGACGGTGATGCTGTGATCCAGCCCAGAACACAGCATTAGTGGGATAGAAGGCCAAGATGTAGGACATATGGCATCTCTGCTTTTAATGGGGAAAACTTTGATAAAGGCAAACCACAAGGACTCATTTAGTCTTGCGGTTGGGGGATTTGGGGCAGTAAAAACACACAGCTGAGCTGCGTTTTTTTACTGCCCCAGACAGGGGGTGTTAACATGCGGCAGCACAATTATTCCAGTGTTGCGTTCAGGGGGGTAGTAACGCAACCAAAAGCAATCTTTTTCAAACATTACATTGCGTAGTGATGCAGTCTTTATGGGGTGAAAACAGGCAATGAGGAGGCATCACATCACCTCTTCACCGCCGTTCAAATGCCTCTGAAAAGTGATCAAAATGCAGATCACTTTTCAGAGGCACAGCAATGGTACTGCATGTCTAAACCTAGCCTAACAACTTTAAAGTAATGCCCCGTACACACGTACCGATCGTCGGCCGAACGATCGGCCGTCTTTTGTCCAGGGCTGTCGGTGTCTGTTGAAAAGTGCAAAAGACTGCACAAGAATTTTGTCCGCCGACTACAGCCGACTGCAGAAGTGATGTCATGTAATGGTTAACTTTCCCTGTGTTTTTTCTTTTCTGAGCATGCCCAGTCTTGCAAATCTGCTGTCTGTCGGCCGAATTCTGTACTGACTGGCGAACAATCGGCCGCTCTGGTGTCGGCATACAAAAATTTTCATGCTTGCAAGACAGATTCTTTTCGGCCGAAACTGCGCTGTCGGCTGTCGGAAGCATCATACTAACAAGCCTACAATCGGCAGATCGGTCGTCGGCCGAAGCTTTTCGGCCAACGATCGGTACGTGTGTACGGGCCTTTAGTCTTGTATCTGCTTAACTGCAGTCTGTATGATATACAGTATATTTATGTTATCCTCATTACTGAGTATGTGCACACTAGCACAGATAGATGAAGATCTCTCAAGTCTGAACTGTTGCAGGTACAAAGTGTTTGCAGAAATATGTAGGTGCCTTTAACTCTCTGCTTTTACAGTCAAATCCCTATGTGATTTGATAGGCAAAGATCTGGTATTTGCTTATAGTAATGAAGCTTGCCTATTCCTTCTTGCCTATTGGCTAGTAAGGCTCTCCATCATAGTTATAGGCAAATAGAAATATAAGGGGGGCAGAAGGTAACGGCAATCTCTTTCATAAGACTGCATCATTTTAATAATTTAACATTAAATATTTCGATTTTTGCCTAAGCCCAGTGCGCTGAGCTCATCTGCGGCAACAGGAGAGTGCATTGCTTTTATTCAGGGCTCACGTGGACATGCCTCACTTCTGTACCACTGGGGGGCGCTTGTCCTAACTGTTGCTCCGTCCCAAAAAGGAGACAAGACGGAACTTGGACAACTGTCAGAAGCTTCCCTCCCTGAGCAAATGGCCTATGGTATGGAAAGAGTATTAATGCGTATTTTTAAAAGCTGATTTGTTTCATGTTATAGAATGGTGTTTATGGACTGCGTAGGGTATTTTTTATTTTTATTTTTTCCAATAAAAAGTGAGCTAAACCTTTAAATGATTTAGGTTCCCTGGTCAGCTTAGATGTAAAAATTTGTGAGGTTTTTTACATTTCAGGACTGATTATCCAGATATTGGTGGCCTGCCTATCATTAAAGGTTACAGTATATATACAGTAGCTGTATATATATATATATTTTTTAATTCCAAGCATAGGCCGATTAGGTACATTACTAAGGAGACTGGCTGCTTAGAGCAGTACATTGTTTTCTGCATGCTAATGTGTTAAATTTACTGTAAAATTGCTGCATAATAAATACACTACATCTTGAACAGGCCTTTATCTAGAGATGCTGAAGCCCTTATAGAAATTGTTGGATGAATAGCAGACTCCAGAGCCAAACACACAGTTGCATCACTGCACCTTGGCTAATCATGCTCAAGATTGTAGAAATATTAAAGTAAAACCAGAACTAGTGTCCACATTAGAAGACTTCCCATCTATTTCTACGACAACTAAAAACTGATTTTTTTCACTCCCAGTGATAACGGTAAACAGGACACACAGAGAGGATGAATGTCCCTAATGGGGACACAGACAGCAATGAAAATCTGACAGTAGTGTTCATTTCGACAACAAAGTTAACACAATTTTAGCCTACTAAAAAAGGACTAAAACGAAAACAATTAAGGTGACTCAAACAGGACTAAAAAGAAAACAATTCAGATGACTAAAATATGACTAAAACTAAAATGTAATTTTAGTCCAAAGACTATGACTAAATCAAAATCAGTACATTTTAGTCGACTAAGATCATTTTAGTCGACTAAAATCTAAGGGGTTTTGTTCAATTGTACTGCATTAAACCCCTTCCCTCTGACGTAACACATATATACATCCTCATGGAAGTGGGCTTTTTTCTGTGGGGCTGCATATATGTGTATTTTAAATTGTACTAACGATTTCGGATCCGGATGTCCAGATTCTGAGTCACCTGATTACTGTGGTAGCTGCTGATTGGCTACCACAGTGATCAGGCACTGTGAAGGCCTTCCTTGTGTTTTTCTCTCTCTGTGAATGGAGGGGAGAGATACACTGCTTAAAAAAATAAAGGAGCACTTTGAAAACACATCAGATTTCAATAAGTGAAAATATCATGCTGGATATCTATACTGATACGGACTGGGTAATGTGTTAGGAAGGAAAGGATGCCACGTTGTTTGATGGAAATGAAAATGGCCAACCTAGAGGGCTGAATTCAAAGACACCCAAAAATCAAGGTGAAAAAATTATGCAGCAGGCTATTCCATTTTGCTGAAATTTCATTGCAGTAACTCAAAATGGTACTCGTTGGGACATGCTCCTAATGAGACAACAGATGGTGTCCTATGTATGGCCTCCCAGATCTGGACCAGGCATCACTGAGCTTCTGAACAGACTGAGGTACAACCTGGTGGTATCAGATGGACCAAAACATAATGTCCCAGAGGTGTTGTATTGTATTTAGACCACAAGGCTGGGCATTGTTGTGCACCAGGAGGAACCCAGGACCCACTGCACCAGAGTAGGGTCTGACAATGGGTCCAAGGATTTCATTCCGATACCTAGTGGAAGTCAGGGTGCCATTGTCTAGCCTGTGGAGGTCTGTGCGTCCCTCCATGGATATGCCTCTCCGGACCATTACTGACCCACCACCAAACCGGTCATGCTAAAGGATGTTACAGGCAGCATAATGTTCTCCATGGCTTCTCCAGACCCTTTAGCATCTGTCACATGTGTTCAGGGTGAACCTGTTCTCATCTGTGAAAAGCACAGGGCGCTAGTGGTGGACCTGCCAATTCTGGTGTTCAATGGCAAATGCCAATCGAGCTCCACGGTGCTGGACAGTGACCACATGGCCCACTAGAAGACATTGGGCCATCAGGCCACCCTCATGATTCTGATTGTTTGGTCAGAGACATTCACACCAGTGGCCTGCTGGAGGTCATTTTGTAGGGCTCTGGCAGTGCTCATCCTGTTCCTCCTTGCACAAAGGAGCAGATACCGGTCCTACTGATGGATTAAGAACCTTCTACAGCCCTGTCCAACTCTCCTAGAGGTAACTATCTGTCTCCTGGAATCTTCTTCATGCTCTTGAGACTGCACTGGGAATCACAGCAAACCTTCTGGCAATGGCACAAGGAGGAGTTGAACTGCCTGTGCAACCTCTATAGGGTTCAGGTATTGCCTAATGCTACCAGTAGTGACTCTGACCCTAGCCAAATGCAAAACTAGTGAAAAACAATCAGTAAAAACGAGTAAGGAAAATAAATGTCAGTGCCTCCACCTGTAAAACCATTCCTGTTTTGGAGGTTGTCTCATTGTTGCCCATCTAGTGCACCTGTTGTTAATTTCATTAACACCAAAGCAGCTGAAACTGATTAACAACCCCCTCCGCTACTTAACTAACCAGATCAATATCCCAGGAGTTTGATAGAATGATGCTATACTCTGATTAAAAAGTGTTCCTTTCATTTTTTTGAACAGTGTACAATGTATCTTTCTCTTCCCTTGCAGGGAGAAAAAACGTACCTGTGGAATGTGGGCACCTCCATTCGCTGCCTTTGCAGCTTAAGAGGGAGCAGTTAGAGGGTGGTAAAACCACAGCTCAGGGCGGTCATCCATTTGTCCAAATTGTTGGTTTTTATAACTCAGCTGTCCAGGGGCAAAGGCTAGGCCATGCAGTGCAGATTGCTTCTTATTTCTGGTTACCTGTCAAATGCCCTCAGAAAAGCGATCCACTGCTGAGCACTCTTCAGAGGGCAACACCAGTGTAAACGAGCCCTCAGTCCTACAAATGGGCAAAATGAATGACGAGATTTAATGGAGTTTACTGCAAAGTTTGAAAAAAGATTTATGAAAATGTTTGCGAACTGAGTCCAGATAGATTAACCCATCTCTGGTGAGGACAGAAAGGATGCTGTCAGCACAGTCTGGGTATAATCAAATATGGCAGCTTAATTATCACAGGAAATGCTGACCATGTGTATACAGACAGTGCCACTGCATCCCTGATATGTAATTATATTCTGTACAATGAGTGTTTTCAATCTGATCATACTGCAAGATTTCCACTGAAGGGAAGGAAATATAATAAAACTCTCTAGATTGCAAAATGTTAAAGTGAATCTCTAAGTAACTTTAGAAGTCCTCATAAATAATTTCCTGACACGTCATTCTATGCAACTACAGTATACTTTTTTCGAATAACCACTTGGCGACAGCCATATAGCAGTTTTACTTGCTGCAGAGTTGCAGCGCTGTGCAGAATCATGTATATATACGCAATTCTGCACTTCTGGGTAGGGGGCGCACCGCTTCTGCTGTGATTTGTCAGCAGGTGCCAGCCAATGGATGTCTCCTGGCACTCGCCGATCGTCTATATGTAAACAAGGCAGAGCTCCGGGACTCTGCTCTCCAGCCAAAGACCCGCAACACATGTGCTCATGGCTTTTATACATTATCCCAGAATGCACTGAGGCGACCCGCCTCTGCCAATTACCAGAACTGTTCCAAAGCCTATGCATCCATTTGTCAGGTTTCCTCCCACTGTCCAACATGCCTCCCTATTGAACCAGTGTAAAACACTCTCTAGACATAATGAATCACATACTGAGCACAATAAGCAGACCTCACTAACAGAACCTGCTCTCTAATAAGCAGAGAGCAATATACTGTAGATTTGCCTGCTGTTCCTCTGATAGGCAGACAGAGCCAAAAACTATACTTTTTCACTGGCACCTACCTAGGAGGGTGCTACAATTGGATATGTTTTATAGTAGAAAGTAGAAAATATACTGTATATTTTTTAAATTGTCTGTGTTGTTTTGTTTATAGTGCAAAAACTTAAAAATGCTAAGGTGATCAAATACCGCTGAAAGAAAGCTCTATTTGTAGGGGAAAAATTACATAAATTTTATTTGGGTACAGCTCTGCATGACCGCACAATTGTCAGTACCGTAGGGCTGTATATTAAAAAATGGCCTGGTCATGAAGGCATGGATGAGTGAGTTTGGGGTGGAAGAACTTGACTGGCCTGCACAGAGTCCTGACCTCAACCTGATAGAACATCTTTGGGATGAGTTCGAGCAAGATCCTCTCATCCAACATCAGTACCTGACCTCACAAATGCGGTTCTGGAAGAATGGTCAAACATTCCAATAGACACACTCCCTAAACCTTGTGGACAGCCTTCCCAGAAGAGTTGAAGCTGTTATAGCTGCAATGGGTGGGCCAGCTCAATTTTGAACCCTACGGACTAAGACTGGGGTGCCATTAAAGTACATGTGCGTGTAAAGGCAGGGGCCCCAATACTTTTGACAATATAGTGTAGATAGTTAGATAATGATGGACGGAAGGACGGACAGACTGATGGATAGATAGCTGGACAGATAGATAGATAGATAGATAGATAGATAGATAGATAGATAGATAGATAGATAGATAGATAGATAGATAGATAGATAGATAGATAGATAGATAGATAGATAGATAGATAGATAGATAGATAGATAGATAGATAGATAGATAGATAGATAGATAATATTAAAATAAATAAAGATTTTTAAATACACATACTTTTAATAAAATGCAACTCCATTCAAACAAACTTTCTTATTTTTGCAAGAGTGGGACAGGTTTGGGTTTCTCCACCTGGCTTTTAAAAGCATAATCCACTTTTTAGACCATGTTTTATTCTACACTTACAGTATATTTAAGGTGTAACATGCATGGCCACATGTATCTTGCTCCTGGCAGTTATATTTTGAATTTGGCACATGCACATCATCCATTCATCGAGATAGACGACTGAAAATACCACAAATACCATCTGCCATCATAGCAGAAGGACTTAAAGTACAAACTAAAGGCAAAACTTTTTTTTTTTTTAGTTTTGGATAGAGTGGAGAAGGATTAGAACACCTGTCAGTTTTTATTGCTGTCTGTGCCCCCCGTTAAGGAGATTACCCCTCTCTATTTGTCCTATTTACTGTTATTAATGAACGTGAAAGTAAAAGAAAATCCCAAAATTTTGGGATGTCCCCAGAAAGGTAATAGAAAGAAAATCTTCCAATGGGGACAGAAGCTCTGGTGACTTGGGGTCCCCAAGAAATTCCCTTAATTTGCAGGGATTTCCTCTCACTTCCTGTTTGGCAATGGACAGGAAGTAAAGGTAAATCTCCACAATTTAACCAGAGATGGCAGAAAAAAATCTGACGGTTACTATCCTCCCTTACTCTATCCAAAATGAAAAAAAAAGTTTTGTCCAAAATTCTACTTTAGGCAGGGAGCACTGACAGCAGAGCTGTAATGTCATACAATTGTGGTCTTTACACAACTTGCTCCAAACCTATAACAGAAGGTCAGTACTGCCATCCAAGAGCCCATGCATTGCACTGACAACACACTAATCAAAGTTGCTAGTCTGCAGTCCTGAAGGAAAAAATATAATAAATCCATATTTTTTATTGTTAGTGCATCTATCAATTTTTTTTTTAAAAAGGTGGACCATAGCTTCAAACCTTTTATTGCAACCAACATAAGGGTGGCAGTAGCTTTAACACATACTCCCAGCTGTAGGAAAAATACAATTGTGGCAAAGGTACAGGTATTGTTGTGCACACCAGAATTAGAGCGATAACTTTAGAGCGATCCTTCACTGTTAAATCTAAATTAATAACCTGTAAGGCTTCCTAAAGCATCACCTATGGACTTTTACATTTTTTTACAACTATCACCATTTTATTCTCCAGGGTATCTGCTTTCAGAAAAAAAAAATAACGTTTGGGAGTTTTAAGTAGTCTTCAAGCCTAAAACGTGCAATTTACTAGTGTGCGAAAGATGCAAAAAAAAAGAAAAAGCTCTGGCAAAGAAAGGATGACTGCTGTCCAGGACCTTTGCAGGAGGTCTCCTCCCATACACCCTACAACTTGCTATTAGACTGGCATTAGCTTTTTATCCTCTACTAACGAGTGAAGGGATCGCTATTTAGTGAACATTCTCAAAATTCTTTGTAAATCTGGCGTAGTGTATCAAAGGTATTCTCTCTACTGTATCAAGGGTAGAGATGTAAGATTTCTGAAAATTTTAAAGCCAAGAAAAAAAAAAGAAGGGATTTTTGACTTGCCATAAAATTAATTTCTCTGATATTCATTGACGGACATAGCTCCTGATCTTCATAACCATTGGGTACTACTGCCCCTACAGGAGTAGGACACTAGGGAGAAAAAAAATCTGGCTACACCTATGTGCAGTCCCAGGGGGTATAATCCCTCTCTCTGCTATAGGTACTCAGTTTTGTTACAAGCACTGTCAGAAGAATTACAACTCCACAGAGGGGTGGGTGCTGTGTCCGTCAAAGAACATCAGAGAAATAGATTTTACGGTAAGTAAAAAATTCAATTTTCTGTTTGTTCATTGACAGACTTAGCTCCTGATCGTCATAACCATTGGGACATCCCAAAGCAGTGTTAAACATGAGGGGTGGGAACAGCAAATATATTCCCAAGGCTAAATAGTAGGCAACCAGGCAACAGGAGCTCAACCAAAACAACTGGAGCCCATCTGAAAAAAACAATACACCCTCAAAGAGGATCAGGTCCTCTAAACAACAGCCTGCAAAACCTGGAGGCCAAAAGAAGCATCTGCAGATGCCAACACATCCACTTTATAGAACTTTGCAAAAGTGTTCACCGACGACCAGGTGGCCGCCTTGCAAACCTGCATCACTGACACTTGATGACGGAAGGCCCAGGAGGCCAGAGTAGAGTGTGCCTTGACAGGGAAAGGAGGAACCTGACCCTTGATGGAATAAGCCTGACTAACCGTCTGTCTGATTCATCTGGAAATGGTCGCAGAGGAAGCAGACAACCCTTTCCGAGGCCAGTCCATGAGCACAAATAGTGAGTCTGACTTGCTAAAAGACTCCGTAGCTGCCAGATACATCCTAATTGCCCGGACCACATCCAAGGCATGCAAGGCACTTTTCTTCAGAAATTTCGGCCTGGGACACAGGGAAGGCAACACAATGTCTTCATTCAAACTCAGAGACAACCTTTGGGAGGATCGACGGAAAGGGGCGAGGAACCACCTTATCTCTGTGAATCACTAAGTAAGGTGAACGACAGGATAATGCGGTTAGTTCCATCACCCTGCACACAGAGGTGATAGCTACTAAAAAGGCCACCTTCTGAGACAGTGTTAGCAAGGAAATCTCCCAAAGATTCTCAAAGGGAGGCTTTTGGAGGACTGAAAGCACCAAATTGAGGTCCCAAGGCAGCAACGGAGACTGCACTAGAGGAACCAAGTGTCGGACACCCTGAAAAAAGGTACGCACCAGGGAGTGTGTGGCCAAGGGTCGTTGGAAGAAGACCTCCAAAGCTGACACCTGGCCCTTGATTGTACTCAAAGCCAATTTCTGTTCAACCCCCCGTTGAAGGAAGGTCAAAATCCGAGCCATCGAGAAAAAGCAAGGATGAACCCCAAGAGACTCACACCACACAAAGCAAGTCTTCTACGTATGATGGTAGATCTTCCTAGAAGTAGATTTCCTAGCTTTTAACAGTGTTGGAATCACTGACTCAGATAAACCTCTGTCCATCAACACCTGGCGTTCAACAACCAAGCCGTCAAAGCCAGCGACTGTAAGCAGGATGGAAGATTGGTCCTCCCTGAGAGGAAGCTTCTAAGGAACGTCGGCAACCAGCTGCACCAGATTGGCATACCAAGCCAAGCAAGGCCAGTCCGAAGCCACTAAGATGACCAGAATCCCTTCTGCCTCGATCCTGCATAGAAGTCTTGGCATGAAGCTTGAGAGGAGGGAAGGCGTAAATCAGACTATACTGGCCACCAGCACGTCTGTGGAGTCCGCCAGAGGATCCCATGACCGAGCCACAAACCTCTGCACCTTTCTGTTAAGCCAAGATGCCAACAGATCCACCTTGGCAATTCCCCAACTGATGAAACACCTCCAGATGAAGGGACCACTCCCCTTGGTCCAACGTCTGCCGATTGAGGTAATCCGCCTGCTAGTTTCCCACCCCGGGAATGTATATGTCGGAGAGGGGTGGAACAAACCATTCTGCCCACCTTAGAATGTCGGTTACCTCCAGAGCCACCAGGACACTTTTTGTGTCCCCTTGGTGATTGACATTAGCACACTGAACATCCCTAAAGACAATCCGTCCAATGGTCCAGGCAAAGTCTGATCGCTCGGTGTTCGAAGACATTGATCTGTAGTCTTTTAAAGTGTCCAGATCCCCTGAGCAGAATTTTTGCAGAGGACACCTACACAGTCAGATAGGCTGGCATCTGTGGTGATCACTGTCCAATAAAAGGGGAGGAAGGATTTGCCCAGCCAAAGCGCCGGAGAATGAAGCCACCATATCACAGACTCCTTCATTGCCTGGCTTGGCCAGATCTGATTGTCCAGAGACTGCGGATTCTTGTCCCATTTGGCCAGAATCCCCCTTTGCAGGGACCTTGTATGGAACTGTGAAAACGGAGCCACGGGACCATCCATGGAAGTCCATGCGTCCGGAAACCAACAAAGACATTCCCCCCACCGCCGATACGGGTGAGGGTCCACCTTCATGCTAAGGGAGCCTTGTCCGTGGGTCTAGAGAAGCCCGCTCTCAGATTGCAGGACTAGGTTCATTTGGATCCTCCAGAAGAGGCCCTGAAAGGCTTTGAACCCTTGTCAGTCAACCCTGAGGGACGAAAAAACTTCTTATGAGCCGAGAAGAAAGGCCCATGTCTACGACCAGGTTCCTTGCCCTTAGTAGCCTGCGGATGAAAAGTTCTCTTTCCCCTTGTGAGACCTTTAATGATGTCATCCAGGGTAGCCCCAAACAGGAGATCTCCTTGAAAGGGGAGATCAGTCAAGGCCTTTTTAGAAGTCTGGTCCGCAGATCAGCATTTAGGCCAAAAGACATGCCAAAGGACCACTGCTGAAACAGAGAGCCGAGCCACTAGGGGAGTCGCATCCAAAGAGGCATCACAGATAAACTGCAGCCCCTGGTCCACCAGCTCAGCAAAGGCAGGGGGGAGCTGTTCTCCCTCCAGCTCATGGCGTAAAAGCTTAGCCTACTCGTATACAGTTTGCAACACCATGTCAATGGTGAATACCGGCCTCGGTGCCGAACCAGCCAGAGTGTACATATTGCGGGCCACAGCCTCCACCTTCCTGATCCTTAAAGACCGGGGACTCTTTAACCGGAATCATGGTTGCCTTCAATCTGGAAATCGGAGGATACACCACTGGTGGAAAAGTCCACTTCTTAATAAGGGACTCCTCATAGGGGTAACGCCTAGTTAATCGCTTAGGGACCCCAAGGGGACGCTTTAGTCATCACCACTCTTTAGCGACAATTCTGTCAAAATAGGCAGGGAAAGGAAACACCTTTGCTGATCTGGATGAGAGGACTGAAACTATCATCTACTGTATCCCAACAATTACCCAACTGTAGGAGGTACAAGATGGATCCCACAAGCAAACTAAACTTGAATCACTCTCCTACAGTGCCCCCTAGTGGCAGAAATGCATATTTCTCTTGTTTGAGAACTGCATTTGGAAGTACAGTGTTACTTGAATTGTATTCCAGGATTTGCTTGTCTTCAGCTGAGAGAACGTGCAATAATTTAAGACTTTACATAAAGTCTCAGAAACCTTTCATTAAAGCGGTTGTATCCCCTGTGTAAAAAAAACAAAAAAGAAAACCCTGTAGGATAATGGCATCATGTTCTAGTATGCATCGCATACTAGCACATTATGAAATACTTACCTTAGAATGAAGCCCCCACATGGTCGCCCGGACACTGCTGAGGTTGCTGACATGTTCCCTCGGTGTCTTTCCAGTTTCGGCAAGGAGCCAGCAAGGAGCTCTGAAGGTCCGGCAAGATACGCCCGGACCTTCAGAACGCATGAACCACTGGTGTCAGCGGCTGCATGCAGGGTGAATATCTTCTAAACCTTGCAGGTTTAGGAGACATTAATTTTACCTAGAGTTAAGCCTTATTATAGGCTTACCTGTAGGTAAAAATTTAAAAGCGGAGTATACTACCGATTTAAGGTCTTAATGTTATAAAGCTTGAATGCCATGTCATAGATATATTATTTATTATAGTAAAATATATTCCACTCCTTTTTTTCCCAGAAAAAAACCCCAAAAAAAACAACTTTGGAAAAAAACTGAAAAAAAAAATGTTTTTTCCCCAATTTGTTTTAATTTTTTTTAGGCCGTCCCATCTCTAATTAAAGAGATCCTCTAAAGCAGTGATTGCCAACTGCCTTACAAGGTAAAGGGAGCCACAGGTTGCGCTCCTGCGTCTATAGAATTCCTAGAACTGTGATCTCAGCTGGTGGACGTCTTGCACACGGGTTGGGGTAGATCTTCTCACCTAGGTATTTGACAGCAGTGGGCATCTGGTGATGCAATCCAAGCCTACCCTGCTTCACTCTAAATAGAAAAATCAATTTTGCATGAAGTCTAATTTCCAGCACAAGTTTTGAATACCATATGAATTTTTCTTTAACTCTTTACCCAAATCAGTGAAATGTTCACTACAGTTTGGACCCGCAGGCCGGTAATGGTACTTTAATGAGTCAGACAGCAGATCAGTCAGATACAGATGCCTGACAAATTGGTAGATAACGATGTGATGTAAAATCTGTGTTTCTACTCTGACATCTGTCACCGAGACTTCTTTTTAGAAGAAAGGAACCTGGAAGTAAATCTTACACTGATTACGGCTTATTAGAAAGAGTCTCTGTTCTCTAAATATCCATGCTGTGCCATTGGAACAAGCCAGCAGGGAAATGTAATCCCTTAATGCACTCTAATTGCATGTACAGTGTCAACGGAATGCGTAATAATATTACATTCCATCTCACTGACTTGTTGAATGTTTTCCAAGGCCCTCATTCATATTATACTTTAACCCCTTAAAGAAGTGATATTTCAATTATAGGTGGACTCTGGCAGGCAGAGCTGACCTTGGCTTCTTATATGCGTTGGATGGTCCAGCAGGGAACTCTACCTGCCATAATTCCCACCTAGGAAAATGTACACAGAAAAGATGCCGCGCTTCATTTCTGGTGCTGTCTAATGATTTAATTACACCAATCACATTCACAATAGGCCCTTCTTCTTCTAATGCATTTCACTCCAAAGAACTGTTTAGGAATTGCTGAACCCTGGGCAAAATAAAATTGACCTTTGCAACGAGGGAAGGAGAAGGAGGGAGGCTGTACTGCAGAGATTAAAGTAGTTTTGGATAGACTGGAGAAGGATTGGAGAGGTTATATTGCTGTATGTGCCTCCATTAGGGAGACTCAATCTCTCCATTTGTCATATTTACCACTATGACCAAAAGTGAAAATGAAAGAAAATCAGACATGTTGGATTGTCACCAGATTAGGAAAAGAGAGGAAATCTTCCAATGAGCACACTAGTTCCAATGGCAATCTGGCATCCCCCTATTTTGGAGGGATTTAATCTCACTTCCTTTTTTGCTATAAGACAGGATGTGAAGGGAAATCTCTCCAATAGAACACGGATGGCAAAAAAAAAATATATAACAGGGTTTAACCCTCCCATATTATATCCAAAATAAGAAAATGTTTTGCCTTTAGTTTTACTTTAAATACTCACTTTTTGTTTTGGGAACAGTGGAAGCAGTTCTACTTATCTTATACTTCACTCCCCAGGAAGCTGGTGCCCTTCTCCACTCTCTGATGATCCAGTTTGTGGGCAGGCTCATGATGTCCTCACTTCCAACGCATGACTGCCTGCATTAGTGAGAAATAAGATAAGTAGGCAAAATCAGCATTTGTAGGCGGTCCCCACTGCAAGGGTCAATTTTTATTTTAAACAGGAATTCTGGTTATAGTAAAAAGTGTTAGTTCCAGCTCCACCTGTTACATTCCGAAGGCCTGCCCTATGCTGTTGTATTCCTAATTACATTTAGTGTAACCAGGGCAGCCATCAGAAATTTTGGGGCCCCTTACACAGCTTTAGGCCTGGCCCCCTCCGGGCCTGGCCACCAACATTCCGCAGGGCCCACCTTCTGGGTGCCCCACCGAATCCGCCCACTGGCCATCACACCGAGTCCTTCAGTGCACCCACTTGTATTTTAACACTCTTACAACTTAATATATGAAAATTAATTCAATCCATCAAAGAGATATCCCCATATATTCAGCAAAGAGACATCCAATCTAGTAAAATGATAGCCTCATATATTCAGCAAAGACACATCCCAATCCAGTAAAATGACAGCCTCATATTTTTTAGCAAAGAGACAGTGCAATCCAGCAAAGAGATATCCCTTCAGCTGCATTGGCTTACTCTGCAGCCACCTTGCTTTAGCAATTGCTAGTTACTACAACAGCAACAACTCAGTCTCATTGGTTGGGGTCTGGGCGGCCGGGCCCCTTGGAACGCCGGGCCCCCTACATGTGTATGGGCTGCCCCCCCCCCCCCTGATGGCTGCCAGCCTAAATGTTTTGCAAGTCTTCCCTAAGCTTAGCTGCTTCTGCTTGTTACTATGGAGGCCCTAGTAATCAGTTATGACAATGTATCTAAACCAACCAATTCCTGAGGTCCTTGTTCAGAAGTAAATATTTGGGTCACCTTTCCGGAATGTTCTCTATCTCATGGGCTTTTTGGAGGGGATGTGTATTTAAAGTGCCTCTTCACTTGGGTCTTGCCTCAGCCTGAGGCCTGTGTCAAGGGTCCAAGGGCTTATACTGGCCTTAACCTGAAGAATTTTGTGTAAACATTCAGATGAGAAAGTATAAAAAATGCTTACCAACTATTCAATGGTGCTAATTTTAAATGACTTTTCATTTGAGCACCATGTCAGCATCTTGATTTTCATAGAATGAACTTTCTATTTCCAGAGTAACTTTTGCAAGTGCATAGGCATAGGGTTAGTTACAATTTTCTTGTATGGGAGCACATTAAACTGCTAAAAATTGTTTGTTCCTATGAGATTTGACAAAAACTTTCCATCCTTGTCCTTTGATTTTCTTGCTCGCACTGGTTGAAATCCAATTGTCGAATCGTCTCCTCATAAAAAATAATATTCTTTAGCAAGCAACATACATTCCACATTAATAATTATGCTATGAAAATTAGTATGTGCTGCAAATTGGTAGAAAAATATACTGTGTATATTAGCGCGCCAGAGAGCTGGTAACTATAACCTGGTTTAGATTTGTATAATAAATTAACTTTGTGATAATAAATTAGTGATATTAAATTACTTGCAGCTGCTAGTAAAGTGCGGGTGCAGAATTGAAAGAAAAAGTATTCACACTAGTGATACCTCTAGCGCTTGCTGTTCCCTATTGGAAATACATTATTCACAACTGTGTTAAAAATTCATAGTGGAAATAAATATATAATTCAATTGTAATATGAAATAAATCACTTTAGAATTGTTATAAATATAATATAAATAATATTGTGCGGTTTTATTTTTAGTGTGTGCAATAAATATTTGGAAAACAATACCACACTATCCATTTATTCCCCCATCACGGCTTGTGATTGGAGGTGATTTACAGGGATACATCATACTATTTGGCCTGTGGTTGGAAGAGACTCATTCCATGGTGGAGGATTAACTGCAGTGCCTGTCCATATCCAGAGAGAGGGAATCATAACCTGGAGAGGTTTTTCCTATAAAGCACGATTGGTTCTAATGTCATAAGACATATAGGACTCACAGCATCTGGTGAGTGGGCAATTTATTTATTTATCACGGGAAAGGAAGCACCAAGTTATAAGGAAGAAGCACCAGCACTTTAGCACATATTGACACTGGACTTTTATTTACCTCATTATTTAATGATTTAATTTTAAGGGTTGATTGTTGTTTTTTTCACTACACATTGGATGGACTATTTTTATTATTATTTATATTATATTTATAACAATTCTGAAGTGATTTATTTCATATTACAATTGAATTATATATTTATTTCCACTATGAATTTTTAACACAGTTGTGAATAATGTATTTCCAATAGGGAACAGCAAGCGCTAGAGGTATCACTAGTGTGAATACTTTTTCTTTCAATTCTGCACCCGCACTTTACTAGCAGCTGCAAGTAATTTAATATCACTAATTTATTATCACAAAGTTAATTTATTATACAAATCTAAACCAGGTTATAGTTACCAGCTCTCTGGCGCGCTAATATACACAGTATATTTTTCTACCATTTCTACCACAATACTGCGCAGCCATGGAGACTTTTGATATTTTCAATTATGTTACCAATAAGAAAGTGGATGTGGATAGTATCTTTTCAGGATTGGCTCCTCCAAAGATAGATAAAACTATGGATCAACTATTTAAATCCCTTAAGAGTAATATGGATAAGCAAATACGTACCTGGTGGGACATTTTGACACTGGAGAAATATATTAAGGACAAAATGACCCCCAGGAGACTTAGATGGGAATTAGCCCCCAATGATGGTATGGTGGACGCAGACCTGGAGGATGAATGGTACTTATTCTTCCAGGGATGTGAGCATAGCCTTTTGGAACTTATCGTAAAAAGAAGAAAAGCAAAATTAAATAAAATTAATGAAAATATAAAAAATCTAAAAGAGGATTTAGAGCCATATAATAATTCAAATGAATATAAAGAAAAACACAAACATTTGAAAGATTTTTTGGACAAACTGGATAGGGATACTCAACAAAAGAAAATAAAGAAATACCAAAGAGATATAGGAGATTACAATAAAAATCTGGTCTATAAGTGGCAAGAAATAAAAATAGACAATACCACTACATCTAGATCTTCGTCCATTGAAAGGGACATTGATGTAATCCAAGGGGCACCAACCCCCACTCCGCAAGAGGAACGAATTTTTCAACTCCCAACCCCCAGATCTACAGGGGGTCCAAAACCACAAAGAACACCACACACCCAAAGGGAAAAACATAGATCTGGACCATCAATGTCTAACCCAACTGTAAAGTACAATCTACCCACACAAAATTCATTTCAACCACTTGAGAATAACCAACAGGGATTTTACACCCCCGATAAACTCCATTATCGGGATTTTCACGGGTGGGAGAACCGGGAACCTCCTGTGTGGAACGGTTATGTGAACCAGGCACCATATTACCAACGTCCAACTCGGGGTTACAGAGGCTGGAACCGAGGTTGGAATCAACCTTACTACGGGAGAGGAAGGGGGGGCAGAGGAGGACATTGGCAGTCCCAACCCCCACCGCCTCAACAAGGTTACCAACCATACTACCAGAATCCACCCAACAAACACCCCCCACCTCGGAAAGAACAAGAGGGGGTAAGAGACGTAGAGGATGTAGAGGGGGCAGGGGCAAAAAGGAAGAGGGCCCAATAGGCTTGGGAATTTTTAACCTCAGCGGGGTTAAATTCTCAGACAAAGAACTACTAGTACTAGATATGGGACTAAAATATGCCCCCGACCAACTTTTAGATCCTTTTAAAGTTTTTGTGGATATTCAAAAATTTGTGAGAAAAATTAATATAAAGAAACATTTTTTAAACAAACCAGATTTTAAAGTTTTAAATAATGATAATAAGTATTTGAAAAGCGGATTAAAGAACAAATCAACGTTCAACCCAAAATGTGCTAACAACCATTGTGTGGATACTTTTAAATCAATGGTGGAGCAAGATTTGAAATCGATGTAAAGAAAATGGCATGAACCAAAAGAGAATATTAATATGGGCATACGAGAATTAGAACAAAGAAAAAATGTTGTCATCTGCCCCGCGGACAAAGGGGGGGGGCATAGTGATCCTCAAAAAAGAGCATTACTATGAAGAACTCAATAAGCTAGTGCACGATGAAGAAACCTACACAAAACTGACGAGTAATCCTTTAAACATATATAGAAAGAAATGTAAAAAACACCTGAAGAGGGCACACAAAAAGGGAATACTTACTAACAAGGAATATCGGTATCTACTTCCCGAAGCTCCCCGGACACCTGTCATTTATCAACTCCCTAAGGTCCACAAGAACCCTGAAAAACCGCCGGGCAGGCCCATAATTAGTGGAATAGACTCCCTCTTCTCACGCATAGGAGAATACCTAGATACCTACTTGAAACCTCTTGTTACAAAATATCCATCACACCTCAGAGACAGTAAACATCTCATAAATCTTATCGATTCACACACATGGGAAAATGATGACATCATTTTAGCCACAATAGACGTGGAATCGTTATACACAAACATCGAACAAGAGGATGCCTTGTCAGCCATCAAGTGGGCCATAGAGGATCAACTAGAGTTGGAATCGGAACAAAAATAATTTATTCTGAAACTCTTGAAGATGGCAATGAAGAGAAACTACTTTTGGCACCAGGGAGAGTACTATCGCCAACACAAAGGAGTTGCTATGGGCGCCCGCTACGCACCCAGTGTAGCCAATCTTTTTCTTAGCAAGTGGGAGAAGGAAGAAATCTGGGGAAAAAAACTAGATGAACTAGTAATGTACCGAAGGTATATAGATGACGTGATCATCGTTTGGAAAGGATCAGAAGAAACTCTGAGGAAATATATAGAAGATTTGAATATTAACAAATACAAGGTACAAAATTAAATTCAGTGGGACAGTGGATAAGAATGAAATACACTATCTGGACCTCACTATATTCAAGGGAGAAAGTGGTCTCTGCACAAAAACGCACTTTAAGGCAACAGATAGGAATGGATATATCCCTACTCACAGTGGACACCATCCTAACTGGCTAAAAGGAATTCCTAAGGGACAATTGATGCGCTTAAAGAGGAACTGCAGCAACGAACAGGATTTCAATACCCAATCGGATATGATTTTAGACAGGTTCCATGAGAAAGGGTACAAGAGAAATATACTCGAAAAAATCAGAGAAGATGTAAAAGGCATGAATAGAGAAACACTTTTAAAAGATAATGAAAAAGAAAATAAGAATTACTCTTTGAACTTCATCACACAGTATAATGTAAGATATAAGGAAGTGGAAGACATTATTAAAAAGCACTGGCACCTTCTTTTGAGAGATGAAAAGTTGAGGGAGGTCATTCCGAATCGCCCGAAATTTGTCTACCGTAGAGGACCCAACCTCAGAGACAAACTGGTGAAAAATGTTCCGGATCCCCCTAAGAAACTTTTAACTTTTTTAGATTATAAAGGATTTTATTCATGTGGAAGGTGCATATCATGTAGAACTGTGAAAACCAGAAAACGACGAGTACTTGAATTTCAATCAAATGTGACTAAAAAGAAATACAATATAGAGAAATTAATCACATGCCATACTTCTCATGTCACATATCTCCTTACTTGCCCCTGTGGGCTACAATATGTTGGTCGCACCACAAGAGAACTCAGGGTGCGTATGGGTGAACACATCGCCAACATTAAGAAAGGATTTAGAAAGCACAGCCTTTCCCTACATTTTAGACTGGTACATAATAGGGATCCCACCTTTCTTACCATTTTGGGCATTGACAGGATTGAGCAAAATTGGAGGGGTAATAACATGCGAATCGCCGTTTCTCAAAACGAGTCTGGGTGGATTTATGAACTTTCTACCATGCAACCCAAGGGCATGAACATCGACATGGATATTAACTGTTTTATATCAAATCCATAAATTAAAGTAATATTAAAATCTCCGCTTTTAATTTTAGAATTTTAAAATATCTGAAATAATATTTTAAATACAATAAAAAATAAAAAATATTTTTAATTAATATTATTGTTGCTATTCTTGTATTAATATAATGTTTCTATACTCACGTAATTTATATATATTTAACATCAAAATATTTAATAAAATAAAAATTATAATGTTTAATCCACACATTCTAGGAGTAAAAGTATTTTTAATAATAAAATGATTTTTAATTAAACTAATATTTATGCAATATATAAATTTATAAAGTATTAATTGTATAAAATGTCATTTAAAATTATTTTTAGAATATCCTTTAATTAATAGAATATCATTGAGAATTAATAAACAATTAAAAATAGCATACACACGGTGTGTAAACCAAGCGTTATTGATCTAGGGGATAAGCTTGTTGTTATTAAGAAACACAATTTGAGGTAACATAGATATATTTGTTTATATTTGCTATATTTAATTTTTGTTGTGGTGTGTATAGCACAATAGTATTGCGGGGACACGGAGTTACTTCCTGTTTCCGGCAAGACTCTATGGGCGGAGTTGGGCGGGAAGTAGAGCGGCAGCTCCGGCATATAAGAACTGAGTTAGACATGTAACTCCACCTCTGAAGACGTCTAAACCAATGACGAAACGCGTTAGGTGGAACGCACGCCGTGACGTCATACGTTGCTAGAGTGGAACGCAAACCGGAACTACCGCTCTCCACTCCTCCAGCACACGTGTATGACGATCCTGTCCTGTTTGTTCTTACATTGTTTGGATTGAGCACGGTTTTTCCTCACTTTGCTGCAATATTTATTGGAACTGTGGAAGTGTATGACACCTGTTTTTTTCACCTTTGGATTTATGGATGGATTTATACCGTTGAGTGTGCGGTTTTATTTTTAGTGTGTGCAATAAATATTTGGAAAACAATACCACACTATCCATTTATTCCCCCATCACGGCTTGTGATTGGAGGTGATTTACAGGGATAAATCATACTATTTGGCCCGTGGTTGGAAGAGACTCATTCCATGGTGGAGGATTAACTGCAGTGCCTGTCCATATCCAGAGAGAGGGAATCGGAACCTGGAGAGGTTTTCCTATAAAGCACGATTGGTTCTAATGTCATAAGACATATAGGACCCACAGCATCTGGTGAGTGGGCAATTTATTTATTTATCATGGGAAAGGAAGCACCAAGTTATAAGGAAGAAGCACCAGCACTTTAGCACATATTGACACTGGACTTTTATTTACCTCATTATTTAATGATTTAATTTTAAGGGTTGATTGTTGTTTTTTTCACTACACATTGGATGGACTATTTTTATTATTATTTATATTATATTTATAACAATTCTGAAGTGATTTATTTCATATTACAATTGAATTATATATTTATTTCCACTATGAATTTTTAACACAGTTGTGAATAATGTATTTCCAATAGGGAACAGCAAGCGCTAGAGGTATCACTAGTGTGAATACTTTTTCTTTTAATGTGCTGCAAATTGCCTGCAGCATTGCTCCTGTTTCTTCTTGCTGGAGGCTGCCATTTTGCTGAAGCCCAATGCAATTGGGTGGGAGTGCAGATGTGCCCTTTCGATGCATGCGCAAAGACAGCAAAGGTTGGGACTTCCCTAAGAGACTTGAGCAAATGTCAGGCAGGGCTTGTTTAGGACCTGAAGGGAGGGAAGGAGACAAAAATGTAATTCTTGTTTAGGTGAGAAATGCAGAAGTGCAGCACAAATAAATGGCACCAATTAAAAAAGTATGTCCAGTTGTAAGAGAGGAGGAGGCAGGGCAACATGACATACTTTAGGGTGAAGGTCTGCTTTAAGTTTAAGATTTTGATTACGGGTTAGGTTTATGGTTCAGGGTTATGTTTAGGCGTCTGGTTAAAGTTTGGGATCAGTAAGTATCAAATCATTTTTAAGATCCAAATTTGAGAGCGCTTTTGAGATGTCTGGAAGGGAGAGAAAGCTAATTACAGTGCATAAAAGTAGACAGCTTGTGATTGCATTTCCTTTTGAAGGCAAATCAGGTTCCTTGCTATTGTAGTTATTAACTTGAAAATTTTCTTTTTTCTGACCCTTCTATTTATATGCCATCTTACTTTATTAGCTTGTGGGTTATGTGCAGCCCGGTTGCACTTATATAGCAGAGAATGTCCAATTATAAACAACCCCAGCCGGAGAGCACCACTCTGGGTAAACACTCACGGTTCTGTACAATGCGAAGATGCAGCCGGTAAAGAGGCCCAGACAGCATCTGTCTTGAGGGGGCAGGATGCAGCCTGGCCAGTCTGGTCACAATGGGGAGGTTTCCGTGCAGGATTGCGTGTCCTTAGTCTGTCCTTACTTGTCAAGAACCTTTCCCTGCCACTAATCACTTTCCCTGATGAGTGCTCTTTCTCTACTCTGACCACTTTGCAAATTCTTACCAAACCCAGGGGTCAGGGTCTTAAATAGACTCTGCCACACCCAAAGTGTCCACCAGAGTCACATGGGTGGCCAGCATCCAATCAGTTTGCTGCCCCAGTGATTTAGGAAACCATATAGGAACCATGTTCCTCATGACTTCCTCTACCTCTGCATTTCTGCTGCAGTTGAGCGCAACTTTCAGTGGGGACAGCAGACTGCACCTGCCTATAAGCTCAAATTATTTGACTTTAGTGTTATTCTTTGCTCATGGAGCTAAAACCAACCCACCTGCTTTTATACTATCCAATGAGACCACTTCGTCAACTGATAACGTTCTTATTAGACTGTGGGATGATGAAGTCAGTGGTCAGAAAAGGGCAGCAAGATAACAGTTCCTTGCAAGGTTTAGCTGGCCACACACGTTAAATTCTGTGCAATCTCATGGTGAAGTGGTCTAAAAAGGAACAAAAAAAGTAATCTATTGAACTGGTGCATAGCACAGACAATTACTGAGCAATATATTTTATAAACAGCTGATCATTAAATTTGGTAAAGTATAATTTCAGTTTCCTCACCTCTTGACACATTAATAGGACTTCTGCTTGCCTAGCACAGCTGTCACTTTGAAAATATCTATATCTTATTATACACTTAGATTTGAACCCTGGAATTTCTCCACAATATTCTAGAAGAGTCCATTGTTTATTTTACTGCTCTCTCATGTTCTGGAAATGTTATATAGGCAACTCCCATACTCAAATTTATTAGTGGGTCCAAATTAATAATAATTACTGCAGTAGGGAACAGACCAGAGATGTATAGTAACTAAGTAGAACTACTTCACTACTGTACTTAAGTACCAAAAGGCGGTATCTGTACTTTCCTAGAGTAGAATTTTTTTTCTCCTACTTTCACTTTTACTTCACTGCATTTTTTCGATGATTTCAATACTTCTACTCCGATATTTTTTTTTTTTGTGCTGCATAGTTACTCGTTACAATTATAAAAATTACCACTGCCAGAACAGTAGATGGCAGGTTTCATGAAGCTCAAAAAAATGTGTATAATGTCATGTGTACTTTTGACTTTTGACTTCTTTTGACTTCTTTCTTTAATAACTACATAACACAGTATTTGTACATTTACTTTCAGTACTTGAGTAGCAAAATTTTTTAAAAAACTACTTGCAATACTTAAGTACAAAAAATGTTGAATACTTTAGTACTTCTACTCAAGTCACTTTTTGATGGAGCACTTCCACTTCTACTCAAGTCACTTTTTGATCGAGCACTTGTACTTTTACTCAAGTATGGGTTTCGAGTACTGTATACTGAGCGTATAGCGTATGCTGAGGAAGTCCCGCCCACGGACGATACGCGTGCGCAAGGGAGAGGAGATCGTGACGTCACTCGTAGCCCCTGTCAGCAGAGCGTTCCGCTCTGTCTGGAGACCAGCTGGATTGCTGTACTGCTCGTTTTTGCATTACCTTGAAGTAAGAGGCTGTCCATTTGTTTTATCAATAAATTGTGGTGTTTGAAACATATTGCACTATGGTCTGCCCCCTTTCTATTGCATGGGGATCGTTGTGAACACCTTAACAAAAAGGAGAGATGCCCTCTGTGATTGCTGTCCTGGTCAGGATTTTCACATTGCTGGGAGTGTACTTTTAAGGCTGTCTTTTCACAGCCTACAGGTGAGAGGCTAGCACCTCTGGTGAAGGATTGCACTGAACAAGCACTTGTGTCCTGTTTACTGATCAGCACTGAGCACTTTCATTGGGATTTCTTATTGGACTGTTTTCTCCTCTTTTTTACAAGACTACTGTGTGCCATTCAAAGAAAGTGGCATTTACGTGAAGTGTGTTCCTTGACTTGCTTATTAATAGCAGGTCAACCATTTCTGGTGAGCTTACTACCTACCTATATCATAGGCTAAAGGGTTTTCTTTCAGTTGTCTGTTAGGTGAGCAGATATGTATGTGGGAATTGAGTGGAGAGTAAATACCTATTGACCAAAAAACTGGCATGATCCCCTGAAAATTGCGTGCATCTAAAGGAAACCCACGTTAAACAGGATTTTAATGTGCCCAAACCATAAAAGGAAAAACAAATAATAAAAAATATATACATTTTATTGAAAACAATTTTGTTTATTTATTATAAGGTGTTTATACATTTACTGATGAATTTGCTACACATCCAGATCCTGAGGAAGCCCTATTTGTGGGTGAAACGCATCGATCCACTGTAACTTAGGATGTGCCTCGTCAAGTATTACACCTTTCATACATTGTACCGCTACATGTCGATTTTATTATCTTGTTTTCAATAAAATGTATATATTTTTTATGATTTGTTTTTCCTTTGATGGTTTGGGCACATTAAAATCCCCATCTGCCTCACCTGCGGGGTTCTCCCTGTTTGACGTGGATTTTATTTAGATGCACATATATGTATGTGATTGTTTTATGATTGTTGATGCACTCTACACTATGGAGTTGTTTATATTTTAATGCCGGTATCACGCTGAGGGGAAATGGATAAGAGGAATAGGAGTACGTTTTGTTGCAGAGTCCATATCTGATGGAAAAAGGCAGAGAGTGTCCTGCCAGATATTCTGTAAAAAGCACTGCATGACTCCCTGTTAAGGGAGGCAAAATTATTCGGTAAGCATTTCATCTGTTCAGGAGATTTGTGAGCACGGAGGTGGACACAATATTGAATCATTTAGTGAAGGAGCATAGACTTCACTATATACTTATTATTATATCACATTAGATCCATGTTAATTTTTGAATGTATATTTCACATGATATATTCGTCATCACTATGGTTTGATAGTATATTTTGTTTTGCATAGTTTTGAGATTTTATTCATTATTCATCTGTAGCACCACCCCCGCAGGAGCTGCTGATTATATTATTGGGTCTACACCCTGCCTAACAACCCAATCAAATTGGCTCGATCCCTCCTCAGGCACAACTGACCCAGAATAGGACTGGACTATCAAATAGATACACAGGTTGGAATACAATACTTCACTATGCAACAATACCTTGTTACCTTCTTGAATAGTAGTCCTTCTGGGTGACACAATGGAACAACGCACAAGATTGTAATTAACCAAACTTAGTTTACTATATATCAAATTGAATAGGGGAGATACAATACAATACAATACAAGTCCATAAAAGGTTATTTAAAACAGCTTTAAAAAGGTAAAAGAATACCCCCACACTCCTCCTGCATTAAGGCTAGACACAGTACCAGGTAGGTGGGCCTATCTGAGTCCCTCCCCCAGAGTTCTCTTCTTTCTTGTTGATCTTCGCTAGCAAGGTTATTGAATAGAGCTCATTTGTAATCCAGATTAGGAATAAAGATCAAGAGAGAGAAAACAACGAGCTGTTAGTTGTCACCGCAGGGTGTCTGCGTAACTGAGCAATAACTTCTGCGAGAGAGATAAGCCTCTGGCGACTCCTTTACAGACCTTATTGTTTGTCTATGAGTCTCCTGAGAGAGTATGGTGATAAACCCCGGGGTTTTATCACCTCCTGCTGCGCTACCGCTATCTGTAGATAAAACTGTCTCTTCAGCAGATAAAGTCAGTTATTGGGCATGTGCCCTCTCACCAACAGAAGTTTCTCCTTCGCGCGCTTCCACTGCGGTCTCAGTCCTTTGGCTATATGCCAGCCGCGCGCGGTCCTTCTGGCGGATGACTTCCGGTCTCGGCAAACAGCAGTATGACCTCCAGGAATGTGCCTCGTGCTTGAGATGGGACGGTTCCACGTCGTCCCTCCAGGCTAAAAGGCTCTGGCCCAATATCCAGTGTCAGTCCTTCACTCTCGCTCGCTGGTTCCTCAGAGTCCAGCGCAGAAAGGCCCCCCTTCGCGCGCTTCTCTCTTCCTTTAAATAACCTCCCCCATAGTGCCGTGCGGTGCAGCCGTGCACCCTGGATCTTGCAAAGCAGCCTGGGAGATGTAGTTTCTTCATCTTGTGAAAAGGAAGTCACAGCCCGGGAAATTCCATGCAGCTACCACTAGAGGGAGCCTAGTTCCTGGATCTTGCAAAGCAGCCTGGGAGATGTAGTTTCTTCATCTTGTGAAAAGGAAGTCACAGCCCGGGAAATTCCATGCAGCTACCACTAGAGGGAGCCTAGTTCCTTCCCACATATCAAACAGTGTCTTTAGGCATGTTTAACCCCGCTACACACTCCCCCCACTTGAGAAACTTTGGTCCCCAAAGAGGTCAACAGTATGTACCCTAGTGCATAGGTTGGCATTATACAACAAAAACATTAACATTTTGCTGAAATAAGTCAATCTGAATACATCCAATTTTGTATTCTAATAGCAGTGCAACAGTAAAACGATAAAGTGCAATTAATAAGCAAATAAGTGATTTCTACAGTGTTAATATAGTGCTGATTTCTAGTGCTTTTATATAGTGCTCCTTTAAAAAGCACATGTGCCTTTGCAATTTCTTAAACACTTACATCTTAAAGTTTGTGTTGAAAAAAAAAACATCAAAAGGTGAGAAAGAGAAAAAAACATATAGTGAGGTCAGAGCAACAAAATGTGCGCAAACATTAACTCACAAAGTAAACCAAATTGTGAACATCAAAAACTGTGCTTATTATAATGGCCAAACCCAATATCCTTATGTACAAACTTAAATGCAAACGTTTTCTACTTCAATACTTTGTTCTCATGATCTCTCACAGACCCCCCAAAACTTGGGTGGCTTGTACAGTTGTGCCTGGTGGTGAGCTAGGGTTGTCCCCCACCAAATCTACAGTGGAGGAACTAGGCTGGTCAGGAGACCTTTTGGAGATAAAAACAGCTTCTTCCGAACATTCACCCAATTGATCATAGGTCAGTCTCTTAGGTGGGTGAATGACTCTCCTTTCCCTCTGTTCCCGTGGAGGCATGCTCTCAGAGGTACTAGGATCAGGCACTTCTGAGGATTCTTCCATGTCCCCCTCCTCATGTTCCAACACAGAGGCACCTGATGGTTCAAGAGAGGTCAGTTCTTCTTCAGAGAAGGGTGCAACCTCCTCCTCAGGATCTTCATCCTCAGCTGCTTCTTCTGGAAGCATATGAAAGGGTATGAATTCAGGGGCTTCTGCCCGAAGGGCTCCTCTATCAGCCAAGTCAGACGAAGACAGGGAGGCAGGTGTGGGTTCTGGCAACTGAGATGACCACAACCAGTCGGGTACCTCCTCTTCATCTTCCAAATCTTCAGATGGAGAACTTCCCTCTCCCTCATCTGGGAGCATCGTCTGAGATCTGGTAACTGGTCTGGACCGGCGAGAAGTCGAAGGGGCCGCTGACAAGTCTTCCACAGGGGGCATACGAACCGCTTCAGAGAGAGGCAGCAAATGGTTCCGATGCCAAGCCTTCAATGGACCCACACTTCCCTCAGGCCGAATTTGGTACACAGGAAGGTTTGGCAGTTGCTTACAGATAACATAAGGTTGGGACTTCCAGCGGTCTGCCAACTTGTGTTTTCCCGGGACACCCAAGTTTCTCAACAAAACCCTGTCCCCTGGTTGCAGGTCATGGATCCGAACTTTTAGGTCGAAATTTTTTTTATTCCGCAGTCCACGTTGATCAGATGTGGCCTGAGCCTTGTCATAGGCCGCTTTCAGACTCTTCCGCAGTCGGTCCACATATCCTCTATGCGATGCTGAAGAGGTATGATCAGGCGAAATGCCAAAGGCCAAATCCACTGGCAACCGAGCCTCCCTTCCAAACATCAGCCGATAAGGGGAATATCCAGTAGCATCACTGACAGTGCTGTTGTAGGCATGCACAATGGCAGCTACGTGCCTGCCCCAATGCTGTTTCTTCTCTGAGCTCAAAGTCCCCAACATATCCAAAAGAGTCCTGTTAAATCGTTCAGGCTGGGCATCCCCCTGTGGATGGTAGGGAGTGGTTCTAGTCTTTTGAATGCCTAACATATCTAACAGTCTCTTGATCAGTCTGCTTTCAAAGTCCCTTCCCTGATCAGAATGGAGGCGCTGTGGTAACCCATAATGTACAAAGAACTTCTCTACAAGAACTTTGGCTACCGTTGAGGCCTTCTGATCCCTTGTTGGGAATGCTTGAGCATATCTGGTAAAATGGTCTGTTACCACAAGGACATTCCCCTGGCCACTCAGATCAGGCTCTAAGCAAAGGAAATCAATGCACACCAGCTCCATGGGTCCCTGACTTTGTAGATGGCCCATTGGGGCTGCTTGACGTGGCAGAGTCTTCCTCTGTATACACCGGACACAAGAATGACAGTATCCTTCAACTTCGGCCCTCATACAAGGCCAGTAGAACCTGTCCCTGACAAGCTGAAAGGTTCTTTCGGGCCCCAGATGGCCATGATTATCATGAAGAGCGGCCAGAACTCCCTCTCTGTATTTAGCTGGTAAGAACAGTTGCCACTTCTCCTCCAGATCTTCAGATGGACCTCTCCGGTAGGCCACTCCTTCTCTGATCTGTAACCGGGTCCACTCTCTATGCAACAGACGGGCCCCCTGAGGGGAGTCAGTTAGAAGCAACTCAGGGCTCTGGATCTCCAGGGCTTCCAAGAGAAGTTTTCCCAAAGGGTCTTCCAACTGCTCCTTCCGCAAGTCCCTTTTGGACAGCCGGGGCAAACCCTCCCCTTCAACTTGGGTCACCTGGCAGTAGCATTTGGGTACTCCGATAGCCGAAACCCCAATCTCTTCTGCTCTTGACCCTCCTCGGGATCGAAATTCAGTTCCCTGATATAGGGCACGCACCCCTTCTGGAGCCAAATGAGTCCATTCTTCCGCAGGTTCCTGTGGAACATGCAACCTTCTGGATAGGGCATCTGCATCCCTATTTCCGATTCCTGGCCGATACTTCAGGCTGAAATTGAAGCTAGAGAGGGCAGCCAACCATCGATGTCCTGTTGCATCCAGCTTGGCCGTAGTCAACAGATAGGTGAGGGGATTATTATCTGTCTTGACAATGAATTCAGCTCCGTACAGGTAGTCTTTCAATTTGTCAACCACTGCCCACTTCAAGGCCAAGAATTCAAGTTTGTGAGTAGGATAATTCCTTTCAGCAGGCAGTAGGCTTCTGCTCACATAGGCAACAGGTCGCAGATGACCCTCATGCTCCTGATAAAGTACCCCCCCCAGCCCATCTCGGCTGGCATCAACATGCAGTTCATATGGTTTTGTGGGGTCCGCATAGGCCAACACAGGGGCAGTGGTTAGGGTTTCCTTCAGCTGGACAAAGGCCCCTTCGCATTCCGGGGTCCACTGATCCTGGATGGATTCCTTAGCCTTCCGGGGGCCTATGGTGGACTTCGCCGGCTTTACCAACTCAGGGACATCATCTTCTTCATTCTTCAGGAGCTCATTTAGGGGTCGGGCAATCTGGGCGAACCCCTCCACAAACCTCCTGTAATAGGAGCAAAAGCCCAAGAATGACCGGAGTTCGGTCACATTTGTGGGTCTCGGCCAGGAAGCAACAGCATCCAGCTTGTCCGGGTCAGTGGCCACCCCTTCTTCAGACACGATATGGCCCAGGTAATGGACCGAGGACTGATAGAATTGGCACTTCTCAGGAGAAAGTTTCAGACCTTCTTCATGTAGCCTCTTCAAGACCTTTTCCAACCTCTCCTCATGTTCTTCTAAAGTTCTGCCAAACACGATAACATCATCCAAGTATACCAGTACCTCTATCAAATTCATATCTCCAACGGTCCTCTCCATCAGCCTTTGGAAGGTAGCAGGGGCCCCGGACAACCCCTGAGGCATGCGATTGAACTCAAAGAACCCCACAGGGGTGATGAAGGCTGTTTTCTCCCGATCTTCGGGGTGCATGGGGATCTGATAATACCCACTCTTTAAGTCCATCACACTGAACCACTTCGCCCCTGACAGACTCTGTAGGGCATCTTCGATTCGAGGAGTGGTATACTGGTCTGGGATGGTTCTTCTGTTCAGCGTTCGGTAGTCGATACAAAGCCTCAAAGATCCATTTTTCTTCCGGACTACCACTATCGGGGAAGCATACGGGCTCCTGGATTCTCGGATAATCCCGATCTTTTTGAGCTCTGCCAGCTGTTGACGTAGATCTTCTAAGTCACCTAAGGGGACTCGCCGGACTCTCTCCCTGAAAGGCTTGTCCTCACTCAGGCGGATCTTATGAGTGGCGCTCCTGGCACATCCCACGTCAAACTCGTCCTTAGAGAATATTTCCCTCCATCGAGCAAGTTGTGCCTTGGCCCTCTTCACCCATTCCGGCGGGAGGGCAGCGTTTCCAGAGCAAAGCTCCTCTATAACCGCTTCACCCTGTTCCTTTTCTTTGAAATCAATGGGGGCAACTGGGGTAGCCGGGTTGACTTGGCCCAGGAGCACTCTGGCCGGTACCTTCACTGGTGTAATAGAGGTGTTTCTGACACTCACTAAAACCCTTCCACGGTTTTCCTGTAACACCTTCAAAGGGATCACCTCAGGGATCACTTCTATCCCTCTCTGTCTCTCCTTTTGACCTGATTCAAAGATAATGAAGGGACCCGGCTGTTGCCATGTGAGTTTAACAGAAGCCTTAAAACAGGCCACCTCTCCTGGCTGTAAGACCTTTTCTGCTCTATCCAGCTTCCAGAGTCGTCCAACTCCTTCTGCGGGGGTCTCTTGCTCCAACACTAATCGTTGGTAGGCCTGCCGTAGCATGGGATGGATCCTTGGCGCCTGAACATCTTGTCCCTGGACCAGTTGTATCAGAAGGCGCCTTACCAGGTCAGTGTTTGTTCCTACGATGAGAGAGCTTTTGTTGGCCCCTGGTGGACGAGGACAGACCACCGCTAAGGTGTCGAAGGTTTCCGCTTCACCAGCCACTGATGGATCAAAGGTCAACTTGATTGGCAGATACCCGTCATAGGGAAAACTTTGGGTCCCAATACCCCATATCTCCAGATCTTCCAACTTCTGCAAAGGTAGATGGGTAAGATATTTATCATAGAAGTCTCTATACAAAAGAGTCACCTGGGCCCCTGTGTCAAGGAGGGCTCTTGTGTAAATTCCTTCCACCTGAACCGAGACCACTGGGGAGGGCCCGACCAAGTTAGTTGGGAATTCTCTTGATGTAGCCTTGTTATCTGATTCAGTTCTCTGTACCCTGGCCCTCTTCTCCTTTTTCTTCCTTGATCTAGGCCTCCGCCGAATCCGGTGTGCATTGACTTTCCTTCCCTCAGTAACCCGGAGTCTAGAACTGGGGGTGTTATATTTGGGTCTGACCCCCTGACTCAGTTTCCCTGATCCTGCACCACTTCTGGAGTCCCTTAAGACTGGCGGACACCCGGTTGACTCCTTCACCGGTGTCCTCTGAAGTTTCCCGCTGGCTCGCGAGGTTTCGCGGCAGCATTTCCTGAGCTGGGACATACCCTTCTAACATGCCCAACTCCCCCGCAGTTGAAACAAGTTAACAATCTTGCAGGCCGTGGCTCTGGATCTGTGCTGAGACTAACAGGTTCATCTGGCCTCTCCGATATACTCCCCTTGGGTAGAGTGGATACCTGACCAGTCAGGATGGACACCATTTCTATCAACTGAGACACTTGGGTCTTTAGGAGTTCAACTTGAGAGTCACCCTCTTCCACACTTATCACTCCAACCCGGGCAGTTGAGTCAAACTGTCGACTTTTCTTCTTGTTGTCCAACATGACCTCTTCCTCTCTGACCATTCGAATCAGATCGGGGTATTCTAGAATGCCGCCATCTCGACGAGTTTGTAACAGTATGGCAATGGGATCTAAAGGTTGAGCCCCTTTCAGAACCTGTCGTGCACGAGTCTCATCTATTTTCCGGGGGTCTATTCCTTTCTTTAACAGAATCTGGTGGATAATCCTATCCAGACGTTTAATGAATTCGGACAACTTCTCCCCCTCTTCTTGATAACAGTGGTCCAACTGGTAGAGAAGTTCAGCCGCGTTCTCCGTCCGACCAAACACATCTTGCAGAATGTCCAAATAATCCTGTGCAGTGCAGTTCTTCTTGCTAAGCTTTAGATTACGTACAGCCTCTAATGCAGGTCCCCTTAAACTCTCTGTGATCCTCTGCTTCTTGTGCTGTTCTGGTACCTCCCATTCCTCCAAAGCCTGAGTGGCGGTATCTAGCCACTCTTCGAACCCATCTTCTGCTGAAGGCACAGGCTGTTTCCCAGAGAATGTCCGGAGCTTCCTATATCCAGTCATCAGATAGCTCGAGGAGTCCCTGCTACATTTTGCCACAATCTCCCCAAGAACAGCACACAGTTCTGAGCTAAAAGTCGACAAAGGTGATGACTCAGGATGCCCTTCTTGGACACCTTTTTCTTGGCTGGATACCCCAGGGGTGGTGGATGAGGGACCCGCAGTAGGAACTCCTGGATGTATCAGGAAAAGTTCTGTTTGGTCAATAGTTTTTACACTGTTTCCATTGAAATAATCAGGGACCCCTTTCCTCCACTCACACAGTGCATACGTGTGTGGAGCAGTGGTGTCAGTTTTTATGTCAATCACCCAGAATTTCCTGTCTGTGGATAGTGCCCTTAAAACAGGGAGGAGCTTTTCTTCAGTCCAGGCTTCTCCCTTGATTTCAACCACCAGGCCATTTTCCACTATGACATTCTCTTCCTTGCACCACTCAGCAGCAGCGACAGGATCCATTTCTGCGTGGGAGGGGATTCTGGGGCTGAGAGGGTTGTGTTGCAGGACTGTAGAAATCCCGGACGAGCCCCCACGTGTAGCACCACCCCCGCAGGAGCTGCTGATTATATTATTGGGTCTACACCCTGCCTAACAACCCAATCAAATTGGCTCGATCCCTCCTCAGGCACAACTGACCCAGAATAGGACTGGACTATCAAATAGATACACAGGTTGGAATACAATACTTCACTATGCAACAATACCTTGTTACCTTCTTGAATAGTAGTCCTTCTGGGTGACACAATGGAACAACGCACAAGATTGTAATTAACCAAACTTAGTTTACTATATATCAAATTGAATAGGGGAGATACAATACAATACAATACAAGTCCATAAAAGGTTATTTAAAACAGCTTTAAAAAGGTAAAAGAATACCCCCACACTCCTCCTGCATTAAGGCTAGACACAGTACCAGGTAGGTGGGCCTATCTGAGTCCCTCCCCCAGAGTTCTCTTCTTTCTTGTTGATCTTCGCTAGCAAGGTTATTGAATAGAGCTCATTTGTAATCCAGATTAGGAATAAAGATCAAGAGAGAGAAAACAACGAGCTGTTAGTTGTCACCGCAGGGTGTCTGCGTAACTGAGCAATAACTTCTGCGAGAGAGATAAGCCTCTGGCGACTCCTTTACAGACCTTATTGTTTGTCTATGAGTCTCCTGAGAGAGTATGGTGATAAACCCCGGGGTTTTATCACCTCCTGCTGCGCTACCGCTATCTGTAGATAAAACTGTCTCTTCAGCAGATAAAGTCAGTTATTGGGCATGTGCCCTCTCACCAACAGAAGTTTCTCCTTCGCGCGCTTCCACTGCGGTCTCAGTCCTTTGGCTATATGCCAGCCGCGCGCGGTCCTTCTGGCGGATGACTTCCGGTCTCGGCAAACAGCAGTATGACCTCCAGGAATGTGCCTCGTGCTTGAGATGGGACGGTTCCACGTCGTCCCTCCAGGCTAAAAGGCTCTGGCCCAATATCCAGTGTCAGTCCTTCACTCTCGCTCGCTGGTTCCTCAGAGTCCAGCGCAGAAAGGCCCCCCTTCGCGCGCTTCTCTCTTCCTTTAAATAACCTCCCCCATAGTGCCGTGCGGTGCAGCCGTGCACCCTGGATCTTGCAAAGCAGCCTGGGAGATGTAGTTTCTTCATCTTGTGAAAAGGAAGTCACAGCCCGGGAAATTCCATGCAGCTACCACTAGAGGGAGCCTAGTTCCTGGATCTTGCAAAGCAGCCTGGGAGATGTAGTTTCTTCATCTTGTGAAAAGGAAGTCACAGCCCGGGAAATTCCATGCAGCTACCACTAGAGGGAGCCTAGTTCCTTCCCACATATCAAACAGTGTCTTTAGGCATGTTTAACCCCGCTACACATCATTTATTTATCACATGGCACTGGTTATTATTTGTATATTGGAAAAATAGTGGTGAAAAAAAGCACTCATGGATTTAACTAATCATGAACTAGTAATTTTACTACTCACCCAAACCTAAGGCCCCTTTCACACAGGGAGTCCATTCAGATCCGCCTGTCAGTTTTTTTGGTGGATCTGAACGGACGCCCCATGCATCTCTATGGGGCATTTGGTGTCAGTGGAGACATGTCCGCTGACATCCGATCCGTCAAAACCGGACGGATGGAAACCCTATTTTCTATCCGCCTGGTGGATCGGATTGGATGAGAACGGACAGACGGTCCGTTCCCATCCGATTCCCCCATAGAGAAGAATGGGGATCTGACAGCTCTGTCTCCGCACACAGTGCACAGACACAGTTGTCATCTGCCTGCTCAGCGAGGGAGCCGCTGTGGAAAGAGGCCTAAAGGCTGTAGCTCTAATTTATTTTTTTTAGAAAGACACCTCCTGTGGCTTACCTATTTTTCCCATGCATATCTGAGGGTTGTAGCTCTAATGTTTTAGGAAGATGCCTGCATGTTTCCACATTTAGGCCCATTGTTGTTGTAACAGAGGCCTTTGTTTTAGCTGCATGTCCTCAGTTAAGTGGGGGACCATGTGCACATGGACAAAGGATTGTCCCTTGGACCTACCAGAGCATTATTGGCATGGGATTGTGATCAGATGATGTTCTCTCGAAATGCGTCGGGTCTGCTGGAGCCTTTCCTTGCCATTGCATCTTTGAGTGTTTTTGTGATCACCTTTGGAGATTTTATGATGATATGCCTGTCACTTCAGAGTCACTTCAGAGTTGATGTTGAGTGTTCTACCTTTTAAATAAATCTCATATAAAAAGGTTTTACACTATGTAGAGGTCTTTAGTTTCTTTATGAGTATCAGATCTTGATGACCAATTAAGAGGGCTTGTTTGTCAGAGAGATATGGTGTCTGATTCTTGAGGATTATTCCTGTGACCATCATCCTGGAAATATTTTACCTTTAAGCCTGTTTGTTTCAGTGCTGCTGGCAGCTTTGCCAATTCTTTTTGGTAAGAGTATTTATTCTGTCTCCTGGGTGGTGGAATAATGTGTGACAGTGACTCATCTATGGACAACGGTGGTTCTTTATGATCCTAACTGGAAAAGACTGTCCCCAGCTCTCCTGATTTGGACTTTTACTGTTATATATTTACAGAAATATAATATAAAAATTGGCTTCTGTTTGAACATTTTGCAGTTTCATATTTATAGTTACATATGTGAATTTTTTTGCACATTGTTTGATTTTTACAAATTTTTTGCACTTTATTATGTTATATATCATTATATAATCTTTGTTGATATATTCACTTACAAGACATATGGTTTGTTCATATTTAGCGCAGCATTTTGTTTTATAGAAATAGTAAATACACAAGCACACCTCCAGAGGCTCCTGGCCTAGCCTAACCAGCGCCTTCCAAGTAGTCCATTCCATGGCTGCATAAAATACAGTATAACTAAAGGCAAAACTTTTTTTTTTTTTTTTAAATAGAGTATAGATGGACACCTGTCAGTTTTTATTTTTGTCTGTTCCTCCGATAAGGAGATTCACCCTTTCTATTTGTTCTGTTTACCATTATCATTGAAAGTGAAAGTAAAAGAAAATCCCAAATTTAAGGTTTTCCCCAACCAGAGGGGATTTCCTCTCGCTTCCTGTTTGGTTATGGGGCAGGACTCCACAATGGGATACAGATGGTGGAAAAAACCCTCCTTTGCCCTATCCAAAATGAGAAAAAAAAAAAAAACTTTTGCCTATAGTTATACTTTAAGGCCTTAGGCTTAGGGCAATGGATCCCAAATGCAGCTTCACCAGCACTATCTGTTTCCAGAGGACATCCCCACAAGAACAAAGACTTCAAACAATGGGAGCCATTCAACTCTTTAAATATTTACATACTGCAGTCATCAGCACATTACTTATGCAAACAGTAGAAAGAACCATAGTGAAAGTCAAGTTAAAGAGCCCATACCTTTTGGGGGGGGGGGGGGGGGTTGGCATAGTCCAGCATCCTACTCAAGGTGATGCGAGTAGTAGTCCCAATAGTCCCGAACCATCCTCCCTCTGCTTCCCCCTCAGGAAAAGCTCCAAGAGATATAGCCTTTCAGCTCACATCCTTGCTGCTGCTTAGTCCTTCAGACACTTCCCATGATGAGGGGAGGTCTCCTGACGGACGATTTAAAACTAAGCCCAATTTCCTAAGATGCTCCACACTGGCATAGGTAGGGCTGGCACTACCATATTATCTATAGTCACACACCACACCACTATTACTCTGTGGTCCTCCAGCAGCTACCTTACATACTACATTACCTACTCAATACAAGGGACTACCTACTCAATACAAGGGGTCCTGATCAAGCTCTCATGGTGACACCTAGTGGCCAAGCTTGGAAACAACACCTATGTCCTTAGCCTACATCACCGCTGCCACTGGCCAGTATTTACCCACACAAACATAAAAGGTATAGCGCTAATTTTTGGAAACATTGGATACGAGGGGATAGGCTATGTGGGTGTTTTTGGTGCTTATTTATATATTTTTTTTCACTTTTAAAATGACACAGTGGATGCTGCAAAAAAGGCAGCTGATGGCAGGGAACACGTTAATGCTATGCTTTAATCAACCAAGTAAAATTTAAAAATGATCATATCACCACAAAATAAAACCATATGCTTACATAAAATGCACAATCCTTAAAGTAGCACCCCTGCCTCCAAAAAAAGCCTACTGCATGAATGCTGCCCTCAGGTCCACCCAAAATGAAGGTACAACTCCATTTAAGGTGTGTGTAATCATTAACAATAGATGTTCTTTACTTTTGGTGTGTAAAAATACATTTGAAAGCATTTATCAGTGTGTAGCACTGCCCCCTAGAGGACTGCTGAAGAATGACACATTTTGATTTCCCTGGGTTACCCGTAGCAACTGCTCGCAGAAATCTTAGTACTTTAAGTTCTTGGCTCAGTCAATGATCAGGCTATGGGTTGTTGTTTTTGTGAGAATGGGTTGTTGTTTTAACGTGAGAATGCGGCAAGGCTGCTACTTCATCCTGCCACTTGAATGAAGATGAGGTAAGTATTCCTATCTATGTTTCTCTTCAGGGTACTCCCCCAGTACCCCCTTTCTCTGTACTATAGAAATGAAAGTGAACAGCCCAATGAGTGCCGTCATCCAAATGAGTCAAAAAATAAAAAAAGGGAAAATGTAGGTTGGGATACAACCTAAACATACCCTAGAAGGGGAAGTGGACTTTCAAAGGCACATAATGAAATGCATGACTCAAAATATATAAAAATATATACAACCTTTTTTGATTACACAATAAAATTAAGTAGAGAGTGGTCCAAAGGAAACCACTCCTACATGGACAAAACAGTACAGAACACCAAAGAAAAATAGATTAAAAACAAATCCATCAACATATAATGTAATATATTCAATTATGCGTCTATTGAAAAGACTGGTTAAGTTGTGGATCAAAACTCTACTTGACTGGTGAAGAAAGTGCTTGATTAACAGGTCTACGCGTTTCGCGATGTGCTTCGTCAGGACCTTTATTAATCAGAGTAGTTCTTAAAGTAAAAGAACAAGAATTAGAAACCAGCATAATATTGTCAAGATAGGTTAGTGCTTAATCACATGAACATGATATTAGTATTTATCAATGAGCACAGACACTTAAAGTACATGGACCAACCTTCTCTATTAATGCGTGGCGAATAATGGCTCCCGGGCGGGCACAGAGGATCAACAGGAGGGAGGGCAGCTAGGATTGTTGTAAAAAATAGGTATATCCTGTTTTATGAATATATATAAACTTATTTAGAAAAAAAAAAGGAAAGGAAAATATTGGATTATCTTATAACTATATTATGTCCTCATATAGGGAAATTGCTTTCATTTATTACCTAGTGTGGGACCACAAAGCGTAAAAGCTGAACTTTAGAATAGTAGGTCATGTTAATCAGCTGGTAACTGGTAACAGGAAACTGGTTCAGGTGGATGTTGTAATAGACTACTTGTAAATATGTTCACAATGGAGAACAAGTTGTATCTAGGGCCAAAGAGGGTTCATTAAATAAATGAAAGTAAAATAGAAACAGTTAAGGAGAAGGCAAGATTTACAAGAATATTATTTTGTATACTATAGTGTACAAAATAATATTCTATATACCTATTTTTTACGCCGATCCTAGCTGCCCTCCCTCCTGTTGATCCCCTGTGCCCACCCGGGAGCCATTATTTGCCACGCATTAATAGAGAAGGTTGGTCCATGTACTTTAAGCTCATTGATAAATACTAATATCATGTTCATGTGATTAAGCAATAACCTATCTTGACAATATTATGCTGGTTGCTAATTCTTGTTCTTTTACTTTAAGAACTACTCTGATTAATAAAGGTCCTGACGAAGCACATCGCGAAATGCGTAGACCTGTTAATCGAGCACTTTCTTCATCAGTCGAGTAGAGTTTTGATCTACAACTTAATCAGTCTTTTCAATAGACGCATAATTGAATATTTTACATTATATGTTGATGGCTTTGTTTTTAATATATTTTTCTTTGGTGTTCTGTACTGTTTTGTCCATGCAGGAGTGGTTTCCTTTGGGCCACTCTCTACTTAATTTTATTGTGTAATCAAAAAAGGTTGTATATACTTTTATATATTTTGAGTTATGCATCTCATTATGTGCCTTTGAAAGTCCACTTCCCCTTCTAGGGTATTTTTTGGTTGTATCAATGTAGCAACATTTTAAAGTGGAGAAGTTAGTAGGATGACCAAGCCCACGTGGGGGCGCTAAAAATATTTCTGCACCCAGGCGTATGTGACCCCAGGATCGGCCCTGCTTGGTCTTCGTGTACTTTTCCAACATGACAATGATCCAAACACACATCTAAGGCCACTGTTGCATTTCTGAAGAAGAACAGGGTGAAAGTGATTCAGTGGCCAAGTACTGTATGTCTTCTGATCTGAACCCAATTGAACACCTATAGGAAATTCTAGTTGAGCATTACTCTCCATCCAGCATCCATGCTCTAAAAGAGGTCGTTCTTGAAGAATGGAAAAAGGTAGATGTTGCAATATGTCGCCAACTTGTTAATTTCATGCCTAGAAGACTTGGTGCTGTCCTTGCAAATCATGGGGTTCATAAAAAAATTCTAGATGTAGTAGTTGTTGTTATGGGGTGTATTCATTTTTGCATTAACGAATTTAGGTAAAACTGAAGATTTTGTAATCTAAGTTATATTACTGACCTTACTTTCATGCAATCGAGCTAAACAAATGTTCTATAAAACTGAAAGAAAAAATTTGTTCTTGTGTTCATTGAGATATTGATTCAAATCATACTTTTCAAAAGGGGGGTACTCATTTATGCTGAGCATTGTGTATATATATATATATATATATATATATATATATATATACATACAGTATCTCATAAAAGTGAGTACACTTACAATTTTGTAATTATTTTATTATATCTCTTAGGCCTCTTTCACACTTGTGCGACTTCAAAGTCGCACGATTTTGCCATGACTTTTTGCCGCGAGTTTGACTGGGCTTATAATGTCTTTTCCTCAAAACGCACCAAAATCATGCCAGAAGTAGTGCCAGGGACTACTTTGAAGTCTGTGCGACTTCAAGTCGCACAGATATGAATGGGGCTCATTGGAAATAATGGAGAACGACTTGTCATGCGTATTTTCAGTCCCAAATCGCATGACAAGTCGCACAAGTGCGAAAGGGGCCTTAATGTGACAACACTGAAGAAATGAAACTTTGAAACAATGTAAAGTAGTGAGTGTACAGCTTGTATAACAGTGTAAATTTGCTGTCCCCTCAAAATAACTCAACACACAGCCATTTATGTCAAAACTGCTGGCAACAAAAGTGAGTACACCCCTAAGTGAAAATATACAAATTGGGCCCAATTAGCCATTTTCCCTCCCCGGTGTCATATGACTCGTTAGTGTTACAAGGTCTCTGGTGTAAATTGGGAGCAGGTGTGTTACATTTGGTGTTATCGCTCTCACCCTCTCATAATGTTCACTGGAAGTTCAACATGGCACCTCATGGCAAAGAACTCTCTGAGGATCTGAAAAAAAGAATTGTTGCTCTACATAAAGATGACCTAGGCTATAAGAAGATTGCCAAGATCCTGAAACTGAGCTTCAGCACGGTTGCCAAGACCATACAACGGTTTAACAGGACAGGTTCCACTCACGACAGGTCTCGTCATGATCGACCAAAGCAGTTGAGTACACGTGCTCAGCATAATATCCAGATGTTGTCTTTGGGAAATAGACATATGAGCGCTGCCAGAATTGCTGCAGAGGTTGAAAGGGGGGGGGGGGGTCAGCTTGTCAGTGCTAAGAGGGTTAAGACAGTGCTGGAAAATAATGGTGGCCACACACAATATTGACACTTTGGGCCAAATTTGGACATTTTCACTTAGGGGTGTACTCACTTTTGTTGCCAGCGGTTTAGACATTAATGGCTGTGTGTTGAGTTATTTTGAGGGGACAGCAAATTTACACTGTTATCCAAGCTGTACACTCACTACTTTACATTGTAGCAAAGTGTCATTTCTTTAGTGTTGTCAAATAAAAAGATATAATAAAATATTTACAAAAATGTGAGGGGTGTACTCACTTGTGAGATACTGTATATACTGTAAATGATATATGCCCACAAACTGCAGCTAAGGGGTTAACAGACAAAAAGCAATCAATAACATTGTATTGGCTGATGTGGGGGTGTGCAGGCTATTGAGGATCAATGCCAAAATTTGCTGCAAGTTCATCCAAAATTCTTAAGTTGACATTGAATTTGAATCCTAGAAGTTTGCTGAAAACTCAGGTTTGACCCCAATATCATCCCTACATCTCCTCTTGCTCACCCAGACTGCAGGCCATCAGTTTATTATACATGGTAGTGGGACTCTCAGAATCCCAAAAGACAGCTCCATATATCAGAGGCTTTTATGAGATAATGCTGCAGACTGGGTCATGTCAGAGCAGGCCACATCAGTGAAATATGTCACAGGTGATGGTAATTATCCTAAAATTTTGCAGGAAACGCCGCCTAGCTAGTAACCTTCAGAAGTTTAATTTGCAGAGGCTGTAAAATATACCATCTAAAAAACATACCTGACATGTCTATATTTAGCCTAGCATGCTTCACATTCAGAGCTGGGCTGTGTCGTATCTTGTCTTTCACCAGTGACACATATGCAGTCTTTCAGTAATGCAATGACAAATGCAATATTATTTAGGAGTCTTTGTATAAAACGTTCATTGTGTGGATGTAGGCAGGTTGCCTAAAGAAATGTTAGCTCAGATAGTGGCTTGCCCAGACGGGGGGAAAGAGTTCATTTGTGTGCTGCTGTTCTCTGGATTTTTGGATCCAGCCTGACCACCTGAGATATAAAAAGGGGGGAGGCTTGGGGGGAACATGCTGTTATTGCTGCGCTTGCAGTCCATTGGATGCACTAGAAATTCGAAGATCAGCAAGGACTTAAGGGCCATACGCACTATAAGATTTTCTGAAGATTTTTTCCTTCAGATTTACCTTTTCTATGAAGTGCAAGGGCCTGACAGATTGCATACAAATTGAAAGTGTTTAGGTTTGACCTCATATTATATGGTTTTGGTAAGTCTGAAGGAAAAAGTCTTCAGAAAATCTTATAGTGTGTATGGCCCTTAGAGAACGCCTAATCGACTACTACATTTTTAAGGTATGGGCAGCCAACTAGAGCTAGAGGATTTTTTTCACGTTTAACTGTAAGGCCCCTTTCACACATACAGTCCGTTCAGTTCATCAGTTAAGTGCCGGTTCACACTGCAGCGGCACGACTTCGGGGGCGACCTGTGAAGTCGCGTGCACCACGACTTCGGCGCGACTTGCACGGACTTCATAAAATGAATGTCTATGCAAGTCGCTCCAGGTCGCCCCGAAGTAGTACAGGACCCTTTTTCTAAGTCGGAGCGACTTGTGTCGCTCCTATTAGAATGGTTCCTGTACCGAACAATGGGAGCGCGACGGTCCAAGTCAGATCAGTGTGAATGGGCTCTCCGTTGTCATCCGTTTTTCGTTCGTTATTCGTCAGTTGTTATCCGTTTTTCATCTGTTTTTCGTCAGTTGTCATCCATTTTTCATCCGTTGTCATCCGTTTTTCATCCAATCCGTTTTTTTGACGGATGAAAAATAGGGCATTCATCCGTTCCATAGAACGGGCATTGACAGAAGCGGATGAAAACAGATGTTAACTGATGATCATCCGTTTTTACATAGAGATACATTGATGTCCGTTTTTCATCCGTCAACGGATGGATGAAAAACGGACAAACGGACCGCATGTGTGAAAGGGGCCTTAGGGCTCTTTCACACACGGAGTCCGTCGGACGGACTCCATTTTTCTCAGCGGGGGATCGATCCGCCGATCCCCCGCTGAGCAGGAGAATGACAGCTGTTCTCCGCACTGTGTGCAGAGACACAGCTTTCAGAGCCCCATACATCTCTATGGGGGAATCGGAATCCGTCGGTCCTTTCTCATCCGATCCCATCCGCTGGACGGATTGGAAAATAGGGTTTCCATCCGTCCAGATTTGACGGATCGGATGTCAGCGGACATGTCTCCGCTGACATCCGATGCCCCATAGGGATGCATTGGGGGACCGTTCAGATCCGCCAAAAAAACTGACAGGCGGATCTGAACGGTCCGCCTGTGTGAAAGAGGCCTAATGCTAAAATGTTTTTAAGTAAAGTTGCATCAGCTGTTTTAAGCCTGGTCTGAATTTATTCAGAGGGGTGCATGTTGGTTCTGGAGTATCAGGAGAACCTGGGTCAGTAAAGCACAAAAGGGAGTATGAAGCAAAGCCACACTAAAAAGGGACTACTTGGCAAGACAAACATTAGGAGTGATGCAGTTACTATGGTTGACCAATACTAGAACAAGTTACATCGCAATCAGTCATGAAGCGTGGTACCTGGGGCAGGTGATGGGTCCTCTAGTAGCGAAGGGATCAGTGATCTGGCTCCCTCCCCAGTGGTCAGTCTTTCGTAGCAACCAGAACAGAACCTGCATTTTTTTTTTTTTCTTTTGAATCCGTGGTGCGAAAAAACGAAAACCATTAAGTGAACAAAAAAGGTGCATGTAAAACATGTGCAAGAAATTACACATAAGGGTTTGCTTTTGTCCACCCCCCGAAGGGGTAGGATCTTACCCTGAACCCCGGGCACAAGACAGGGACAAGGTTACGAACTTGGTCCACCTAGCGAAAAGGCCTGGCATACCCCTCTCCTCATGGCCAGCCGAGGCCTTCCGAAAAGAAAGGAACCTAATGGTCACCCATCCTCCCCCTAGATATCAGGGTAAGCACGAGGACACAAATATAAAAAAAACCCACACACAAGTGAAAAGTGACAAACGTAAGGAGAAAAATTAAGCAAATAAATAAAAAGTGGCCATGCAATGTGCACTGGCTAGGCCCTGAGGCATGGTAGCAAAAATTGCCCCGGACCAAAAGTCCTAGCCCATAGAGGCACAGTACAGAATAAGATTTTAGTGCCGTGACCATGTGCCTGTTCTCATAGTGGGGTCCCACACCCAAGTGTTACTAAGAGCACCCCTAGGGCAACCATTTCCATTGTGCATAGACACCGCAAACTCTCTGCCTTCCCAGCCCATGGCCAGACTAGATAGACCCATTAAAATCAGGAGCAACTGGGCCCACCCAGTTTTCACGGGGGAATTACTCCAATGCCCCCGCTGCCTGTGGGTGCCTCGGTTTCTGTTCCAGCCAGTACTAGCATTCAGAGCCCCCATCATACCAGTAGGGATACTATACAGCCAGCCATTCCTACCAAAAGGCAAAAATGATGGCGTAGCACTCCTACTGGACACTGATAAGAAAAGATACTACACTTGATCTTAGCCAAAAGGCCAACAAACGGAGACCTTAGCCTGCCCACATTGTACAGGAAAGAAGGAGTTACCAAGTGCATGCATGAGGTCTGCGCTAAGTGTAAGGAGGAACCCCATTCTATTACTGGGAGTGAGGTAACAGAGGTACAGTGGACAGAACTCCTCCATATTTTATGGCGATGAGGGACAGGGGTATTTGTAATCCAACTCAGGAGAGCAGCCTAGGGTGACAACGCTGCTCTTTCATAGATAGAGTACAGAAGTGAGCATTGCCACCCAAGGACAGGATGTGCATTACTAACAGGATCACCAGGTAAAAGAGCCAGAAAAAAGGAAACAAATCATATATAGATACAAGTTAACAGTCTTGCTGGGATGGATTATTTGTACAGGCATAAAAAGTACCCTTCCTGGAGAAAATACTGCTCCAGCCTATGTCCAGTGTTGATCTGTAGGGATAGGCTCTGTGTTCGAGTCAAACGTAATTTTGACTTGAACATCAGCTGTTCGTGTGTTCACTGAACAAATGGGGCGCTAGATGGGAAGTTCGCCGAACACACAAACAAATGAGCCGATTGGCGGGAAGTTCGTCCGTCGCTGAGCACCCCTTAATGCACTGCGCTTTTGCAGTGCATTGATTGCTGATGATTGGTCGAAGCATGCACCTGACCTGTATGCTTTGGCCAATCACAGCACAATGTCCTGTAAGAGCAATGATTGGCCAATGCTCAGGGGATAAGTCCACTCCCCACACTATATAAAGCCCCGTACACACGCAATGATTATTGGCCGACCGATCGGCCGACTTTTGTCCAAGTTGTGTTTTGTTGGTTGGAATGTGCCTAGACTGCACACGAATTTTCTCGGCCAACAAAATTCTACTTCAGAAGTGATGTCATGTGTTGGTTTGCTTTCTTTGTGTTCTTTCTTCACTGAGAATGCCCAGTCTTGCTCATTAGATTTTTCTCTGTCTAAATCTGTACTGACTGCATGAAAATCGGCCGTTATGTTGACGGCCAACAACAATTTTATAGTCTGCACACCAGATATTTTTTTGTCCGAAAAGTCGGAGTTTGTTGTCGGAAGCATCATACTAACAAGCCGAAAATCGACAGATCGGACGTTGGCCGAAAATTCCCTGCCAATTTTCGACGCGTGTGTACGGGGCTTTAGGCTTACACAGCAGCCAAGTATAGTGTGTGACAATAGAGATTAGGCAGGTAGTTAGTGGATAGTGTGTTCAGTCAGGTTAGTGCAGTCCAGAGATGTATAGTAACTAAGTAGAACTACTTCACTACTGTACTTAAGTACCGAAAGGCGGTATCTGTACTTTCCTACTTCCACTTTTACTTCACTACATTTTTTCAATGATTTCAATACTTCTACTCCGATATTTTTTTTTTGTGCTGCATAGTTACTCGTTACAATTATAAAAATTACCACTGCCAGAACAGTAGATGGCAGGTTTCATGAAGCTCAAACCATGTGTATTATCAGCGCATACGAAAATAAAAGCTACTGTATGTATAAATAAAAGCTGCATTTTAAATAATAAAAAACAATATGATGTTCAAACTTTTGACTTCTTTCTTTAATAACTACATAACACAGTACTTGTACTTTTACTTTCAGTACTTGAGTAGCAAAATTTTTAAAAAAACTACTTGCAATACTTAAGTACAAAAAATGTTGAATACTTTAGTACTTCTACTCAAGTCACTTTTTGACCGAGCACTTCCACTTCTACTCAAGTCACTTTTTGATCAAGCACTTGTACTTTTACTCAAGTATGGGTTTCGAGTACTTTATACAACTCTGGTGCAGTCAGTGTAGTGTACAGGCATATCCCACTTTTAAAATGTATGTATATATATATGTTGTAGTCCTGGGTTCCCTCTTTTGTGTCCCTGTCACTTATGGTTCGAAAGTAGTGCCATGCCAAGCTGACCAAGATCTCCTATAGATATTAAAGACTAGGAGCAGTGCCATGTCAAGCTAACCAAAATTTCCTATAGACGCCAATGAGCACTGAAAGCTGAAAATTGGTCTGGGCTGGAAGGGGGTGAAAGTGCACTGTATTTAAGTGGTTAAAGGGAACCCTATGACAGAATTTTAAAAAAAGCGCCACCAAAATCTATACCAGACCCAAATTTTAAGGGGAACTCCATGCCAAAATTTTGTTTTTTAAATAGGGTGTAGGGTCCCCCCCCCAAAAAAAATCCATACTAGACCCTTATCCCAGCATGCAGCCTGGTGACCAGGAAAGGGGGGGGCGCTTTCTCTAAACATGTGAAGGGAACTTTGGGGTGCTCCCCAAAGCACTTTGTCCCCATGTTGATGGGGACAAGGGCCTCTTCCTGACAACCCTGGGCTGTGGTTGGGGGGGTCTTATCAGAATCTGGAAGCCCCCTTTAATAAGGGGGCCCCCAGATTACACCCCCCCCCACTATGTGAATGGGTATCGGGTACATAGTACCCCTACCCATTCACCAAAAAAGTGTAAAAAAGTAAAAACCACAGAACACAGTTTTTGACCAGTCCTTTATTAAAAAGAAAAAAAAAAGTAGTAGAAGCCCCCCTCCCAGTACAGGCCCCTCAGTAGTAGAAGCCCATCTCCCAGTACAGACCCCTTAGTAGTAGAGGCCCCTTTCCTAGTACAGACCCCTCAGTAGTAGAAGCCCCCCTCCCAGTACAGACCCCCCCCCAGTAGTAGAAGCTTCTCTCCCAGTACAGACCCCTCAGTAGTCAAAGCCCCCCTCCCAGTACAGACCCCCTCAGTAGTAGAAGCCCCTCTCCCAGTACATACCCCTCAATAGTAGAAGCCCCCCTCTCATTACAGACCCCTCAGTAAACCCTGCACCTAGTACAGACCCCTCAGTAAGCCCCCCTCCCAGTACAGATCCCTCAGTAAGCACCCCTCCCAGTACAGACCCCTCAGTAAGCCCCCCTCCCAGTACAGACCCCTCAGTAAGCCCCCCTCCCAGTACAGACCCCTCCAGAACTGTGGTATGGTGCTCACATACCTTCCTCCTGATGATGATCCCATGTCATGCTGAGCGGATATAAGCCCAGCAATGCCTGGGAACAGTGTGCGCACAGACAGCTTTGACACAAGGTGGGTGGAGAAAGGGGCGGTACCCATCCTGGCCAGTATAGTGCACAAACTAGGAACAGAGCAGAAGAAAGGAGAAGTGTAAAATCAATACACTCAGCACGCCCCCTGCTCTGTGTCTGTGACAAACTTCGCTGTCTGTGACACAGACAGATTATCGGGATTCTGCCTGGGACTGGAGCTAACTAGGACATTGGTCAGATTTCCGGGAATGTCCCGGTAAATCCGTGACATTTGGCACCTATGCATGTGGTTGGCTGATTAGCAAATTGTGTTACTACCAAGCAATTGAGCATATATATATATAAAGTGCAGTGTAAAATAACGGTGCTATAAAAGTACCTGTAGTAAATAGTAAATATATAAATCCCATACCCCAGAGCCTTAGCATCTGACCATGTGGTCTCTATTGATAATTCAAATACATCAACTCATCATTCTCTCCTTCAGCAGTGTTGATGTGGAAGAGATTTGTTCCTGTGGCCTACGCCAGAAGGAGCCTTATGCCCCATACACACGTGCAGATTATCTCCAGACTTTTGTCTGCAGACTTACCAAAACCATATAATATGAGGTCAAACCTAAACACTTTCAATTTGTATGCAATCCGGCAGGCCCTTGCACTACATAGAAAAGGTAAGTCTGCAGATAATCTGCACGTGTGTATGGGGCATTAGGCAACATTTTTTCCAAGAATGGTAAGCGGTCTAATTTGTCCCGGTGTTGGAAAAATGACGGACACATCCGTGCCAGCGGCACACATTTTGGCTGTTGTTTCTGTAATAGATTGATTCCTATCATCTTTGGCTCCATCTACTGGCCAAAATGTGGTAATGTTTTCTGAAACACAGTGAGAATACAGTATATAGAATATACATATACTGCATTTTTGTCACTAAATGGAGCTGACAATCATAGGAATTATTATATTACGGCCACATTTTGTGCAGTCTGCATTAATGTGTGTGAAATTCATTGACCCCTAAGTGTTTTCCTTTCTGTTATTTTTCTTTTTTATTCATCCCAGCAAGATTTTATTTTTTGAGTTTACATCAGACACCTTAGTCTTCCAAACCTTATTTTGGTGCCTGGGATAGTTATTTTTTCCACAGGAAATTAAAAAAAAATTGGGAATACTGGGGATTATAGGTCATCGGGGCATATTAAGGAAATGAAACTTGATGCTTTTAAAAAATTATATATATATATTTAATGAATACATATAACCTCGATTATTTTTTTTAATTTTTTTTAGTTTAAATGGTATCAATCTTTTTCCAAATGGTGCAATGTTAACAAGGAAATGAGAAAAAAAAATATCAGCAACTTAAACTTTGAATACATTACGACACTTAATCATTCTTTTAAAATACATAAAAATGTATAGAAATTTAACAAGTGCAGCATTAAATATGAAGCATAATAGATATGTAAACCAATATACGTGAATAAAAATAATGGCATATACCATACAATAAAGTGCAATATGCAATAAAAATAAACACTGTATGTGTTCAATATATCTATGAATGGTAATAATACCAAGTGATGAAAAAAAGTGCAATATACAAATGAATGGATATGTGCAAAACAAAAATTCAAGAAGTGTAAAATTACAACACGAAAAACTTAGACTATAAAGCAGCCACTGTGTATCAAGACAGTCCAGATGTAGAAAGTTGAAAATAAAATCCACTTCCATAGAAATAATAGGATATCCAATGTCCACTCAAGAAGTCACCAGAACACGTGCATCCACCATCCAGGAGGGAGAGTAAACACGCTTACCAGAACATATGGACTCAACTGCCAGTGGCAGAGTCAATTACGCATAGATATAGAAATACCAGAACAATGGTCAAGATAATAGTTTCTGAATAACTGTCACCATCCCTTTCCACCACATCTGGTTCCCCAATTAGATCATGAACTCCAACAGTCATAGAAAACAAAAGGTCTCCTCATAGTGTAAAACCATATCTTGAAAGTTTTATTAAAAAGGTAGAAAACTTACATCAAGTCTGAAGTTACAGGCCATTCAATGGAACATTCATCAGGTTTGTAATCACTTATGAAATCACGTATAAAATCCAACAAGTGAAATGACATAGAGCAGGCTCAATCCAACCCGATGCGTTTCGTCCGGACGGACATCATACCCCAGATGATGTCTGTGCGAACGTCATTGCGCTTGTTGGATTTAATATGTGATTACAAACCTGATGAATGTTCCATTGAATGGCCTGTAATTTCAGACTTGATGTAAGTTTTCTACCTTTTTAATAAAACTTTTAAGAGATGGTTTTACGCTATGAGGTGACCTTATGTTTTCTATGAATGTTGGAGTTCATGATCTAATGTGGTGTGGTGTGGTGGAGAGGGATGGTGACAGTTATTCAGAGACTACTATTTTGACCATTGTCCTAGTATTTCAATATCTATGATTTTTGCCACTGGCAGTTGAGTCCACATGTTCTGGTAAGCGTGTTTACTCTCCTTCCTGGGTGGTGGATGCACGTGTTCTGGTGACTTCTTAAGTGGACATTGAATATCCTATTATTTCTATTGAAGGGGATTTTATTTTCAACTTTCTACATCTGGACTGTCTTGATACACAGCGGCTGCTTTATAATCACAGTTTTTAAGTATGGACTTTTACACTACTTGAATTTTGGTTTTTGCACATATCCATTTATTTGTATTTTGCACTTTTTATTGTCTCATGGTATTATTACCATACATATACACTGCTCAAAAAAATTAAAGTTTTTTTGAAAAGTTGATGGCTGCGCTGGATTGACCTGCTCGATAGAGGGTCTGTGGGTAGGTGGTAGGTGAGAGAGGGCCATTTGGGGAAATCAACTCCCAATCAATCTGGCCCGACTGGATGAAAAAAGGCAGTGGACCCTTGTTAAGGGGTCTGGGCTGCTACCTTAAGATACCGTCTAGTGGTCGTTTCCAAAGTTTCTAATAGTAGTCGGTTAAAGGAGCGCCCAAAATCAGCAATAAGAATCCAACTTAGATCAAAAGATTGTTGTTTTATTGGTAGCAGAACATGTTAAACGTGGTGGCTTTAACCTGTTCTGCTCCTTTAACCAACTACCACCAACAAAATTAAAGGAACACTTTAAAAACACATCTGATCTCAATAGGGAAAAATATCATGCTGGATATCTATACTGGTACGGACTGGGTAATGTGTTGGGAAGGAAAGGATGCCACATTGTTTGATGGAAATGAAAATGATCAACCTACAGAGGGCTGAATTCAAGGGCATGTCTGACAATGTTGGGGCATGATCCTAATGAGACGACAAATGGTGTCCTGGGGTATTTCCTCCCAGATCTGGACCAGGGCATCACTGAGCTGCTGAACAGACTGAGGTGCAACCTGGTGGCGTCGGATGGACCAAAACATAATGTCCCAGAGGTGTTCTATTGGATTTAGGTCAGACGAGCGTGGGGGCCATTCAATGGTATCAATTCCTTCATTCTCCAAGAACTGGTTTCATACTCTCACCACATAAGGCTGGGCATTGTCGTGCACCAGGGGGAACCCAGGACCCAATGCACCAGCATAGGGTCTGACAATGGATCCAAAGATTTCATCCCAATACCTAATGGCAGTCAGGGTGTCATTGTCTAGACTGTAGAGGTCTGTGCGTTCCTCCATGGATTTGCCTCCCCAGACCATCACTGACTCACCACCAAACTGGTCATGCTGAACAATGTTACAGGCAGCATAACATTCTCCACGGCTTCTCCAGACCCTTTCACGTCTTTCACATATGCTCAGGGTGAACCTCCCCTCATCTGTGAAAAGCACAGGGTACCAGTGGCAGACCTGCCAATTCTGGTGTTCAATGGCAAATGCCAATTGAGCTCCACGGTGCCAGGCAGTGAGCACAGGGCCCACTAGAGAATGTCAGGCCCTCAGGCCACCCTCATGAAGTCTGTTTCTAAATTGTCTGGTCAGAGACATTCACACCAGTGACCTGCTTAGAGGTAATTTTTTAGGGCTGAGGCAGTGCTCATCCTGTTCCTAAGTGCACAAAGGAACAGATACCGGTCCTGCTGATGGATTAGGCACCTTCTATGGCCCCGTCCAGCTCTCCTAGAGTAACTGTCTGTCTCCTGGAATCTCCTCCATGCTCTTGAGAATGTGCTGGGAGACACAGCAAACCTTCTGGCAATGGCACGTATAGATGTGTCATCCTGGAGGAGTTGGACTGCCTGTGCAGCCTCTATAGGGTCCGGGTATCGTCTCATGCTACCAGTAGTGACACTGACCCTAGCCAAATGCAAAACTAGTGAAAAACAGTCAGAAAAAAATGAGTAGGGAAAAAAAATGTCAGTGGCCTCCACCTGTAAAACCGTTCCTGGAGGTCGTCTCATTATTGCCTATCCAGTGCACCTGTTGTTAATTTTTTTAATTTTTTTTTTAATTTTTTTTTTAATTTTTTTTAACCAAAGCAGCTGAAACAGATTACCAACCCCCTCCACTACTTAACTGACCAGATCAATATCCCAGTAGTTTAATTGACTTGATGCTGTACTCTGATCAAAAAGTGTTCCTTCTATTTTTTTTTCAGCAGTGTATATATTGAGCACATATAGTGTTTATTTTTATTGTATATTGCACTTTATTGTGTGATACATGTTATTATTTTTATTCACGTATCAGTTTACATATCTATTATGCTTCATATTTAGCACTGCACTTTTAAAATTTCTTTTGAATGTTACACAATATTTTGTTGGATTGTAGGGCTAGCAGCTGTTATTTATTATGACATTAGCGCAATCATTTTTATATAGTTTTATATAAAAATTTATATTCATATATTGATTAAAGCATTTGTTACCCCAACACTTCATATTCCTGATATGTGCCTGCTGTATCATGTACTTATATGAGAAAGTATCCTGTTCTCTTTGTATTGCTTCCTTTATGTAAAGGCCTTGGTGTTCCTGACAGTCCCTCTGCTTTCCTAATAAAACTGACCACACTAAGCAGTGTGCACACCATGGTCAGTTCTCCAGCTATGCTGGGAACTCAGTGTACTCTCCTCCAATGATCTGACTTGTCCTGACACGCCCCCTCCTGCACAGCCATTCTCTTGGAAGCTCAGTGTGCTGCTGCTTCTCCTCCCCCAGGTCTTAAACAGCTGAGAACAGAGGGAATGTGATCACTTACAAAAAGGGGGAAAATTTATTTATAATGTTCATTTATATCTATACAAAAATGTTTTGCCTTTCATTTCTATTTTAAACTGAATGGGTTATTTTACAAGGTGATCGTTAACAATCACTTTAGACCTCTTTCACACGGGGTGGACTCCGGCTGCCATCCGCTTGCTCAGCATTGGATCTCTCTGCTGATTCCTGCTGAGCAGGCGGATGACAGGTCCATGTCCAGTCCACTTATGTAGAGCGGACACAGACACAGACCACTCTCCTCTCTGGGCTGCCGGATGTAAACAGACCAACCGTCCATTCATACCCGACTGCCATCTGATCTGATCCGCCGGACGGATGGCAAGTGTATCATCTGTCTGTTTTTAGGAAGTCGGATTGGATTGGATGTAGGTGGGGTTAAACATGTGTCCGTTTACACCCACCGCTTCATAGAGAAGAATGGAGATTCCGATCAGGTCTGCCTGAAAAACTGACAGGTGGACCCGATCAGGAACATCCATGTGAAAAAGGGGCCTGAAGCACACACTATACCAAAATATAACAACTGACCAGTCTCTATACCAGACAGCAACCCTTAATAATCCCCTCAGACATATTACAAAAATAAATGACCCCCAATATACATAAATTACTATAAATTAAGTTTAAGGTTACCAAGATACCTAAACTTTTAGTAGTATCACTTTTGATGTACCATTCCGTATATTTAAAAGGTGACATACATTGTTGCATCTCCTCCAGATCTAGAGTATAATCTATAAATTGTTTCCTCCTCTTAAATTTTTATTTTTTTTAACTTAAACTAAACTAAAACTTAAACTTTTTTTTTTCCCCCGGAATTCTAACTTTACAGTAAATATTATGATGATACCTGCATAGTCTCCTCACTGTAAATCATGTTTGCTCTCTGGATGCCCTAGCAAGTACTGCACTCATCCACTTGTATTAGTTCTGCAGATTTTAACAAGTGCGTGTGGGATTTTCAGAGTTTGGCACTTTCCCACACATTTTATAACACCCATATGTTATTCCAAACTGTTCTGTGAAATTCAAGCTTAGAACCGCACCTACAGAGTGACAAACAGATATTGAACAGGATTTTAAAGAAAAAAAACACTGGACCACTAATACCTTTTAATCAAAATAATTATTATTTTTTTAATGACGTTCTTGTGCTGAGATACTCCTTCTACATAAAGCTTGTGTTCCGTAACCCATTGTATAAATCAAATTTAAACTTAAATAGTAATTCCACTTTTGTTGAGAAAGAAACATTCCTGTTCTGGTAATCGTTGTACATTGCAGGGGTTCTAACAAACGTTGTTGCAAATTTCTACGTTTTGTTGTTCTGAAAAAAAAAAGCTGGGTCTGTCTGTGTCCATGTGCCGAGTGAATCTGTATGGCAGTGATTTTATAATTACCAATCAGCTGCTGCAGTTGCAGGGCTCTAATGAAGGAAAGTGGCAGGGTCTGCATCCCTTTAGATGTTATTTCTCTTTAGGAGTCATTTACCAAAAATGACATTTTTGTTGCAGGGGATGCCAAAAATCGGACTTGTATCTTAGTGCAGACTTCTAGGAAAATCTGTAAGCCAATCACACAAGCAGCAAATGACATCCCTAAGGGGTATTCTGTACGCCATCTGTGTACAGAACGCCTCCAGGTTGCTATAATGCATTGCATTTTACAGAAAACTACAGCACTGCAGATGGAAAAGGAAAGGTAATTTTTAATAACATTCAATTACAATATGACTTGTGTTGCAACTGTAAACGCATTTTTCCACCCCCCCCCCCCCACCAGAGTGGAGTTACCCTTTACCGGTATCTCTTCTCTGTTCCCTGTAGTAATCATTTTTTGCCACAAGTTGTCCCCAGTCTTCTACATTCAATGATACAAGCATCATTTAACCCAGCAAGACTGTGAACATACTGTAAGTAAAAGTTGTCATGGACCCTGCTCTCACGATTTAACTTCTTCCGGCCCGCGCTATAGCCGAAAGATGGCTACAGCGCGGTCTCTAATTTCCGGGAGGCCGTCTTTAAACGGCCTCCCAGTGACAGGCTCCCGCGAGCGCGCATCGGGGAAAATCTGTGTCGGCCGTGTCCCTTGGACACAGCCAATCACAGATCGTGGTGAATGGCCAATCACAGCGGCCATTTACCACGTGATCAGACCGTGCAATGAGAGATGATCTCAAATGTGAGATCATCTCTCATCGCCAGCTCTCCTTCCTCACACAGAGACTGCAGTGTGAGGAAGAGCAGAGCCGATCAGCGGTAGGGGACACAGAAAAATGTAATCAGGGCACTGATCACCAGTGCCCTGATTACACAAGGTAAATAAAATACACTAAGTGCCCACCATCAGTGCCCACAGTGCCCCCCATCAGTGCCCACAATCAGTGCCCATAGTGCTGCCAGTCAGTGCCCATCAGTGCCTGCTCATCTAGGCACTGATGGGCACTGACTAGCAGCACTATGGGCACTGAGAGTGGGCACTGATGGTGCTGCTCATCAGTGCCGCCCATCAGTGCTCATCAGTGCCACCCGTCAGTGTCCATCAGTGCCACCAATCAGTGTCCAGCAGTGCCGCCTCTCAGTGCCCATCAGTGCCGCCCGTCAGTGCCGCCTCTCAGTGCCCAGCAGTGCCACCTCTCACTGCCCAGCAGTGCCACCTATCAGTGCTCATCAGTGCCGCCTATCAGTGCTCATCAGTGCCACCTATCAGTGCCACCTATCAGTGCTCATCAGTGCGGCATATTAGTACCTCCTCATCCGTGCCACCTCATCAGTGTCCATAAGTGCCACCTCATCAGTGCCCATCAGTGCCGCCTCATCAGCGCACAGTGAAGGAGAAAAATGTATTTCTTTTCAAAATTTACTCGCAGAAAATAAGAAAACTTTTTTTTTTTCAAAATTTTCTGTCTTTTTTCTTTTTTTTTTGTAAGAAATAAAAACCCAGAGGTGATTAAATACCACCAAAAGAAAGCTCTATTTGTGTGAAAAAAATGATAAAAAATTTCATATGGGTACAGTGTAGTATGACCGCGCAATTGTCATTCAAAGTGTGAGAGCGCTGAAAGCTGAAAATTGGCCTGGGCAGGAAGGGGGTGAAAGTGCCCGGTAAGCAAGTGGTTAAAGAAGTCTCACTTTGATTTTTATTAATGCGTTGTGATCCCCAGAGGACAAAATGCATGCAGTACTTTGTCCTATTCTCCTAGATTATGATGACAGTGCCCCCTCCTCTCCACCTTGTTTAATTAGAAAACACCTTGTATTCATTGAAATGTTACAAGGCATTCTATGAATGGCGGTGTTGTCAAGCGAATGACTACCTGTGGTCAGTGTGCAGAGAGGAAGCCACTCACACAGAACCTAGAGCAGGGCCCAGGAGATCGCAGCTATCAAAATGCTAAAGCCCGCTGTCGGCTGATGTCACTCAGCCCGTCCAGGCTCTGGAAAGACCCTGACCACATGGTCGAGTTCCACCCAGATGCCTGGACCGGCACGTGGCTCAGCCACTGACCTGCTGAGAGTCTGAGCCAGCCACTCCTACCCCCTCCGCAGACCAGTGCTCCAGTGAGTGCAGGAGGGGCAGAGCAAAGTGATGCTGACTGACAGTCATGGATGGGACTTTTCACCTCCTCACCGCTTGTCAAAAGCCCTCTGAAAAAGGTATCCACTGTGGATGGCTTTTCAGAGGGGCAGTAAGAGCTTCCCATGAGAACAACTCCTAATTTTCCATGGTTGTCATTTGGAAGTATTGTAGTAAGAGACAGCTAGACAACTCTAATTTTCAGATGGAGGCGAGGCAAGGGCGGCCCGTCCATTGAGGACACATGCGTCCAGCCCCCTAATCTACATGCAGGGCACTGGACGCATGGATTCCAATAGGGGATTTTTTTTTTTTAAGCACGTGATTAGAGCCAGAGGGAAAAGGGTGGGCTCGGGGGGCAGAGCACTGCGCCCTGAGCCCACCCAGTTGTGTGACAATAGCAAATGATTATTCGCTATTGTCCCACTGACTCTCCTCCCAGCCAATCAGGAATAGGGTTGTGAGATCCCTTTTCTGATTGGCTGAAAAGAGAAGTGATTTTACTGTCCAGTGGCCAGGAAGAGGCAGAAGACACACAGTGGCTGGAGGAGGACAGCGGCTCAGCCATCCAGCACTCCCCGTCTCCCAACAGGAGGAAGGAGGTGAGGAGGTAAGGAGGCAGAGAGAGGGGGGGGGGGAGGAATGTGTCGCCTGACTGACTGACCCGACCGACCGACTGACCGAAGGGGGATGGAGGTAAATAACAGACAAATGTAAAGCTGAACTATAAAAGCAGGTATAAAGGTTCACATATTAATGCAGAGTAACAGAGGATAAGCTCATCAGTTTGCTGCTGCTTCTTTCACTGTCCAGTCCCAGGCTGGGGAAGGGACAAGACTTGTAAGGGCTAATAAAGTACAGCAGAGAGAAATCAGGTCTCCTAACCTACCAGACAGGGCTGTGTTATGTGGAAGAGTTGTGTAATTCCCAGAACTGGATGGACAGACATAAAACTCCTTTAACAGACATGTGTCAAACACAAAGCCCGTGGGCCGAATCATTTCATATGGCCCTTGGCACCCAGGGCTTTTTCTCAGCTGAAAGGTGGCAGAACTCTGTTCCATCACCTCCAGCTCTCGCCCTCCACTCCTCGCTCATCGCTGTCACTTGTAAACACCAAAGCCTTCTGTGTTTACAAGGATAGCTTTCCTCTTGAACCCTGGACTCTATACAAAGCGCACCCCTGAACTCTGTGCATTCCTCAACCCTGCACTCTGTACACAGCGCACCCCGAATCTCTGCACAGTGCACTCCTCAACCCTGCACTCTGTACACAGCGCATTCCTCAACCATGCACTCTGCACACAGCACACCCTAGAACTCTTCACCCTGTACACAGTGCACTCCTCAACCCTGCACTCTGTACATGGTGCAACCCAGAACTTCGCACCCTGTACACAGTGCACTCCTCAACCCTGCACTCTGTACACAGCGCACCCCGAAACTCTGCATAGTACACTCCTCAACCCTGCACTCTGTACTCAGCACATTCCTCAACCATGCACTCTGTACACAGCACACCCCAGAACTCTGCACCCTGTACGCAGTGCACTCCTCAACCCTGCACTCTGTACACAGCACAACCCAAAACTCGGCACCCTGTACACAGTGCACTCCTCAAACCTGCACTCTGTATACAGCACACTTCTCAACCCTGCACCCCGTACACAGTGCACTCCTCAACCCTGCACCCTTTACACAGCACACTCCTCAACCCTGCACCCCGTACACAGTGCACTCCTCAACCCTGCGCTCTGTACACAGCGCACCCCTGAACTCTGCACTGCACTCTGTACATAGCGCACTGTTAAACACTGCACTCTATGTATAGCACTCTCCTGAACCCTGCACTCTGTATGCAGCACACCCCTGAACTTTGTACTGCACTCTGTACGTAGCGCACCCTTGAACCCTGAACTCTGTATATAGCACTCTTCTGAACCCAGCACTCTGTACTTAGCACACCCCTGAACTCCGCATGTAACACACTCCTGATAATTGGTGCAATTTGGCCACCATTTGAAGCTGTTCAGCAGGGGCATGATTGAGTTCCTGCACTTATTCTCTATAAATAATGCTGGTGAGGCCCACAATGAAATTGAGTTCAACACCTTTGCTTTTACAGGTAAAGCACCTAAAATATACAGTTTATATTTCATTTGGCTCTTCTTGTACAATTTCCCTTTAGATTTACTAAAAGCATATAATATGAGTTCAAAGCCAAACACTTTCAATTTGTATGCAATCAGGCAGGCCTTTGCACTACATAGTTGATGGTAAATCTAAAGGAAATTGAATAAGAAAATAGTATAATATATTACCAGCTTTAGCAGGGTTAGAGATTTTTCCTAGAATCTTTTTCTGGAAGACATTTTTGCAATGTTAGATCTGCTGACCTGTATAGAAATCTTTGTACAAGCCTCACTGAAACAATAGGGAGGAAGTGTTCCCTGGATAAAGTTGTTTTTTGTCAGTGATTCAAATATAGCTCAGAACATTCGCTGCAATCGGAAGCTTCCGGCACATGATCATTCAATATCTCTATTTCTGTCTAATCTGAGAAATAGTCTTTTTATTTTTGTTCATAACATTGTGCCAATCAAAGTTTAATTTGGAACAAACACTTGAACTGAAAATAACGACATTTCTGATTCTAAAAAAAAAAACAAATGTGATTTACATTTCTTATAATTATCAGTAATGTAGACTGTAAGATTTGCTTTTTCTTTAAGAGGACAAAGTCCTCAGAAAATGTATTTGAAATGCGTGTGTTCTGTTTCAAATTCCACTTTATGCATTGGCAATCCTCCTTAAACTCAGTCTGTCTGGACAGTATGGTCACCTGCTGACTTGGCACCATCCACAGGCATCTTAACTCTTCAATAAGCCCAATCTGTGTTCCACCCACCCACTTCATGCAGCTTACCAAATTTCATAAATTCATGCGCATATCCAATCAATCCCTTCTGAGTAATTTTCTTCCCACTTGGTTCCAAGGACATAAATTCAAAAACCCTCAGAAAAACAAAAATAAAAATATTGTGTGAAACCGCAATATCGTTCATTATTATAACATAACTACTCACATTATCATGCAAACCCTTGTGCAATCCTTGAATCCCTGTGAGATGTGCATTAAGTCCCAATCTCCAACAAACAGTTACACTATGCACCTTACCAAACACTTAAAAATGATAAACGCTCCTCTTTTCATTATCTTTACGCCAAGGTCAAAAATCTTCCACTCTCAGATGGCCGCTCCAACACTTTCGGCGTGCGTGATGACGTCACTTCCAGCGTCTGACGTCTCTTCCGGCATGTTTCGTCTAATAGACTTCTTACTAGGATATGACATACAGCCTTCAACAAACTGAATCAACCCTATCTAACAGTTCACGTTAAAACAAGGGGTTTAGTTTGCTCACATTTGCAAGTACATGCATAAGCTACAATGGGCATATCACAGCACCCCCCTGTACTGCAATCCTTACTCTATAAATCCCCAAATTACTGAAATTTTTTAAGCATTTTTTTTTTTAACTGATCTAAATGTAGCCCATTGTTTTCAATGTACCTGTACACACAGGTGTGTAAACATGCGCTCCGTATGAATATGTAAAAGAAATAGCAGAAATCTGAGTTAGTATGGACATAAATCCGATCAATGTGATCAATGCAAAAAACACATAAAATAGTGCCAATACATAAAATAGCTACATATACATGAATTTACAAATAAAGCAAATAATATTATCAGTGCAAACAAAATATAAATAGTGCTACTTAATCGTTCTTCTATCAGTGTGCAGTGCCTGATATCTGAGCCATGTGAAACATATTATAAAAAATGATAATAACAATCAGTCCATTTTTGAACTCCATGCATTTTGGTGTGATGTTATTAATTAAAATGACATCCTTTCACCATTAAAATATGTTGTCTGATGTCTCTTCTTTCAAATGTTGTTGAACCTCTAACCTTACTGCTGTAAGGTAACAGCATATATAAGTATATTTTCAAGGTCCTTGGTGTGTCTCCTCCTACCCCTAGGGGTCCTCCTATGGTCTATCAGACTGGTGGGTCTCTGTGGGCTCTGGGGCTCCTGATGAAGTCACGTGTGTGACGCAACGCGTAGGACGTGAGCAGAGCTGAGACATACCGGAAGTGACGTGATCATACAAGCTCGCTGCTCGTGGAGTATATGCACAGTATATATTGTATAAAAGTGAGTTTAAAAGCTGTTTTTAACATATTAATCTTTCTAAAACAATACTACAATATAGGGAGTTTCTTTTACATTCCCAATTAAACTGACCATACCGGGAGGGCCCCCCAGGAGTACTACATAGGAAATACCATTTACCACAGAGACCCACCAGCCTGATAGACCATAAGAGGACGCCTAGAGGCAGGAAGAGACACGCCAAGGACCAGAAATAGATACCTATATATTAGGGCTGTGCATCTTCACTTACCCCACGATTCGATGCGATTACGATTATTAGGGTCGCGATTCGATACGATTTGATTCCGCGATGCATCACGATTACTGCCCAATGCCCATGCCCAGCCCACTGCCCAATGGTTTTCAAAACTTTATAAAAAAAAACAAACAATCAAGCAGTCACAAATAAAAGAATCCTGTTTATTTTCATTTGCTTCAAAGGACACTTTCCTGGACCCTGTCATGGCCTGCAAGCCCTGCATACTTTAGTGCACTTGCACTGCAAACATATAGGAAGGTCTGAAAATGCAAACAGCATAGCAGAGACAGACAACAACACTAGTATTTTACTAGAAGTAACAGTAAAATTGGTAAAAAACTGTAGTAGTGCAGTTTACTGCTTCATAAAAGAAAATATTAATATAAGCCAGGCCTACCACCATTTAAAGTACAACTAAAGGCAAAACTTTTTGGATTTTGGATAAAGTTTGGCCTATAGTTGTACTTTAAAGGCAAGCCAAGATAGAAGAAGCCAGCCAGCCAGCCAAGCTAATATTCTTGTAAAAATGGTCATCATAAATTCCCACAAAACATTATATATAAATCCTTTTATGTGAATATGCATTGCAATAAATTCCAGGTGTGCCATAACCTGTCCTCTACAAAACAGAGCACTTCCTGACTAGTAGCAAACATCAAGGGTGAACCTGGCAATATTGCACTGCTTCATAACTTCCATGTTCACCGTGATGTTTGTTTCCCTCTGCAACTGCCAGTCAACTCAAGTGAGTTGATGGATTGGCTGCTAGAGGGGAGTTACAAATATAAGCTTTAAGCTTATCAATTCACTTATGTCACTTTTATGTCACTTACTTTACAGAAAACGTTACCTGTCCTGCAGACAGTCTCTGTCTCTACCACGATTAAACCCAACTGAAGCCAAGCCAAAGCCACCATTAGAGGAAGGAAAACCCTTGACAGAGTAAATCATCAACTGAAGCTTAAACCTTGAGTAAATCTTCATGGGATCACAAAAAAACACACAACACGATTGTCTGCATCAGAATCATGAGAACTGAAGAAAGGTTTGGCATTGCCACACTGGTACAACTCAAGGCATATAGGTTAGGTCAGGTTTGTGTGTATTTGTGATCCAGTAAAGATTTAATCAAGGTTTTACGCTTCAATGTATGATTGATTTCATCTTTCAAGGATGTCCTTTCCTGTACCGTGGCTGCCTGGCTTGCCTTCAGTTGTCTAGATACACTTTTACCTTTAGTATTTGTTTGGTTGAGGGAACCCCCTACACTTGCTATTGCTACAGAGTACAACAGACCAGCAGACAGACATGCGTTGCAATAAATTCCAGGTGTGTGCCATAACCTGTCCTCTACAAAACAGAGCACTTCCTGACTAGTAGCAAATATCAAAGGTGAACCTGGCAATAGTGCACTGCTGCATAACTTCCATGTTCACCGTGATGTTTGTTTCCCCCTGCAACTGCCAGTCAACTCAAGTGAAGTGAGTTGATGGCTGCTAGAGGGGAGTTATACAAATATAAGCTTAAGCTTAAATAATTATCAATTCACTTATGTGAATGGACCATTTTTGAAAACAAGCCATTCTCCATCTCTCCAGTGCTAGAAAAGCTGTAAAAAATATAAAATGTTCCAGGTTCACTGCGATTGTGTTTGCCCCTGCCATTGCCAGTCAACTAAACACAGTGTGTGTGTCGTGACTCGTGACAACTCAAAAGCTTATACGCAGCCTCAGCATCAACTCAACACACACACACACTGTGTGTGTGTGTGTGTGTTGAGTTAATGCTAGAGCTGCGTTATAAGCTCTTGAGTTGTCACGACAGTCAGTCAGTCACGTTACAGAAAGAAAACTTTACCTGCACTGCACTGAGCAGCACTCTACCATGTCGATTACATCTGTAACTGAAGCCAAGCTTGCCAACAAGCCACCATTAGAGGAAGGAAAATCCTTGAGAGAATAAATTGTAAACTGAAGCTTAACCTTGAGGAAATCCTATGGGGGTCACATTCACAAACTCACAAATATAGTATATTACACAAGAATCCACAATTGGTGTTTGTGATCCAATAAGATAAGATTTACTCGAGGTTAAGCTTCTGTAATGTTCCGGTACCTTTGGTACCCTAAATTACTCTTTTCACAAGTGTATGCGCCCCACCATTCTCTTTTGGAAAGGTGCGCATACACCTTTAAGACTGAAGCTGTCATCACTCAGCGCCGGACTAGATGGCTATTTAAATCGCCGGTTCTCACTCACATGTGTTCGTTCAAACACCCTTACCTGGATGCTAACTTGGCTTGAAGCTTTCGTGCTTGCAAGCATACCTCGCTGACGGAACCTCGCTGCGCTGATCCCTGCATCCCGCTTCCGGATCATCCGCTCCTGCTGAACCAACCTTCGGCTGTATTGCTATTAGTGCTAAGTACCCCGCAGGGGAACCCTCTATAAACTTATACTAAGCTTACACTATCTAGCTCTGCATAGTAAAGACTATTTATCACATCTGCATATCTAGATTGCTAGCTCTTAAGACTACTGCTACTTATTCCTGCACTGGGTTGATCACTCTTGTATGTCCACCTGCTACTCTGTCATCTGCTACCATACATGATTGCTAAACCTACCTGCATCCATCTGCTACTGTCTTACCTTCAAGTGTCTGTCACCTACCACCTCCACTCAACCTGTCTCTTAAATCTTCATCACTGTATTACTACATACATAAAGTCACTCTAGGAACCAGCTTGTTGAGTGTGTGTATTTACTAGCTGAATTAAGACCTTCCACACATGATGAGTCATTGAGGTTGGGAATGGTATCTCAGCATCTCTCTTACATGACTACTGAAGTGGAATATTTCTGCAGCTGAAAATCCACACCATACATGAAACACAGGAGCATTACAGATTGAACGAACCTACAAATGGATTCAGCAGAAATAACCACTCAGGTGACACAATTAAAACAGCAAGTAACTGCGTTAATACACGCACTTGCTGAATTAAAAGAAGACAATCAGGCTCTGTCGCAGCAGGTAATTAGACTGACACAACTTACCTCTGCTCAGTCCCCTGAACCCAAGATAAATCCCCCTTTGGTATTTACAGGCGATCGCAAAAAATTTTGCGAATTTAAAAACGCATGTGAGTTACTTTTTTTGCTAAAACCTCGTACCTACCTTACTGATCACATTAAGGTTTGTACTATTATTTCTTACCTAACAGGCGATCCTCGAGCCTGGGCAGACTCTCTTTTTGAGAAAAACGACCAGCTTCTCAACTCCTATGCCTTGTTCCTAGCAGAACTCACTAGCCTATATGATGACCCCAATAGGCAGAGTACTGCCGATCTTCAATTAAGATCCTTGAAACAAGGAAGGAGGCCTGTAGAAGACTTTGTCGCGGAATTCAAGAGATGGACCCTTGATTCAGAATGGAATGATGCATCTCTGAAAACCCAATTTAGGCTTGGCCTATCAGAAGCCGTTAAGGACGAACTCGCCCGAGCGGATCTACCAAAAACCCTGGATGCATTAATACAACTCAGTATTACCATAGATAGAAGACTACGAGAAAGAAAGGCTGAGAAAATGGGAATGCCATTATCCGTTTCCTCTCGGATTCCGGCCGTTAACCCCGTTCCTATGGAGGTAGGAACCATACGCCCACCGCTATCAACTATGGAAAAAGCCAAAAGACGATATGAAAATCTCTGCTTGTACTGTGCATCCCCGGATCACAAGATAAATGTCTGTCCCCTAGTCAACAAAAAGAAGGGTGAGTGTTCACATGTCCTCCTAGGGGGATTGACAACTTCATTCACTAACCCTTACATTTTTGTTTGTTTGACATTACAGTGGGACCAGAACAGGATTACTACTAAGGCCATGATTGACACAGGATCTTGTGGAAATTATATTGATATATGTTTTGCTGCTTCAAATAAAATTCCTATTATTTCTAAACTTAAACCTGTCTCAGTAAGTCTTATTACCGGTGTTCCGTTATCCTCTGGTCCAATCACCGATCAGACACAAGCACTTCTAGTCACAATTAACGAGTCTCATAGGGAGACTACTACCTTCGATTTAATACCTTCACCCCACTTTCCCATTGTGTTGGGACTTCCCTGGTTACACACACACCAACCAACCATAGATTGGAAGGAACGGTCCTTGGCCTTCCTCTCTTGCTATTGCGAGGATATGTGTAACCTCCCGTCTTCCGGGAAGATTCTGTCTATGGTGACAGATGAGATTGCACCACTATGTTATCAGGATCTTTCTGAGGTTTTTCTTGAGAAAAATGCTCAAGCATTACCTCCTCATCGAGACTATGATTGTAGCATTGATCTACTCCCAAATAGCAAATTGCCGTTCGGTCATGTTTATCCTCTTTCACAGGATGAACTTTCCCATCTCAAAACCTATTTGGATGAGAATTTGGAAAAAGGTTTTATTAGACCTTCCACTTCTTCCACAGCAGCAGGACTCTTTTTTGTTCGCAATAAGGACTCAAGTCTCAGACCTATCATCGACTACAGGAAATTGAATGCTATCACAATAAAAGATCGCTATCCTCTACCGCTTATCCCTGAGCTCATTGAGCAGGTGCGTGGAGCTACCTATTTTTCAAAATTGGACCTGAAAGGAGCATACAATCTCATTCGAATCCGTGATGGAGACGAGTGGAAGACTGCATTCAGAACCAGATACGGATTGTTCGAATATCTTGTGATGCCATTCGGGCTATGCAACGCCCCTGCAGTTTTCCAACGATTTATAAACAATATTTTTAAGGACTTACTAGATGTCTGTGTTGTGGTATATCTGGACGATATACTTATATATTCACGATCCCTGTCTGAACACATAAGACATGTAAGACTTGTACTATCGAGATTGCTTGCACATAACCTTTATGTGAAACTGAAGAAATGCTTGTTTCATAAAGACGAGGTACTCTTTCTAGGCTACATCATATCCAAAACAGGAATCGAGATGGACATGAGTAAAATATCCTGCATTCAGGATTGGCCTACACCAACCACACGCAAGGCGCTACAGCGATTCCTGGGATTTTCAAATTTCTACAGGAAGTTCATTAAAAACTTTTCTGCTATTGTGAGACCCCTCACACAGCTCACTAGCATAAAAAAACCATTCAAATGGTCAGAAGAAGCCAATAAAGCTTTTCACTTGTTAAAGACAAGGGTTACTTCCGCTCCCATATTACGCCATCCAGACCCATCCCTCCAATACATTCTGGAGGTAGATGCGTCAAACATGGCAGTAGGAGCAATACTCTCCCAACGACCAACCCACACTTCACCACTTCATCCAGTCGCCTTTTTTTCTAAATCCCTAAGCAGTCCCGAGATAAATTACCCCGTGGGTGAAAAGAAACTGCTTGCTATAAAATTGGCTCTGGAGAATTGGCGACATTTACTCGAAGGCACCCAATTACCAATATTAATATACACGGACCATAAAAACCTCCAATATCTTCAGACTAGCAAAACTCTCTCGCACCGACAGGTACGATGGTCACTATTCTTTCTAAGGTTTAACTTCCTAGTGACTTACACACCTGCAGATAAGAACAAAAAGGCGGATGCACTATCACGACTAACTGAAGAAAACTACTTTGAAATCCCTTCCGTTCCTATAATACCTCATATACGCATTATTGGAGTTGTCCGTTCCTTGAAGGAAGAGGTTTTGCATGGTATAAGTTTGGATTCACCCCCACCACAACTAAATACTGATGCAGAAGGCTTCCTCTACTACAAAGACAAACTTTACATACCACCTACCCTACGCACCAAGATCTTGGAATTATCTCATGATGTGCCTATGGCAGGACATATGGGTATGACAAAGACTCTTAATTTGATTTCCCGGCAATTCTGGTGGCCTGACATGAAAACATCTATACAAAAATTCGTCTCTTCATGCAATGTCTGTGCCAGGTCCAAAATTGACACTACGAGACCATCCGGTCTACTATGCAGTCTACCAATACCCCAAACTCCATGGGAAGTTTTGTCCTTGGACTTCATCGTAGAATTGCCTCTTTCCAAAGGATTTAATACCATCTTGGTGTCAGTGGACCATCTGACAAAGATGGCACATTTCATTGCTATTCGCAGACTACCTTCGTCCAAACAAACGGCAGAACTCCTGATGAAACATGTCTTTAGATTACATGGTATCCCAAAAACTCTTCTGTCTGACCGTGGATCCTAATTTATTTCTAAGTTCTGGCAAGAACTATGTCACATACTACGGATCGAGCGGAAGCTCACTTCTCCTTACCATCCGCAGACCAACGGACAGACTGAAAGAGTCAACCAATGCATCGAGCAGTATTTACGTTGTTACACTTCTTACCAACAGGATGATTGGGTGGATCTTCTCCCTCTGGCAGAATTTGCCTACAACAACGCAACCCACAGTACAACCAAGCAGAGTCCGTTCTACTTGAACTATGGGTTTCATCCCTCTATTCTTCCACCACGCATCCTTCCTTCAAACAACCCAGTAGCCTCAGATTATCTTACCCAAATAAAGGATTCTCTGGGTTTATTAAATACTACCATTGCACACGCTCACAGTCAACAAAAGAAGTACTATGATCTTCGCAGAAGACCTTCTCCACAGTACACTATCGGGGACCTCGTTTGGCTCTCAACAAAAAATTTAAGACTGAAGATCCCTAGCAAAAAGCTTGGACCTCTGTTCTTGGGACCTTTCCCAATCAAAAAACTTATTGGAAAAGCTGCAGTACAGCTTACATTGCCAATAGACCTAAAAATCCATCCCATTTTCCATGTGTCGCTACTGAAGCCCCATGTTCCGGACCAAGGAATAAGGCCTAATATTCCACCTCCGCCTCCTGTACAAGTTGAAGGTGGAGAAGAATACGAGATAAAAGAGATTCTGGATTCTCGTATCTACAGAAGAAGACTTCAGTACTTGGTTAGATGGAAGAACTATGGGCCCCAAGACGACACCTGGCTAAACACCTCTGAAATACATGCCCCTAGATTAATCCGCAATTTTCATGCGAGATACCCAGACAAACCAGCTCCAGAGGCCTTCAGGAGCCGGCCTTAAGGGGGGGGTATTGTAATGTTCCGGTACCTTTGGTACCCTAAATTACTCTTTTCACAAGTGTATGCGCCCCACCATTCTCTTTTGGAAAGGTGCGCATACACCTTTAAGACTGAAGCTGTCATCACTCAGCGCCGGACTAGATGGCTATTTAAATCGCCGGTTCTCACTCACATGTGTTCGTTCAAACACCCTTACCTGGATGCTAACTTGGCTTGAAGCTTTCGTGCTTGCAAGCATACCTCGCTGACGGAACCTCGCTGCGCTGATCCCTGCATCCCGCTTCCGGATCATCCGCTCCTCCTGAACCAACCTTCGGCTGTATTGCTATTAGTGCTAAGTACCCCGCAGGGGAACCCTCTATAAACTTATACTAAGCTTACACTATCTAGCTCTGCATAGTAAAGACTATTTATCACATCTGCATATCTAGATTGCTAGCTCTTAAGACTACTGCTACTTATTCCTGCACTGGGTTGATCACTCTTGTATGTCCACCTGCTACTCTGTCATCTGCTACCATACATGATTGCTAAACCTACCTGCATCCATCTGCTACTGTCTTACCTTCAAGTGTCTGTCACCTACCACCTCCACTCAACCTGTCTCTTAAATCTTCATCACTGTGTTACTACATACATAAAGTCACTCTAGGAACCAGCTTGTTGAGTGTGTGTATTTACTAGCTGAATTAAGACCTTCCACACATGATGAGTCATTGAGGTTGGGAATGGTATCTCAGCATCTCTCTTACATGACTACTGAAGTGGAATATTTCTGCAGCTGAAAATCCACACCATACATGAAACGCAAGAGCGTTACAGCTTCAAATGTACAAGTTATTTCTCTCAATGATTTTCCTTCCTATAATGCTGCACCGTGGCTGGCTTGGTGTCAGTCAGTTGTCTAGAAGAAAATACACTTTAATATTGTTTATTTGGTTGAGTGTTAAATTATCCCCTGCCTACTTGCCTAGACACTTTTAGTGTGAAGCAACGGAACGGTGACTGACTGGTGACTGGCGGCAGACTGAATTAGTAATTACTAATTCATTAAAAACATGAATTAGTAATTATTTCAGTGCTTAGCATTTGGGAACATGTAGGTTTTTCTGTAAGAACACTAGATGATCCACATGCTCAGGTTTAAGACTGCTTCTTTTCGCTGTTATAACATCTCCTGCAGTAGAGAAAACCCGCTCTGCAGATACACTTGTACCTGGGATACACAAGTAGTGCTTTGACAGCTGAGAGAGGAGGGGGAATATGACCTCATGCTCACGCCACCATTTTAAAGGGTCCTCAGTGAGAGGCAGAGGTGGGGCTTTACAATATTTTTCCATTTCGTCTTCTGCCTTGGCATAGGGGGTCTTAGGTTCTATTGCACCATCAGTGAAAGACTGCCCCAGCAAAGTCATGAGCAGCGATGTTGTGGCCTTTTTTTTGGGAGGAGAATGGCTGTCCTCAATGGGTGTTGTTTCTTCTTCCACAGTTGCTTTTTCCCTAGGCACTTCATCCACATTTGTCCTTCTATTAGATGTAATCTGTGTGTTTGAACAAAAAGATAATAGTATAAGAAGAGCTGAACTGACTAAGAGTGTGATTCATTGATGAGGTGTGGGAAACTGCACGGTAATCCATACCATACAGTTCCACTTCCCACACCGCATCAGTGAATCAGGGCATATTACACAACACAATGTAGCTGAGCTTCTAGCTGTCTGGCAGGAAACATGATGAAATTCTAATTACCTCCAAAGATGCAGCCTCCTCAGTCACTCCTCTGTATATCTCCGATCTCTCCTCCTCTGTGAGAATAAAAGGCAGTCCTTTAAAGCGAGGATCTAGAGCAGGGGCTGTATGAAGGATCTTCTTCTCTGCCTCACTGCGGTACCTCTTCAGGAGATCTGTTTTGATGGCATTCTTGATCTCATGGGTCATGGCTGTGTCTCCCATGGTGTCTGTCATGCTCTGGAGCAGTTGTGCATTTAGAGGGGCAATGAGAGACACTGTTGGGTTGCGCTCTTCTGACATCAGCAAGGTTGCATCCTTCATTGGCTTTAATGCACTCACAGCGTCCTCTGCATTTGACACATCTGTTTCATTGAGAGTGCAGAGATCAGACTCTCCTTTTCTGACTTCTGGAGACAGCAAGGTGGCACAAACTGCAGGTTGTTGTTCTAAGAACCTCTCGACCATGTCATATGCGCTGTTCCATCTTGTTGGCACATCAGTTATTAGCTTATGATTCTTCAGGCCCAGACATTTCTGTTTCTCTTTTAGACAGTGGCTTGCTCTAGTGCTGCGATGGAAGAATGTGGATATTCGTCGCACTCTGGCGAGAAGCCTGGAGAGCGTGGCCCCTTTCAGTGCCCGCTGACATGCAAGATTGAGTGTATGGGCAAAACATTTAACATGAGGAAATTTACCAACTTGAGCTGCAACTATCATGTTCGCCGCGTTGTCGGTCACAAGCACTACAGATTTATCAGACAGCTGCCATTCTTCCACAACATGAGACAGTAGCTCTGCCAGATGAGCACCTGTGTGAGACTCATAAATGGCTCTTGTTTGCAACACATGTGACAAGACCTGCCAGTCCTTAGTAACGTAATGTGCTGTTATTGTAACATAGGACTCCGTTGTGACTGAAGTCCATGAATCACACGTTATTGCGACTCGACTGGCTTGGTTCATTGACGCAAGTACCTGAGCTTTGGTGTCGCGGTAGAGTGCAGGTATAATGTTTTCTGTAAAGTGCCTGCGTGATGGGATCTTATAACGTGGCTCTAGCGTCTTCACAAGGTAGCGAAACCCGGCGTTATCCACAACTGAGTAAGGTCGTAGGTCCTTGGCGATGAAAGCTGCCACAGCTTTGGTTAGTTTCTTCCCTTTTTCTGAGTTGGGCGGATAAGTTGACAGTATGGCATCAATTCTTGGCTGATCTGGGTCTAGCAGTCTTTCCTTGGCAGTGGTGGCACTGCTGGTGGCGACAGGTGTTACTAACTCAGAGTGAAAACGGCTAACATGGTTTCTCAAGTTCGTAGTATTCCCTAGGTATTTAATTTTTGTGTGACAGGCTTTACATACGGCGTGTGTCTTGTCCAACTCACGCTTCCCTGTGTGTTCGTAAAATCCAAAATGTGCCCAGATGTTTGCTCTTAAAACGCTAGGTGCATTTTTTATCTCTCGATCTTTTTCTCCTTCTGCCATTACCACCATACAACCACGTATGTGACGGAGACGGATGACGTAAGTTGCCAAACTCTGTCAGTGTTTAAAAAAAAATAATAAAAAAAAACCTTGTAAACTAAGCCGCAACAAGTCAACCAAGCAACATCTTTCATAAAATATGACTGTCTGTCTGTCAGACTCCCTTATGCATGCACTGAGCCAAAACCCCCGGGGCCCCCCCTTACCCCACAGCTGCCTGTGACAGTGACAGTGACAGTGACACTGACAGAGACCCCTCTCCCCCCACAGCTGAGCTGACACTGCAGCCTGACACACTGACAGAGACCTGGGTGGATGTCCCACACCTTCCCCAATCCCCCACAGCACTGACAAACACTGAGAGTGAGTCCCCCCCTTGCCCAGACCCCCACAGCTGACACTGACAGAGACCTGGATGTCCCTTCCCCAATCCCCCACAGCACTGACAAACACTGAGAGTGAGTCCCCCCCCTTGCCCAGACCCCCACACTGACAGAGACCTGGATGTCCCACACCTTCCCCAATCCCCCACAGCACTGACAAACACTGAGTGAGTCCCCCCTTTCCCAGACCCCCATAGCTGACACTGACAGAGACCCCCAGGCCCCCACTGACACTCAGAGAGAGCCCCCTGGCTGCCAGACTGCCACAGCAAAACAGTACCCCCGGGCCCCGACCGACTGTCCCCTGTCCCAGGCCCCCCCCCATTACAGACAATGACATCCCCCAGAGATACAGACGAGACCCCCATGAATGATTACACAATTATTTGTTCGGACATACCTGCTGTGTGACTGTGTGGGTTGTTGTGCACTGCATTGCAGAGGAGGACAGGTGCTGTGCTGCTCTCTGGGCTCTGTGGCGGGCGGCTGGCGTCACTGGCAGTGGCGTGGCGGCTGGGCCTCCAGGGCCTGTCGGCTACGGTGAGGTGAGGTGAGGCTGGCGGCGCTGGCTGGCTGCGATATGCAGAGCCCTTTGGCACATCTGTACACCTGACAGACTAACAAAGATGGCAGTGCCAGAGGGGTGGCTGGGCCAAAACTTAAGTTACTCTTTAACCGGTTGCCGACCGCCACAAGTACATATACTGTGGCGGTCAGCACCGGCCAGGCAAAGTGACGTATGGGTACGTCACTAGCCTGTCACTAGCTTGTGAGTCAATAGCGGGCGAGCGCGCGCCCGCCCCGGCTCGTTCCCTAACAAGTCAGTGCGTGTGACCGGCGGACCCGATGTCCGCCGGTCACTCACGATCGTTCGCCGTGAAGGGAGAAAGGCAGGCGGCTAATGTAAACAAAGCCGCCTGTCATTCTCCCCTGTGTAAAAATGGAGATCACACGGTTCTACTATGTAGGACCGTTGATCTCTGTTCTTACACCAGTAGCCATGTCCAATCACAGTTAGAAACACGCCCCTAGGGACATACTTAACCCCTCCTTCCCCAATAAAGTTAACCCCTTCCCTGCCAGTGTCATTTTATACAGTAACAGTGCATATTTATAGCACTGATTACTGTAGTAATGTCACTGGTACCCCCAAAGGTGTAAAAAATGTCAGTCAAGGGTCCGATCTGTCCGCCACAATGTCGCAGTCCCGCAAAAAAAATCGCAGATCGCCGCCATTACACGTTAAAAAAAAAACAACAAAAATGATAAAAAATTTTCCCTTAGTTAGTAAACGCAGTAACTTTTACGCAAACCAATTAAAATACGCTTATTGTGATTTTTTTTTACCAAGCCTATGTAGCAGAAAACTGGCCAAAAATGTTAAAAAATTTTGATTTTTACATTTTTTTGGGGGAATTTCATATAAAAAAATTTGAAAAATATTGTTATTTTTGCAAAATTGTCGCTCTTTTTTTGATTATAGCGCATGATCGAAAAATCGCACAGGTGATCAAATACCACCAAAAGAAAGCTCTATTTGTGGGAAAAAAAGGACATCAAATTAGTTTAGGTACAGCGTCGCACGACCGCGCAATTGTCCGTTTAAAATCTCGCAGTGCCGAATCGCAAAAAAAAACCCTGGTCAGGAAGGGGGTAAAATCTTCCGGGGCTTAAGTGGTTAAGCTTGTCAAACACTAGTAGAATTTTTGTTAGAAAATTCTTATTTTAGGAAATGTCATTTGACTTTCTAATGGTTATTGGGGTCAAAATAACATTCATTTTTACCCATAGCAATGACAAAATTCAAAGGAGCAGGATGGAAAATCTTTATTGAGAGAACAAATTTCTAACCGTTAATATGGTTTTCCTTTGATTAAGTCCACTCAGTCCAAAATCAAAGCAAACACTTTTTGAAAGGTTTTCAAACAACATTTGTCATGTCATTGAAGGTACTGATGAGAATTTTGTACGAATATGTTTAAAAAAAAAAACTACTAGTGTATGGTTAGCATAAGGGGCTTATTTAGAAAGCATAGAATGTGGCTTTCATCAAACATTCTATGTTGGATGAATCAATCACTGCCATTTAATACACATGCACCTTGAACCTGACCTGTAGAGAACTCGAACCTTGAACTTGACCTGTAGAAAATATTTAGTTAAACGATGCCCCTATGAGTACTCTAAGCCTACGTATGCTTCTCTATCCCCTTCCCCTCTCATTTTGACAATGGTTTACACTTATCTACATCACTGCTGTCCAGAGATGCAAACTGCATTCCTGCCCGGCACTGCACAGCCTCAGGCTGAAATAGGTGGAAGTCCTCAAATCTGAACGATGCGTTTCACCGCCATTCACATTCACATCATAGTCCATCTGTCAGCAGCCGACTGCAGAAAGGCTTCCAATCTAAGTAATTGGAGGCCATGGTACATAGGCAAGTATAGATCAGAGGCCGTGCTGCACCAGTTGACCCACACACCAGGGAGCAGCGGGTCTAAAGTATTATTTGCTGTAGTCCAAATTTTGGAAGCAGGGGATTGTAGAGGATAAATGCATAAAGATACACTTATCCTTTAATGTATACAATAGCAAAACCATTTATTTTTATTTTAGATAAAGAGTAGATTTTTTTGCCATCTGTGTTCCATTTAGGAGATTTAAATTAATTTTATCTCCTATAAACACAACAGGAAGTGATAGGAATTCTCTCCAATTGAGGGAAATGCCCTCATGGTCAAGTGTCCTATTGAAAGATTTCCTATCCATTCCTGTTCTGGTGACTACCCCCAAATCTTAGATCTTCCCTCTTTTTGTCTTGGAGGCAGTGGTCATGAGTAGGGATGATCGAACTTTTCAAAAGTTCGGTTCGACCAGAACACCTGAACTTCCCGAAAGTTCAGCCCGGATTTCAGAACCCCATTGAAATCAATGGGACCCGAACTTCAGTAATCAAAAAACACAAGTTTGAAGCCCTAAAACCCAATAAATGCCCCTAAAAATTGCCTAGGGTTCTGGGTCATGCCCCAGGGACTATTCTATAATCACACAAAAAAAAGTTCTTAAAAATTGTCATTTTTGATAGAGAGCCAATTATTGAAAAAAAAATGAGATTTCTTTGGATTTAGTGTCTGGGGGGTCGTCTGAAAAGTGTACTTGTGAAGTTTCAGCTCTGTAGCATGTCCACAACCAGAAAAGAAAGTTTGTTTGTATTAGAATTGCAATAGAACAGGATAGTGGCTCTGCTATTTTCACACCTTGCCGGTTTAGTAGCAGGCGTTTTTTTGGGCATTTTTTGGTGGTCTTTGGAGGCAGGCATAACATCAGAACTTCTGTGTAGGGGTATATATACATACACATATATGTATATATATATACACATACACATATATAGGTGTGAAAGTAGCAGAACACTATGCTTGCGCTAATGAAATAATTAACACCCATATGGCTTCTCTCCTTTCACATCTATATGTGTGTATGTGTATAAATACATATAAGTGTGTGTGTATATATACCCCTATACAGAATTTCAGATGTTTTGCCTGCCTCCAAAGATCCCCAAAAAATGCCCAAAAAAAACGCCTGCTGCAAAAACACACCTGGGCGTTTTTGTAGCTGGCGTTTTTTTGGGGCTTTTTTGGGCGTCTTTGGAGGAAAGGGATATCTAGTGTAGTTAGGGTACTATTTTCCACTATAATTAGATTTAATAGATTTCCTCTATAACTAATAATTGCTAAATGACACTTTGAAGCAGAAGTAACAGAACTGCTTCCACTCTCTTCCACAGCCCTGTATTAAAATGGTAGAAATTTGGCGGGGCTATCTTATATACTGGGGGGCGTATTCACTAATGATTGGCCTCTGGACCCCCTAGTCACTCCAATCACATTCCTAGCATTCTCCTGCCCCCTCAATTGGCTTTTACTGATGGTTCTGGTCCAATCACGGGCTTTTAAAGCCCAGTTCCTGTCCCATTGCATTTTGGTCGGTTCTGGTTGCCGAATTCCGAACTTTTTCAGCAAAAAGTTCGGAATTCGGCCGAACCTCGAACAGTCAATTTTCGACTTGAACCAATGGTCGACCCGAACCATTCGATCATCCCTAGTCATGAGTAGAGATGAACTTGGGTTCAGTCCAAACCTAGAAGGAATCGGTCAGTGTCAGGGCATTCTGCATATTAGGTCAATGAAGAAAAAAGTATCCAAGAGGCACTGGGATGTTGATGTGAGTTTATACAAAATAATGAGAAGACAAAAACATTCAGAGAGTTCACTGGCTCAGGTTAGGCTGCTTGGAACAAACAAGTCTTTCCTCCTGTGAGTTACCAGAAAAAAACATGAAAGAAGCGTCAGACCAAAGAATAAAATTATCCAAAATAATTTGCTGGTTTACACTAAAATATATCATACACATTTCAGGGGCCAGAGGACATTCCCTCTTAATCAGTTAAAATAAGAACCTTGAGGGTTCCCATTTTAGGGAAGCTAATTGCTGCACTAGGAAAGTTACTAGATCCACAATGGAAAGCTATATTTTGAGTCCATTCAAGCTCATTTTAACTGAAACCCTGATGAGGGTGGAGTTTTTTCTGCCTCTCGAAACACTTTGACTGTTTTTTTGTGTAAATCAATAAATTCATTTGGACTCCTTTAATTATTGGTCTGACACTCCTCCCACTGACGCACGTTTTTTCATGCTTATAAAGTCAATGGCATTTACCTATTATGGCCACATGGCTATATTGTTATGCCAATGATGTCACAAGCACCCCCTTCTGTTAATGTATGTGCAGCTGCAGGGTATACCCTGGCCAAAGCTGATTGGCCCATCACAGACAGCTCCCTTCCAAGTTCTGCCAAACTAGTTCAGACCTAATTTAGGGCAATTATCAACAACAGAGATACAGACAGCAATAAAAGCCTAAATCTAAAGGAAAAGGCTTTAGATACACTTTAAATCAACCAAAACAACAAAGTAGCACAGCCATATATATGATTGAATATTAATAGTAAACCTAATGAAAATAAATCAATGCAAGCATAATGTGTGCATGTGGCCAGTGTTGAAGATATTGTAAACGATCACCTTGTAAAACAATCCATTCAGTTTAAAATAGAAATACAAAAGACAAAATATTTGTTTATAGATATAAACAAGCATTATAAGGAGGCAACAGGGGGGAGCTGGGGGGGATCAACAGTACTCTGAGCTTGCCAGTGAAAGGCTGTGCAGGGGGGGTTGTCAGGACAAGTCTAATCATTGGAGGAGAGCAGGCTGAGTTCCCAACACAGCTAGAGAATTGACCATGCTATGCTCTCCTGCTTAGTGTGGTCAGTTTTTTAATAGGAAAGCAGAGGGACTTGCAAGAACACCAGGGATTTCACACAAAGGAAGAAATAAGAGAATAGAAGACTTTTTCATACAAGTACATGGTACAACAGGCACATATCAGTAATATAAAATGTTGGGGTAACAAACACTTTAAATAAAAGCTGAACTAAGGGCAAGAAAAAAATAGTTTACATATATTCATCGAAAGCTACAAAGAATTGTTCACCAACTCCATCTGCATACCCAGATATTACATTGAAAAAGTGACATCATCTGTATATAGCCTGAGCAGAGAGTGGAGCTGTAGGAAGAACTCAACAGGCCCCACCCCCTACTGGCTGTCTGCAGAATACTACAGAAGGGGGCGGATACAAGACCAGTCACCCTGCACAAGGAGAGAGAGCAGCAGTGATCTTTATTATAAGAAGTTCCTGCACAGATACAGTTTTAATCTTAATTACTGCACAAATCTGGAAAAAATACACAAAGCATACCAACATTCCAGTAAGAATACAAATGCTTCTTGCATTCAGACAATATTTTCTTATCGCAGAGTTCTGCTTTAAGGGCTGATTCACACCTTTACTCACTTTTTGTACTGTTCAGGTCTGCAGAAGGCATGCACAGACCTGGTAGCCAGCCCAACAGCCAACTAAGGGAGCATTCAAAGCAGGCTGACAATAATGCAGTTAAATGCAAGGCTGTGGTTTAGCATTGTCAGCCTGCAAATGTTCATGCTGCTCCTGGTAGAATATCCAGGCAAGAAACTTTGCAACAATTTCTCAAATAATTATTTACCCAAAAAACTATATACAGTGTGACATGAGGCCAAACATAATGAAAAATCTATTTTTGGATCACACACTCTTTAAATTGTACTGTCTCCAGGATACCACTAGAGGGCACACTTATATGTACTGTAATCATGAAAATATGGCATCCCAAGCATGCAGAAAATATGAAAATTGTGCCAAAATTCCTCTAAAGGTTGTTACAATAATAGCACAAAATTAATACTTACAGAAAATGCACAACAGTTTCCCTTTAATAATTTTCTACAGACCTAGTTCAGACCTGTTTATTTAGTATGGAAAACCTCAATTATTTTTGTCACGTATAACCTGCAATTTATCAGACACGCTATGTCATTATGTCAACAGGTTAAAAAAAAAGGTCTAGTGGGTTTTGCTCCTAATTTGTCTTTGGAGAAATATTTTACTTTCTTAGCCATGCCTGTGGACTTGCATTCAATACTAATCTCCTCCTATATTTTATTTCTACAACACGCTCAGCAAACAAACCGCTCATACTAAATGAAATATTTCCAAAGGGTACAATCAACTCTTTTCTGTATATTGCTTTTCATTGTACATTGCTTCTAACTCTTGCAACTGTAATTTGTAAACTATCAAGGGAAAGCTCAGTTGCCATGAGCTAAGGAGTTATTAAAGTGGGGATATTACATAATGCTGGATGCAATTTATGGGGCAATTCTCTCATCTTGGAAAGCTGTGTATAGGCTAGCAATGTTATTTTTTTAAGTGATTAAAAAGTTCCCTTTTGATATTCTGATATACAAATAGTAGGTTTAGGGAAGTAATTAAGGGCTGTTTGGCCCTTTTTTAGTATTTAAAGAGCATCTGTATGAGCAGCATGCCATGGAAGCATCCCCATGAACCACATTGGAGTACTGAAGTGTGGTAAAGCAGAACCAATTTTAAAAAATTTAAAATTCATGTTATATTTAAGCCTATCAGGGAGTAACACCTGTAATGGTGTTGAGCGTTAGGACACCATTTTGTCTTCTCGGCATCCATTTTGTTTAGTGACCCAGGCTCTTTGAGCGAAAGTAGCCCCCACCTTTCCCTAATCAGTATGCAAACTCAAACCAAGCTTTATCTGCACATTCTAGCAGAAGTCCTGTCTCCAAGAACACAGCATGAGGTCATGAAGCAGATCTTATCTCAAACCACATCCTGACCGGCCAGGTTGTAAAATCTTATCTGAGAACAGATGTCCACAACAGGCTGTGTGGAATTCCACAAGCCCAGTTGTTAATTAAAAGTTAACACTTACATGTCACAAATCCATATCCAAGTCATAACTTTTTACCCGAACATGACACATTGACAAAAAGTAGATATTTGGATGCCAGATAAAATACCGATCGAATTAAGATCAAACTTGATCACTGTCGTTGCTAGGGGAGACAAGCTAGCGATCAGATGCCTTACAGGTCAGAGGTTATTCCGAGATAACCCGTGTTTGGTGTCTGTGAATAGTAGATTCAATACCGTACCATAAAATATCAGTTTCAAGCATGTAACCGTTACATACCTCAAGATATGAGTTCTGTTAATAATCTGTCTAAGCGGGAGGTTCTTTGCCAGGGTCTGAGTCTAGGGCCACCCAGGGCCACTGTGTTCATTGGTCAAGGATCTCTGGTGACACCCCCTGCAGTCTCAGAGGAAAAGGACAGAAGCAGATGGTTTAGCAGTTCTCATTCTACCATCCAAGCAATAACATCGCTTAAGAGAAGGACCGATCACATGTTCAGCTTCTGATAATACCAGGACTTTTGAATGCAAGTATTTTCATTTCTAATTCTTATCTATTCTTCTACATTGCTGAATTGTGTCTCTGTTTCTTTGTAACCCAGTTTTCTGTAAATATTTTTATTTGCACCAATTTTAACCTTTTTTATAATTAAACCTTATTTTGAAAAGTGTTAATTTTGTCTCTAAGCTCTTAAACGCAAGCTAACCAGAACCTGCCTCTTGGAAGAGCGCTACTGTGTAGAATAAACCCCCTGAACATTCTTGTCTGAGGTGACAGTGTGTGTTACAGATGGTTATTCTAAGGTCATAATTGCTATTTCTAAAATTACGAGCGTCCTCTGGGCTCATTATAACGTAGAGGTGGTGGCAGAGAAAGGGTTAATTGTTTAATTAGCCCGGTGACAATGGCTCTCAGTCTGCTGAGAAGAGGGAAAACACGCCACGGCCTGAAGAAGGAGCGCATGCTCCGATAACGCGTCTCCGTAAGCGTCCCGCATCACCACCAGGAGTGACGTCAGGATCCCAGGACCCACGAGTGCCAGCGTTCCACCAGCTGACGGGGAGCCCGCGGGCACCACCGAGGCCGCCCCTGCACATATAGAGGAACCCCCCTGCCGCAATCATCGGGACCCACTGCTTCCACCACAAGGACCCGCTCCAGTGATGCCCCTGATGATCAACATTTCTTGGTTAACTGCCTTTCATTCACCGACAAAATGTGAGTGTGTTACTGCTGCACATACTTCAATAAATGTCTTGCTGCACTTAGAAGGCGCTGCGTTGTTTTCCCTATTGTCTCCCCCCAGAGATCACTTCTGTCTCTTCCGCCGACAGCCGCTACAGTGGACAGCTACCCCCTGAACTTTGGGGGCCCCCCTACCCCCAGTTGTTTCCTTTCCCCCTCCTCCCCCCTCCCCCGGGTCCCCAGGACCAGCCCCAACTGAGGCCTCTTCTTGCGCCAATTTACCACTCAACCATTGGCTCTAAGTCTGCTGGCATCTAGATTGTGGTCCCGCAAGCTGGACAATCTGTGTGTCGGGTGCAGCGAAGAGTGGCATTGTTACGCAAGTGACGGCAGGGTGTGAGATTGCATGGTCTTTGGTCATGAGTTGGATGAGAAGGCCAGGGGTCTGATACCCGCCACCGTCACATCACCCTTCCTGCTTGTTCATAGAGATGCGCTTTGGTTTTGGCTTGGGCTCCACCCAAACCCATGTTTAGCTGAATAGAGAAGAAAGCTGTCAGTGTCAGGCCAGTGCTAAGTTGCCATATTAGGTCAGTGATATCATGAGCATCCCCACCCCTATTTATAAATTCAGCTACAGGGCGGCGACTTTCACTGACAGCAGCTTTCCATGTTCAGACCAACTCTACACCTATCCCTACTTGTCAGTTACACCATATGGCTAATTGTTAGCATGCTGTTTATACAGACATACTCTATGCGCAATAGTTCTCATATATTATATTGTAATAATGATTCTAACACTGGATGGTGGTGATATGTTTACTGATTTTCTGCCAAGAGTCCCTGTTTTTGTGCAAAAGTTTGCTAGAAATTTGTAAGGGTGCATATAGCAGTGTGCTGAGGGTTAATTCTAAATTTTCTGTTTAATATTGTTGCCTCTTAATTCACTGTAATTTTTATTTCTGGATAAAGAGTGCATTGTCTTTGCTTCTTCAAATGCTGTCTACAGAAAAGGCTTACATGATGTGCAGCATGTCTGTGTAATATTTCTAGCCATTGTGTCCTACATAATACACTATAACTTTAATTTTATGTTAAAACCTGCCTCTTCATTCCTTCTTCAAATTTAGCCTATAAAACTGCTTACATTATGTGCAGGGTATCTGTGCTATACTGCTGGCTTTTCTCTTTAAAGCAATTCACTGCAATTCTTTTATGGATAAAAAGTGCATTGTCTCTCTTTATCTCCAGTGCATTGTCTCTCTTTATCTCCAAATGTAGCCTACTATAAAGGCTTGCATGATGTGCTGCGTGTTTGTGTGCAAAGAAGTAGTGGAACCGCACTCAGGTAGATGAAAGTAAAATAATACTTATTTATTCTTCAAATCATAGATGAACAGACAGTGCAGGGGAACAGGCAATCCAAAGGTTAACGCGTTTCACGGCACATACAGCCGCTTACTCATAACCGTTATGAGTAAGCGGCTGTATGTGCCGTGAAACGCGTTAACCTTTGGATTGCCTGTTCCCCTGCACTGTCTGTTCATCTATGATTTGAAGAATAAATAAGTATTATTTTACTTTCATCTACCTGAGTGCGGTTCCACTACTTCTTTGCACTTCATCCGGATGACGGGTCTTACCAGCACCAGGTTGGACTTACACACCTGAGCGGCTCCTTCTTTCCCATACCCTGCGTGTTTGTGTAACATCATGACTCTTGTCTCTGACTGTAAATTTTATTTCTTCTTCAAAAATCCTTTGTCTCTCCCTCTTCAATTGTGGCCTACTTAATTATCACATTCAGGTGATCCTTACAGCATACACATTATTCTCTTATTCTGAGCATTTGAAGATTTGCACTGTTGGTTACCAAAGAGGTTACTCTATACCCTTTGTTAGGTTCCTAAACTTTTGACAAACTTCATATTTGTACACCTGAATATTTATGTCCGAGAATACTCTATGCTTTGAACCATCTTTTGTTTTTTTGCTTTTTGTTTGTATCCACATCATTGGTATAATAATCTTAGGTTGAACAAAAAAACAAATGTGGCCTACTAAAAAGGTTTACCTGATATGCAATGGGTCAGTGTAATATTTTTGGCTCGTGTCTCTGACAAAAACCACTGTAGTTTTAGTTTCTGGATAAAAAGTTCTGGTCTTTCTCACTTCAAATGTGGCCTACAAAACCACTTACATGGTGTGCATTGTGTCTGTGCTTTTTTGCTGGCTCTTGTCTTTGACTTAATACAGCTCTGGCTGTACTTCTCCTTTAATCCTTTGCCTAATAGAAAGAATCTCAAGAATGGACAGAATCTCAAGAATTGCCTCCCAATAATTGCAATGCTGTTCGCATTAAATTTTTCCATTTGTGGATTTTATGATGACGAGTTTTCTAAATGTTCCACCAGATTCACCCATCTCTTCTTGTGTATGGTATATAGGCATTCCATGTGCACTTGAGATAGATTTGCAATGACTTTGAGATGGTTCTAAGTTTATTCTTAGGTGTCTTTGACCTCCTTCTTACCTGCTTCAAGATGCTTTTCATTGCCATTACTTGTATAAGAAGAAAAACAGTTCTGACAGGAACAAAAGCTTATGGACACTGGTCCTTAAAGTGTACATATTGGCAAAATTTCCCTCACCTTCTGTTCTAGTGACAATTCAAAAAATGTGTGTTTTTTTCCCCTCACTTTCTGTACTGGGAACACCAAGAGCGGAGAAAACCTGATGAAATTTTGAAATCTTCCATATTCTATCCAAAACTAAACTAAACTATTGGCTTTATATACACTTTTGATTTTTTGGAGACACAAGTAAAAAGTCAACGAATACCAGTAGGGCCATATCACATAAGTGATCCTGTTGCTAGTGAGTAGCGACAACTTTAACATGACAGAATCACTAACAACCCATTCATATAATTACTTTGCAGTAATGCGAGTTGCATTCCATTTTGTTACGGTGCTCTGCAATAAATGATACATGCACCATTTAAGGCAGTCCTTTCAAATGAATGGACTGCATTAACACCCTGCACGTCAATGGTGTGAATGAACCCTAGGAGGCCACTTTCACCTGCAAAGTCACCCTGCCATGGCCACTTTACTAGCAAATGAGATTTTGCCAATTTTAGGGTCAGTGTGAAGGCAATGCCCATTTAAGGGAATTGGTTTTGTCACCTGCTGCTTCTGGCAATATATCACTGTAGTGGACATCAACCTTACAATACTCAAAGGTTATTACATACAGATTTCATATACCTGTAAGCCTAATCTTAATACAGATATGTGTATCATGCAAACATACAATTTTTATGTTACTGAAACTTTAGTGTTTATGGACTGGTTGTTAAAAAAAAAAAAATAAATCAGCGTGACCAAAGAATTGGCTTGAAATGGGCATTATCTTATGTCAATAGATAGCCTTAGTTTCACCAAGCAAGAGAAAGCAATTATGCAAAACAGAATAACAAAACATTACACTAAAGCTATCTCAGCACATAAATTGTCTTGGAAAGTATATAAACAGCGTGAGATGTTTCTGCAAGAGGAAAGCTATGTATAAAGAGACAATTGAAACAACGGTTTTAAGCGAGCGGTAATCTTATTAAGACTCCCATCTGAGTGATGTCCGCTTGCGGGTACATTCCTTTCTTATGTTCAAACTGTGACAATAATTGTGAAGACTCAGTGAACTGAGATACACCAGATGACTTTCCTCTCCACAATCTTGGTTGCTTTTTCCTTACTTCGATACTAGTTAACATGGCGCGTCAACCACACGCCAACATGGTGCGTCAACCAAGGGTGAGGATGTTGTATCAAAACATTTTAATAGTAAATTTGTACTGTATTCTTTTGTTATAACACAGTGTTTACAGATAATTGTGTCAGAAGAGTGGGCTCTATTTTAGAAGTTTTTTCAGCTCCTTGCCTGTCATCTTCTGGGGTCCCTTCTTGACCATCCAACTCAAATACCAAGTATAGCAGTTGAGAGGTCCAACTTCACTGGATGCATGCTTGTATGAGGAAGTTAAAGCAGATCTTTACTCTCCCCCCATTTATTTTTACCCCTGCGTAACGATGGGTGTCTTCTGCACAGTTTAGATATCCACCCACTCAGCAAATCCAGCGTTTAGCGGGTGCGCCTCCCATATAGCATACAAAATGAACAATGTATATTGTAGCCTAACACGCATAATGAAAAGTATATAAAAAGTGAAAATTCAAAAGCAATAAAGAGAATAAAAGCCTACATAGTGGCAGCCCAATAAAGAGAAGTTGTACTTGGTTCTAAGGTTTGTGCACCCCCCCCCCCAATTCCTGCAACTGCTTATACTCAACATCCATTCTCTCTCCCACCATTCTGTTGACCCGTTATAGTGAAGGCAAGCCCTGTGTACACTCCAAACCGATCTTGTTAAAGCTTACCCAGTGCTAGGGACCCTTATCCTGCTTGGTCACCCAGTGCTGCATCATGTTGGGAATGGGAATTGGGAATGCTGGGAATGGGAAAGGGTAACATGCTTCCTATACACCTTACATTTCTCCTACACGAGAGCAAAGCACTGGAGGACGTCAGAGGAAAATATTAGCAGCAGGAGAGACTAGTATGCAAACATGCAAACTGTTCATAGGAAAAGCATAGGTTCACTTTAAAGTCCAACTCAGAGCTCTCAAAGTGATTCCCTTTCCCCAGAGGTCCCCATATTTTTGTTTTTTACTCTTTTCAGGTGACTTTAGGCTGGTCACGTGATGTGCACAGTCCTTTTTCAATTCAAATCTTCTCCAGCAGTGGGCAGCCAGGACCGCTGATATCCACACTACTCTATACAATACTGTATGTGAAGCCCCCTCAGGGAGCAGGTCCATGATCCCCTTAGTCTTATGGGCATAATGACACTGAGTGAAGACATCTGGTGGTGGAAAGGAATCACCATGGTGGGACAGTATCGGAAAGGAGGCGAGTATTACAGCCAAAGTTTCTTTCTTCTTTTAGACAGAGACAATTGAGTACTGTCCGTGATACTTTTTTTATTTGCACTAACATACAATTTTTCAGGACAAGCTTTCGGGGTATGTCCCCTTCATCAAGATCCAAGCAGTACCACTAATACGGCTACAATGACCTCAAGCATGATGGAAGATTTCTTCTTTTATAAATCTGCTGGGAGCCCCCTTTTAAAAAACAAATTGTCTAGAGTTGGCTTTTAGGTGTAAGTTAAAAACAATATACAAATGTTTGCTGCATTTGGATGAAGACATCCTTAGTTTATGGCCCCTGTTGAGACAGAATGTCTAGCAAGTATGGTTCCTAGTGATGCACACCTACAACGTACTGTACATTACTAAAAAACATCGAAATGCATGGCCTGTCTGTTTGCTGGAAGCAGATGTTGCTGGTAAATAACAGAGTGAAGGACAGGAACAATGACAGGCTATTATCAGGCATGTTTTATTCAAGGTCACAGTACAGTGTTTGGAAGACACAGGAGAGGTAAAGCACATAACAGTTGTTGCTCTTAGGGTCCCGGGTAGTAAAATCTCTACAGGTATACGGAATGTATAGGGAATGTATAGATTTTCTGCATATTTTCTGTATTTTTTCAAGCTTGGAACTAAAAAAAATTGTATATACATTTTAGTTATTTTTGTCAGGTATATGGATACATCATATTTACTACTGGCAACCAGTAGGTTGTGCACACAAAGCAGTTGTTTACACTTATGCTAAAAAATTTTACTGCTAGGTTTGCTACTAATGGCCTAGTATAGTTCTGTCTACTGTTCAGGTCTGTTCACTACTGAATGAGATTTCCAGTAAAAGAAAAACTGCCCAAAAATGATCACTGGTATGTTATGCAAAGTGTAATGGATGCACCTTTTATTAAGGTTTGTGTACATGGGCATTGCTGTAAAAGGCTGACTTTTGTATTTGAATGCAGCAGCTCTAAAATGCATGCATTTGAATGCAAATCACAGCAAAATGTGTTTTTTTTTTCAGTCCTGTAATTCCTGTAAAAAAAAATAAATATGTGATACAAAAAATGCAAATAAAATATTTCAAAAAAACAGTTTTTTACCTTAGGGGTAATACCATGATCTATGCAAACAACCTATTTAAATATGCTTTGAGTATGTCAAATTTTTTCTTTGTGCAGTACAAAATAAAAATATTGAAACGGAAAGTATTTTACAGTGCCTTGAAAAAGTATTTATACCCCTTGAATTTGTCCACATTTTGTCATGTTACAACCAAAATCGTAAATGTATTTTTTGGGGATTTTGTGTGATAGGCCAACACAATTGGTATATAGAATGGAAAGAAATTGGCGTTAGGCACCAACAATCCTGCGCAATGGATAAAAAAAATGAGATGTATATGATAGGATTGTTTCAAATCAGAAACAAATATGTGAATAATATAAATGAAGGGAGCCCCAGCATAAATGTAAAAACGTGAAAATGTGACAAAATTATATAGTGAAATATAATAGCTGCACTCTACCTAATAAAATTTATATCAAATAAATTGTGCAATACCATGTGCTGTGAATTTGTGTAAACAAACAATGAACTATATTACAATACCCAAATGGTTGGTATTTTTAAGTGAGTATGTGTTTAAACAAAACCAATAAACAATACATAAAAATATAAATATAATGCCAAAAAAAAAAACGTGACAAAATAATCCCAACATAGGAATATATATAAATCACTGCAAACAGTCCAACATGGATGAAAAAGCTGAAGAGTCCTAAATTGTGCTTCTTCCAACAGAAAGACACCTCCACCAAATCACAGAGTCACCCGGTGAGTCAGGCTGCTTACCAGATATGGTGGACCCCTGTGTCTGACCCTTGAGAACGTCAGCTGCGTGCTGATGAAACGCGTCGGGACGTCTGATCGCATTACGCCTAGCCACGCAATTTCTGGCTCTGGGGTGGAACGCAAGCTAGAACGCGGAAGTGCGTTCACCCGGCGTTCGCATTGTGATTGATCTGCTCTGACTAAAGAAAACCCATTGTAAGTTTTATTCCACTAATAAATTTATATTATACCGACTTACTTCACCATGGAGCTCTCCTTTTTTATTTATGCATGATATTATTGGAGCATTATATCTGGTATTTACTTCATGGTGGCCGCAGCGTTGTGAGATCTGGTCTGATGGATACAGTGGGAACCTATCATTAACCCTGTCTATACCTATGAGAAAGGTCCTTACTGACCCCTTATAATGTAGGGGTCCACCATATCTGGTAAGCAGTCTGACTCCCCGGGTGACTCTGAGATTTGGTGGAGGTGTCTTTCTTTAAACACATACTCACTTAAAAATACCAACCATTTGGGTATTGTAATATAGTTCATTGTTTGTTTACACAAATTCACAGCACATGGTATTTCCCAATTTATTTGATATAAATTTTATTTGGTAGAGCACAGCTAATATATTTCACTATATAATTTTGTCACAATTGGTATATAATTGTGAAGTGGAAGCAATGGTTTTTAAAATGATTTAATAATCATTATATGAATGGTGTGGCATGCATTTGTATTCACCCCCCACTGAGTCAATACTTTGTAGAACCACCTTTCACTGCAAATACAGCTGCAAGTAACAGACGTTCCCCATCCAATCTGACAGAACTTGAGCTATTTTGCACAGAAGAATGGGCAAAAAAAATCACTCTCTAGATGTGCAAAACTGGTAGAGACATCCCCAAAAAGACTTGCAACTGTAATTTCAGTGAACGGTGGTTCTACAAAGTATTGACCTAGGGGGGCTGAATACAAATGCATGCCACACTTTTCCCATATTTTTTTGTAAACAATTTTGAAAACCATTTATTATTTTCCTTCCACTTCACAATTATGTGCCACTTTGTGTTGGTCTATCATATAAAACCCCAATAAAATACACTTACATTTTTAGTTGTAACATGACAAAATGTGGAAAATTTCAAGGGGTATGAATACTTTTTAAGGGCACTGTATGTAAGCCATTGTTAAATGTATGACTGGTACCTGAAAAGTCCCAGATTTGTTTTGTTTTCTTCTTCTCTTTGGCATTTTGTAAGCTTTCTTACAATAAACTCCCTTACAATAAGCGCCGGTTCACATTACCGCGACGCTACTTCCAGGGGCGACCTCCGAGATCGCGGTGCGAGCAGCGCGCCGCGACCTCGGAGCGGCCGCCACGGACTTCATAACATTGAAGTCTATGGCGGTCGCCTCCTGGTCGCCCCAAAGAAGCTCCGGACCCTTTTTCTAGGTCAGAGCGACTTGTGTCGCTCCTATTAGAACGGGTCCGTAGCTTCCCTATGGGAGGCGACCTGCGGCGACCTGTGAGGCGACCAGGTCGCCTCACAGGTCGCCCTAGTGTGAACCGAGCCTTAAGCCTAATTGAACTTTTAGTCTAAATAAGCTCCAGATGCATCAAAACAAAATATGTTCAAAGTCTTGCAGTTCATTTGCGATCGGTTAAAAAGCAGTGGTCTCTCTTCAGAGGTCAGCTGCATTCCCTGTGAGTCAGAGATAGAGCTCTCCAATCAGCAGACAGTCCAAGCTTTGCTGATTGCAGAGCTTTGGGCCCAACTCAGTAGGAGGTGCGTAAGGCATCTGCAAAGAGATCACTGCTTTCAAAAAGGCAGCTGCTGGCAGAAGACAGGCTTTTCTACTCTGGCTATAGCTGGTTTAGAAAGAAAATGAGATTTTATACATTGAACACTTTTTTTTGTTTTGATGCATATAAGAATGTATCTTGCCAATAGACCACACCCTACTTCAGTGGCTGACTGGAGGCTACATGGAAAGGTATGTGCAACGTCTGAAGACTTCTTATAAGGATGAAGTACACGCAGGATCTCTCTGACACACAGACACAGGTCTCTGCCCTGGAAAGCCAGTATTTCCAGCTTCAGAACACTATTGAGACACAGCTCCAATACACTATGACCACTGACAATAAAAATGACTTTGCTATCTTGGTTCTTGATGACCTGGAGAAAAGAAGTCAGCTCAAAAATGTGAGGAAATTCAGGAAAGGCTGCTGGCTCACAGGAGGCTTTGCATACCTACATTTAAAGGTATAATAAATAGGGTTGAGCGGACACCTAGATGTCCGTGTTCGACGGGTTCGGCCGAACTTTAAAAAAAAGTCCGGGTCCGTGTCCCGGACTTTTACCGAACTTTTCCCGGACACCGAACCCCATTGAAGTCAATGGGGACCCGAACTTTAAGGCACTAAAATGGCTCTAAAACACCAAAGGAAAGGGCTAGAGTGCTGCAAATGGCAGCAAAACGTAATTAAGAGCATGGCAAGTGCTCTGCAAACAAATGTGGATAGGGAAATAACTTAAAACAACAAAAAAAAACAGAAAAATAAAACAATGTTCTTCTTCATCTCTGAAGGACGAGGCCCATATGGAGTAGGAGGGAGGTTGAGGTGGTGGTGGATGTGGCGGTGACATAGGCGTGCGCACAGGGTGTGCTGGGTGTGCCTGGGCACACCCTAATCACCTAGGGCACATAGCATTGCCAGTGAGGAGATGGGAAAGATCTCCCTGGGACCTGCTCTGCTCTATTTCTCCTTGCCTACAGGTACATGGCCCCGATACATTACTCTCCCTGCTGGCAAACACATGCATGTGTATTTCAACTTTGGGGTGCACACCTTAATGCAATAGGCTGCGCACACCTATGGGCGGTGTAGGTGGAAGCGGCGGTGGAGGAGGACCAGGGCCGGATTAACAGCATCATGGGCTTGGTGCTGAGGATTTTGAAGGGCCTTAAGGGCCGTGCCTTGCCATGCACCCAGAGGAGGAAGGGTGCAGCCATGCATGCCTAATTCAACATGGGATGCTGTCTCTGAAGCCCATAAACACATCCATGCATCGCCAACTGTCCCTCCTTGTCCGGCCTTCACGCTGTGTGGGGAGGTTCTGAGGGTGCTGCCTGGGGAAGCGAGCATAGAAGCCAGACTTCTGTGTTTACAAGTGACAGAAGAGCGGTAACAGTGAATATGGCCAACCCGGGGCCTATATAAAAGGTAGGGGCCTGGAGCTGCAGCTCCAATAGCCCCTACATTAATCTGGCCCTGAGGAGGAGGACGAGGTAGCCAACACTGCTTCTTTTCAAAAATTTTAAATGAGGGTACACCCCAAAAGAGTGAGAAAGAGCAAAAATGGAACAATGGGTGGGTAAGGTCGGTATCCATTGCTATTCTGCATAAGGTACGGAAAAGTCCCGTGGGATCCATGCCTGGTTCATTTTAATGAACGTGAGCTTGTCCACATTGTCTCTGGACAGGCGGCTGCGCTTGTCTGTTATAACGCCCCCAGCCGTGCTAAATACCCGTTCAGATAATACACTGGCTGCAGGGCACGCCAGCACCTCCAAGGCGTAAAGGGCAAGCTCAGGCCATGTGCCCAATTTGGAGACCCAGAAGTTGAAGGGGGCAGACCCGTCATTCACTACATGTAGGCGTGTGCACACATACTGCTCCACCATGTTGGTAAAATGCTGCCTCCTGCTAAGACGTTCCATCTGAGCTGCTGGTGCTGCTGTTTGTTGTGGCGTGCTGACAAAGCTTTTCCACATTTCGGCCATGCTAACCCTGCCTTCTGAGGTGCTGGCGGTGCCCTGGTTGCGTTGGCGACCTCCTCCTCCTCCTCCTCTGCCTTGTGCTTCCACTGTGGCCCCGCTGTCAGATGGGAATGCCAGCAGCATGGCGTCTACCAGCGTGCGCTTGTACTCGCGCATCTTGCGATCGCGCTCCAGTGAGTGAATTAAGGACGGTACGTTGTCCTTGTAACGGGGATCCAGCAGCGTGGCCACCCAGTAATCAGCACAAGTTAGAATGTGGGCAACTCGGCGGTCGTTGTGGAGACACTGCAGCATGTAATCGCTCATGTGTGCCAGGCTGCCCAGAGGCAACGAAAGGCTGTCCTCTGTGGGAGGTGTATCGTCCGTGTCCTCTGTATCCCCCCAGCCACGCACCAGTGATGGCCATGAGCTGGCCTGGGTGCCACCCTGCTGTGAACATGGTTCCATCTCCTCCTCCAGCTCCTCCTCCTCCTCATCCTCCTCATCCTCCAGAACTGTGCCCCTGCTGGACAATTGCGTCCCTGGCGTTTGCGTGTGCAGGAACCCACCCTCGGAGCCCCTTGCGAATGACTGCCCTGAAAGCCTTGGAAATGTTACCTCTTCATCCTCCTCCTCCTCCTCATCCTGTGCCACATCCTCTTCCATCATCGCCCGAATTGTTTTTTCAAGGAGGCATAGAAGTGGGATAGTTAAGCTGAGAACGGCGTCATTGCCACTGGCCATGTTGGTGGAGTACTCAAAACAGCGCAACAAGGCACACAGGTCTCGCATGGAGGCCCAGTTAAATTAAATAGCGGAATAGAAAATATGATCCAAAAAAAGTGTATGTATATCACACGTACACAACCACACTGGGCCCCAATTACTATTGTTTGTACCCCTAAAAGGCTAGATGAGGAGTAGGGGGAGTATGGAACAGGCAGCACCCTCAAACCTTCAGAAGTATGAGATGAACCCCAACAACTTGGAAAGGTGGATCTCTCTCACACGTACCAACACAGACTATCCCCCAATTTAACTGATCCCCAAAGGTTTTTGATTAAATAGCGGAATAGAAAATATGATCCAAAAAAAGTGTATGTATATCACACGTACACAACCACACTAGGCCCCAATTACTATTGTTTGTACCCCTAAAAGGCTAGATGAGGAGTAGGGGGGGTATGGAACAGGCAGCACCCTCAAACCTTCAGAAGTATGAGATGAACCCCAACAACTTGGAAAGGTGGATCTCTCTCACACGTACCAACACAGACTATCCCCCAATTTAACTGATCCCCAAAGGTTTTTGATTAAATAGCGGAATAGAAAATATGATCCAAAAAAAGTGTATGTATATCACACGTACACAACCACACTGGGCCCCAATTACTATTGTTTGTACCCCTAAAAGGCTAGATGAGGAGTAGGGGGAGTATGGAACAGGCAGCACCCTCAAACCTTCAGAAGTATGAGATGAACCCCAACAACTTGGAAAGGTGGATCTCTCTCACACGTACCAACACAGACTATCCCCCAATTTAACTGATCCCCAAAGGTTTTTGATTAAATAGCGGAATAGAAAATATGATCCAAAAAAAGTGTATGTATATCACACGTACACAACCACACTAGGCCCCAATTACTATTGTTTGTACCCCTAAAAGGCTAGATGAGGAGTAGGGGGGGTATGGAACAGGCAGCACCCTCAAACCTTCAGAAGTATGAGATGAACCCCAACAACTTGGAAAGGTGGATCTCTCTCACACGTACCAACACAGACTATCCCCCAATTTAACTGATCCCCAAAGGTTTTTGATTAAATAGCGGAATAGAAAATATGATCCAAAAAAAGTGTATGTATATCACACGTACACAACCACACTAGGCCCCAATTACTATTGTTTGTACCCCTAAAAGGCTAGATGAGGAGTAGGGGGAGTATGGAACAGGCAGCACCCTCAAATCTTCAGAAGTATGAGATTGTGTTCACTGTACCCCACAAAGATTGAGTTCACTGCACCCCACAATGATTGTGTTCACTGCACCCCACAAAGATTGTGTTCACTGCACCTCACAAAGATTGTGTTCACTGTACCCCCCAAAGATTGTGTTCACTGCACCCCACAAAGATTCTGTTCACTGTACCCCACAAAGATTGTGTTCACTGCACCCTAAAAGGATGTTGTTCACTGCACCCCACAAAGATTGTGTTCACTGCACCCTAAAAGGATGTTGTTCACTGCACCCCAAAAAGATTGTGTTCACTGTACCCCCCCAAAGATTGTGTTCACTGCACCCCACAAAGATTGTGTTCACTGCACCCCAAAAAGATTGTGTTCACTGTACCCCCCAAAGATTGTGTTCACTGCACCCCAAAAAGATTGTGTTCACTGTACCCCCCAAAGATTGTGTTCACTGCACCCCACAAAGATTCTGTTCACTGTACCCCACAAAGATTGTGTTCACTGCACCCCAAAAAGATTGTGTTCACTGTACCCCCCCAAAGATTGTGTTCACTGCACCCCACAAAGGATTTTGTTCACTGCACCCCAAAAAGATTGTGTTCACTGCACCCCAAAAAGGATTTTGATCACTGCACCCCAAAAAGGATGTTGTTCACTGCACCCCAAAAATGATTTTGTTCACTCCACCCCAAAAAGATTGTGTTCACTGCACCCCACAAAGATTGTGTTCACTGCACCCCAAAAAGATTGTGTTCACTGTACCCCCCAAAGATTGTGTTCACTGCACCCCACAAAGATTCTGTTCACTGTACCCCACAAAGATTGTGTTCACTGCACCCCAAAAAGATTGTGTTCACTGCACCCCAAAAAGGATGTTGTTCACTGCACCCCAAAAAGGATGTTGTTCACTCCACCCCAAAAAGATTGTGTTCACTGCACCCCACAAAGATTGTGTTCACTGCACCCCAAAAAGATTGTGTTCACTGCACCCCAAAAATGATTTTGTTCACTGCACCCCAAAAAGGATTTTGTTCACTGCACCCCAAAAAGGATGTTGTTCACTCCACCCCAAAAAGATTGTGTTCACTGCACCCCAAAAAGATTGTGTTCACTGCACCCCACAAAGGATTTTGTTCACTGCACCCCAAAAAGATTGTGTTCACTGCACCCCAAAAAGGATGTTGTTCACTGCACCCCAAAAAGGATTTTGTTCACTGCACCCCAAAAAGATTGTGTTCACTGCACCCCACAAAGGATTTTGTTCACTGCACCCCACAAAGATTGTGTTCACTGCACACCAAAAAGGATTGTGTTCACTGCACCCCAAAAAGATTTTGTTCACTGCACCCCAAAAAGATTGTGTTCACTGCAGCCCAAAAAGATTGTGTTCACTGCAGCCCAAAAAGATTGTGTTCACTGCAGCCCAAAAAGATTGTGTTCACTGCAGCCCAAAAAGATTGTGTTCACTGCAGCTCACACACAGAAAAATGGATGTGGATCACTGACACCTGCCTATCTCCAATCCCACACCACACAGCAATATCGATTGTAGTTTGTAGAACACAGTTTCCCTAAAATTCAGCAGACTCTGTCCCTAACAGGATTGAGAAGAGATCGTAGATCAGGATTGAGTGCAGATTCACCCCACCCCCCACACAGCAATATCGATTGTAGTTTGTAGAAGACACTGACCCTATAATTCAGCAGACTCTATCCCTAAAATGCCTACAACTCGCCCTGCCTAAACACTCCGACCTGTCCCTCAATTCTATCCGGACACAAATGGTTTTTTCCTGCCTATCTTTCCCTAATCAGCAGCCAGCACATTGATGTGTGCTCTGTCCCTTAGCTAAGCAGCAGAATGACGCTACTGCGGCGGCTGCCTCGAACTTATAAAGACTTGGTCACATGCTTCAGACGGCCAATCACAGCTACTAAGACATTTGCAGGCATGACTGGGATGGCTTAAGGCACACCAGTTAAACGATTGTTGATTGGCTGTTGAAAGCCCGCCATGAAAAGAGCGCCAAAGCATGCAAAACCCGGAAATAAAACGACCGAACACGGATTTTTACCCGAACATACAGTAAAGTGTCCGTGTCCGTGTTCGGGTAAAAAAAATCCAATTATTCGGTACGAACACGAATAATACAGTCCGTGTTCGCTCAACACTAATAATAAATTCTTTACTGGGATGCTCCCCTTCTGCTAAGCTACTCAATGACAGGGTGCATACAGCTCTATGCCTTAAGAACCTGGACCCCTTTGAATGTTCTTTTTAGGTTGCTTTACCTCCATATCAAGGAGGATATTATGAGAGCTGCTTGGGATAAAAGTCATATTGACTTTGATGGTGTACGTATCTCACTCTCAATGACCTATCCAAGGCTTTCAAAGCCAAGGACAACCCATATAAATATACAGTATCTCACAAAGATGAGTACACCCCTCACATTTTTGTAAATACTTTGGGCTCTTTCACACGGTCCGCCTTCGTAGCCGGATCTGTGCTGCTCAGCAGGGGATCGTAAACACAGATCTCCGCTGAGCAGGAAGGTGACACCTCCCTCTCTGCTCTGTGTGCGGAGAGGGAGGTGTCAGAGCCCCATGCATCTCTATAGGGGAATCAGATGAGAGCAGTCCACCTGTCCGCTCTCATCTGATCCCATCCGATCCGATCCCCTGGACGGAGGGAAAATAGGGTTTCCATCCGTCCGGATTTCACAGACAGGATTGGATGCGGATGGCAGCGGGTGTCAGCGGACATGTCTCCGCTGACATCTGCTGCCCCATAGGGATGCATGGAGCATGTCAGTTTTTTAGGCGGATCTGATCGGAGCGCTCGTGTGAAAGGACCCTTTATTATATCTTTTCATGTGACAACACTGAAGAAATGACACTTTGATACAATGTAAAGTAGTGAGTGTACAGCTTGTATAACAGTGTCAATTTGCTGTCCCCTCAAAATAACTCAATACACAGCCATTAATGTCTATACCGCTGGCAACAAAAGTAAGTACACCCCTAAGTGAAATGTCCGAATTGGGCACAAAGTGTCAATATTTTGTGTGGCCACCATTATTTTCCAGCACTCCCTTAACCCTCTTGGGCATGGAGTTCAACAGAGCTTCACAGGTTGCCACTGGAATCCTCTTCCACTCCATCATGATGACATCACAAAACTGGTGGATGTTAGAGACCTTGGACTTACCCTCAGCTTCTTTAGCAAGGCAGTGGTTGTCTTGGAGCTGTGTTTGGGGTCGTTATCATGTTGGAATTCTGCCCTGGTCCCAGTCTCCAAATGGAGTGGATCATGCTCTGCTTCAGTATCCCACAGTACATGTTGGCATTCATGGTTCCCTCAATGAACTTTAGCTCCGCAGTGCCGGAAGCACTCATGCAGGCCCAGACCATGACACTCCCTCCACCATGCTTGACTGTAGGCAAGACACACTTGTCTTTGTACTCCTCACCTGGTTGCCGCCACACGCGCTTGATACCATCTGAACCAAACACGTTTATCTTGGTCTCGTCAGAGTCCTTAGTCAGCTTGTCTTCAGCAAACTGTTTGCGGGCTTTCTTGCGCATAATCTTTAGAAGAGGCTTCCTTCTGGGATGACAGTCATGCAGATCAATTTGATACAGTGTGCGGCGTATGGTCTGAGCAGTGACAGGCTGATCCCCCACCCCTTCAACCTCTGCAGCAATGCTGGCAGCACTCATACATCTATTTGCCAAAGACAACCTCTGGATATGACGCTGAGCACGTGCACTCAACATCTTTGGTCAACCATGGCGAGCACTGTTCTGAGTGGAACCTGTCCTGTTAAACCGCTGTATGGGTCTTGGCAATCTTCTTATAGCCTAGGCCATCTTTATGTAGAGCAACAATTCTATTTTCCAGATCCTCAGAGAGTTCTTTGCCATGAGGTGCCATGTCGAACTTCCAGTGACCAGTATGAGAAAATGAGACCTTGTAGCACTAATGAGTCACATGAAACTAGGGAGGGAAAATGGCTAATTGGGCCCAATTTAGACATTGTCACTTAGGGGTGTTCTCACTTTTGTTGCCAGCAGTTTAGACATTAATGGCTGTTTGTTGAGTTATTTTAAGGGGACAGCAAATTTACACTGTTATACAAGCTGTACACTCCATACTTTACATTGTAGCAAAGTGTCATTTCTTCAGTGTTGTCACATGAAAAGATATAATAAAATATTTACAAAAATGTGAGGGGTGTACTCACTTTTGTGAGATACTGTAAATTAAGCTTCCCCTTTAGCTATGGGTCTGTTATAACTAGCAGAGGGTGAGCTTTAGCTCTGTTGAGGATTTAATTATATTTTATAATGGCTTGAATTCCCTGTAGTTGATATCCTCAAGGGTGATACCCTGATCCTGGAATATTTTTCTTAACCACTTGCCGACCGCAGCAAGTACATATACTGTGGCGGTCAGCCCCGTGCAGGCAAAGTGATGTATGGGTACCTCACTCGCCTGTGAGCCAATAGGGGGCGAGCGCGCGCCGCCGGAGGCGCGCTCCCGCCCCCGCTCGTTCACGGACACCTCTGTGCGAGTGACCAGTGGACCCGATGTCCGCCGGTCACTCGCGATCGTTAGTTACAGAGGGAGAAAGGCAGGCGGCTAATGTGAACAAAGCCGCCTGTCATTCTCCCTTGTGTAATAGCAGAGATCATACGGTCCTGCTATGTAGGATCATAGATCTCTGCTGTTACATGAAAAGCCACATCCCTGCGCAGTATGAATCACGCCCCTAGGGACACACTTAGCCACTGCATCTCTAATAAAGTTAACCCCTTCCCTGCCAGTGTCATTTTTACAGTAACAGTGCATATGTATAGCACTGATTACTGTAGTAATGTCACTGGTACCCCCAAAAATGTCAAAAATGTCAGTCAAGGGTCCGATCTGTCCGCCACAATGTCTCAGTCCCGCAAAAAAAATCGCAGATCGCCGCCATTACTCGTTAAAAAAAAAAACAACAAAAATGACAAAAATCTTTCCCTTAGTTAGTAAACGCAATAACTTTTGCACAAACCAATCAAAATACGCTTATTGCGATTTTTTTATACCAAACATATGTAGCAGAAAACAAATTGGCCAAAAATGTTAAAAAATGTTGATTTTTACATTTTTTTGGGGGAATTTCATATAAAAAAATTTGAAAAATATTGTTATTTTTGCAAAATTGTCGCTCTTTTTTTGTTTATAGCGCATGATCAAAAAATCGCACAGGTGATCAAATACCACCAAAAGAAATCTGTTTGTGGGAAAAAAAGGACATCAAATTAGTTTAGGTACAGCGTCGCATGACCGCGCAATTGTCCGTTAAAGTCACGCAGTGCCGAATCGCAAAATAGGGCCTGGTCAGGAAGGGGGTAAAATCTTCCGGTGCTTAAGTGGTTAACGCTAATTATTTGCATGATATGGCCTCACTACCTAAAATATGCTAGAGCTTTGTGCCCTCTAGTGCTATTTGTCTTTTATAGCACCTTGCTGCCATCTACTATGATCTTCAATGTAAAGGCTTTACATTATTAGGACTGTGTGCAGTTCTGTTGGACACACTTTCTAGTGCCTTCTCACTGACCTGAGTTTCCTCAGGAAACATATGATATTATATGCCCTAGGGGGAGGCCAGCTCTCGGAACCTTAGATTATGTTTATAGATTTCTATTGCGGTGCTTGTGGAAGTGATCATCAGCTTTCCAGCCGCATGTATCACTTTCACATTGAAAACCGCGAGTTGGCTTGTTAAAAGCACATGTCTGCAGTACAGGTGCATTTTCAGAAAAATTAGAATATCATCAAAAAGTTGATTTTTTTCAGTAATTCATTTTAAAAACTAAATCTCATATATTATATAGATTCATCACACACAGAGTGATATATTTCAAGTTTTTCTTTCTTTTAATTTTCATGATTATGGCTTACAGCTATTGAAAACCCAAAATTCAGTATCTCAGAAAATTTGAAGATTACATAAGACCAATAAAAAAAGGATTTTTGATACAGGAATGTATGTCCATGTGCAGTATAATATGCACATACTTGGTTGAGGCTCCTTTTGCATGAATTACTGCATCAATGTGGTGCGGCATGGAGGCCAATGTGGCACTGTTGAGGTGTTATGGAAGCCCAGGTTTCTTTGACAGCGGCCTTCAGCTCGTCCGCATTGTTGGGTCTGTTGTCTCTCATCTTCCTCTTGACAATACCAAACAGGTTCTCAATGGGGTTTACGTCAGGCGAGTTTGCTGGCCAATCAAGCACAGTGATATCATGATCATTAAGGTATTTGTTCTTTTGGCAGTGTGGGCAGGTGCCATGTCCTGCTGGAAAAATAAATTAGCATCTCCATAAAGCTGGTCGGCAGAGGGAAGCATAAAGAACTCTAGAATTTCCTGGTAGAGGGCTGCACTGACTTTGGACTTGATAAAACACAGTGGACCAACACCAGCATGACATGGCTCCCCAAATCATCACTGACTGTGGAAAATTTACACTGGACATCATGCAACTTGGATTCTGTGCCACTCCACTGTTCCTCCAGACTCTGGGACCTTGATTTCCAAATGAAATGCAAAATTTACTTTCCTTTGAAAAGAGAGCTTTGGACCACTGAGCAACAGTCCAGTCCTTTTTCTCTATAGCCCAGGTAAGACGCTGGTTCACGAGTGGCTTGGAATGCTACAGTTGTAGCCCATGTCCTGGATACATCTGTGTGTGGTGGCTCTTGAAGCACTGACACCAGCCATAATCCACTCCTTGTGAATCTCCCCCAGACTGAGAGACCATTTAAAAGCTCAAGAAATCTTTACAGGTGTTTTGAGTTAATTAGCTGATTAGAGTGTGACACCATGAGTCCACAATTTTGACCTTTTTCACAATATTAAAATTTTCTGAAAAACTGAATTTTGGATTTTCAATAGCTGTAAGCAATAATCATAAAAATTAAAATAAAGAAACGCTTGAAATATATCACTCTGCATGTATTGAATCTATATAATAAATTAATTAACTTTTTTAATTAAAATACTGAAATAAATTACCTTTTTGATGATATTCTAATTTTTTTAGATGCACCTACTGTATATGTTAAAAAACCAAATCCCCAGCAAGTGTCAGGGGATTCAATTTTCACTGCCCCCACCCTGACACTCTAAGGCTGTTGCCTAAGCCACCCTTATCGTTCCACTGGCCTTGCCCCCCAGACCCCCGGAGGATACTGTACAGTCCCTAATGAAAGCCACTCTTCAGGTGTTGGATGCTTAAATAAATAAGGGACTACTTTTTTTGAGACCTAGCCCCTAACAGAGTTATTTTGGGACATTGTATTCCATCCTGCTCTGCTCCATCCCCATCTCTTGATCTGGCTAAAGACAACAGGGCTAGGATTAGCCAAGTGCTCCAACAGGGCAACTTACGTGCACTATCACAACTATCACAACTTGTATTCTCTTGCATTAATCTGCTAATTTGATGGTTGGTGTACTTCCAATTATCTCACTACCTGAAATCCCTTTCATCGCTTTGCCACTTTCTGATCTCCACACGTACTATTATATCTCAAAACTGACGCAAAACCGACACTCCTCTGCTTTCGGAGTGGGTGTGTGAGCTGGACTCCATATATCTAATGGAACACAGTGTCTCCTGTAATAAATAAACAACAGTTTCCTGATTTTTTGGTCAAAGTAGGTTAATTTTCAGTCTGCTAGTGCCTTTATCGCAAAATTTTAAAATTACAACCCTACATTCTTGCCACTGGCTCTGAAGGTTCTCCAGCAACAAGAGCATGATATGCAGTGTTTTGGTCTCCCCCCTTTTAGATTTGGTTAACTGCTTACTGATCTCCTTGCTGGAGAGGAGAGAGAGCAAGGACGAGTCACTAATGCCTTGTTTCCACTGAGTGGAACGGTTCGGGTCGGTACAGTTTGGAAGGGTTAGAATGGTCGGCCTATTCAGGTGAGTGTTTCCACTGCAAGTCAGACCACCAAGGGCCATGCAGGGTTCACACCAAACGTGGTGTTTGTTTTGTGCTTTCATTTGACGTGAGCATTGACGTTTTCCTGTTCACCAATCAGTGGAATGTATTGTGTGACGCCAGTAGCTCCGCCCTAACAGTACCGTACCATTTCCTATGGCCCTACATCTGAAGGAGGACCAGGAATGGTGCAGTTTGGTTCGGTTGTATGGGCCACTTTCATAATGGAAACACTCAAAATAGCGTACCGTACCAAACCGACCCGCTCAGTGGAAACGAGGCATAAGTTTGCCACCTGCACACAGATACCCATTGCAGACAAGTCATGGTAAATTAGTAATGGGGAAGAGATAATTTACAAGGAGCCTAAAGCTAATATTGGTGCTAGGTTACTGCCCTCTTCTTGCCTTTATTGTCACAGCTTCTATAGTTTTTTCCCTCCCTAACCACTTCCCGTATGTATATTGTTGGGGAAGGGTTATACCAGGACCATGGCTACAATTTCTCAATCAGCGATTCTCTTTACTGTAAAAGTAATGGATTGGCGCTACAGCCGCCTGATCACTTTTAAAGGGGGTAGAAGGGGTCCCCCCTTCCGCCATTTTTCCCAGGCTCTTCCCCATTCCACTGGGGAGCCCGAGACCAATGAAGAGTGGAAGGAGCTTCCATTCACCGGTCTCTTTCATGACCTAAAAAACCGGAAGTGACGAGGATTTTGTCACTTCTGGTTTTGGTTTGTTTGTTTACTAGCCATTAGCTGTTCAACTCACTCCCCTTCCCCCTCTGTCCCTAAACATTTACCTGGCTTCTTTTACTGGTGAAGCGCTGTCCCGAATGCAGTATTGCTCTTCTCATTTCCTGATCTCATAAGAGACACTAAAAGCAGCAGGAGCCATATGCTCCTGCTGTTGTCAAACTTTTGTGAGGAGGGGTCTGGGGAGTGGCTTATTGACTATGTTTATTTATTTATTTTTTATTATTATTTAAAATTTTATTTAGGATATATTATTGTCTATGGACGCACACAGCCCGGTTCAGGAACATGTGGCCATGGGTGCCTGCTTAGCACCTGGCTTGCTAAGTATGCACTGCAGATGGGAAAAGCGGACAATGCTGGCGGGGGACTGCCAAAGACGAGGTAAGGAAGAACTCTGTACAATATCATTGCACAGAGCAGTTATTTATAACATCTTTTTTATTTTAACACAAAAATATATACTTTAGTATCACTTTAAGAGCGAACAACAGCCTCTATGCACAGACACTGTTAGATGAGATAGCAAGTGGAACAGCATTAGTAATTTTAATGGGGGATTTTTTTTAAATTTAGCATAATAGATCTGTTTTAATATATAATTTATATATTTAATTGCATCTGAATAGCACTGTTTCTTATATGACCTTGTTATATGTTTTTTTTAGCACGTTTTTGATTGCACAGAAGATGTGGTGAGCTTGAAGAATGTACCAATATATACAGTACTTCTCTTGTATTACTCTTATTGTTATAATTATGAATGGGACAACAGGAAGCAATAAACTCACCCAGCAGGATTCCTTGTCTCTAATGATGCCCCCTACCAAGGGAAATTATTTTGCTAATTGATGAGGAGGAGAAATTATTATATGCAATTGATATTAATCAATTGTTTAGGGAGAATGTATCTAGTTTATTCTTGAGAAAATGAATCAATTAATAATATTGTGGCATTAATACAGATATTTCTTCTTTTTTCTTAGGTTAATAAGCGATTCCTTTCAAACATTTATATTACAGTTGTGAAAGGATGCTGTCCATCATCTGCCCGAGATTTCAATTAAAATTACCTCGTTGAAGTTTCTGTCATTGCACTCATCTACAGCTATTAGGAAGTTGTACAATGTTGCTGGGTTCTAGCTATTCATTTCCAGTAGGTTATGATACAGGCAGCCAGAGTGCAGATTTTGGTGTTGAAAATAAATTAATACTTACGTTCACATCTAGACGTTGCTATTTTAGGCTACGTTCACATGTAGGCGTTTTGGGGCGTTTTGGGGGCGTTTTTCTGCTCTAGGATCAGCTCTCAAAACGACCAACAAGACAAATCCTATTCATTTCAATGGCCCCTGTTCACATCTGAGCGTTTTGACGCCGTGAGCAAAACGCCCAATGCTCAAAAAAGGACATGAGCTTCTTTTTGGGCAGATTACAGGCGTTTTCCATTGGTCTCTAGTCAATCTAAAAACGCCTGCACAAAAAACGCCTGTAAAAACGCCTGTAAAACGCCTGCAAAAACGTCCATAAAAACGCCTGAAAAAACTCCTCCCATAAAAACGCCTGTAATAGCAACGCCAAGATGTGAACGTAGCCTAATAGGCGTTTTTCAGGCATTTTCCAGGCGTTTTTATAGGCGTTTTGAAAGTGTTTTACAGGCGTTTTTATAGCCGTTTTTGCAGGTGTTTGGAGGAAGGCATTGACATCTAACAAAAACGCCTTATGTCGTTTTTGGAGCATCAGGCATTTTGCCCAAGGCATGGGGAACGCTCAGATGTGAACAGGGGCCATTGAAATGAATAGGATTTGTCTTGTTGGGCATTTTTTGAACTGATCCTTAGAGCTGAAAAACGCCCCAAAACGCTTACATGTGAACGTAGCCTAACTGTTTAACAACATGACTCATGTTTTAAACATAAATGTTTAAAGATACACTGTCCCCTGTGCATTTAGGGGATAGTGACACTGCCTCCTGATAGACCACCCCATGACGCTCACTCATTTGCGCTTCTTGCTACAGGAGTCCACCCTCAGTAAGGTCCATTCTTAGAGCTTCCCTGAGTGGAAGACATCCCTGCCCCCTTCCTGACACCCTTCCTGCCCAGTGCCCAGGCCAATTTTCAGCTTTCAGCGCTGTCACGTTTGAGCCATATAGAGTTTCTATTTAATCACCACTGAGTTTTGTTTTTTTTCTAAACAAATGAAAAAAAGACTAAAAATTTTCAAAAAAAACCCCCAAAAACCCTTTTCTTTGCTTCAGTTATAAAATTTACATATACGTAATTTTTCTTCTTCACTGATGAGGCTGCACTGATGGGCACTGAAGAGGCTGCAATGATGAAGCGGTACTGATGGGCACTGAAGAGGCGGCACTGATGAGCACTGATAAGCTGTACTGATGGGCACTGATAAAGTGGTACTGATAGGCAACACTGATGAGCACGGATGAGGCTGCACTGATAAGATGGCACTGATAGTCAACACTGAACTAAGCTGCAATTATGGGGCTGCACTGATAATCAGGGCACTGATGATCAGTGACCTCATTATCAGTCTAAATGTGTGCTGTCACAGGATTGCCGTTATGTTTATTTTCCTCACACAGTGACAGCGCTCAGGAAAGGAAATGCGGATAACCGGAATTGGTTTACTTGGGATCAGCTGTGATTGGCCCTTCACCTCGATCTGTGATCAGCTGTGTCCAAAAGACACAGTAATCACAAAGCGTACCCGATGCGTCAATAGACACCCTTCCAGAACTGGATGACCACGCTATAGCCATCTTTCAGCTATATTGTGGTTGGTAAGTGCTTAAAGCAGAGTTCCACCCATTTTTTCAAGTTCCTTGAAACACAATGCCCACCCATAGAGAAGTCTGTAATGGCAATTATTTATTTATTTCTCTTTTTCTAAATACCTTTATTTCTTCTATGTAGCCTGCACTTCCGGGCCAGGCCACCTAGGTGGTTTCGTCATTAGGCCATTTGCTAGGATTCCTGGGATGTCCGCGTCATCTATCCCAGGAGTCTTTGAACTGCACTTGACTTCCTTCCAGGTTCTGTCGTGATTGACAGGTTGCCATAGCAACAGGGTGGGAACTTTGGCCACCACGGCAATTGTTATGGCAACTTGTATATAACTCAGTGCGCCGTGCTGCATCCCAACTGCGCAGGCGCGGGTTCAGGACGCGCATGCTGGGTAGCCAGCTGCACAAAGTTCCAGGAGCAAGTGGAAGCGGGCTTCAAATGCCTATACTTATAATGACCCCTGCCTGTCTGCCAGGATCTGTCTGCCAGGATAAACATCACAATTGTAAGTAGGAAGAAGAAATACACTTATACCAGTATCCTGTTTATATTGTGCAAATAAAGAGAATCACAGGGGTGCTTTTTGGAGAAAACTGACAAGGAGACGGGAGCTCCGCTTTAAAGAGTGAAAGCAACAGTACCCAAATAATGATTAATTAGATAATAAAGAAAAAAAAAAAAATTACAAGAACACTACATTTAAAAACTAAACAATCCTAAACACTGTTTAAAAAAAAAAAATAGCTAAATAAAGAAAAAATAATTAAAGAAGATTTTTTTTTTCACAAGTAAGCAAGCAATTCAGTGAATGAAATTAAATCAATATTAATCATCCCCAAAGCAAACATTTATGATGTAGCACCCTCCTAGGTAGGTACTAGGAAAAAGCATCTATTTGCTCCTTCTGCTTATCAGGGGAGCCGATCTGTTAGTTTGCCTGTCACATGTTTCCAAGTGGGATTCACTGGGTCTGAGGGAGTGTCCCCACTGTATCCAATAAGTGAGCTTGTTGGACAGTGGAGGAAACCTAGCCAGTGACACATCATGTTTTATGGAAGTCCCAGTGGGAGGGCATTCCTGCAATGCATCCTGGGATTGACCATAGATACGGAGGGGACATGTGACAGGGCATCTTTGGCAGGAAGCAGAGTCCCAGGAGGAGGTGGACGGCTGTCTCTCCTCCTGCAGAGTGTGAGCAAGGTGGTCTTAGGCGGTCAGCCTAGTGAACCAGGTGTGGAGCTGAGCTGCAGAGGATCCAGAGTGCTGACGGTGGAGCTGCTGGCAGAGTCTCTTGGGGAAAATCAGTGTCCGTGAGTACTGAGGGACCTGCCAAGGGGTCTGGCCCAAGAAGGGGGACCACTCCAGAGAAGTCAGCATACCTCCCAACTTTTGAACTTCGCAATGAGGGACACTGAAAGAGAAACTAAATTGTGGGTGTGGCCAATTGCTTAGCAGTGGGAGGGGCTTAAGGGATAGGGTAAACAAAACCCAGACTTCCTGGTACTCATAAAATAAGCTTTGATTGCTCAGCCTACCTTAAAGAAGAACTTCATTAAAATAGTCAGAGACTGCATAGCAACCAGCAACTGTTGAGACAATGAAGACTTTGGTGAGAAATATATAATGTACAGTATTGTGTATATAGTGCAGGAGAGTGTAATGTACAAAATGCAGGAGACAGGAGTATGTAATGTACAGAATGCAGGAGACAGGAGTATGTAATGTACAGAATGCAGGGGTCGGACTCTGCACCATCCACCCCCCCCCCAGCTCTATACACCCTAAATGCCCACCCAGCTCCATACACCCCCCCCCATCCACCCCAAATGCCCCCAGCAGCTCTATCCACCTCAAATGCCCACCTTAGCTCCATCGACCCCAAATGCCCTCCCTAGCACTATCTATCCCAAACACCCATCCAACCTCCAAACACTCCAAATGCCCACCCCAGCTCCATTCACCCCATATGCCCACCCCAGCTCCATCCAACCCAAATGCCCCAAGCTCCATCCAACCCAAATGCCCCCTTTTGGGGGGCGCAAACAGAAAAATGTAATAGGCATTGCTTTGCGGCAAAAAACGCTGTTAAAAATTGCGTGACTTTGAGGTAACAAAAGTGTGAAAGGGGCCTTCAGTAATCAAGGTAGAGCGTGCCCCCTTCAATGCAGAGTGACCAGCATGCCGTGCCCCCCTTCAATGCAGAGAGACCAGCATGCCCCCTTTCAATGCAGAATGGCCAGTGTGCCCCCTTTCAATGCAGAATGACCAGCATGCCGTGCCCCCCTTCAATGCAGAGAGATCATTGTTCCCCCTTTCAATGCAGAGAGACCACCGTGCCCCCTTTCAATGCACAATAACCAGCGTGACCCCTTTCAATGCAGAATGGCCAGCGTGCCCCCTTTCAATGCAGAATGGCCAGCGTGACCCCTTTCAATGCAGAAAAACCAGCGTGACCCCTTTCAATGCAGAATGGCCAGAGTGCCCCCTTTCAATGCAGAATGGCCAGCGTGACCCCTTTCAATGCAGAAAAACCAGCGTGACCCCTTTCAATGCAGAATGGCCAGAGTGCCCCCTTTCAATGCAGAATGGCCAGCGTGCCCCCTTTCAATGCAGAATGACCAGCGTGACCTCTTTCAATGCAGAATGACCAGCGTGACCCCTTTAATGCAGAATAACCAGCGTGACCCCTTTAATGCAGAATAACCAGCGTGACCCCTTTCGATGCAGAATAACCAGCGTGACCCCTTTCAATGCAGAATAACCAGCGTGACCCCTTTAATGCAGAATGGCCAGCGTGACCCCTTTAATGGAAAATAACCACCGTGACCCCTTTAATGCAGAATAACCAGCGTGACCCCTTTCAATGCAGAATAACCAGCGTGACCCCTTTAATGGAAAATAACCAGCGTGACCCCTTTCAATGCAGAATAACCAGCGTGACCCCTTTCAATGCAGAATAACCAGCGTGACCCCTTTCAATGCAGAACGGGGGGGGGGAAGGAAGGGGGGATAGAAGACAGAAGGGGGGATAGAAGACAGAGGGAGGGAGTAGGGGAGAGAGGACAGAGAGGGAGGACAACAGAGAGGGAGGAAGGGAGAGAGAGGGAGGGGAGAGGGAGGAGGGAGAGGACTGAGGACAGAGATGGGGTGGGAGGGGGGGGAGAGGATGGAGAGAGAGAGGGAGGGGGGAGAGGACCGAGAGAGGATGGAGAGAGGGAGGGGGGGAGAGGACAGAGGGAGGGAGGAAGGGAGAGAGAGGACGGAGGGAGAGAGAGGACGGAGGGAGAGAGAGGGTGGAGGGAGGGAGAGAGGGGAGGGAGGGAGGGAGAGAGAGAGAGGGTGGAGGGAGGGAGAGAGAGAGAGGGTGGAGGGAGGGAGGGAGAGATAGAGAGGGTGGAGGGAGGGAGGGAGAGATAGAGAGGGTGGAGGGAGGGAAGGAGAGAGAGAGGGTGGAGGGAGGGGTGGAGGGAGAGAGGGAGGGAGGGAGGGAGGGAGAGAGGGTGGAGGGAGGGAGAGAGAGAGAGAGGGTGGAGGGAGGGAGAGAGAGAGAGGGTGGAGGGAGGGAGAGAGAGAGAGGGTGGAGGGAGGGAGAGATAGAGAGGGTGGAGGGAGGGAGAGATAGAGGGTGGAGGGAGAGAGAGAGAGGGTGGAGGGAGAAAGAGAGAGAGGGTGGAGGGAGAAAGAGAGAGAGGGTGGAGGGAGAAAGAGAGAGAGGGTGGAGGGAGGGAGGGAGGGAGAGAGGGAGAGGACAGAGGGAGGGAGAGAGAGAGAGAGGACAGAGGGAGGGGGGAGAGAGAAGAGGGAGGGAGAGAGAGAGAGAGGACAGAGGGAAGGGGGAGAGAGAGAGAGAGAGGACAGAGGGAAGGGGGAGAGAGAGGACAGAGGGAGGGAGGGGACAGGAGGGAGAGAGGGAGGGAGAGGACAGGAGGGAGAGAGGGAGGGAGAGGACAGGAGGGAGGGTGGGAGAGGGGGGGAAGAGAGGGCGGGAGGACAGAGAGAGGGGGGGGGAGAGAGGGGGGAGGAGGGGGGGAGAGAGGGGGGAGGAGGGGGGGAGAGGGGGGAAGAGAGGGCGGGAGGACAGAGAGAGGGAGGAGGAGGAGAGGGAGGGAGAGAGGGGGAGGAGAGGGGGAGAGGGAGGAGGAGGGGGGAGAGGGAGGAGGAGGGGGAGAGAGGGAGGGGGAGGAAGAGGGGGGGAGAGGGGAGGAAGAGGGGGGGGAGAGGGGAGGAAGAGGGGGGGAGAGGGGGAGGGAAGGAGGAGGAGGGAGGGGGGGAGAGGGGGAGGGAAGGAGGAGGAGGGAGGGGGAGGAGGAGGGGGGAAAGAGGGGGAGGGAAGGAGGGGGGGGAGGACAGAGAAGTGAGGACAGAGGGGTGAAAGGAGGGAGAGCTCCTCCTCCATAGACATGCTGAACACTGTAGTCCCACAAACTCCCCTCTACAATGGGGCACACGACAATCCCGCTCAGGCTCTGCCTCTATCTCACACACAGCCGTCTACTCACTCACTCTCAGCATGTACTTCCAGGGCCAGTGGCGTAGCGTGGGGGGTGCAGGGGGGGCCACTGGCACCGGGCGCAACATTTAGGGGGGCGCATCCCACGCCCGCAATCGGCGGGATCAAAGTGTCCCTTTATTCTGAAGTTGCCCGCCCGGCGCCCGCCCGCACTCCACCTCTTGGCTCAGTGGCCGCCGCTTTGTGCAAGACGAGCGGCGGACCGCTGAAGGTGTCATGCGGCCAGGGGGCGGGGCTGGTCATGGATGAAGATGCCAGTCTGTGGCTCGGTGCATGTGCAGCACCGCTTCCGGAGTCTCCCCCTGCTGTCCGGCCGGCCACCGACATGCTGTCTCTCCCCTCCTCGAGTCGCCAGTGTATTGGCACAGAACAAGGTAAGTGATGTCTTGCCTGCCCCCAGGGAAGTGGGGGGATTTCAGTGTAGTAGGGGGGTCAGCATAGGTGTCAGTGCAGGGGAAGTGGACATGGGAGGGAGGGAGGGGGGGGTCAGTGTAGGTGTCAGTGTATGGGGGGGTCAGTGTATGTGGGAATGTAAGGGGGTCAGTATAGGTGTCAGTGTAGCTGTCAGTGTATGGGGGGGGGGGTCAGTGTAGAGGAGGGTGTGTGAGTGTAGGGGGGTCAGCATAGGTGTCAGTGTATGGGGGGGTCAGTATAGCTATTAGTGTAGGGGTCAGTGTATATGGAAATGTAGGGGGGAGTCAGTGTAGGGGTCAGTGTATGTGGGAATGTAAGGGGGTCAGTATAGGTGTCAGTGTAGCTGTCAGTGTACGGGGGGGTCAGTGTAGGTGTCAGTGTATTGGGGGGGGGGTCAGTGTAGAGGAGGGTGTGTCAGTGTAGGGGGGTCAGCATAGGTGTCAGTGTAGGTGTCAGTGTATGGGGGGGAGATCAGTGTAGGGGGGGGTCAGTGTATGTGGAAATGTAGGGGTGTCAGTGTATGTGGCGGTCAGTGTAGGGGGGTCAGTATAGATGTCAGTGTATGGGGAAGGTCAGTATAGGTGGGTCAGTATAGGTGTCAGTGTATGGGGGGGGTCAGTATAGCTATTAGTGTAGGGGGTCAGTGTAGTGGGGGTCAGTGTATGTGGAAATGTAGGGGGGAGTCAGTGTAGGGGTCAGTGTATGTGGGAATGTAAGGGGGTCAGTATAGGTGTCAGTGTACGGGGGGGTCAATGTATGGGGGGTCAGTGTAGAGGAGGGTGTGTCAGTGTAGGGGGGTCAGCATAGGTGTCATAGGTGTCAGTGTAGGTGTCAGTGTATGGGGGGGGGATCAGTGTAGGGGGGTCAGTGTATGTGGAAATGTAGGGGTGTCAGTGCATGTGGCGGTCAGTGTAGGGGGGTCAGTATAGGTGTCAGTGTATGGGGGAGGTCAGTGTAGGGGGGGTCAGTATAGCTATTAGTGTAGGGGTCAGTGTAGGGGGTCAGTGTATGTGAAAATGTAGGGGGAGTCAGTGTAGGGGTCAGTGTATGGGGGGGGAATCAGTGTAGGGGGGTCAGTGTATGGGGGGGATCAGTGTAGGGGGGTCAGTGTATGGGGGGGGATCAGTGTAGGGGGGGGATCAGTGTAGGGGGGTCAGTGTATGTGGAAATGTAGGGGTGTCAGTGTATGTGGCGGTCAGTGTAGGGGGGTCAGTATAGGTGTCAGTGTATGGGGGAGGTCAGTGTAGGGGGGGTCAGTATAGCTATTAGTGTAGGGGTCAGTGTATGTGAAAATGTAGGGGGAGTCAGTGTAGGGGTCAGTGTATTGGGGGTCAGTGTATGTGGGAATGTAAGGGGGGTCAGTATAGGTGTCAGTGTAGCTGTCAGTGTAGGGGGTGTCAGTATAGGTGTTAGTGTAGGGGTCAGTGTGTAGGGGGGTCTGTATAGGTGTCAGTGTAGGGGGTGTTAGTGTATGGGGGGTCAGTGTATAGAAATGTAAGGGGGAGTCAGTGTAGGGGTCAGTGTATGGGGGGTCAGTGTATGCGTCAGTGTAGTGGGGGTAAGTGAAGGGGGGTCAGTGTAGGTGTCAGTGTATGGGGGGGGGTAGGTCTGTGTAGTGGTCTAGTAGGTTTGTGTAGGGGGCGCAAATGACTTGCCTTGCCCCGGGTGCTGACAACCCACGCTACGCCACTGTCCAGGGCTACTTCCGAGTCCCGCTGCACCCGCCCGCAGGTCCTGTTCTCAGCCAGCACTGTAATGACAGTCAGGGAAAGATAACTCCGCGGCCACCTGACACAGATGGTAGTTAAAAAGTGCCGGAGTGAAGACAGCCCGCTGCAGCATGGAACTATTACAGAAATCATGCTTGTTGTATCTTTGTCCCTCCCGCAGCTGAAAGCACTTTTTACCTATAGTCTGTGTCGGGCGGCCACGGAGTTATCTTTCCCTGACTTGGTTCCTCTGTTCCCCTCACTGTTCAGTGCAGGCAATGGCAGTGGGTGCTGACTCTAAACTATCGCGGCTGGCAGGGACATCGGACCCAGGGAGGACACGGCCACAAAACAAATAACCCCTTACATTTTGCCCAGGGCGAAAGTAGCGGCTGTACTCCGCACGCTATCCACTGCCGCTGAGAGGCAGGATCAGGCGCAGAAGACGGGGGCGGAGCTGGGAGGAGGAGGGGGAAGCAGAGATGGCCAGCCAGGTTTTCTCCGGGACTTCAGTCGGCTCTGCGGGACTCCGGGACTCACTTCGAATTGCGGGACAGTCCGGCAAATTCTGGGACGGTTGGGAGGTATGAGTCAGGGGGATCAAGGAGCTAGATCACACAGAAAGTGTAACAGTAAAGGGGTTGCCGTGTAGTTGACCCTGAAGAATAGGAACAAAGGGGGTGCCAGGAAGGGCCCTGAAGATTGTTCTGCAGTACAGTACAGTTTACCTCAGACAGTTCATTTCTTACTACTTCACTGCTACTGACAAGGTGAAGCAGCGGCCTAGCTGCACTCGGCATTATTCAGTCGTCCCAGCTAATTGTGCATAGTTATATAAGTTGGAGTATCCCACTCATTCCCTTCTCCCATCCAAGTTCTCAAAAAAAACACAAAAACCAAAGCTCCTAGACTGTTTCCTGACTGAGCCAAAATCACTTGGAAAATGTTGTACTGTCATGCTGTTGCTAATGGTAACCCAGGGGAACCCGTAATCAGCAGCTCCCAAGGGAGAAGTGCTACAATTATACTGCAGCTTACCAATTATTAGATGTGATTAATTTAATTTAATTTCACCTAGTGAGCCATGTCTGTTGTTTTTTTTAACAGAACAAGTGGTCCTGCAGATGTAGCAGTTAGCCCTCGTTCACGCCAGTGCGATTTGTCATGTGATTTGACAATTCCAAATCAAATGACAAGTCACACCCCATTGCTGGCAATGGAAGCGTTCAGATTGTCACGAGTCATGTTGCAGCGGCTTTGATAAAGGTTTCTGCACTACTTTTCTCTGATTTCATTGCTACTTGCATAAACGTCTGTTAAACAAAGTCGAAAACCGCAGTGAAATCAGAGGTGCAAATCGCACTGATATGCAGCTTTGAAATCAGGCTGAAGTAGCACAATTTCAATGTCGCACCAGTGTGAACCAGGGCTTAGTGGGTAGAGACAAACCATTTAGCACTGACAGGAGTGGTTTACAATGGTGAGCTTTTATACATTGTGATATCGGGGGGTGTTTACCTCAGTGGTAGATGCTCTTTTTGTGCAGTGAGTCCATGTCAAACAGGCGTTATCGTTAAGGGCCTGGTAGCCCACGTTTATGAAAAGGAAAAAAACAAAAGTCCATCCAAGATTCCCACGCAGGGGCTTCAACCATATTTAGTGCATATAAATGAAAAACATACCGAGCCACCTGGCTCTCCCTTGTCAGCAGTACCTCTGCTTGCTCCCAACAGACTTCTCGATTCCTTCTAGCCCCCTGGACTCACTGACTTCCTTATGCTGGCCATACACTATACGAAAAATCGTTCTAACTCATTTTCGTACAACGAACACTATGCCATGAGAGCAGACGATCGTGCCATCATGTAATGACAAAATTCTAAACGATAAATCGTTCAGTGGACACAAATGAATCAGTTTTTCGTTCATTTTGTCACATATGCCTAGTGCAAACAGTTTGGGCGAGAAACACATTAACCTTTCAATTTATTGTTCATTCGGCAGAATTTTTCAAACTGTTCCTTCGATTTTTCAGCTCTGAAAAGTTACATAGTTAGTGAGTTTGAAAAAAGACATCAGTCCATCTAGTTCAACCTATGATGTGTGTGTGTGTTTTCTGTTAACCGTACATTGTATACCCCTGTATGTTGTGGTCTTTAAGGTGCCCATCTAATAGTTTTTTTAAACTATCGATGCTCCCTGCTGATACTGCTGCTTGTGGAAGAGAATTCAACACCCTTACTGCTCTGACAGTAAAGAACTCCTTAAGTACTTTAAGGTTAAACCGCCTTTCCTCTAGTTTTAGTGAGTGGCCACGTGTCTTATTGTATTTCCTTTCTCTGAATAGTTTGTTCCATATGTTAGGGTCGCCAGTACAGTATTTGTACATTGATATCATATCCCCCCTCAATCGTCTCTTCTCCAGAGAGAATAAGTTCAGTGCTTGTAGTCTTTCCTCACAGCTGATGCCCTCTATTCCCCTAATTATTTTTGTTGCTGTTCTCTGGACTCTCTCCAGTTCCAGCACATCCTTCCTGAGGACCGGTGCCCAGAACTGGACAGCATACTCCAGATGTGGCCGGACCAGAGTCTTGTATAGTGGGAGAATAATCTCTTTATTTCTGGAGTGAATCCCCTTTTATCCATCCCAGTATTCTGTTGGGTTTGCTTGCAGCGGCTTGGCATTGCATGCCACTGCCAAGCCTGTTGTCTACCAGTACCCCCAGGTCCTTTTCCATCTTAGATTCACCCAGAGGTTAAAAAGAGGTTAAAATCGATTTTCTATTTGTGCCCATTAACTGGACGAAAAACAAACGAACGAATGGACCAAATGACAGATTTTCGAATAATTTTTTGACTAGTGTACGGCCAGCTTTTGTCTCCCAGACTCTCAAAGCTGGCCAGCCTTTCCCAATCCCTGGGCAAAGAATCCCCCTTACATGGGTTCCAGTCTCCCACAGGGCAGACCGTATTCCTGACAGGGGTCTATCTTCAAACAACAGCAGCAAGCTGCTCACACTCCACCTTCTACCTCCTCAGGGCTGCTGATAGAAATCACGGGGCCCCGTGCAGACTACCTGACAGGGCCCCCCCAAAGAAAATAATAAAGCTATATTTCGATAAAAATACAATAAAAAAATCATTAGACACAAATACAACATAACTTACAGAATTCCTGATAAATCTAAAAGATGAAACTGGGATGGGAGGGGAGGGCCCACACAGGGAGGGGGATTAGTGAGGGGCAACTGTCTCTTTCTCAGCAGATAAAAGCTGGCAGCAGGGAGAGTGAGAGAGATCAGCTTTCAGCTGCTGGAGGAAGATTTCTGTAAATGTCGTTCATCAAAAAATCCCCCTCCCTGTGTGGGCCCCCCTGTGTGCTCGGGCCCCCTACAAGAGGATCAGTGGCCCCCCCCTATGAGCGGCCCTGCACCTCCTACTGCTCTCACCAGCCCCTCTTAATATTTGCTGTGTGTACCTGGGCACACACCCTGCTGGCTGTCCATAACACCCGGACACAGGGTTGGAGAACCCATCCCACCCAAGACTGTTCGGAATCTCCAAACTACAGAGTTCCATCTGGAAACTCAGGAGAAAGCTGCCAGAGCGGTTTTCTCCATTTAAAATCTACACTCTGACACGGCAGACAATGGCTGTGAAATGAATGGGAAGTGACATCACCTACAGACTTACTACGGGGCTTTCGTTGTCGGCTGCCATGTGCACCCACCTACACAGAGAAGCTGACAGCTCAGCGTGGGATCGGGTTGGATCGGCTTCAGAAAAGGTAAGCATACTGATTTCTTCTTTACAGGGTTAGATAGGTTAGTAACATAGTTAGCCAGGTTGATAAAAGACACCGATGCATCTAGCTCAACCAAAAAAAAAAAAAAAGAAAACACAACCTTACAATCCCATATACACAATCCTATACCCACAGTTGTTCCAGAAAAAGGCAAGAACCCCCAGCAAAGCATGATTCAATTTGCTACAGCAGGGGAAAAAATACCTTCCTGATCCCCGAGGGGCAATCGGATATTCCCTGGATCAACTTTACCTATAAATATTAGTACCCAGTTATATTATGTACACCTAGGAAAGAATTCAGGCCTTTTTTAAAGCAATCTTCTGAGCTTGCCAGAAGCACCTCTGGAGGAAGTCTATTCCACATTTTCACAGCTCTTACTGTGAAAAGACCTTTCTGTATTTGAGACAAAATCTCTTTTCCTCTAGACGTAAAGAGTGCCCCCTTGTCCTCTGTGATGACCTTAAAGTGAATAACTCAACACCAAGTTCACTATATGGACCCCTTATGTGTTTGTACATGTTGATCATGTCCCCCCTTAATCTCCTCTTCTCAAGAGAGAATAAATTAATTTCCTCTAATATTTCCTCATAGCTGAGGTCCTCCATGCCTCTTATCAGTTTGGTTGCCTTCTCTGCACTTTCTCCAGTTCCCCGATATCCTTTTTAAGAACGGTTGTCCAAAACTGAACTGCATATTCCAGATGAGGTCTTACTAATGATTTGTATAAGAGAAAAATTATATATCTGTCTCTGGAGTCCATACCTCCCTTAATATAAAAAAGGACTTTTCTTGCTTTGGAAACTGCAGCTTGGCATTGCATGCTATTGATAAACTTATGATCTACCAGAGCACACAGTGTTAAATCGTGGATGTCTATAGATGATGTAGCTATTTTAGTGTTAGGCTGGACTTCTCCTTTAAGATTTCTTGCTTCTGCAAAATTTTGGTTTAATCACTTCGGTCGTTCAGATTGCCATCAGGTCATTATATCGTTCTAAGGTGTGACAATCCCTGAACTAAAGGACAATGGACTCTTGATCAAACCTCATCCCACATATTGCCATTCTGCTTTGTTTGTCAAGAAAACTGGACTACCACTGTTGAGCTGCATACAAAAACCTGTACTGCGGTCTTTAGCATTGCCTTAACGCTCAAAGCCACTTACGATGAAAAGCTGAGGCTCGGTTACACACGGGAAGAATTAACGCCCCCAGGAAAGCTTTTCCCACTACCAGCTGTCAGTTCAATACGACGCACTTCGTCGAATACTGCAGTAGTCATTTATTTGGTCTCTTGCTGAGGGAAGGTTCATCCTCATTTAAATGCACAGGAGCGATCACTATGCATGAGGAGTAAATATCGTGGTGAGAAGCAGCAAAAGAACAATTTAAGTAAACAGGGCTGAGCTACAGCAAAGAGCGTGCTGTCCCTGGGTGGTGTACAGGTCTTTAAAGGTCCTTTCACACTGGCCGTGACCATTTTGATTTGACATTTTTAAATAGAACAGATCCCCTGCTGAATTTGAGCCGTACAGTATGGATGTCCCTTTTCTGTTAGCTTGTTCCTCCTTTCTGTGTGTTAAGTCACCTGTCTCTAAGGTTGGGTCCACCTACTTGGTATAAAGGGGATAGGAGAATTAGGGCTAGATGCTGTCCAATGGAGCAGTGATAGAGATGTAGCTGTAGACATGGTGGACAGGTGCATGCTTTCCCCTTTTGGGCCTGCAATCCTGCAAAAGAGAGCACAATAGATGGGATGTTTTTCGCTGTACAGCTGTAGCACCCCCCACGTAGAAGCTGCTGGTAAATAGGGATCACCCACCCTGCACAGCCAGGCAGAATGAATTTCCAAAGGCACACCTGAGACAGGAAACAGGAAATTTGGAGCCTTTTTCTAAATATTCAACTTCCAGTGGATAACCCCGGGAACAGAGCCATTTTTTCCTTCGCCGCTGCCAAAGCCTTCGACAGCGTTGAGTGGCAACACTTGTGGGTGGTCCCACATTAATTTGGACTCGGGGACTCCTTCATATCATGGATATAACTGTTACAGCTGCAAGAAAAAGTATGTGAACCCTTTGGAATGATATGGATTTCTGCACAAATTGGTCATAAAATGTGATCTGATCATCATCTAAACACTGTGAATGTTTACATGGAGTGTTTAATAAAAACATGGCAACATTTCATTCTTTGTGTGTTATTAGTTTAAGCAGACTGTGATTGTCTATTGTTGTGACTTAGATGATGATGATCAGATCACATTTTATGACCAATTTGTGCAGAAATCCATATCATTCCAAAGGCTTCACATATTTTTTCTTGCAGCTGTATATGCAGAACCCAGGGCAAGAAACAGAAAAAATGATTCTGTATCAGAGGCTTTTCCATTATACCGTGGCACAAGGCAGGGGTGTCCCGTTTCACCCCTGCTCTTTGCCTTAGTGTTAGAACCGTTAGCAGCAATAGTAAGAGCTTCACCTGATGTCATTGGGTTTAGAAGAGGGAACAGAGAAGACAAAATGTCACTGTATGCTGCTGACACCTTATTATATCTGGGTGACATGGCAGGTTCATTGTTATCGGTGATGAAAATATAGATCAATTGGGTAGATATTCTAGCTTTTCCATTAATTGGCACAAATCAGTCCTTCTTCCCTTGGATTCACTGCCTACCACTCTACCGGACAGTGTAGCTCAAGTGCAGGTTACCTCTTTTAAATATTTAGGTATAGTAGTAATGGGAGAGCCAAGGGATTATGTCTCTTTGAATCTCAAACCCATCCTGCAGAAATTTAAACATAAGTGTGCAAGCTGGTGCAAGCTGCCCTTATCTGTAACAGGGTGTGCAAATCTTATTAAGATGGTATGGGCACCTTAATTATTATATGCCTTACATAATTCCCCTATATAGATACCCAGCTATTGGTTCAAATGTATTGACTCACAATTTAGAGCCCTTATTTGGAAAAATGGAGTAGCCTGTATCAAGCTTACAATCTTACAATATCCCAAAGATCAAGGTAGTATGGCAATACCACATTCACAAACCTATTTTCTAGCTATCCAGTTACAGCATTTTAAAGGCAGGAACCTACCCTCGATAACTTACTCCTCCAGAGAATTACTGATTAGCCCACTTACTGATTATTCAGTCTTGTCCCATATGGACATGGGATTTTCTACTGGCCCTTCCACCTGCCCCACAATCCAATTATTGATGAAGCTTTGGGCCTCTGTTAAGCAAAGACTAGGATTGGCAGGTTTTCTCTCTTTTACACCTATTTGGCTTAACCGTTTTTATGTGGAAATAGCAAAGCTTAGGAATTATTCTATATGAATGAATGCTGGGGTCAAATATATTTCTCAGTTGTTTACTGATTCTGGGTTAAAGCGATTTGACCAATTGCGGGAAGAATTTTGGTTGCCGCACAATTCTTATTTTTTATATTTTCAGCTACGTCATGCTATATCTGTACAAGGTGGACACTCACATTCTTCCATGCGATTGGTCGAATCCAATTTCTTAAAATCCATTTTTAAGGAGAAAAAGCGCAGTAACGCTATAGGAGCATTTGTTAAGAGTTAGAAATGTAGTAAAGTGTGAACAAGTCCTGGGTCTCCAACCAGGGCCAAGTAAAGAGCAGAGGATCCAAATTAGTCAGCGTCTCCTTCGAGGGTAGCTCTGCAAGTACATGGTAGAGCAGGCACAGATAAGGAATATAAAAGCAAGAGAAAAAAGTTGCGCTAATATCCCAATATATACAAAAACACATTTCAAATATAGAATAAAGTTAATTGAAACCAAATCCAAGTGCAATAAAGGAATAAAGGTGCAATCCAAACGTGATCAGTGGACAAGTAGATGTGGGACTCAAATCACTGGTATGAAGAACAAGATTAGGTATGCAATTGACAAAATCCTCCCCCAGGTGACACCATATGAAACTTACCAGATCACAGTGACCTTCTAATTAAAGATAGGTCAAAGCATGGCATTAAGTAGGTCTTCAGAGATGTTGTCATCCGTGAAAAAAAGGCATTATCTGGTCATCTCACAGTGGGTGTATGGGAAAGAAACCTCGTTCAAATATCGATCACATTGTTGATAAATTGAAGGTAAGACCCCGTTCACACTGGGGCGACGCTACTTCCCGGGGCGACCTGTGAAGTCGCGGTGCGCTGCCCACACCGCGACCTCGGAGTGGCCGGCACAAACTTCATATCATTGAAGTCAATGCAGGTCGCTCCAGGTCGCCCCAAAGAAGCTCCGGACCCTTTTTCTAAGTCGGAGCGACTTGTGTCGCTTCTATTAGAATGGGTCCACAGCTTCTCTATGGAAGGCGACCTACGGCGACCTGTCAGGCGACCAGGTCGCTTGACAGGTCGCCCCAGTGTGAACGGGCTCTTAAAGTGGAGAATCCTCATAGTGTATACCAAACCATTTATTTAATAATAAAAAGAAAAACACTCACATATGGTAAGAACAAACAGTGGCAAAACAGAAACTCTGACAGGTAACATCCAAAATGGCTTCCCAACAACTTCCGGCAATGCGCGATGGCGTCACAACAGGCAATATGAAATGTTGGTTTTACATATTCTTTAAAGCAGAACACTAGGAAGATATAAATAAAAGGTTCAGTGACTGCAGTTATATAATTATTTAAAAAACTCTAAAGTGCAAGTTCACCTTTTCAAAAAATATGAAAATGTGAACTAACCCCGTACACCCTCTTGGTCCCCGCTGCACTTACCGCCCATGAAGCCGGTGCAGGGGTCTAGGATTTGAAAGCAGTGGCCTTCTCCAGGGACAGATCAGAGTGATTCTGATTAGTCACTTGCTGGCATATAACCGCTTTGACCACTCAGAATTGTTTAGATCCATCCCAACATCCCTATGGAAAGAATGGGAAGAAGACCATGGCTTTCAAATTCCGGACTACCACATCTGCTGCGTGGGCAGTGAAACGAATCACCCACAGAGGTATATGGTACATTTTTTTTTTTGTAAAAGGTGAACTTACACTTTAAATGCATTTTAAATGCTACTAGGGTAAGTACTGTACCTGAATTTGACTTGGTATCTGACAGCTCCCAATCATTGTTTATAATTGGAAGCTTCTGATTATATGACAATTACATTGGCTATATGATTGAAAAGCCTGCCTCCACCTCGTAACATGCAGATCATCTTCAAAAGCATGATAATAATAATAAGCAGCAAATAATTAGGCAAGGGATTTTGATTGGCTGCTATTGGCAACAAGAAAACTTCTCTTTAGCACAATTTTCGTACATTAGCCCCAAAAAAATCACCAGTCCTTTCAACTTCCATTGCCTCCCTACACACAAACATGTACATTATATTCCTAGAATTGTAAAAATCATTCTTCGGGGCCTGGCCTCAGTTTATAGCTCATAAAGCCAAACTGGCATTTCAGACCCAGTAATGCTGGATGATATTCCCTGAACAAGCTTGGAAACACAATGGCTATTTTCAGAGAAGGAAAAAAAATCATAAAAGCCATACTGGAACAAAGTCTGAGGGACAAGTTGCTATAAAAGCCTAATGAGTAGGCCCGGGATGGAAAATCCAGGAAGAACCCCTGTGTAAATTGGTTATAAAAAGGCGAAAGGTTTTTATGACACATGGTGACTTCCTTACCAGTGGTTTTGGGAGGGAGCTGGTTCCTGTTTAGCTGTGTTTGATTTACAGCCAGGGACACATACGTTTCTAGTCCTTACAGACACAGAATAAAGAAAGCCTGTCATACCAATCTGACTGAGACCTCCCGTTAACATTGGAACCTCCGTAAAAGCTGTGTTACAGTGTTCAGTTACCATCCCTCATTCCTGTCATGAAGAAAATAAGCTGAGCCTTTCTTTTTTGTATGATATATCATATCAAGGTTATTAAAAGATATTAGTCCAATTATTTTTTTTGCTAAACGAGCTAATAAAATAACTTATAGGGTTAGTTCACCTTTACAAAAAACTCTCTATGCAGATAAGGGGTGTCTATAGCTAAAAACAAACTCAGCTTTGACTAAAGTTGAATAATGCCTTTGCTTTAGGTGTAGGCCATTTACACACCTCCTGAGCCTGACTGAAATACTCCCAAGATGTTGCTATGGCATGGCTAATGCCCAGTACACACGATCCGAAAATCGGACGACGCTCCGTCCGTTTTTGTTTGGTTGCTAGGAACTCTCAATTATATTCGCAAATGAGAGAGGTTACTTACGATACGAATTTTCTCGGACGATGATTCAAAAGCTTCCGGTATGCGTAACCACGCCATAGCGTGTGAGGGGAAATTATGTCTACTGCTCATGCGCTGTCTACTGCTCACCATGTTTTTCGGACGAACAACATACTGATAATACGATTATCGTACGATGTGTTATAATACGATCAAAATTTTTATGCTTGCAAGACCGGATAATATCGGGCGAACTGTCGTGATCGCCTCTCGTAAACTGTGTACTAACGATCAGATTATCGTCCGATCTTTTCACAAGCGTTATTTTTCGTCCGATTTTTGGATCGTGTGTACGGGCCATTAGTGAGGCCCAGTCATTACTTTTCTGATTCAATCAAACCCCCTCACATGCTCTTTCTCCCCTGATACAGTGGCTATGAGCTTAACGTTTGAAAGCTCACTCCTGTGATGGTAAAGGTGAGGCCTCACTTGGCAACGTCCTAGCAACGTCCAAGAAGTATTCCGGTCAGGGTTCATGAGGTATATAAATGGCCTACACCTACTGTATAGCAAGGGCATTTTTCAATTTTAGTAAAAGCTTAAGGGTCCTTTCACACTGGCGATCCGATCCGATCTGCCTGTCAGTTTTTCAGGCGGACCTGATCCGATGCTCCATGCATCCCTTTGGGGCAGCGGATGTCAGCAGAGACATCTCCGCTGACATCCGCTGCTATCCAATTCCGATCTTGTTCGTGAAATCCGGACGGATGCATCCGTCCAGCGGATCGGATCGGATGGGATCGGATGAGAATGGACAGACGGTCCGTTCTCATCCGATCTCCCCATAGAGGACAGCGGGGATCTGACAGAGCTGTCATCCGCCTTCTCAGCAGGGATCGGCAGCTCGATCCTCCGCTGAGCAGAGAACAGACCACACCGTGTGAAAGGACCCTTAGTCCCGGTTCACACTACCGTGACTTGTCAGGCGACTTGGCCGCCTGACAAGTCGCAGTCCATTCAGTGCTATGGGAACCGTTCTAATAGGAGCGACTCAAGTCGCTCCGACTTAGAAAATAGTTCCTGTACTACTTCGGGGCGACATCGGAGCGACTTGCATTGACTTCCATTATGTGAAGTCCGTGCAAGTCGCGCCGAAGTCGCGGTGCACGGCGACTTCACTAGTCGCCCCCGAAGTCAGGTCGCCATAGTGTGAACCGACACTAACAGTTCGTTTTTATCTACAAACACCACTTATCTGCATAGGCAGTTGTTTTGGTAACCACTTCTGGACCGGAAGGTTTTCCCCCTTAATGACCAGGCTATATTTTGCGATACGGCACTGTGTTACTTTAATTGACAATTGCCCGGTCATGCAATGTTGTACCCAAATAAGATTGATGTCCTTTTATTTTTTTTCCACAAATAGAGCTTTCTTTTGGTGGTATTTGATCACCTCTGCGATTTTTATTTTTTGCGCTATAAACAAAAAAACAGCGACAATTTTGAAAAAAAAAAAAAAAACAACATTTTTTACTTTCTGCTATAAAACATTCACAATAAAAAAATATTAAAAATCTATTTTTTTTATAATTTTAGGCCAATACGTACATATTTTTGGTAAAAAATCCCAGTAAATGTATATTGAGTGGTTTGCGGAAAAGTTATTGCGTCTACTAACTAGGGGAAAGATTTATGTCATTTTTATTTATTTATTTATTTTTTACTAGTAATGGTGGCAATCAGCGATTTTTAGCAGGGCTGCGACATTACGACAGACAGATTGTACACCTAACTGACATTTTGTACACTTTTGGGGGGACCAGTGACATTACTACAGTAATCAGTGCTAAAAATATGCACTGTTACTGTACTAATGACACTGGCAGGGAAGGGGTTAACACCAGGGTTGATCAAAGGGTTAAATGGGTCCCTAGGGGGTGCTTTCTAACTGTGTGGGGTATGGGCTTGCTGAATGAACACAGAGACCTGTGTTCCTAAATAAGAGGATCACAGGATTCCTGTGTTCATTATTGACAGAACAGTGGTCTGCCATTTGTACAATGGCAGACCGCCGTTCTATCTCCACAGGGAGTGATCGCGGGTGCCCCGTGGCAATCGCGGCCACTGGACCCGCTGATTGGCTCCCCCCACCAGCAGTCCCGCGAAACTACTTAGTTAGATTTGTCCAGTTTGGATCATCTAGGCGAGTGATGGTGAACCTTAGCACCCCAGATGTTTTGGAACTAAATTTCCATGATGCGCAACTACACTGCAGAGTGCATGAGCATCATGGGAAATGTAGCTCCAAAACATCTGAGGTGCCAAGGTTCGGCATCACTGACCTAGGCGATCCCAGCCAAAGTCCACCCCCCACCCTGCTTTGCCTGCAGCCTTCTGGGACAGGACACAGTTCCCAGAAGACTGCCGGGCCAGTCTCAAAGCGCAGCATGGCTCACGCATGTGCAGTGGGAAGCTGGCCGTGAAGCCACAAGGATTCACATCCAGCTTCCCTTAATAAATATGCCAGTGCCGGGGTCCCAAAGACCATTGAAGATCCGGTATAGGTGAGGACAGTGCTGGAACCCTGGACAGGCGAGTTTCCTTTTATTAACAGTTAGCAATTACAGTATTTGTAGCTGCTGACTTTTTTTTTCATACAGCCTGAATATCATCTTTAACCACTTACCGCAAAGTGACCTAGGGGTAAGTCGGCAGACTTTGCGGTATTATACCGGGATGATGCCTCTAGCTAGAGGCACCATCCCGGTACAGTGGTTTACAACCAACGGTCGGCTTTCCGTTGGTGACGACCGATGCGGCTCGGGATCTGCTCGATCGTTACCCGGGTGAGAGGGAGGGGACGTCCGTCCCCCTCCCGCCGCCTTCCGTGACTTTGCCCGGGCCTCCTGTCCCCCCGGGAGACCCGAGCACCCAGCCGGCGCATCCGCCGGCCAGATGGAGTCCCGATCTAAGCCGGAAACGGCATCTATTACGTCACTTCCGAGTTAATCTGCTGCAAAAGGCGGCAGATTTAAAAACGGCTGTATGCAAAAATGCAGTTTTCGGCGTTTTGCATACATGAAAGTGTAGTGGAGGGGTCTTTTAGACCCTCGATCCCTCCATAAAGAGTACCTGTCACTGCATATTGGTGTCACAAGGGATGTTTACATCGCTTGAGACAGCAATAAAAGTGATCAGATTTTTTATTTTTTTTTTAAAAACCTGTAATAAAGTTAAAAAAAATAAATAAAATAATAGGAAAAAAAAGGTATACGGAAGTCGAGCCGCGAATGAAATCACTGTTCAAACTATACATGTGAGCTATCGCCGCGATCGCCAGAGCATGAGCAATGATTAAAAAAAGAGCTACACTCTAACTCTAAACTGGTGACCGTTAAAAATTTTTAAAGTGTGTGTCGCCTATTGAGATTTCTATTGACCGTAGTTTGTCGCCATTCCACGGGTGTGCGCAATTTTAAACCATAACATGTTGGGTATCTATTTACTCGGTGTGACATCATCTTTCATAATATACAAAAAAATGGGCTAACTTTACTGTTTAGTATTTTTTAAATGCAGTGAAATGTGATTTTTTGTAATTTTTTTTAAAAAAAAGGTGTTTTAAAGACCGCTGCGCAAATACCGCGTGACAAAAAATATTGCAATGACATTTTATTCTCCAAAACCTTTGCTAAAAAAATATATATATATATATATAATGTTTTGGGGGGTCAGTTTTTTCTTAGAAAAGTAGTTTTCTAAGAAAAAAACTGATTTTAACTTGTGAACAAAAAGTGTCCGAAATAGGGCTGGGGCTTAAGTGGTTAAGGCCCTGTTCACACCTGAGCGATGGTGCCGTGTTTTTTTACACATTTTTGTGGAGCTTTTTTGAAGCAGCACCGTTCATTTTGTATTGGCCTTCCTCTGCTTCAGAAATATGGCAGAAGAGCTCATGTACAAAATGTTGGCACTGAGCCAGGCTCGTTTAGCGTTGAGTGCTTTTCTGTGAGTTTTTGTGCATTTGTTGCACGGCTATTGCGTCAAAATAGGTTGTCATTATCTAATAAATGCACTCCAAGCACATCACCCATTTTGTTGTGATTCTGGAACCACAGGTAGAATTGCGTGATTTTCCACACAATTCTAATGCACTCAGGTGTGAATGGGGGCCTTAGTCCCGCTTTCAAAAACTGCAAGCAGCTAGGCTTGTGCATCATCTTTAGAAGAGGCTTCCTTCAGGGATGACAGCCATGCAGACAAACTTGATGCAGTGTGCGGCGTATGGTCTGAGCACTTACAGGCTGACCCCCCACCCCTTCAACCTCTGCAGCAATGCTGGCAGCACTCATGCGTCTATTACCCAAAGACAACCTCTGGATATGATGCTGAGCATGTGCACTCAACTTCTTTGGTCAACCATGGCGAGGTCTGCTCTGAGTGGAACCTGTCCTGTTAAATCACTGTATGGTCTTGGCCACTGTGCTGCAGCTCAGTTTCAGGGTCTTGGCAATCTTTTTTCTAGCCTAGGCCATCTTTATGTAGAGCAAAAGTGCTTTTTTTCAGATCCTCAGAGAGTTCTTTGCCATGAGGTGCCATGTTGAACTTCTAGTGACCAGTATGAGAGAGTGAGAGCGATAACACCAAATTTAACACACCTGCTCCCCATTCACATCTGAGACCTTGTAACACTAATGAGTCACATTGCACCGGGGAGCAAAAATGGCTAATTGGGCCCAATTTGAACATTTTCACTTATGGGTGTACTCACTTTTGTTGCCAGCAGATTAGACATTAATTGCTGTGTGTTGAGTTATTTTGAGGGGACAGCAAATTTACACTGTTAGGGTCCATTCACACTAGCGCGACTTGTCAGGCGACTTGGTCGCCTGACAAGTCGCGGTCGGTCGCTCGCCATTGAATAGTACAGGACCCGTTCTAATAGGAGCGACACAAGTCGCTCCGACTTAGAAAAAGGGTCCTGTACTACTTTGGGGCGACCTGGAGGCGACTTGCATTGACTTCAATTATATGAAGTCCATGCAAGTCGCACCGCGACTTCACAGGTCGCCCCACCAAGTCGTGTCATCCCAGTCTGAATGGGTTCTAATACAAGCTGTACACTCACTACTTTATATTGTAGCAAAGTGTAATTTCTTCAGTGTTGTCACATGAAAAGATATAATAAAATATTTACAAAAATGTGAGGGGTGTACTCACTTTTGTGAGATACTGTAGATAATAGATAGATATCAAAGAAAAACAAATCATTCTTGGCATCCACTTGATGTAAAAATTTTACAATTTGTTTTTTCATGTCTGAGCTGCAGCAGAAATCAATTAGGAGGATAACTTGGCTCCTGGGTATATACGAGGCACGGTTATGTTAAAGACTAATATGGTTTGCTAATTTTTCTCCTCCGGAGGGCTGATCTGGCAGAAGTGAAAAGATCTATTAAAGAATGATTAACTAACCACATAGATTTTTACTTTGAATATAGAATGATATTTTACTGCTGTGAACTGTACAGCAAGTACAGAAATGATGTGCTCATATAAAATAAATGAAAGTATTAAAAAAATTCATATTTCTCCTTTATTAATACATCTGCGCTACAGATATATAAAAGCACGTATCTATTGTAGTTATAGACAGGTGTAAATCAGTACATCACAGCCACCCAAAGATCTACAATCCTGTTAACCGCTTGCCGACCGCTGCAAGTACATATACTGCGGCGGTCAGCCCCTCACAGGCAGAGTGACGTATCGGTACGTTACTAGCCTGTGAGGCTCTGGGGAGAGAGAGCGCACTCCCGCTCCCGCGCGGTCACGCCCCCCCCCCACGCGTGTGACCGGCGGACCCGATGTCCACCGGTCACTCTGCGATCGTCGGGGGAGAGGGAGAAAGGCGGGCGGCTTATGTAAACAAGCCGCCTGTCATTCTCCCCTGTGTAGAAACACTGATAATACGGTTCTACTATGTAGGACCGTTGATCAGTGTTCCTACAGCTCAAGCCACAGCCAATCACAGTTAGAATCACGCCCCTAGGGACACACACAGCCCCTCCCTCTCAAATAAAGTTAACCCCTTCACTGCCAGTGTAATTTTACAGTAACAGTGCATATATATAGCACTGGTTACTGTAGAAATGTCACTGGTAACCCCAAAAGTGTCAAAAATGTCAGTCAAGGGTCCGATCTGTCCGCCGCAATGTCACAGTACCGCAAAAAAAAATCGCAGATCACCGCCATTACGCGTTAAAAAAAACAACAAAAATGACAAAAATCTTTCCCTTTGTTAGTAAACGCGATAACTTTTGCGCAAACCAATCAAAATACGCCTATTGTGATTTTTTTTACCAAACATATGTAGCATAAAACAAATTGGCCGAAAAAGTTAAAAAATTTTGATTTTTACTTTTTTTTGGGGGGGAATTTCATATAAAAAAATGTGAAAAATATTGTTATTTTTGCAAAATTTACGCTCTTTTTTTGTTTATAACGCGTGATCAAAAAATCGCACAGGTGATCAAATACCACCAAAAGAAAGCTCTGTTTGTGGGAAAAAAAGGACGTCAAATTCGTTTAGGTACAGCGTCGCACGACTGCGCAATTGTCCGTTAAAGTCACGCAGTGCCGAATCGCAAAATACCCCCTGGTCTTTTAGCAGCCAAATCCTCCGGGGCTTAAGTGGTTAATTAAAGCCAGATTAAGAGAGCACTGTTTTGGGTTTGGGTGCTCATCATTGGTTTGTGGATGGCAAGGATAGACAGTTGCAGATGTTTATTGTGGAAACTGTTCAACGTGAGAGGCTCCCTGAGCATGCAGCAACAAATGGGGCATAACATAAGCAGAAGATATATTTTAGGAACATTACAAAAACATTAAAAGTTCACTTTAAACTGGTTGCAAAACTTTTGATATTTTTAGCTAAAATTCATACAAATATGCAAATAAAAATGTGGATTAATGTGGTATTTCCTGCCTAACTATACAGCAGCTGGCTCTGGCTGTTGCTGCACACTTGCCTGTATTTTTTCATAATTCTATTTAGAGGGAAAGTGGGAAAAAAATATTATATATACAGTATCTCACAAAAGTGAGTACACCCCTCACATTTTTGTAAATATTTTATTATATCTTTTCATGTGACAACACTGAAGAAATGATACTTTGCTACAATGTAAAGTAGTGAGTGTACAGCTTGTATAACAGTGTAAATTTGCTGTCCCCTCAAAATAACTCAACACCCAGCCATTAATGTCTAAACCGCTGGCAACAAAAATGAGTACACCCCTAAATGAAAATGTCCAACTTGGGCCCAAAGTGTCAATATTTTGTGTGGCCATCATTATTTTTGAGCACTGCCTTAACCCTCTTGGGCGTGGAGTTCACCAGAGCTTCACAGGTTGCCACTGGAGTCCTCTTCCACTCCTCCATGAAGATATCACGGAGCTGGTGGATGTTAGAGACCTTGTGTTCCTCCACCTTCCGTTTGAGGATACCCCACAGATGCTCAATAGGGTTTAGGTCTGGAGACATGCTTGGCCAGTCCATCACCTTTACCCTCAGCTTCTTTAGCAAGGCAGTGGTCATCTTGGAGGTGTGTTTGGGGTCATTATCATTTTGGCCAGTCTCCGAAGGGAGGGGATAATGCTCTGCTTCAGTATGTCACAGTACATGTTGGCATTCATGGTTCCCTCGATGAACTGTAGCTCCCCAGTGCTGGCAGCACTCATGCAGTCCCAGACAATAACACTCCCACCACCATGCTTGACTGTAGGCAAGACACACTTGTCTCTGTACTCCTCACCTGGTTGCAATCACACACGCTTGACACCATCTGAACCAAAAAAGTTTATCTTGGTCTCGTCAGACCACAGGACATGGTTCCAGTAATCAATGTCATTAGTCTGCTAGTCTTCAGCAAACTGTTAGCAGGCTTTCTTGTGCATCATCTTTAGAAGAGGCTTCCTTCTGGGACGACAGCCATGCGGACCAATTTGAAGCAGTGTGCGGCGAATGGTCTGAGCACTCACAGGCTGACCCCCCCACAACTTTAACCTCTGTAACAATGCTACCAGCACTCATACTCATGTGCTGCAGCTCAGTTTCAGGGTCTTGGCAATCTTCTTATAGCCTAGACCATCTTTATGTAGAGCAACAATTCTTTTTTAAGATCCTCAGAGAGTTCTTTTCCATGAGGTGCCATGTTTAACACACCTGCTCCCCATTCACACCTGAGACCTCGCATGACACTGGGGAAGGAAAATGGGCCAAATTTGGACATTTTCACTAAGGGGTGTACTCACTTTTGTTGCCAGCGGTTTAGATATGAATGGCTGTGTTGAGTTATTTTGAGCAGACAGCAAATTTACCCTGTTATACAAGCTGTACACTCACTACTTTACATTGTAGCAAAGTGTAATTTCTTCAGTGTTGTCACATGAAAAGGTATAATAAAATATTTACAAAAATGTGAGGGGTGTACTCACTTTTATGAGATAATGTATAACATAAACATTTAGTAGCTGACAAAGGATTCCCAGAGCACTCAGAGTGTCAGGTTCCTGGTGGGTAAGCATGACATGATAAGGGAGGCGCCCCTTACACCTCTGGCTTGGGGCCCCTGATAGAGTGAATAGGCAGCACGAGAGTATGGAGTGGCATGAGTGCCTGTTCTTGCCAGCAGTGAGCCGAGCAGAACGTTCAAGCTGGAGCCGCAAGATGACAACAGTGAACAACAGCAAAATAGCTGGTTGGAAACAGCAGGTGAGTAGCAGGCTGGAATTGGCAGGTACTGGCTGGTAGCAGACAGGTTATGCTCAGGTGATGGCTGGTAGTAGACAGGTTATAAACAGGTGCTGACTGGTAGCAGAAAGGTTATGTACAGGTGCTGGCTGGTAGCAGACAGGTTATAAACAGGTGCTGGCTGGTAGCAGACAGGTTATAAACAGGTGCTGGCTGGTAGCAGACAGGTTATGAACAGGTGCTGGCTGGTAGAGGACAGGTTATGAACAGGTGTTGGCTGGTAGCAGACGGGTTATAAACAGGTGCTGGCTGGTAGCAGACAGGTTATGAACAGGTGCTGGCTGGTAGAGGACAGGTTATGAACAGGTGTTGGCTGGTAGCAGACGGGTTATGAACAAGTGCTGACTGGTAGAGGACAGGTTATGAACAGGTGTTGGCTGGTAGCAGACAGGTTATGAATAGGTGCTGGCTGGTAGAGGACAGGTTATGAACAGGTGCTGGCTGGTAGAGGACAGGTTATGAACAGGTGTTGGCTGGTAGCAGACAGGTTATGAACAGGTGTTGGCTGGTAGCAGTCGGGTTATGAACAGGTGCTCTCTGGTAGCAGTCAGGTTATGAACAGGTGCTGTCTGGTAGCAGACAGGTTATAAACAGGTGCTGGCTGGTAGCAGTCAGGTTATGAACAGGTGCTGGCTGGAAACAGTTGGGTTATGAACAGGTGCTGGCTGGAAGCAGTTGGGTTATGAACATGTGCTGGCTGGTTGCAGACAGATTATAAACAGGTGCTGGCTGGTAGCAGTCAGGTTATGAACAGGTGCTGGCTGGTAGCAGACAGGTTATAAACAGGTGCTGACTGGTAGCAGACAGGTTATGAACAGGTGCTGGCTGGTAGCAGTCAGGTTATGAACAGGTGCTGGCTGGTAGCAGACAGGTTATGAACAGTTGCTGGCTGGTAGCAGACAGGTTATGAACAAGTGCTGGCTGGGAGAAGTCAGGTTATGAACAGGTGCTGGCTGGTAGCAGACAGGTTATGAACAGGTGCTGGCTGGTAGCAGACAGGTTATGAACAGGTGCTGGCTGGGAGCAGTCAGGTTATGAACAGGTGCTGGCTGGGAGCAGTCAGGTTATGAACAGGTGCTGGCTGGGAGCAGTCAGGTTATGAACAGGTGCTGGCTGGTAGCAGACAGGTTATGAACAGGTGCTGGCTGGTAGCAGTCAGGTTATGAACAGGTGCTGGCTGGTAGCAGACAGGTTATGAACAGGTGCTGGCTGGTAGCAGACAGGTTATGAACAGGTGCTGGCTGGTAGCAGACAGGTTATGAACAGGTGCTGGCTGGGAGCAGACAGGCTATGAACAGGTGCTGGCTGGTAGCAGACAGGTTATGAACAGGTGCTGGCTGGGAGCAGACAGGTTATGTACAGGTGCTTGCTCATAGCAGAGAGGTTATGAACAGGTGCTTACTCATTGCAGAGAGGTTATGAACAGGTGCTGACTGGTCAGCAGGAAGGGCATGAGCAGGTACTGGCTGGTAGCAGACAGGTTATGAGGAGGTACTGGCTGGTAGCAGACAGGTAATGAGGAGGTGCTGGGTGGTAGCAGACAGGTAGTGAGCACATACTGACTGGTAGCAGGTAGGTGCTCGGGGAGGATTGCTAGGAAGTGTTTGGAAGAACAGCAGAGTCAGACATGCTGGGTCGGAGACTGGTACAAGGACATAGAAGCGTGGTCAGGATGCAGGCCAGAGTAAGAATTGCATGTGCAGTGCATTGGCATCAGGAGCAGGCTGAAGTCAAATGCAAGCCAAAGTTGGTGCTGTCAGAGTTCAAGGGATGTCAGGACATGTTGGGTTGGTATCGGATTATCAGATTCAGGTAACGGGTCACAGATCACAATGAAACACTGTCAACAAGACAACACTGAACTAGAGCAAGGGCTCAGTTCAAATAGCCCACCTGGTGCCAACATTAGTGACAGATGCGCGTGTATGGGCACGTGCACAAGCATGTGCACCTTTTCTATATAGACTGTACGACTATATGCCAGCCTGCGTGCAGAAATCTGGAGGGGCCATCTTGCCTGCTGGCATGCCCTTCCTAGTGGAAAGTTATCATATATTTATCTTATCTTGTGAAACACTCTTTAGCAACAGTAGTGGCCCAAGGCCAAAAAGTCCTTTAGCAGGATGTCTCTGTGAACTAGGGGTTTACCCCCTCCAGGTAGCAGCCCCTGGTTTTAACAGAAGAAGTCCTTTGTGGCAAAAGTTCTTTCTCCCAGGTGAAGAAACTGTAGCAATTTCACTGATCCCCATCTTCTATTGCAAGGATAGGAGGGAAGGGGGATTTGGGAAAAGGGCTCCTAGCCCTAACAGCAACTTAGTATCAAAGAGACTCTTCAGGCATGTTAGCTCCTTTGTAACACTTTCCAACAGTTACAACAAATTATTCAGGCTTGCTAGCCCCTTTGCAACTCAAACTTCCAGCTGAAACAAGAACTCAGCACACCTCAGTAGTAGTGGTCAGGACAAGGTATGCGGACAATCACTGTCAGCGAATTCTGGGTCGCAAGAGAGCACAAGTGCACTCCTGTCACCCACAAGAGAAGCATGACCAAGAAAGATTTGGCCATACTTCTTTTTTAATTTGAACCTGGTGGTCTTTGACAGCAATGCGTTCCTGTTCTAGAGCTAAAACGACGGCCTAACATATTCTGTGATTGAGTATCCTGCAGAAGTGGTAGCTGCAAATACAGTGAAGGAGTTTAAGCATGCATGGGATAGGCATAAGGCTATCCTTCATATAAGATAGGGCCAGGGACTATTCATAGGATTCAGATATATTGGGCAGACTAGATGGGCCAAATGGTTCTTATCTGCCGACACATTCTATGTTTCTATGTTTCTATGAGTAGTGTTGTCACCCTGACCCTAGTAAAGAAAATGTGTTAGGAGTTCTTCCCCCTCTACTGAATTCCATAACAGAAGGGAAGGTGTTCTGTAGTCCTAACACACTTTCTGATAACATTATTTGAAATACCACTGCATAGTGCAGAGGAGACAGAATGTCATTGGATTTTGTGCAGAACCTACAGGTTTGTTTTTGCAATCCTTAAAGCGGAGTTCCAGCCATTTACTCACCTGTCCAACGGTCCAGCGATGCGGCCGCCGGAAGCCTCGATCCTCTCCCTCGGCGCCGGCATCACTGCTGTGGGCACCCGGCTGTTACAGTTTGCGGCTTCACAGCCGGGTACCCACTGCGCATGCGCGAGTCGCGCTGCGCGCCGTGATTGGCCGGCAATCTTCTGGGACCTCTGACGTGTCCCAGAAGATTGCAGGGAGGGAGGGGGAGAGGAGAACTTCCGCTCAGGGCGCCGCGGCGCTCCGAGCGGAAGTGGGAGCGGGTACCTGTCAAAACTAGGTACCCGCTCCCCCCCCCAAAAAATGACATGCCAAATGTGGCATGTCGGGGGGTCAGGACTCCCTAAAGCGGAAGTTCCACTTTTGGGTGGAACTCCGCTTTAAACAGATACAGAATAACAAAATGCTTTCAATGGTTTATTTAGCAGGCCAAAAGGGAGAAAATAAGAGATGCCAATTTTTAGGGTTTACAAAAACTTGAGAAACTCTGGCATGTAATGAGGTTTCTTGTGTTTTTGTATTTTTTTGGTTGTCCATAAGCTGTAAGTATTTTCTTTTCCCTTTTTTTGCCTCATTTTGGCTACAAATTGCTTACACGCGATACAGCAGTCCATCTCTCTGTGCCCTTGTTAGACATAAGGAGTGAGATATTTATGGCGAAGCAGTACTTGTGGAACACAATGCTGTCAACTGTCAGAGGTACATGCATAATTGAGCAGATTTTTTGCTTAGGCAAATGCACTTATGCCTAAAGGGAATGTCATTTTTTTACAGGCTTTTTCTTTGGTATTTTAAATCTGAATTTTTTGAATAGTTACAGTACATTGGTCCAGCTTGGACCGGTGTAAGTATATATATGTGACATATTTGGGAAAAAATGCAAAGTGTACTCTGGTACCATGCCAAATAGGCAAACTCTTGTGATCAGTGGGCAGCAGGGCAGCCGTTCTTTTTAAAAGTGGATAGCCCCTTGCTTCTCCCGTCCCAGCGGAGGTGGATAAAGATTATTGGTTACTGGCCCCTTTAAGAATATACAATCAACTAATTAGGGCCGATGGTATCCTGGGTATATAGGGAGGGGCATTAGCAGGAAGCAAGGTGGGACCTGAGGAAGGAGGCTTCCCCTCCGAAACGCGTTGTCCGTAGCAACAGCAGAGGCAGTGCACCCGTGTCTTGAATCCCCCACCTCGCAGCTCCGTACTAATTGTGGCTCCGGTTTTGGCTGAGGCTCTCCTGAGGTGCCGTAGATCACGTTGGTATAGAACCGGCATCCGGTGACCAGGCAACACAGGAAGTTAAGGAGAGAGGGGATACAGCGGCGGCAGCCGCGGATGAGGAGACCGCAGAGTCACCATCTGGAGGGACGGGAGGAGCGAGTAGCTCCTGTTGGAATGCTGTAAAGCGATTGCCTTAAAGAAAAAGTGTGAGTGCAATTCCAATGTACTGTGTTATTGTCCTTTATTAAAGCTTTATTGCCCGAGGTTGCGTGCGCTTTTCTTTACAGATTTGAATTGTTTTGATCCGCCCCCCCCCCCCCCCCCCCCAGTGGAGTGAGAGAGGAGCAGCAGCAACCAGGACATTTCAGCTAAAAAACATACAAACAAAGGAGGTGAACACATGGACAGCGCCATGGGCTGGTGAAGTACTCCTCTTTGTACTTGTTGTATATCAGCATGTGCAGGATCTGTCCTTTTTGAGGGCAGCCGTTCTGCATGTGACTCGGAAGCTAGTGGAGATCACTGGAGTAGCCGTGCCTTTTACAGTGATCCCACAGGGGTCCCACAGGAATGGCACATACTGTAACGCTCCTACGTTTTATGTATGATGTGGATTTACAGCTGCAGAAATATTCCACTTCAGTAGTCATGTAGAGAAACGCTGAGACACCAATCCCAACTCCCAAAGACTCATCATGTGTGGATGACCTCAATTCAGCAAGTAAATACACACACTCAATAAGAAGTTCCTGGAGTGATCTATGTATATAGTAGTACAGAGGTGATAGGCTGAAGAGACAGGTTGGGTAGAGATGGTAGATGACAGACACTTGAAAGGAAATGTTCTTGAGAATGAGATAGTAACAGGTGGGATGCAGATAGGTTAGCAATCATGTATGGTAGTAGATGATAGGGTAGCAGATGACATACAGGAGAGACTAACCCAGTGCAAGAGCAGATGATAGTAGGCTCAAGAGCTAGCAATCTAGATAGTGCAGATGTAGTAACAGTCCTTAGTATGCAGAGCTAGACAGTGTAAGCTTTAGTATGAAGGTTATTGAGGTTTCCCCTGTGGGGTACTTATCACTAGTAGCAATGTAGCAGAGGAGAGGTTCGACAAGAGCGGATGATCCGGTAGCGGGATACAGGGATCAGCGCAGCGTGGTTCCGACAGCGAGGTATGCTTGCAAGCATGAGAGCTTCAAGACAGGTTAGCATCAAGGCACAAAGCAGGTTGAACGAACACATGTGAGTGAGAGCTGGTGATTTAAATAGCTGTTCAGTCCGGCGCTCAGTGATGACAGCATCAGTCTTAAAGGTAAACACACCTATATGTGCTTCATCTATCTAGGTAGATGGAAAGCAACCGGAAATGATGTGATAGGAGGCACTGAGAGTGCCAGAACCTTACAGTACCCCCCCCCCCCCGTAAGGCCGGCTCCGGAAGGCCTCTAAGGCTGGTTGTCGATATAAGAATCGGAAAATACTGGTTGCCGATACGAGAATCGGATAAGACTGGTTGCCGATACGAGAATCGGATAAGACTGGTTGCCGATACGAGAATCGGATAAGACTGGTTGCCGATACGAGAATCGGATAAGACTGGTTGCCGATACGAGAATCGGATCAGGTTGGTAACCGATGTGAGAATCGGATCACTTGTTGCCGATATGAAAATCGGATCAGGTTGGTAACCGATGTGAGAATCGGATCACTTGTTGCCGATATGAAAATCGGATCAGGTTGGTAACCGATGTGAGAATCGGATCACTTGTTGCCGATATGAAAATCGGATCAGGTTGGTAACCGATGTGAGAATCGGATCACTTGTTGCTGATATGAGAATCGGATCAGGTTGGTAACCGATGTGAGAATCGGATCACTTGTTGCCGATATGAGAATCGGATCAGGTTGGTAACCGATGTGAGAATCGGATCACTTGTTGCCGATATGAGAATCGGATCAGGTTGGTAACCGATCTGAGAATCGGATCACTTGTTGCTGATATGAAAATCGGATCAGGTTGGTAACCGATGCGAGAATCGGATCACTTGTTGCCGATACGAGAATCAGATCAAGTTGGTAACCAATGTGAGAATCGGATCACTTGTTGTCGATACGAGAATCGGATCAGGTTGGTAACCGATGTGAGAATCGGATCACTTGTTGCCGATATGAGAATCGGATCATGTTGGTAACCGATGTGAGAATCGGATCACTTGTTGCCGATATGAAAATCGGATCAGGTTGGTAACCGATCTGAGAATCGGATAGGACTTGTTGCCGATACGAGAATCGGATCACTTGTTGTTAGGGTGTCTGCTACATGAACCCCTCACTAGAATTGGACGCATAACCATCCGAAGTAATCCTAGTAGTCCTAGCAACCAATGCTTCTTCGAACATCCTCAGATCCTTCCTACATACCACCGTGCCATTAGAAGCGCGTACGCAGTCAGGTGCAAGAATCTCAATGTTTTCATTGGAAGCTAAAAATGTGCTTGCAAAAATAAGAGTATCCTCAGGAGGTGGTACAGGAGGTTTTTTAGAACGTGGTATCGAGTTCACTGGAGTTGAAGGAATATCTATTCCAATATTTGTCAAAGTCTGGGTGCCCTTTTTTGATATAGGACGGGGACAGGGCTGGCAACAGCCTTGGTAATTTCCAGGCTGTTTTTCAGGGAAGACAGTTCGGATTCGCCTGGCCTCCATTGGGAGAGCCTTAGGCCTATGGGGTCTGGTTGGGCAGGATGTAATGAAATGTCCCCCTTCTCCACAATAAAAACAAAGGCCACAGATTCTCCTGTGATCTTTTTTTTTTGTAAGGACAACTTAGTATGTACGGCACCAATCTCCATAGGCTCCTCATCCATCTCTGTAGGATCAGGGTTCAAATGAGATGTGTCAGAGTGACAAGGCTGACTGTTTAAGGCAGGCTTGGACCATGACCAGGCAGCAGGGGAGGGCTGGCAGCCTGAGGTCTGGGGGGCAAGTCCAGTCAAGTGGCCCACTGAACCACCAAATCAGCTCACCATCCATGCCCACCTGGTTTTATAATAGATATTGGTGTTATGATGCAAGATAAATATGATACATTGGGGTAACATAATTTAATGTTAATGGCAAACAAGGAGGTTTAACAAAAATAATGCATCATTGCAGGCTCACCAGTGCCCATCAGTGCAACCTCATCAGTGCCCATCAATGTAGCCTCACCGGTGCCCATCAATGCAGCCTCACCAGTGTCCACCAATGCAGCCTCACCAGTGTCCACCAATGCAGCCTGATAAGTGCCCATCAATGAAGCCTCACTAGTGCTCATCAGCTCAGCATGATCAGTGCCCATCAATGCATCCTGATCAGTGCCCATCAATGCATCCTGATCAGTGCCCATCAATGCATCCTCACCAGTGCCCATCAATGCATCCTCACCAGTGCCCATCAGCTCAGCCTCATCAGTGCCCATCAATGCAGCCTCACCAGTGTCCACCAATGCAGCCTGATCATTGTCCATCAATGCAGTGTCACCAGTGTCCATCAGTGCAGCCTGATCAGTGCCCATCAATGCAGCCTGATCAGTGCCTATCAGCTTAGCCTCACCAGTGCCCATCAGCTTAGCCTCACCAGTGCCCATCAGTGCAGCCTCATCATTGCCCATCAGTTTAGCCTCACCAGTGCCCATAAATGCAGCTGCACCAGTGGCCATCAATGCAACCTGATTGGTGACCCCCATGAATCAGTTGCCACCGTCAGAGTACCCTCTTATATAAGGTTTCCCCATCAGATTGCCCCCTTACATCAGGTATTCCCGTCAAAGTGCCCACTTGCATCAGGTTTCTTCATCAGAAGGCCCCCTTACATCTGGTGTCTCCCATCAGTGTGCCCCCTTACATCATGTGTCCCCATCAGAGTGCCCCCTTACATTAGGTGCCATCATCAGAGTGCCCCTTTAAATCAGGTGTCCCCATCAAATCAGGTGTGCCCCATCACAGTGCCCCTTTACATCAGGTGTCCCCCATCACATCAGATGTGCCCATCAGAGTGCCCCCTTAACATAATATGTGCCCATCAGTGTGCCCCCTTAACAAATTTGCCCTTTTACCATAAAATGTGTCCATTGGCATGCCCCTTATTTTATATTAAGGGGCACTCTGATGGGTACATTTATATTAAGGGGCACTCTGATGGGTACATTTATATTAAGGGGCACTCTGATGGGTACATTTATATTAGGAGTACTCTGATGAGCACATTGTGTTATGCCCATCAGAGAGAACCTTACAATAAATGTGCCCATCAGTGTGCCCTTTAACATAAAATGTGGCCATCAGAGTGCCCCTTAACATTAATGAAGAGTGAACATTAACAAAATAAGGGGCACTCTGATGAGCACATTTTCTCCTAAGAGGCACACTGGTGGGCACATTTAATGTAAGGTTCACTCTGATGGGCACATTTAATGTAAGGTTCACTCTGGTGGGCACATTTAATGTAAGGTTCACTCTGATGGGCACAACAAAATGTGCCCATCAGAGTGCCCCTTAACATAAAATTTGCCCATCAGAGAGCCCCTTAACAAAAAAAATTCCATTAGAGCGCCCTTTGTTTGATGTAAATGTTCACACTAATGGGCATATTTTATGTTAAGAGACACACTGATGGGCACATTTTGTTGTGCCCATCAGAGTGAACCTTACATTAAATGTGCCCACCAGAGTGAACCTTACATTAAATGTGCCCATCAGTGTGCACCTTAAGAGTAAATGTGCTGATCATCGTGCCTCTGTAAACACCCCACATACCTTGAGACAGGCAGGGAGCGGGAGCCAGCAGAGGTAACAAGCTACACGAGGCTCCGAGAGCTGTGTCGGGAGTCCTGAAGGAGGCGGGGCACCCATATCACATTCTACCTCGCGCCTGGCTGAGTGAGTGAGGAAGAGATGACAAGCAGCAGGGGGCGGGGACATCACGTCACGTCTCACCTCAGGACCGGCCGGGAGTCGTGAGAGTAAACAGCAGGGGGCGGGGCGCACACGCAATGTCATTGTTTGCAGGGATGATCGTGGTCCGGGCAACCAATGACTGTGGAGTGGGGATCATGTGGCACTGTACTGACGGCTGTAGTGTATACTCGTACCGCTCCGCTGCGCTGCAGCTCTGCAAGTACAACACACAGTGTAGCGGCGGCCGGCGGGTGTGATGCCATGCCTGTCTGCAGTGCGGAGCAAGCGGCCCTTTTTGGGAGTCATCAGAGCGGCCAGGAGGGCAATTGCCTCCCGGCCCCCCGGCCCAGTCCGCCCCTGCCAGGCAGGATCACCATATTCACTTGGTTTCCTTTTTTCCCTAGGTAGCCGGGGTCTGCGGTTACCTGGAGCAGGTTTAGGAGTAGATTTTTGGGAGGGGAGACACTGGGAGTGCATCGCAATTGCAAATGATTCCCAATTGTCTAGGATCGGACTTTTTTCTTGCAGTTTCTCGTATGCCCACGTTTTCATTTTGCCAGAAAGCAAATTAATGGCAGCATGCACTTTAATAAAGTCATTATGATAGGTCCTAGGCTTAAGGATAAATAGGAGCTCACAATCCATACGAAAAAGCTCACAATCCATACGAAAAAAAAGAAAAGAGGAACGGGAACCATCAAACCTGTCTGGTAGAAGGACAAGAGGTTCTGGGGGTTGAGCAGCAGTAGGCTGTGTCAGTCTGGCCACCTGCTGCGTCAGAGCCTGATTGTCTTCTTTTAATTCCGTAAGTGCGTGTATTAACGCAGTTACTTGTTGTGTTAACTGTGTCACCTGAGTGGTCATTTCTGCTGAATCCATTTTATCAGGTTCGTTCAATCTGTAACGCTCCTACGTTTTATGTATGATGTGGATTTACAGCTGCAGAAATATTCCACTTCAGTAGTCATGTAGAGAAACGCTGAGACACCAATCCCAACTCCCAAAGACTCATCATGTGTGGATGATCTCAATTCAGCAAGTAAATACACACACTCAATAAGAAGTTCCTGGAGTGATCTATGTATATAGTAGTACAGAGGTGATAGGCTGAAGAGACAGGTTGGGTAGAGATGGTAGATGACAGACACTTGAAAGGAAATGTTCTTGAGAATGAGATAGTAACAGGTGGGATGCAGATAGGTTAGCAATCATGTATGGTAGTAGATGATAGGGTAGCAGATGACATACAGGAGAGACTAACCCAGTGCAAGAGCAGATGATAGTAGGCTCAAGAGCTAGCAATCTAGATAGTGCAGATGTAGTAACAGTCCTTAGTATGCAGAGCTAGACAGTGTAAGCTTTAGTATGAAGGTTATTGAGGTTTACCCTGTGGGGTACTTATCACTAGTAGCAATGTAGCAGAGGAGAGGTTCGACAAGAGCGGATGATCCGGTAGCGGGATACAGGGATCAGCGCAGCGTGGTTCCGACAGCGAGGTATGCTTGCAAGCATGAGAGCTTCAAGACAGGTTAGCATCAAGGCACAAAGCAGGTTGAACGAACACATGTGAGTGAGAGCTGGTGATTTAAATAGCTGTTCAGTCTGGCGCTCAGTGATGACAGCATCAGTCTTAAAGGTAAACACACCTATATGTGCTTCATCTATCTAGGTAGATGGAAAGCACCCGGAAATGATGTGATAGGAGGCACTGAGAGTGCCAGAACCTTACACATACATACTTACATTGGTCCAGACTAGCTCAATGTAAAAATGTAAAGATTTCCATACATTAACTTCAGCTTTGAAGTGGACCTTGCATGGAAATCCAAGGCCCATTTGTTAGGTAGTTCTCCTCTTCCCCAATTTAAAAGAGAATTATAGGAAGTTTTTTTTCACCATCATACTTACCTAGGTGGATGCAGCATTGTTCACCTGTCCCCTGGTGCCTCTAACACTGATAAGTGAGCTATTGAACACCGCCGATCTCTCGGTTCTCACAGCTCCCTGAGCAGAGAGATAGCTGACTGTCGGTCACTGCTCTCTACTCTGCCCCCTCCTGCACTCACTGGAGTGCTGGGCTGTGGAGGTGATGGGAGAGGCCGGCTCAACTGGTTGCCTGTCCAGGAATGTGGATAGATCCCAACTCCATTGCCGTGACCTTGCCCAAGCGTGGACCAGCTCTGGGACGTCAGCCTGGCAGTGGGCTTCAGCCCGTTGTCTGCTGAAAATGGATCACAGGAGTGATGGAACTGCACTCCTGTGATTCACAGGAGAAGTACAGCCAAACAAGCTTTGGCTGTACTTCTCCTTTAAAGTAAGCTAGGTTGAAGTGTTTGTAAACCCTTACATATACCCAGTGAAGTGACTGGCCTCAGGTGATACACAGATGAATCCTCCTACATAGGTTGTACCTGTTTATCCACAGTCTACTTTTCTCTACAAGTGTTCAAAGAGCAGAATTTATAAAGCTTGCCAGAAAAAAGGGGGCATAGAGCTGAAGTTACATTCTGCAGAGCTCAGAGAGGAGAGCTGATTGGAGGGAAGGGACACACCCCCTTCACACAGCACATAAGAGAGGAGCTGAGGTTGTCAATCACAGACTGTGTGCTGGAGATCCGTCCCCAGTCACCTTTTTCCTCTTGGTGTCAGGAAAACTTGTCAGAAGTGACTCATGCTCATAGCAGAGGAACAAAGCAGTAGACAGAAATGGCACTCAGTGCTTTGGTTGGAGACATGTACACACTATAGAGGGATATGCTTTGTTCATATTTCATGTCTAAGGTTTACAACCACTTTAAAGAAAAAAAGAAAAAGAAAAAAGTAAAAACGACTTACTTTATGTCTTGTTTCCAACTGATTCCAGCAGTGATATCACTGGCCCTTCTCATAGGGTCCTGGAAAAGATGAACACCCAAAATCTCAGGACAATGTACTACTGACTGGTGCAAGAGTGCATTATCAAGGAATTTCAGATCCTCAGCTTTTCCAAAATCCCAGGAGAAGGCCTAGTGAGGTCATCTTCCCCATACAACCTCATCAGAAGTCATGGGTAAAGTAAATAATTTTTACTTTAGTTCTGATTTTATTCTTTTTGTTTTCTCTTAAACCCAGCAGTTTTGAACCCGGGGGTGGGGGAACTACTTAATAAGTGGACCTTGCATTTGTATTCAAGGTCTGGTTTATTAAAGGCCTGTTGTTCACAGAAGTCATTTGACAAACTATACACATACAGGTGAATGACTCATAGCAGTGACTCAACTCTTATTAGATGGCTTATTCTAAAGCAGTCTTTCTCAACCTTCTTACCTTGAAGGAACCCCTGAAACAGCTGTCAGGTCATAAAGAACCCATGCTAAAAAATCATTTCTGTACAGCCCATAGTACATTAGCATGGTCAGTAAGTTGTAGAAAGTTTTATATAGCAGAATAAAGATTGTGGTGTGCGTAGAGTATTTGATATAATCATTTTCCAGCATCCTCAAAATATAAAACAAAATAATTTTTATTACTAATCCTGAAATTATATCAGTAATAATAATCAGAAAAGAAATGAGAAATGCAGATAGTGAAAAGCATCACCCACCCCCTTACACTAATGGTCTGTGGAGAAATGTCTCCTTACATTGTGGTAAGTATAGGTCACCTTTACCTTGGTGTTCTTTGGAAAGTGCCCTCTTTAATTGATGACCAGTGTAGTGCCCCTTTATGTTGGTGGTCAGTGCAGAAACAACCCCTGACACTGGATGCCTGGTAAAAAATTCCACCATTGTTCACTGCTAAAGGCACCCCTAGCACCAGTGGCGGCTGGTGCTCCATGGGCCGGGGGAAGGGGGGCTGCAGACGGACCATACCATACCCCCCCGACCACAGCAGCTCCAGCCTGCCCAAACCCCCCCCCCCCCGGTCACTCACCTGGCCTGGGCATGTGGAGGGCAGGCAGCGGTGGCGGCAGCTTCCCATGCATCTCCTCTCTCCTCCTCCTCCTTGGCCAATACCATGGCTTCTCCTTTCGGCATTTGGGAAACGGGTCTCAGGACCCGCTTCCTGATTGGCCAGAAGGAGAATCCATGTGACAATAGCGAATGTTCATTTGCTATTGTCACTCAACTGGGTGGGCTCAGGGCGCAGTGCTCTGCGCCCCGAGCCCACCCTTTCTTGAAGCCTATTAGAGCCTCTGGCTCTAATCATGTGCTGCAAAAAAAATTAAAAAAACCTCATTGGAATCCATGCGCCCGGCGCCCTGCATGTAGATTAGGGGGCTGGACGCATGGATAGGGGGGCGGCCCCAATGGAAGAACCTCCACTGCCTAGCACTCTCCCCAGAGTTGAGAAAGGTTGGTCTATAGTTTCAGTTAGACAGATTATGCTCAAAGCAAGCATTGTCTGCTGTGCTACTGTCTCATTAGCTAACCCATAGTAGGAATCTTTTGAAATAAATTTGAATTTGTAAAACAAGCATTGTATACATTTAGTGAATGTGGCCCCTTTTCCTACATTGTACGCAATGACATTGACAAGGGAGCAATGGCACCTGACAGATTATATACATGTTCAAGCTATTGGGATTTGAACACAGGTATATATAGTTTCTGTTGTAATGTAGGTCAGTGACCAGACCTGAACCTAGTAGCTCTCCCCCACTTTGTGTCTGTTTGCCCCATGTTGATATTGTGTGCACAGTAGCATTTGATTTGGCAAAGCAGAGTAGGACTGGCCATAAGAGGGATTTTTTTTGACACAGTTGGCCAGCTTAAACATGTATTGCAATGCAGGTATGTGTGAACTAAAAATCCCTGTTTTGTATTGCAATGTTTGCCAGAAAGGTATATAGCAGTGTGCAGAGGGTTCTATTGTTAACACGTGGTCACATCTTTTTAGCACCTGATAGATTATATACATGTACAAGCTATTGGGATTTTGAAAAAGGTCCTGTGCGATTTTGAGTCTGGTTCAGGTGCAAATTCAGGAAAAAATTTGGCCTTGAATCACACCTGAACCGGTGAACACAAAGAAAAACTTAAAGATGAAAAGAAAACTAATATCAGAGGATTCATATTTGTGTAGCACCCCCTGACCACCCAGAGGCATGGTGGTAACCCCAAAAACAGAGTGGGCTAACACTTCACCTCAGGGTGGAGATTACTTGGTGGGATGTGAACAGATGGGCGCCAGTCACTTTGAGGTACAAAACTCAAAACTCAAGGGAGAGAGGCAAAGGGGTAGGGCACTGGACACTCATGAACTAGCAGACTCAACAAAAAGGGAACAAAAGTACTCACAGACAAAGATCCTTGATGCCAACCGTGCATTCTGTAAATGTAGCTCAAGACTGTAGGATACTTACAAATCAGCTGCCAGCACCCTGGTCAGAAACTCTCTTTTGAGGTCCAAGCTCTACATCCAAGCAGCTTGCAGCCCCTCAAGACATCTGGAGGACCTCCATGGATCTTCGATCCCCAGGTTCCACAGGCTAGACCCCAAATCCAGGCCTTTGCCCAGCCACATGGTCACCCTCTCAAGCAGCAGGCCTTAAAATTTTCAGCACCACTTCACTGTCACTTCATGAATATATATACCCTCTTCCAGCATGCACAAGTGGCAAGAAAACTCCTACTGGCTAGCCATGGAAAGATATTCATAACTCTTGCAAGTGCAGCTCTCATGCTAGCAGAGCTACATACTGGCAGCAGAAGGACACATACAGTAACCAGGGTTCAAAGTGCTAGATTAACAAATAGGCCTCAGCGACAACAGATCAGATCAAAATAATATTGATTAGATCCTGAAAGAAAATTACAATTAATCTTTCTTAAATTGTTTACAAAACATAGAAGAAAATGAATCAACTCAAAGAAATGAAATTAATACATTTTGTCCAAAATGTATGAATAAATTAGATTTTTATTTTTGGATATGTTTTATAGCAGAATCTAAAAAATACTTTCCTGACAGACTCCATGGCAGCATACGTATCGGGTTTGGCCCCGCCTCCAAACCTACCCATAGGACCTCTCTCCCATAAATCTTTGCTCCTGTTCAGCACACGTGTTCTTTTTTTGTCCTCCAAAGGGATTACCTGATATCCTACCTGAAGATGGATTCCAGGTGATGGATGGCTCTGCCAGTCGAGTATGGAGCTCTCCAATAAGCCCCAGCTGTTGCGGGGTAGGGAGTAGGGGCGGAGATGTAGCAGCCTTGGCCAAAAAGCCCAGCTGCTGCGGGTGGCCGGTACCCTTGAAGAGATAAGTCCGGTGTGCATCCATCCCTGGTGGTCTGCGTAACACTCCATGGCAGCTATTTTATATGCTTATTTACTTATGTATTGCCTGGTTTTGGTGTATTCGTCTCTTACCTGGTCTTTCCTGCCTTCCCTGGTGGCTAGTGGTCCGGGGCCGGTCAGCGGTTCACTTCCTGACCGGCCGCCGGTGCGGTACGCTACTGCGCATGTGCGGCGCCTCGAGAACGAGGCTTGGCTCTCGCGCGTGCGCAGTAGGAGCTCGGCGCATGCGCAGTGAGTCGGCGTCGGTGGCGATCGCTGATGACGTCACCAGGCGCCATATTTAAACCCCAGAACTGTCAGCAGTGTTGTGTTTATACACACTGCTGATACTGGGCGTTCTATACTCCGCATCCGATCGGTTTTTGGACGCCTGCTGTTCGCTGCCACTCTGCCTGCTAACCTCTGGTTCTTGGTGAGTACTGGCCCCAGTTTGGGAGCGCCCCCCCTCTCCCCCCCCCCCTCTTTGCTGGTTTTCTGACATTGCTGTCCGGCTCATTCTTGTAGGTCAGCATCAGAATGGAAGCTACTTTGCCCTCTGGTGGTCAGCCCGCCCCTAACAGGTATTGGGGGCTTCTTGGTGGGGGTGTGGGTTATAGGGGGTGGGGGTAGGAACTCAAGTGTTCCTAGCTTCCTGTTTGTTTTTTCTTGTTTCCTTTGTTTACAGCCCTCCTCGTTCAGAGATTAGACACTCTTCTCAAAGAAGTGAAAGACGTTCGAGTTCTCGCCACCGGCACTCTACAGGAAAATCCCGTTCGGGTTCCCATCATCGTAAAGCGTCCACTTCAGCCAGCCACGCACGGAGACCTGACAAAGCAGGTTGCAAAGGCTGTGGCGCTAGTGTCCCAGAGAGGAAGTTTTTCTGTGACAGATGTTTCTCCCAGGCTGCGGGAGAGAGGGATACCTCTGATCAACGCATTGAGGCTTTGGTTAAGAGAGTAGTGAAGGACTCTTTGGCTGAAATGGGTGTCAGTCGTTCTCAAGACACTGCAACGGCTTCCCCAAGCCCTTCCCCTGTAGCACTTCAAGTACAGGAAGATTTCGAGTCGGCCCAGACAAGCCATCAGTCGGTGCTTTTGTCAGGTAGCGACTCTGAAGATGAGGATCCCTGCCTGGGTTTCGAATATGCTTTGGTGCCTTCCCTAGTTAAAGCGGTCAGGGAGACTTTAAACTGGGAAGAGTCAGCTGTTCCCCCTCCCAAGCAAAAGAAGTACTTTAAACAGCTCAACAAGGAGCGGGTTAATTTTCCCTTTCTGGGAGAGTTGGGAGAAATTATTTCGGAGGAGTGGAGAAAGGTGGAACGTAAGAATTCCTTAGTATCTAAGATGGCGAAACTTTACCCCTTCAAAGAGGATGATGTGAAACATCTTGAGTCTCCTCCGCTAGTTGACGCAGCAGTCATGAGACTGGTCAAGCATGTGACCCTTCCTTTAGAAGATACGGTCTCATTTAAAGACCCGTTGGACCGAAGGATGGACTCCGATTTGAAGAGAATCTATCTCACAGCAGGTATGGCCTGCAAGCCAGTCCTGGCTTTAGCCGCTCTATCCAAGGCCATGGAGTCTTGGGCTGATGTGGTAGACGAATCGGTCAGATCGGTGTCGGAGGAGGTGGCCAGAAGCGCTCCAATCCAGGAGCTTAGACTGGGCTCGTCGTTCCTTGGGGAGGCTTCCATAGACCTGATCCGTCTATTGGCAAGGGTTATGCTGTCCTCGGTCACAGCTAAGAGAGCTCTTTGGCTCCGCCCTTGGGTTGCGGATCCGGCATCAAAGCAGGTTTGGTGCCGTATTCCCTTTGAGGGGTCCTCCCTTTTCGGGAATAAACTTGACGAGGCCATAACCCGGGCTACGGGCGGTAAGTCTGGGTTTCTTCCCCAGGATCGGCGCCAGTTCAACGTCAAGAAAGGACAGCCTACCAGAAAATTTGTTCCTGACCGGGCCAGGGAAGCTCGTTCTTATAGACCTGGTCGGGAGTTCAACCGGAACTGGAGATCCAGACAGTCTTCCAGGAAGACGACAAACAATGTCTCCTCGGGGACCGTGAGCCCACTAAGTCCTTTTGAAGGTGGGCCCGCTCAGACATGTCGGGTGGGTGCGCGTCTACGCTCCTTCCGGCATGTCTGGGCGGCTTCGATTCAGGACCCCTGGGCCGTCAGGACGGTGTCCTCAGGCCACAAGTGGGTCTTCAAGGAGAGGCCAGGCTCAAGGTTCCTGCCTACTGCCATACCATTCCTAGAAGAAAGGCGTCAGATTTTGTTTTCTTACGTCGAAGCTCTCATTGCTCAAGGGGCTGTCATCTCCGTTCCAGAGTCCGAGCGAGGCCAAGGAATATATTCTCCGCTCTTTCTGGTCCAAAAGAAGAACGGATCGTGGAGACCAGTAATAGATTTGACCTTCTTGAACAAATTCATAAAAAAAGAAAGGTTCAAAATGGAGACCCTGTTGTCCATACAGCAGTCAGTCCAGCCGGCAGATTGGATGGTGTCCATCGACTTGAAGGACGCCTACTTTCATGTCCCTGTGGACGAAGATTTTCAAAGGTTTCTCCGGTTCGAAGTGGGAGGATTACATCTTCAATTTATCTGTCTCCCATTCGGGCTCTCAACATCTCCACGGACCTTTTCAAAAATCTTATTGGCCGTGGTAGCCCTACTGAGATTGAAAGGTATCCGTCTTCACCATTATTTGGACGATCTCCTCCTGTTGTCCCAAGACAGAGACCAACTATTAGTTCATCTGGAGCAGGTCGTGTCCACTCTCCAGAAGTTTGGTTGGTTACTCAACAAGGAGAAGAGTCACCTGATTCCAACTCAGTCGCTGATCTACTTGGGCGCTCTGTTCGACACAGAGAAGGCGACTATCTCTCTTCCAGAGGAAAAAATAGGGACACTTCGAGACAGGATTCGCTTTGCCCTCTCATCCTCTCATCTTCAGGCACGTCAATGCCTGAAGGTGATCGGGACTATGGTCGCAGTAGTCCCCATGGTGAAGTGGGCCCTGTGGAGGATGAGACCCTTTCAGAAGGGATTCCTTCAGCAATGGGATACGTGGCATCTGGATCAACGCATCTTCTTAACCCCTTCAATGAGAGCGAGTCTCCCCTGGTGGTTGTGCAGAGACCACCTGCTGAACTGCCACTCTCTGAAGCCAGCTCCGTGGGTAGTGGTTACCTCGGACGCCAGCAACATAGGCTGGGGTGCCCACTGTCTGTCGGAGGTGGCACAGGGCAGGTGGGAGTTTTCCACTCGAGGAATAGTATCCAACATACTGGAACTCCGAGCAGCATTCCAAGCTCTTCGGGCATTTTCTCACCTGACAAAAGACCAACCTGTCATGCTGCGTCTGGACAACACCTCAGCAGTGGCATACATCAGGAAGCAAGGGGGAACACGCAGCTGGTCCCTATTGAGGGAAGTGGAGCCGATTATGTCCTGGGCACAGAGAAATCTCTCGAATCTTTCAGCGGTTTATGTTCCAGGAGTCCAGAATGTCAAAGCAGACTTTCTGTCCAGAGTGGACCTGGACAACAACGAGTGGTCCCTTCACAAGGAAACGTTCGACTGGATCCTAACATTGGGGTTCTCTCCAGAGGTAGACCTCTTCGCCTCCCCCTGCAATCACAAACTGCCGAAGTACTATTCAAGATTCAGAGATCCACAAGCATCAGGGATAGATGCACTCTCGGATCAGTGGAGATTCCACAGGGCATATGCCTTCCCACCAATTCCGATTGTGTTACAGTTTCTTCGGAGACTCAGGTCGGAGCCAGTGGAGGTAGTGGCGGTGATTCCCTTCTGGCCGAACAGGCCATGGTTTCCCCTTCTGACGCTACTAAGTGTCCGAGACCCAATCCCGCTACCCTTCAGACCGGATCTGTTGTCCCAGGGGTCTGTACTCCATCCGTGCCCAGACCGTCTACATCTCAGGGTCTGGATGTTGAGAGGAGGAGGTTACAGGCTTTAGGCTGTCCAGAAACGGCGATTTCTACATTGCTTAGTGCTAGAAGAAACTCAACGAACAGAGTTTATCAGAGAATCTGGGAAAAATTTTCTGCACAGTTGACTACAAGGCCTGATCCTCAATCTTCCATTAAGATCCAGGATGTATTGAGCTTTCTCCAATCAGGATTGGACTTGCCTCTATCAGTGAGTTCGCTCAGAGTCCAGGTCTCGGCTATTTCCGCTTTTACAGGGATCTCCTGGGCCACTCATGCCTTAATTCGTCAATTCTTCCAAGGAGCAGTGAGAATCAGACCTCAGAGAAAACCCAGGTTTCCCAAGTGGGATCTGCCTCTAGTTCTGGATTTCCTGGCGGGTCAGATTCAAGACATGTCTGATTCCTTGACCATAAGAGAGCTTACACTGATAACAGTGTTTCTGGTAGCTGTAACCTCAGCAAAAAGAGTGTCGGAAATTGGGTCCTTTGGGACACAAGAGCCTTTCTTAACATTTTTTCCTGACAGAGTGGTGCTCATTCCCATGCTGGATGCGAGACCAAAAAGGACTTCTGTCTTCCATGAAAACATAGAAACAGTGTTACCAACCTTTAGACAGGAAGAGGAAGAATCTTCGGTTCATCCGCTGGATGTTGGAAAGTGTATTAAGAAATATTTAGATGCCACTTCCTCTTTCAGAAAATCAGAACATCTTTTTGTTACCTTCTATGGAAAAAACAAAGGTTCAAGAGCCTCGACGAGATCCATTTCCTCTTGGATCATCCAGACCATCCAGTGGGCTTATAGGGCTAAGGGCTTGACCCCTCCAGCAGTAGTTACAGCTCATTCGACGCGGAGCATCTCTACCTCCTGGGCAGTATCCAGACATGTGGCTCCTGAAGTCATCAGCAGAGCAGCGTCGTGGTCCTCTATTAACACTTTTTTATCCCATTACTGTGTTGAGCCAGCGGCTCTTTCATCTGTGAATTTTGGTTTGCAAGTCCTGTCTGTTTGACAAAATGCATTAAACTTTTCTGTTCAGCACCTGCCCACCCTGTGTGTACGGCGAGTTATTTCCCGATACGTATGCTGCCATGGAGTCTGTCAGGAAAACGGAAAATTTATATCAAATACTTACCGTAATTTTCCTTTCCTGATGGACTCCATGGCAGCAGGAGTTCCCTCCCGGATTTCTGTGGAGGATAGTTACAGAACACGTGTGCTGAACAGGAGCAAAGATTTATGGGAGTGAGGTCCTATGGGTAGGTTTGGAGGCGGGGCCAAACCCGATACGTATGCTGCCATGGAGTCCATCAGGAAAGGAAAATTACGGTAAGTATTTGATATAAATTTTCCGTTTTCTTTTTCAAAGTTTTTGTTTTGTTTTTTTCGTTTATATTGAAAAAAAAAAAAAAAAAACAGTGATGATTAAATACCACCAAAAGAAATCTTTATTTGTGTAAAAAAAAATGATAAAAATGTTGTTTGGGTGTAGCGATGCATGATTACGCAGTTGTCAGTTAAAGTAGTGCAGCGCTGAATAGCAAAAAATGGCCTGGTCATGAAGGGGATAAAATCTTCTGGAGCTCAAGGAGAGAGAAGGACAGTCAACTGTTGTAAACGCAGCTGACCGTTCTTCTCTCAGGAATGATCACAGAGCGCCTGTGATCCTTCTATATAGGATCACAGGTCTCTATGATCATTTCAAGAGCCCAACCCCCATACAGTTAGTAAACACTCCCCTAGGCTTACATTTAACCCCTTGATCACCCACTGTGTTAGCCCCTTCCCTGCCAGTGTCATTATTACAGTAACATTGCATATTTTTAGCACTGATTACTGTAGTAATGTCACTGGTCCCCCCAAAAGTTTCAAAAATGTCAGTTAGGGGTCCGATCTGTCCGCCGCAATGTCGCAGTCCCACTAAAAATCGCAGATCACCGCCATTATTAGTAAAAAAAAAAAACAATAAAAATTATATTAATCTTTCCCATAGTTAGTAGACACGATATCTTTTGCACAAACCAATCAAAATAGGCTTATTGCGATTTTTTTTACCAAAAATATGTAGCAGAAAACAAATTGGCCTAAAATGTTAAAAAAAAATTAGATTTTTAAATAATTTTTTGGGAATGTTATATTGCAGAATGTGAAAAATATTGTTTTTTTTTTTCAGAATTGTCGCAATTTTTTTTTTACAGCGCAAAAAATAAAAATCGCACAGGTGATCAAATACCACCAAAAGAAAGCTCTGTTTGTTGGGAAAAAAGGACATCAATTTTATTTAGGTACAGCGTCGCACGTCCGCGCAATCGTCCGTTAAAGTAACGCAGTGCCGAATCGCAAAAAATGACCTGGTCATTAAGCGGAGTTCCACCCATTTTTAATAGGTTGGATTACATAGATGTATGTAATCCCCTTTAAAACGGCTTTTACCAATGGAAACTTTTTTTTTTTTTTTTGCTAGTAAATACCTTAATTTCTGCTTTATTCCTCCTCTCCTCACTTCCGGGTCCGATCGGCGATGACGTCATTCAGCGATTCGCAGTGTGTGCTGGGATGTATTCCATTCCAGAAATCTCACAGTATTACCCAGGAGCTGAGCTGTACTGAGCCGTGCCTGCCCCGCCACCGCCTCCTCTCAGTGAGTTGTACTGTATGCATTGTATTCAGGTCGTTCTCTGCCCCGCCTCCGCCCCGCCTCCTCTCAGTGAGCGAGGACTGAAAGCATTATATCCTCACTGAGCTCACTGAGAGGAGGCGGGGCGGAGGCGGGGCCTATTGCACGTCCTGAATACAATGCATACAGTACAACTCACTGAGAGGAGGCAGGGCGGAGGCGGGGCAGGTCACAGCCTGAATACACACAGTACAGCTCAGCTCCCGGGTAATACTGTGAGATTTCTGGAATGGAATACATCCCAGCACACACTGCGAATCGCCGAATGACGTCATCGCCGATCGGACCCGGAAGTGAGGAGAGGAGGAATAAAGCAGAAATTAAGGTATTTACTAGCAAAAAAAAAAGTTTCCGTTGGTAAAACTCCGCTTTAAGGGGGTAAATTCAATTCGGTCCAGAAGTGGTTCAATAGACACTCCTGCTCAGGGCGGGGGGCTACATCTGCGATGCCAATTTTGATTCATCTGTTCACTTATCAAATCACAATTCAGTTGTCTCCTCTTGGCCCTGCTGGCTAGAGTCCACATTTTCGAGATCCTACAAAACCTGTCCCCAGCTACGACAAACAGTCTTCACAGACAGATAAGACGATGGTAACGGAACAAACTGAATTCTCTTTTATGAACACAACCTGTTGAAATATTTTCAGATTTTACTACATCTGCTGAGAGCCTCAAAAGACACTGAAGCTGTAGGAGCTCGAGTTTGATGATCACACTAATGCAAGTCTCCTCTGACTTCCCACCTTCAGATGGGAGAACTTTTAGTACTTTGGGCAGGAACGGCAAATACCACACAGCCAGCAATGTCTTCTGATGTGCAGGGTGTGCAGTCACAGATAGTTATGAAGCCAAAAGAATCTCGCTCCCTTCCCGGCAAAAGTAAACTTCATTTTTCACTGCCAGGAGAGGAGATACACACTCAGAATGAAGGTCACTGGTATCTAGTGTTGCCAACCTATCAGATTGAAATTTACTGACATGACACCCAAAATTTACTGGCACAGCCAAGTTTATACTGGCATTTCCAAAAGTTACAAAATGACAGTTTTAATGCAAATGTCAGTATTTAGTACACTATACAATTAGCAATGTGATTTAAAGTGGTAGTAAACCACTGAAAAAAAAAAAAAAAAAAAAAACTTTCCCCTGTAAGACAAATGCAATGCATGCTAGCACATTATGTAATACTTACCTAAGAAAGAAGCCTTCCTGCGGTGTGCTGTCACCGCTAACAAGACTTCCATCTTCACCCCGTCTTTCTTCCAGCAGCATGCATGTGGGAGCCCTCATTTACAGCACGAGCTCTTAGACCCTGTTCACACCTGAGTGTTTTTCAGCTCATAAAACACTCATCTCTGAAGTCTCAAAACACTCAACAAGCAAAATCCTGATTATTTCAATGGCGTTTTGTCAAAAAAAAAAAAAAAAAAGGGTCCTACAACATTTTGGTGCAAATGTGATGCAATTTGAGCCATACAAATTATATGGCTCAAATCGCATCACACAGACATTACATGTGATGTGCACAGGAATGCGCTGCGTTTTTGATGGAGTTGGAGGATCGGGTTGGTCCTCGGGCTGTGCTTGGTCCTCCGGCTCCCTCCTGCTATGTACCCCTCTGCTGTTCTATGGCTGAGCTAATTAAGATTATGTCATGGAATGTGCGGGGTCTCAATGACAAGGTGAAAGGCACAGCCATTTTTCGGTATATTAAATCTGTTCAACCTCATGTTATCCTCCTCCAGGAGACGCATTTGGATGGAAGCAGGGTGCTTGCTTTGAAGAGGCCTTGGATTCAGAGGATCTTCAACGCCACGTACTCCACGTATGCCCGTGGGGTGTCTATTTTGCTGGGAAGAAATGCACCCTGCTCGATTCAAAAGGTAATTACGGATCCTGGCGGACGATATGTTATTGTTCTCCTGGAGATATTTCACCGGCAGGTGGTACTGGTGAGTGTCTACTTACCTCCCCCGTTCCACTCCCAAATTCTGGTACATCTCCTGGTGACCTTGGCCCCTTATATTCACCTTCCTCTAATCATGGCGGGGGATTTCAATGCTGTTCTGGACGGCGGGCTGGACTCCTCTAACCCGGGTAGACTGTCGTCCCCTGAACTTGTGTCCTGGTCTTCCGCGGCTCAGCTTACGGAGTTGTGGCGCTGGAAAAACCCTGGGGTACGTGGCTACTCCTGCTGGTCTGGGGTGCACAGAACGGCGTCCAGGATAGATTTGGCTTTTGCTAATGAGCCTTGTCTTACTTTGGTCCAGGATGCCACATATTTGGCGGGTGGTCTCTCCGATCATAACCCACTGCTGGTGACTCTGCGGGTGGGAGCGGGTGGTACTTGGGGTGCATGGCGCCTTTCGCCGGGTTGGCTGCAGACGGAAAAGGTGATGCAGCAGGTGGAGCCCCAGATGCCTGCATATTGGGAAGATCATGCCTCGTCCACGGCTGGGGTAGTCCTGTGGGATGCTTTCAAAGCGGTTATGCGGGGTCATTACATCTCTGCGATTAAGGCGTCCCGTAGGGAGGCTAATGCTGATAGAGAGGCTGTTCTGCTGGAGGTCCGTGGGTTGGAGGAAGAATACTCGGCTACTCCGGGACCGGCGGCCTATGCGGCCCTGGAGGAGGCCAGGAGGCGTTTGGCTTTGTTGGATACTGATTTTGCGCATGCCAACCTTTAACATAGAGCGGAGTCACTTTTTGAGAAGGGGGACAAAAATGGTAAGCTGTTGGCTTTTTTGGTGGCAGATCAGAGGGCTTCGGTAAGTGTTCCATGCATTAAGTCTAGTTCAGGGGAACTGGTTAGGGACCCGGGGGAGATTTCCCGGGTCTTTATGGATTACTACTCTGACACCTATTCACCCCTGCCTGCATATGACCTGGAGGAGTTGGAGCGCCTTTTGTCTGGATTGCCGGTTCCGGTCTTGGAGGGTGAGGACAGTGCGTGGTCTGACAATGACATCAAGTTGAAGGAAATTGAGAAAGCCATCTCTTCCTTCCCCCCCAATAAATCGCCAGGCCCTGATGGGTTCCCGGTGGAGTGGTATCGGCAGTACTCGGACTCCTTGGCTCCCAGGCTCCAGGCTTTGTATGCTGCGTTTTTTCGATCAGGGGGCCCTGCCGGGTTCCCTGCTCGAGGCGTATGTTGTTCTGCCCAAGCCAGGTAAGGACCACACCCTGTGTTCCTCCTACCGCCCCATTGCCTTGCTCAATGTGGATCTCAAGATACTCACGAAGGTCTTGGCTACTAGACTGGCAGTGGTCCTGCCTTCCCTGGTGGACATTGATCAGACCGGGTTCATGCCGGGCAAGTCCACGGACACCAACCTTCGACGCTGGTTTACTCATTTACAGGTGCCCCATGCCTCTGTTGGCACTAGAGTGGTGGTGTCGCTGGACATTGCCAAGGCCTTTGACACGGTGGATTGGGTGTACATGGGGGTGGTGCTGAGGCGCATGGGGTTTGGTCCTAAATTTTGCAAATGGATTTCCCTCTTGTATTCTTCCCCACGTATGGCGTTGAAGATTGGATCCACCCTGTCTCCCTTTTTTGAGGTAGGTAGGGGGACTAGGCAGGGCTGTCCTCTTTCGCCCTTTCTGTTCTCCCTGATGATTGAACCCTTGGCTATTGCATTGCGTGCGTCTCCGGAGGTGGGGGCGCTGGAAGTGGGCTCCATTAAAGAGTGCCTGGCGCTTTATGCGGATGATATGCTTTTATTTTTGAAGGATCCCAATGCTTCCCTGCGGGCGGTATTCATTATCCTGGACACTTTTGCAAAGTTTTCCGGCCTAAGGGTTAATTGGGATAAATCCACCATGCTCCCTATTGATCCTGGTGCCATTGCTGCAGCTGATGGAGCGTTGCCATTGAAATGGGTGACTGAGTTCACCTACCTGGGGGTCAGGGTGTCGGCGAGGGTGGCGGACTATCTCAATCTGAATCTTCACCCATTGCTGGAGGTCTTTAAACGCAGGGCGGAGGTGTGGCGCGACTTACCTTTGTCGGTTCTGGGGCGCATTAATTTGGTGAAGATGAAACTCCTCCCTGTCTTTCTGTATTTCCTTAGAAATTCTCCGGTGTGGGTCCAACGTTCTTTCTTCCGCCGCGTTCATGGCCTGATAGGTTCCTTTATCTGGGGTACCTCTCCTCCTAGAATTGGTATGCAGGTGTTACAGGAGCCCTGGGGTCAGGGGGGACTGGCTTTACCTGATCTTTATAAATATTTCCTGGCCGGGCAAGGAGTGGTGGCACGGCGCTGGCTTACGGGGGACGATGGGGACTCTGCCACGGTGCTGGAGGCGGCTGTTTTGGGCTCCTACGAGAGTCTTCGTCTTTTACTGCATCGGGGGTCCAGGGCTAAATTTGAGCTGACGGGAACGATGCTTTTCACCATCAAAGCCTGGGAACAGATGCAGGTGCTGGTGGAGCCAGGAGCAACTGGTGTTTCCCCGGCCTCCCCATTGTGGTGGAACCCCAAGTTTCCTCATTTTGCCTCGATCCCTGATCCTGCCCTCTGGGCCGTTAAGGGGGTGAAGTTGCTGGGGGATATTGTCTCTGAAGCTTTAATCACAACTCGGGGGGAACCGAACTGTGCCACAAATGCATGGCGAAGTTGAAGATAGCGAAAAAAATACCTATTTGGAAGATCATAATGCGCCTTCAGGGCATCAAAGGTGCACAGCTCCCCACCAGTCTTGAAACGGCGATACAGGCGGCGGATATGCGGAAGCCCCTCTCGGAATTGTACAAGGAATTGTTTGCTACCACTCCACCTGCTGTACGTAGGTGTCGGGAACGCTGGGTAGAGGAGGTGCCTGACCTGGATGGTGATGACTGGGATGATATGTGTTGTTTGATAATAATGCCGTCAGATAGCAGCCATCTGAGCATCTAAGTTACTGTTAAAGGTGCCAATCCTCAAATTTTACATAGAGTTTATTGGAAGGTTGGGAAGGAAGGATTTTCCGGCACATAAATTCTTAAAAAATCAATTTTATTCAAATAACATAACACAAAAAGCAATCATGAAAAACACACAAAACATATAAACAAACAGAACAGAAAATATTGATTAAAAATTGACTGGAGCCAGAATGGGTTAACCAGTCAGAAATGAAAAACATACAGCAGTTCTATTTGATGTGGTCATACACATATTCATATTATTAGTCACATAATGCGACTACATGTACATATTTATATACTTAGAAACATAATGACAGAAATTAGTAGTACGCTTGATCAGGTTGCTCTACATGTTTCGCCTCATAAAGAAGCTTCGTCTGGAGCCTGCTTGTGATCAAAGAAAATGGTTCTGTATAATTGTTATGCAGGACAACTGTCACCGCAGACAAATGGTAATGAATAACGAAGGGACAATCATGGATAGGTACAGAGCTCGGTATATATAGAGAGAAGATTAACCCAGGGGTAGTGGAGCCTGGGAGCCACCAAACAGATTGTACTATGGAAGCATCTCTCTATATATCACATGGAGGAAGGCCATGTGGATATGCCAACAGGTGTTAGTATGTCAAAATCCTTTCATTGGCTCTGTCCTAAAGTTCCATGATGTCTCCTCCGGATGGGGAACCGCCGCCATCATGACCTGTTGTCACTGTTTGTGCTTGTTGCCCTGCGTGGCATTGTCTTGTCTGTTTTTATGTGCAAAATTTCAATAAAAACAAATTTTCAAAAAAAAAAACGAATTTATAGTTATTTATTATACTATAATTTATTATTTTGTGTTTCAAACTTTATCATACCCAAGATCAGGGGCGTAACTACAGGGGTTGCAGGGGTTGCAATTGCTACCGGGCCCCATGCTCCAGGGGGCCCGGTAGCAAACCAGTGGGTGAACTTCCAGGATCTCAAAGGTCACACTTGCGACCGGGCCCTGGCATTGCACCACTGTGGGGAGGCCCCAAGATTGCAGGAAGGGGGCCCACTGCAGAACTTGTGAAAGGATCCTGCTGCGGGACCATAATAAAAGGCCATGCAACGAGAGTAAAGAGCCCCAGGATCAGTGGGAAGAGCCCCGGGCTTGAAGGGAAGGGCCCCGGCCAGAGGACTGGGGGGCCCTTCATGGTTTCTTGCATCGGGGCCCTGAAGGTTCTAGTTACGCCTCTGCCCAAGATGTTATAAAGAAGAACGCACAGTAAAAAAAAAATCATATGTAAATAGTTGGTTTGGGCTGCTCATCCTTAAGAATTACATGCAAAATAATTGTACCGCTTTCAGCACCTAAAATCTGAAATAATCATACTGCTGGGGAGGTTAAGGAAAGAAAATGCATAATCTATAGCCTGCCTATTGCCTAAGGATGCCTAAACTCTGGATGAAGGAGCAACAGAGACATTGTTTGGACAGCAGCATTGTCAGTCTGGGGGGAGGGGAGTGTTAGATGGACTAGCAGATTTAGCTTCACTGAGAAATTGAAGCCAAACTCCAGCTAATACTTTATAAAATGTTACAGCAACAGTTTTGTTCATTCTGGGATAAACGTTTTGCATAACTAAATAATAGCTGATCTAGACACCCCTTACTGCCGGTTCACACTGAAGCGGCACGACTTCGGGGCAACCTGTGAAGTCGCGTGCACCGCGAATTCGGCGCGACTTGCACGGAATTCATAAAATGAATGTCTATGCAAGTCGCTCCAGGTCGCCCCGAAGTAGTACAGGAACCTTTTTCTAAGTCGGAGCGACTTGTGTCGCTCCTATTAGAACGGGTCCTGTACCACACAATGGACCGCGACGGTGCACGACTTGTCAGGCTGACCAAGTCGCCTGACAAGTCGTACTAGTGTGAACCGGCACTTACAGTGTTAAATGATTTCTCGCATCCCTGTAAGAGTCGGTTCACACTGGGGAGGCACGACTCTGTACTACTTCGGGGGCGACTTGTGAATTCCCATGCACCACGACTTCGGAGCGACTTGCATGGACTTCACGTAATGGAAGTCTATGAAAGTCGCTCCGAGGTCGCCCCGAAGTAGTACAGGACCCTTTTTCTAAGTCGTAGCAGTCAATGGACCGCGAGGGAGCGCGACTTGTCAGGCTGACAAGTCGCCTGACAAGTCGCGCTAGTGTGAATCGAGTCAAACTGATACATCTGCAAGACAGCTTTTACAAAACAATGGCTAGATCACCAGGTGAAAAAAACAGGAGAAAAAAGAAAATGAATGCAGCCGCATCATCTAAGCTGCAATATAAAAAATGTTTGCTTTTGAGTTTAATACTGCTTTAAGCTAACCACATTTATGTACACCTAAAGAGAACTGTATGGGATAAAACATCTGGTCATGAAATGGTTAAAGGTTCCGGCTAATTCTTGCACTTTATCCGGAGTTTAGCATGTAAATAGCAAGTCATATACCTGAAGACAGCCTGCTTTTATGGTGTGACTCGAATCCTATTGTCAAGCCATAAATGTGACCACCACCAATGTTTAAAGGCAGTGTTAATTTCGTCTACTAAAATATTTTCGTCAACTAAATTAACACTACAGTATTTTAGTTTACTAACATACGACTAAAACTAAAACAATTCAGATGACTAAAAGACGACTAAAACTAAAATGGGATTTAATCATGAGACTAAAATATGACTAAAACCAAAATGACATTTTGGTCAAAAGACTATGACTAAAACGAAATTGAAAATTGACATCAAAATTACCACCCCTCTGCTGGCCATTTGAAAATCAGCAAAGCAATTCGATCCAAAAACTGTAATAATAGCACAATAAAGTTTAAACATGTATTGCACTACCACATAAACATATGTATAGGGGATCTACTAAGCTGCTGAAAGAGAAAAAATGAAGAAAAGGCTTTTCTTTTTTCTTAATAATTAATGTTGGTATTATATTCAGGTAATATGTGCAATGACATTACAGCCAATGGAGTTTACAGTTTTTTGTTTTTTTTTGTATCTTAGGCTCCGTTCACATGTAGGCGTTTTGGGGCGTTTTTGGGGCGTTTTTCTGCTCTAGGATCAGCTCTCAAAACGCCCAACAAGACAAATCCTATTCATTTCAATGGCCCCTGTTCACATCTGAGCGTTTTGAAGCTGTATACAAAACGCCCAACACTCAAAAAAGTACATGAGCTTCTTTTTGGGCAGATTACAGGCGTTTTCCATTGATCTCTATTCAATCTAAAAACGGCTGCACAAAAATCGCGGTAAAAATCGCGGTAAAAATCGCCGCAAAAATCGCGGTAAAATCGCGGTAAAAATGCGCGAAAAACGCTACGCTCAGGTGTGAATGTAGCCTTAAAGTTGCGCTTCTGGTTGTCAAAAAGAAATATTTTTGTTTGTTTAAGAAACTTGGTTTTATTTGTAAAGATGTTATATATCACAATGGCTAAGAGCCGGTCCACACTAGCACGACTCCCTCGCGGTCCATTGACCGCTACAGGAGCCGTTCTAATAGGAGAGACACAAGTTGCTCCGACTTAGAAAAAGGGTCCTGTACTACTTCGGGGCGACCTCGGAGCGACTTGCATAGACTTCCATTATGTGAAGTCCATGCAAGTCGCTCCGAAGTCGTGGTGCATTGTAATGCACAAGTCGCCCCAGTGTGAACCGATTCTTAATCTGTGTCTGTAGTGCGTGTTCAAACCTTAAGTGCCGGTTCACACTATTGCGATGCGGGAACACTGCGATTCTACTGCGTGTTCCCGCATCGCATTCGCAGCACAGGCAGTTCACACTTCCATATGCGATACGCTGGGGGTGTCAATTCAGAGTTAAAGCGGTTTTAAACCCAAAAATTGAAAAAAAAAAAAAACCTGCAAGACAAAGGCATAATGAGCTAGTATGCATCACATACTAGCTCATTATGTATTACTTGCCTTAGAACGAAGCCCCGACACGGACCCCCGGACATCGCTGCGGGCGCTGCCATGATCCCTCGTCGTCTCTTCCGGGTTCGGCGGCTCCGGCGCTTGATTGGCCGGAGCCGCACCGACGTCACTGACGTCACAGTGATTTTCCGGCAAGCTCCCGGCAAGTAAAACTGAAGGTCCCCCCGGACCTTCAGAGCGCATGCGCCGCTCGCATGAGCCGGTTTAGGAGATATTAATTATACCTACAGGTAAGCCTTATTATAGGCTGACCTGTAGGTAAAAGTGTCAAAAAGCGGGATACTACCGCTTTAATGACACCCCCAGATCAGATCGCATATCACAGTGCGATCTGACAGTTCACACATGAATCAGATCGCACTGGTGTGAACCACCATGCGATCCGATTCTTCTGCGGACCAAAAAAAGGGTCCTGTGCGAATTCACTGCGATTGCGGTGTGAATTTAGCCATACAAACTGTATGGCTGAATTCACAAGGCACAGACATCGCATGTGATTTTAGGAGCAGTGCGCTCCGAATCACATGTGATGTCTGTCATCGCAATAGTGTGAACCGGCCCTAATACCATAAATTATAACATATTATTAGATTTTTACTCCAGGAGTATATAATTAGTTTGGAAATTCTAGAGAAATGTTTAAATAATGCATTACAATTTACCTAAACCTATTCGATTTGTAGTTGACTTTATTGTACTGGAGATATTAGTCGACTAAAATATGACTAAAACTAAAACAATTCAGATGACTAAAATACGACTAAAACTAAAATAGCATTTTAGTTAAAAGCCTAAAATACGACTAAAGCTAAAATATAATTTTAGTCAAAAGCCTAAAATACGACTAAAACTAAAATAGCATTTTAGTCAAAAGCCTAAAACACGACTAAAGCTAAAATGGAATTTTAGTCAAAAGACTATAACTAAAACGAAATTGAAATTTGCTGCCAAAATAACACTGTTGAGAGGGAGGCCGGTGAGAGGCAGAGGAAGACTTGTATTGTATTGCTGTCCTGGGCTTTGATCACAGCCAGTCTGTGTTAGGAAGAGACAGCTGCAGGCACAGCAGATCCCCTGGCGGGAGAAATTCCTCTTCCCTGCTTTCTTACTGCACATAGACTTATTAATAGTGCGGGGAGGGGGTAGAATAATGCGCACCATCATGACCCGGACCAGCGCAGTATAAAACCTCATGCACACTTGAGCTAAAAATTGCTGCTTTTACACACATTTGAGTTTTTTTTGTTTTTTTTTCTAAATTACCATGTTAGCCAATATTTCCATGCACATGATAGGCGTTTACAGGAGTTTAGAGAAAAAACAAAGTCACGTTCAGGAGAGAAGCTTTTGAGCAAAAAAAAAAAAAATGCACGATGTGCCTAAACGCAGATAAACGCGTTTAACCACTTCCGGACCGGAAGATTTTTCCCCTTTAATGACCAGGCCATGTTTTGCGATTCGGCACTGCATTACTTTAACAGACAATTGCGCGGTCATGCGACACTGTACCCAAATAATAATAAATTGATGTCCTTTTTTTCCCCACAAACAGTGGTCTTTTGGTGGTATTTGATCACCTGTGCGATTTTTATTTTTTGCACTATAAACAAAAAATAAACAATATTTTTCACTTTCTGCTATATAACATTCTCAAAAAAAATAATAATTTAAAATCACAATTTTTTAACATTTTAGGCCAATTTGTTTTCTGCTAAATATTTTTGGTAAAATAAAATCACAATAAGCGAATTTTGATTGGTTTGCGCCAAAAGTTATCGCATCTACTTACTACGGGAAAGATTTATGTCATTTTTATTTATTTATTTATTTCTTTTTTAACTAGTAATGGCAGCGATCTGGGTTTTTTAGCGGGACTGCGACATTGTGGTATTTGATCTTCTGTACGATTTTATTTTTTGCGCTATAAACAAAAAAAGAGCGACAATTTTGAGTAGAAAAAACAATATTTTTCACATTCTGCTATAGGACATTCCCCAAAAAAAAAAGAATTTAAAAATCAAAATGTTTTAACATTTTAGGCCAATTTGTTTTCTGCTACATATTTTTGGTAAAAAAAAAAAAAATTGCAATAAGCGTATTTTGATTGGTTTGTGCAAAAGTTATTGCGTCTACGAACTAGGGGAAAGATTTGTGTCATTTTTATTGTTTTTTTTTTACTAGTAATGGCGGCGATCTGCGATTTTTAGCGGGACTGCGACATTGTGGCGGACAGATCAGACCCCTAACTGACATTTTGAAAACTTTTGGGGGGACCAGGGACATTACTACAGTAATCAGTGCTAAAAATATGCACTGTTACTGTAATAATTACACTGGCAGGAAAGGGGTTAACACTGTGGGTGATCAATGGGTTAAATGTGAGCCTAGGGGAGTGATTCTAAATATGGGGGGGGCGTGGCTTGTGAAATGATCATAGAGACCTGTGATCCTATATGGAAGGATCACAGGAGCTCTGTGATCATTCCAGGGAGAAGAATGGTCAGTTGTGTTTAGAACAGCTGACCGTCCTTCTCTCTCTCAGCGGGGAACGATCGCGGGTGTAAGGTGGCAGTCGGAGTTCCAGCTGCTCCAGTGGCGCGCGCTCGCCCCCTAGCTGCAGGCGCGCAACCGACACAGGTCTACGTTGGTTTGGCTGGAGGGCCGCACTGCCGCAGTAACATTTTTTTTTTTTTTTTTATTTCTATAGCCACAATAAATCAATGTTCTGGCCAATGAAATAAATAAACCCCAATCGCTTGACGCGCCTAGGCGCATTCGCAAAAATGTGGCTTAGGTGCGTTTTTGAAGCTGGCAAGGAGAAAAGTGTTTATATAACTCTTAGATTGTAAGCTCTAACGAACAGGGACCTCTGATTGCTACTTTATTCAACGGTATTGTAATTGTTCTATCTGCCCTTATGTTGCGCTCCGTAAACCCCGTATAAAGCGCTCCGGAAACTGCGTAAAATCCTGCATAATAATAATAATAATAATAGTATTATAAAAGTCCCAGTGCGCATAAAGCCTTTGGCAGCTACTTTCATTTTTCACTATTATAATGAAACATTGTGAAAGAAAAAAGAAACATTTTTAAGGTTGTAAGGCATGGGTGTCCAACCTTTTGGCTTCTCTGGGCCACATTGAGTGTAAAGAAATTTTCTCGGGCCGCATATTAAATATATACTATAGTTAAGGTATATAAGTAATAAAATGCCGCTGCGCCCTTCCTGCGCCGCCGCGCCCCCCACGCCCCCCGCACTAATTTAACACAACTAGAGGATGATCAAATGAAATGGAATCAGTATATGGAGGTTTACTTCTTCTGAGCGATAATAAAGGAACACTCTAACCACCATGACCACTTCAGTGATTTGAAGTGGTCATGGTGGTAGGAGTCAGAAACACTGCACATGCTCGCCTCCTCCCCTCCCCTCAGCCTCTGCCTACCATTAGTTGAAAGCTGCTGTGGCCGTGCCCCCGACCCGACTTCCTTCCTCCCCAGCAAAAAAAAAATAAAAAATATCAGGGGGCAGTGGGCCGCATTGCCTGAGGTTTCGGGCCGCATGTGGCCCTCGGGCCGCAGGTTGGACATGCCTGTTGTAAGGTTAAATTAAACATTTTTAAAAGAGAATCTGTCATTTTGTCCAGTGTGTGCAAAATAGGATCCACTGATACCAAAAACACAGTATGTCCCAAGCGCTTGGCCCTATGAAGAACCATACTGACCACGGACCAAGGGTCCTTTCACACGGGCGGTCCGTATGTCCGTATATCATCCCATCCGTTTGCGGATGATATACGGACATAATGTATATCAATGGCATTGCAGATGTCAGCAGATGACCATCCACTGACATCCGATTTGCGTCCTTTCAGATCTGTTACGTTTTTTGGAACAGAACAGAACCCTATTTTTCTTCCGTTTAAAAAACTGAAAGGACGCAAAATCGGATGTCAGCGGTGTCATCTGCTGACATCCGCAATCCCATAGACATACATTATGTCCGTATATCATCCGCAAACGGATGGGATGATATGCGGACATACGGACCGGATGACATCCGTGTCCGTAAAAAAAAAAGGGTGAAAGGACCCCAAGGGTCAATCCGAAGCAGCCATCAGGAGTAGTATACACAATAACCATAAGCAAAAAAACGGAAGAGATGACAGCACTGTCTGCATGGGAGTGGAGGACTATAGTTCCTCAACATGTATAAAATCCAAGCCAATGGTAAAGGCTAAAAAGTAAAAATGTATTGATCACAGTATAAAATAAATATAAACCCATGATGGGTTATATGATACCAGGCTGGAGGCTGTGCATACAGATGGGCTAGTGTTCACTGGGTCTGTTAGGCTGAAGGGCGGGAGGGTGCGGCTCAGCCGTTACATTGCCACACACCACACTGCACCCTCCCACTCTTGGACATTAGCCCATCTATATGTACAACCACCAGCATGGTATCATATAACCCGCCATGGATTTAATTTTACCTTGTGTACAATTTTGTACTGTGATCAATAAACTTTTACTTTTTAGCATTTACCATTGGCTTGGATTTTATACATGTTGAGGAGCTATAGTCATCCACTCCCTTCCAGATAGCGCTGTCGTCACGTTTTTTTGCTTAAGGTTCTACTGATAGGCCTCTCATATTCCTCCATGTTATCCCGCTGTCCTGTTCACCTATCTAATTCATGAGTTTGCACAGGGTTTAGGAACTTCTTTCTATCACATGACAGTGTTCTAGGCCCAGTGATTGGCCAGTCAGACCCAGGGGAGGACTGGGCCAGGGGTCAGGGGGGGCAATTGCCCCCTGGGCGGCTCTAATGCCCCGTAAAAAAACTGCTGCTTTTAGAGTGCAAATTGAAAACAAGGTCATAGCGCAGGCCTCCAGCCCAGCATGGATGGTGTAAACTGTGTCTGAGCAAAGGCCGTTTCCATGCCCCACTGGAGATTCTTCTGCCCCGGCCAGACCCAACCGAGCTGGCCAGGTCGGCAACCTAGTTTCACCCGTTAAGTAGAGAGTATCTGGAGCAGGGTTTCAGCTTGGAATGGGGGTCAGGAGGAGGATTGGGAGAGTGGAAGGGGGGCCGAATCACTGCACCATGGGCCTCTAGTTTGTACTTGCCCCCTGGGCCGAAATTTGCCAGTCTGCCCCTGGCAGGGGGCACCTGACATCGCTGGACTCCAGGACAGGTAAGTGTCCTAATATTAAAAGTCAGCAGCTACAGTATGTGTAGCTGCTGACTTTTAATGTTTGGAGGGGAAGGCGGAACTCTGCTTTAAGGAAACCATTTTTATCTATACAACACCTCTGCCCTTCCTCTTACTGCTCGGTGGGAGCAGGGGGTGGTCAGAGAAGGTAATGAGCTTGGTTTCAGTCCAAACCCATGTTCAGGCAAACTTGGATAGAAGCTGTTGGTGCCGGTTTAATCAGCTGCAGCCGGGGTATTCCCTTCCCCGCAGCTGCATCTACACAATGGGGCAGGGATGCTCCTGACCCATAGACCTGGAAAAGCCCCCCTTGGTTTGTATATTTCATGCCAAGGACCTTGATTCCAGTTGGCGGTGCCAGGGAAGAGTGGTGTAGAGAGAACTGTGCCTGCAAGCAAGGCAACGCTCCCCAACATCCACAACCCCCCCCCCTCCATCTCCAGCACAGGTTCTTCCAGCTGTGCTGTCATTGTGCCGTCATTGGTAGCTAGTAATGTCAGCAATATGGTAACCAATCACACGCTTGGTGCAGAATTCAATGGAGGATGGCACTTCCTCCGTCCTGACCTGTTCTGCCATCACCTGCTGCTTTACCCACGCTTCCAAGATCTTCAAGCTCCCAGCCATGCTGTGTGTGAAGAAAGGGGAACTCGTATATAATAAGCTCTGATGTATAGAGAATTATGATGTGGACTTTGATAAATAGGGGGATGTTGATGTAAGGGGGACTCTAATGGGAACCCAGATGTAAGGAGGGACTATGATGAACAGTAAAGAGGGATTTTGATGGGGACCCTGATGTAAGGGTGGACATTATTGGGGACCCGCTGTAAAGGGGGGAATTTGAGGACCTTAATGTAAGTCAGAGTTTCGATGAGGACCCTCCCTGATGTAAGCGGTGACTCGGATTTAAGGGTTGACTTTGATGGGGACTCAGCTTTCAATGGAGGATGGGATGTCCTTCGTTCTGACCTGCAGTGCCACTGCCTACTACTAAAGCCATGCAGTAAGTGTGTGAAGAAAGGGGGGATTTTGATGGGGACTCTGATGTAAGGGCGATTATGATGGGGACTCTGATATAAAGGGGGACATTTAGTGGGGACCATGATGTAAGGGGGGCTTTGATGGGGACCCTGGTGTAAGGGGGGACATTGATGTAAAAGTGGAATTTGATGTGGTCTCTCATGCAATGGTAACTTTGATGTAAAGGGGAATGCTAATGGGAACCGTGATGTAAATGGGAACTCAAATGAGGACCCCGATGTAAAGGGGGACTTTGATGTAAGGGAAGAATTTGATGGGGACCCCTGAAGGGAACCTTGATCTAAGTGGGTTCTCTGACGGAAAGAGGGATGATGATGGGGACTCTCGTGTAAGGTGGAGACTTTGATGCAGCCTGTGAGATAGGGGAGAACTCCCATGCAAGGGTGGACTTTGATCAGGATTCTAATGGGCACCCTTATGTAACGGTGGGATTCTGATATAAGGGGAGACTCTGGTTGGGACCTTGATGTAAGGGGGACTCTGATGTAAGAGTCGACTTTGATACAGACTCTGATAGGGACCCTGATGTAAGGGGGGACTTTAATAGAGACTCTGCTGTAAATTATGGACTTTGATGGGGACCCTGATGTATTGGGGGGCTGTGATGTAAAGAGGGATACTGATGGGGAGCCTGGTGTAAGGAGGGATTCTGATGGGGACCCTAATGTAAGGGGGGATTCTGGTGTAAGGGTTGGCTTTGATGGGGACTTTAATGTAAGGTGTTACTCTGATGGGGACCTAGGTGTAGGGGGGGGGGGGGTTCTAATAGGAACCCTGATGTAATGGGGGAATTTGATCTAAAGGAGGATTCTGATGGTGACACTGATGTTATGGTGGACTTTGATGGGGACCCTTGTGGAAGGGGGTTCCCTAATGGAAAGGGGGACAATATGGGGGACCCTGATGTAAGAGAGGACTATGATGTAAGGATGGACTTTGATTGGGGATTCTGATGGGGATCCTGATGTAAGGGGGTTGATTATGGGGCCCCCCATGTAAGGAGGGACCCTGATGTAAGGGTAGACTTTGATAAGAACTCTGTTGAGGATCCTGATGTAAGGGCGGGCTATGATGAGGTCCCTAATGTAATGAGGGACTCTAATGGACTCAAGTTTATTATGTAAAACATATTCATTCATTTAAATTTTTATTCATCAATTTACAAAACAAATTTTCCTGCCCAGGAATATTAAAAAATCTACAACGTAACGTTTGTAGTAAGAAGTTTGGGGACTGTGGCTCTTCTGAAAGGCTTTCCTCCTGGCAGGAGAAGATCTGCTTCTCAAACACACCTAAAGCCGTGTCTATGATATTACATTTTGGTGTGTTTAGTTGGTTCAAGTGGGCATCCATTCATTTCATTTACTAAAACATTCATCGATTTGGGCCATTGAAATGAAAGTGCTAAACGTGCTGCTTAGCCTTCGCGTTAATGTTTAGATGCGCTTAGGGTCATCAAGGCACGGTTGAGGGGTTTTGGCACTGCAAGCGTGACTCACGTGTTTTTGTGTGTTCCTGGAACACGCAGGTGCAGTGCCAGGACAAGCTCATCTAGAGCAGTGTTTTTCAACCTTTGTTTAACCAAGGCACCCTTGAAAATCTGGCAGAATCTCAAGGCACACCAACCAACAATGCAGCCCGGACAGGAAGTGACGTCATGACGCCAAAGAGGTAATCAATTAGGATCTACTCTTTCATCGCCTCTTGGCAGGGCCGGTGTTAGACTATTTTACACCCTAGGCAAGACCAGCTACTTGCGCCCCCCCCCCCCCCCCAAATAAAAAAAAAAAGGGAAGGGGTTAAATACTCCTCTATGTAATACCCAGTGACCCTGATCTGATGGTTCCTCCATGTTATGCTTTCATACCCAGTGACCCCCATATTCTTCCATGTCACACCCGGGGACCCTAATGTCCCTCCCTGTCACACCCAGGGACTTTGATGTTTTTCCATGTCACACCCTTGGACCCCAATATTCCTCCATGTCATGCTGTCATACCCACTGACCCTGATGTTCCTCCATGTCACACCCAGGGACCCCCGTGTTCCTCCATGTCATGCTGTCATACTCAGTGACCCCAATGTTCCTCTATGTCAGACCCTGATGTTTTTCCATGTCACAGTTGGGGACCCTGATGTTCCTCCATGTCACACCTGGGGACCCCGATGTTCCTCCGTGTCATACTTGGGGACCCCAATCCCCCATGGCACACCCAGGGACCCCAATTCCTCATGGCACACCCGTTGACCCCTATCCTCCATGTCGCACCTGGTGACTCTGATTCCCCATGGCACACCTGGTGACCCCGATTCCCTTTCATACCAGGGATGCTCCATGTAACACCCAGGGACCAGCTCAGTGCAGAGAGTCTCTTCCTGCCTGGGGTTAAGGCCGTTCAGCTCCAGCTGAAGAGGATCATCATGCAGGCAGCACTCTGGTGGGCTCCATTCCTGCTTCTTGGGGCCCCTCCAACAGTAGTGGAAAGCCAGGGCCTGATAGTTCCGCCACTGCCCAAGACACCTGGCATCTTTCTCTGTCCCTTCTTCCTCCCCTACCGCCACCTCTCCCCTCAGCTCACAATAATCATTCATGATGGAGAGAGATTGCCGACTCCTGACTGCGTCCCTAGGTGGCAATGTGCCTTAGGCGGCTGCCTAGTTTGCCTAGTGGAAGCACTGGTCCTGCCTCTGGGACTGGTCAGCCGCACCATTGGATTGTTTTTTGGGCAATCCGGTGGCAGGGGGACATCCACTTCCACCACTTCTGAAAGCATTCCAGTGGCTCATGAGCCGCTTGAAATTCTGTCATGAGAAAGCCAGTCACCGGCTGTAAAAAAAAAAAAATACGGAGGTTATGGCTGATATCTTTTGCCATAACCCTGTTAAACCATTTTAAAGCTGCAACGTATATAAACGTATTGCGGTCTTAAAGTGGAAAAAATAAACAACCTACATAACACTTGTTACAGTTAGGGCACTGTCACACTGACTCACTGCAGTTTGGCCGCAGCGCAGGTGTCACACAGGGTACCTGCGGTTTTCATGTGGGTTACCTGCAGTTTCTCATAAACTTCTATTATGTCCTACATTTTTGGCGCATTTTCTGAAAGCACACCAAAAGTGAGGGACATAATAGAAGTCTATGGGAAACCGCAGGTAACGCAGGTGAAAACCGCGGGCACCCTGCGCTACACCTGCACTGCAGCCAAACTGAAGCAGATCAACATGCAAGCGGAATACAAAATAAAAAGAAGTGCAGTTACCATTAAAGAAGTTTAGTTACCATTACCAATAATAATAACTCTTATGTATATTACCTTTTAAAAAAAAAACAATCACCAAGCCTGCAATGAGACCCATTACAAACACATGCAGGTAAATTACAGGTACAATTGCTGTACCTCAAGGAGCTCATGTGCAGCTCTGCTTCACCTCCCCTCTGAGAAAAGCGCGCCAGCCAGCGACTCCTGGGACCCGCGGCTCGCACATCCCAGAAAGAAGTGCGTATGCCCGACCCGCCCCTAGCAACCGATGACATCATCAGTTGGCAAGACGCGGTCGGGAGGCCCGCACAACTTCCCGAGTGCCTGTGGCAGCAGAAAATGAGCTTTATACAGCGAACCGGCACCGCTGTAACAAGGTTTAACCGAGTGGCCAACAGCAGTATGTTGGTCTGATAGCTGCCTAAGTTGGGGTCATTTTGCTGCGGCACACCTGGGGACTCTTCATGGCACACCAGGGTGCTGCGGCACACCTGGGGACTCTTCATGGCACACCAGAGTGCCGTGGCACACCTGGGGACTCTTTATGGCACACCAGGGTGCCGCGGCACACCTGGGGACTCTTCATGGCACACCAGGGTGCCGCAGCACACCTGGGGACTCTTCATGGCACACCAGGGTGCCGCGGCACACCTGGGGACTCTTCATGGCACACCAGGGTGCCGCAGCACACCTGGGGACTCTTCATGGCACACCAGGGTGCTGCGTCACACCGGTTGAGAAACCCTGATATAGAGCACAGGGCGAACATGCCAAATTGCGACCCCCCCCCCCCAAGATGTACGAGCAGTCAGTGAAAATCCTCTCCCCCCAAAAATAAAATTGAGCAATAACCTGTATGCTCACCCATTAGGCATGAATTCTACCTCCTCCCAGTACAAATCCACCCCCTGCTAAAATACCCCCTCCCAACACAAATCTTTGCCCCCCCCCCCTCGCCCAGCTCAAATCCTCACTCTTCCCATATGCCCCCTCCCAAAACAAATTTCCCCTCCTAGCACAAATGCATTACCCCTAAAATTTGCCCTTCAAGTACTAATCTTCTCCACCTCCACTACAAATGCCCCCTTCCAGCACAGATTCCCCTCCCCCCAAATCCCCATGCTAGCACACATTTTTCCTTCTAGTAAAAAAATAACCCCCAATCATCCCTACTAGCACAAAACCCCCCCACCCAAAATAAAAATCCCCCTCTACCATATAACTTTTTAGAGGGGGAGGGGGATTGTGCAAGAAAAGGAAATTGTTTTGGGGGGGTTGTGCAAGTAGGGATGAATGGGGAAGATTTTTGCTAGGAGGGAAACTTTTCTTTGGGGTGAGAGGTTTTGAGCTAGGAGGGAGATGAGGAGGGGGATTTGTGAATGGAGGGGAGAGGATGTGTACTTTGAGAGGTAATTTGAAGGATTTGAAGGGTAGAGGATTTGTGCTAGAAGGGGGATTTCTTTTTTTTTGGGGGGGGGGGGCATTTGTGCTAGAGATATTTCAGCAGGGGAATCTGATATGTACTGGGAGGAGGGGGAATTTATGCTTAAGCATACAGATTAGTGCTCAATTATTTTTATTTTTTTTTGGGGGGGGGCGGGGGTGGCTTGCTGACACATAATGCTCATACATCTTAGGGGGTGCAGCTTTGGCATGTTCACCCTGGGCCATAGAGCAAGGCTAGAATAAGAGGTGGAAGGAGGGGCTTTGGGCACTATGGTATCATGTTAGGTGGGGGGGGGGGGCACCACGAGGAGATTGGAAGGAGGGAATTTGTATTGGGAGGGGGAATTTGGGAGGCAGCAGGGGGTAAGAATTGTTCTAGGAGGGGCAATGTGGGGTTGTGTGCTAGAAGTGGTGAGTTAGGGGGCTTTGTGTTGGGAGGGGGGGGACGGGGGAAGAGATTTTGTGCTGGGGGGTGGTTGTGCGAGAAGAGATTATATTGTAGAGGAAGAGGGGAATTGTGCTAGAAGGGGAATTTGTTTTTGGGGAAATTAGTGCTAGTAGGGATGAATGAGCCAGGTGTGGGGGGGGGGGGGGATTTCTGCTAGTAGAGGACATTTTTTTTTGCGGGGGGGGGGGGGGGTTTGAAGTAGGGGGAGGGGGAGAGGATGTGTACTTTGAGGGATTTGAAGGGTAGAGGATTTGTGCCAGAAGAGGAAAACATTTTTTTTTTTTTGGGGGGGGGGGGGATTTGAGCTAGGAGGAAGATGGGGGGGGGGGATTTGTGCTAGGAAGGGGGATATTTGAAGTAGGGGGAGAGTGTGTGTATGCAGAGAGGAAATTTGAGGGATTTGAAGGGTGGAGGATTTGTGCTAGAAGGGGTGATATTTGGGGGGGGGGGGGCAATTGTGCTGGGAGGGGAGATTTCAGCAGGGAAATCAGATTTGTAGTGGGAGTAGGGGCTGATTTGTGCTTAGAGTATAAGCATGCAGATTAGTGCTCAATTTATTTTTTTAGGGGGGGGGGGGGTTGCTGACACATAATGCTCATACATCTTGGGGGGGGGGGATTTGAGCTAGGAGGAAGATGGGGGGGGGATTTGTGCTAGGAAGGGGGATATTTGAAGTAGGGGGAGAGTGTGTGTACGCAGAGAGGAAATTTGAGGGATTTGAAGGGTGGAGGATTTGTGCTAGAAGGGGTGATATTTGGGGGGGGGGGGGCAATTGTGCTGGGAGGGGAGATTTCAGCAGGGAAATCAGATTTGTAGTGGGAGTAGGGGCTGATTTGTGCTTAGAGTATAAGCATGCAGATTAGTGCTCAATTTATTTTTTTGGGGGGGGGGTTGCTGACACATAATGCTCATACATCTTGGGGGGGGGATTTGAGCTAGGAGGAAGATGGGGGGGGGATTTGTGCTAGGAAGGGGGATATTTGAAGTAGGGGGAGAGTGTGTGTACGCAGAGAGGAAATTTGAGGGATTTGAAGGGTGGAGGATTTGTGCTAGAAGGGGTGATATTTGGGGGGGGGGGGTAATTGGGCTAGGAGGGGAGATTTCATAAGGGAAATCAGATTTGTACTGGGAATAGGGTGGATTTGTGTTTAGAGTATAAGCATGCAGATTAGTGCTCTTTTTTTTTTTGGGGGTTGCTGACACATAATGCTCATACATCTTGGGGGGGGGGGGGGTTGCTGACACATAATGCTCATACATCTTGGGGGGGGGGGGGTTGCTGACACATAATGCTCATACATCTTGGGGGGGAGGGGGGGGGTTGCTGACACATAATGCTCATACATCTTGGGGGGGGGGGGGTTGCTGACACATAATGCTCATACATCTTGGGGGGGGGGGGGTTGCTGACACATAATGCTCATACATCTTGGGGGGGGGTGGTTTGCTGACACATAATGCTCATACATCTTGGGGGGGGGGGGTTGCTGACACATAATGCTCATACATCTTGGGGGGGAGGTGGTTTGCTGACACATAATGCTCATACATCTTGGGGGGGGGGGGGGTGGTTTGCTGGCACATAATGCTCATACATCTTGGGGGGGGGGGTTGCTGACACATAATGCTCATACATCTTGGGGGGGGGTTGCTGACACATAATGCTCATACATCTTGGGGGGGGGGGTTGCTGACACATAATGCTCATACATCTTGGGGGGGGGGGGTGGTTTGCTGGCACATAATGCTCATACATCTTGGGGGGGGGGGTTGCTGACACATAATGCTCATACATCTTGGGGGGGGGGGGTTGCTGACACATAATGCTCATACATCTTGGGGGGGGGGGGTTGCTGACACATAATGCTCATACATCTTGGGGGGGGGGGTTGCTGACACATAATGCTCATACATCTTGGGGGGGGGGGGTTGCTGACACATAATGCTCATACATCTTGGGGGGGGGGGGTTGCTGACACATAATGCTCATACATCTTGGGGGGGGGGTTGCTGACACATAATGCTCATACATCTTGGGGGGGTGTTTTGCTGACACATAATGCTCATACATCTTGGGGGGGGGGGGGTTGCTGACACATAATGCTCATACATCTTGGGGGGGGGGGGTTGCTGACACATAATGCTCATACATCTTGGGGGGGGGGGTTTGCTGACACATAATGCTCATACATCTTGGGGGGGGGTGGTTTGCTGACACATAATGCTCATACATCTTGGGGGGGGGTGGTTTGCTGACACATAATGCTCATACATCTTGGGGGGGTGGTTTGCTGACACATAATGCTCATACATCTTGGGGGGGGGGGTTGCTGACACATAATGCTCATACATCTTGGGGGGGAGGGGGGGGGTTGCTGACACATAATGCTCATACATCTTGGGGGGGGGGGGGGTTGCTGACACATAATGCTCATACATCTTGGGGGGGGGGTGGTTTGCTGGCACATAATGCTCATACATCTTGGGGGGGGGGTTGCTGACACATAATGCTCATACATCTTGGGGGGGGGGTTGCTGACACATAATGCTCATACATCTTGGGGGGGGGGGGGGTTGCTGACACATAATGCTCATACATCTTGGGGGGGGGGGTGGTTTGCTGGCACATAATGCTCATACATCTTGGGGGGGGGGGGTTGCTGACACATAATGCTCATACATCTTGGGGGGGGGGGTTGCTGACACATAATGCTCATACATCTTGGGGGGGGGGGTTGCTGACACATAATGCTCATACATCTTGGGGGGGGGGTTGCTGACACATAATGCTCATACATCTTGGGGGGGGGGGGTTTGCTGACACATAATGCTCATACATCTTGGGGGGGGGGGTGGTTTGCTGACACATAATGCTCATACATCTTGGGGGGGGTGGTTTGCTGACACATAATGCTCATACATCTTGGGGGGGGGGTTGCTGACACATAATGCTCATACATCTTGGGGGGGGGGTTGCTGACACATAATGCTCATACATCTTGGGGGGGTGGTTTGCTGACACATAATGCTCATACATCTTGGGGGGGGGGGTTGCTGACACATAATGCTCATACATCTTGGGGGGGGGGGTTGCTGACACATAATGCTCATACATCTTGGGGGGGGGGGGTTTGCTGACACATAATGCTCATACATCTTGGGGGGGGGTGGTTTGCTGACACATAATGCTCATACATCTTGGGGGGGGGGGTTTGCTGACACATAATGCTCATACATCTTGGGGGGGTGGTTTGCTGACACATAATGCTCATACATCTTGGGGGGGGGGGTTGCTGACACATAATGCTCATACATCTTGGGGGGGAGGGGGGGGGGTTGCTGACACATAATGCTCATACATCTTGGGGGGGGGGGGGTTGCTGACACATAATGCTCATACATCTTGGGGGGGGGTTGCTGACACATAATGCTCATACATCTTGGGGGGGGGGTGGTTTGCTGACACATAATGCTCATACATCTTGGGGGGGGGGGTTGCTGACACATAATGCTCATACATCTTGGGGGGGGGGGGGGGGTGGTTTGCTGGCACATAATGCTCATACATCTTGGGGGGGGGGGGTTGCTGACACATAATGCTCATACATCTTGGGGGGGGGGGGTTGCTGACACATAATGCTCATACATCTTGGGGGGGGGTTGCTGACACATAATGCTCATACATCTTGGGGGGGGGGGGGGTTGCTGACACATAATGCTCATACATCTTGGGGGGGGGGGGTGGTTTGCTGGCACATAATGCTCATACATCTTGGGGGGGAGGGGGGGGGGGTTGCTGACACATAATGCTCATACATCTTGGGGGGGGGGGGGGTTGCTGACACATAATGCTCATACATCTTGGGGGGGGGGGTTGCTGACACATAATGCTCATACATCTTGGGGGGGGGGGGGGTTGCTGACACATAATGCTCATACATCTTGGGGGGGGGGGTTGCTGACACATAATGCTCATACATCTTGGGGGGGTGGTTTGCTGACACATAATGCTCATACATCTTGGGGGGGGGGGGTGGTTTGCTGACACATAATGCTCATACATCTTAGGGGGGGGGTTGCTGACACATAATGCTCATACATCTTGGGGGGGAGGTGGTTTGCTGACACATAATGCTCATACATCTTGGGGGGGGGGGTGGTTTGCTGGCACATAATGCTCATACATCTTGGGGGGGGGGGTTGCTGACACATAATGCTCATACATCTTGGGGGGGGGGTTGCTGACACATAATGCTCATACATCTTGGGGGGGGGGGTTGCTGACACATAATGCTCATACATCTTGGGGGGGGGGGGTTGCTGACACATAATGCTCATACATCTTGGGGGGGAGGGGGGGGGGGTTGCTGACACATAATGCTCATACATCTTGGGGGGGGGGGGGTTGCTGACACATAATGCTCATACATCTTGGGGGGGGGGGTTGCTGACACATAATGCTCATACATCTTGGGGGGGGGGGTTGCTGACACATAATGCTCATACATCTTGGGGGGGGGGGTTGCTGACACATAATGCTCATACATCTTGGGGGGGTGGTTTGCTGACACATAATGCTCATACATCTTGGGGGGGGGGGGGTTGCTGACACATAATGCTCATACATCTTGGGGGGGGGGTGGTTTGCTGACACATAATGCTCATACATCTTGGGGGGGGGGTGGTTTGCTGACACATAATGCTCATACATCTTGGGGGGGGGGGGGGGTGGCTGACACATAATGCTCATACATCTTGGGGGGGGGGGGGTTGCTGACACATAATGCTCATACATCTTGGGGGGGGGGGGTGGCTGACACATAATGCTCATACATCTTGGGGGGGGGTTGCTGACACATAATGCTCATACATCTTGGGGGGGGGGGTTGCTGACACATAATGCTCATACATCTTGGGGGGGGGGGGGGTTGCTGACACATAATGCTCATACATCTTGGGGGGGGGGGGGTTGCTGACACATAATGCTCATACATCTTGGGGGGGGGGGGTTGCTGACACATAATGCTCATACATCTTGGGGGGGGGTCTGTTTTGGCATGTATGCCCTGGTCTGTAGAAGACCTTGTCCCAGAGAAAGTCTACAGAACATGTCTTGTCCTATCTGTCTAATTAATAGCCACACCCAGAACTGATTTGCATACTGACTTTTACCAAAAAGTCGGAATTTGCATGTGAATGGGGGATGTATATTGCAGGAAGCGGTGTATGTAGATTGGTAGGGGGACGGTACTCGGTGGGTCGGTGGATGGATTGGGTGGCGGTGATGGAACGATATACATCCCCCCCTCCTCCCCCCGGATGATGGCACCGGAGGAAGGTGGTCCGTGTCCCCGGGAGGAGGAGGAGGAGGTACGGCCGGGGTGGGCGGAGGATGGTCGGGCAGACACAGGCTGTCTGTGCTCCGGAGACAGGTGGGCAGAGGGCGGCGGAGGAGGAGGAGGACCGGGCAGAGCGGAGACCATGCGGAGGAGCGGACTCATCCTCCTGGGCACCAGCCTGCTGCTCGTCCTCATCACCGTCTGGCTGGCCATAGGAGAGGCCCCCCGGTACAGGTACGGGGATGGGGGAGGGGATCACCGACTCATCACCGACCCATCACATACCATCCGCCTGCTATGGGCACTGATACCGCCCGTACCTCGCCCCAGCCTAGGTTGGTGCTATAATGTGTGCTGGTTCCAGAAACTCAACCCCGGAGATAGGATTCTTCCAGAGAACGCTTCCATACACGATCCAAACAATTCTTCACCGATAATACCATCAGATCTATGGATTATCGAAAGGACGGATCAATTTCAACCAAAAGCGATCAATTTTATTGAAACTATTCTGATCCATCTTGACAGAAAATTAATTAGTAATGGAGATCATTCGATACGACCACTGGGTGTATGAGGGCATCGATCTTCTCGATCAGATTTGTTTCTCCCAGATAGTAAATCAATCAACAGTACGATTGTATGTTCATTTATCTAAAATTATTCCAATTGGTTCTGATAGAAAAACATCAGATTGTTGGAGTGTAAAGCAATTGATCAATAATATGATTGCATATAAAATTAAAGATATTCCAGTCAGTCCTTGTAGATATCCAATTGTAGGAAAGTAGATCAGTCAATATGATCGTTATGTCTATGGTGCATCAAATCATCTGATCAATCTTCCAATCGTATTTTTTTTATACCAAGAAGTAAATTGATCAATAATAATATTGTATAAAAAAATAATCGATTTCATTGAAGTTATTTTTTATTGGTCCTGAAGGATAATCCGATTATAGGAATGTAGATCATTCAACAAGATCGTTATGTGTATAATGCATCAAATCGATCTTCCAATCATATTTTTCTCCCAGACCATAAATTGATCAATAATAACATTGTATATAAATCCGATTGATTTCATTGAAGTTATTCTCATTGGTCCTGAAGGATAATCCGATTATAGGAATGTAGATCAGTCAACAAGATCATTATGTGTATAGTGCATCAAATCGATCTTTCAGAAGTAAATTGATCAATAATAATATTGTATAAAATATCAATTCATTTAAATAAAGTTATTCTTATTAGTCCTGAAGGATAATCCAATCATAGGAATGTAGATCAGTCAACAAGATCGTTATGTGTATAATGCATTAAATCGATCTTCCAATCATATTTTTCTCCCAGACCATAAATTGATCAATAATAACATTGTATATAAATCCGATTGATTTCATTGAAGTTATTCTCATTGGTCCTGAAGGATAATCTGATCATAGGAATGTAGATCATTCGATCTGATTGTTAAGTGTATGACACATCAAATGATTTTATTGATCATCCGATCATATGTTTACTCCCAGACAATAAATTAATCAATAATACAATTGTATAAAAAACTGATCAATTGAATTGAAGTTATTCTGATCAACCCCGACTGATAATCCAATTGTAGGAATGTAGATCAATCAATAAGATTGCTGCATGAATGTTGCATTGAATAATTTTATTGATCTTCCAATTACATTTTTTGCTCCCAGACAGTAAATTGATTAATAATACGTATGTATATAAAACCGATCAATTTCATTGAAACTATTCTGATCAATCTCGGCGGAGAATTCAATTGTAGGAACGGAGATCATTCGATGCAATCACTAAGTTTATAGGAGCATCGATTTTATCGATCTTCTAATCTTATTTTTTTCTCCCAGGAAGTACATTGATCAATAATACGATTGCATAT